>NC_138375.1:33178667-33183740 GCF_054177405.1 Leptonychotes weddellii | reverse complement strand
CACCAGTCAGAATGGCTAAAATTAACAAGTCAGGAAATGAGAGATGTTGGCGAGGATGCGGAGAAAGGGGAACCCTCCTACACTGTTGGTGGGAATGCAAGCTGGTGCAGCCACTCTGGAAAATAGTATGGAGGTTCCTCAAAAGGTTGAAAATAGAGCTACCATACAACCCAGCAATTGCACTACTGGGTATTCACCCCAAAGATACAAATGTAGTGATCTGAAGGGGTACATGCACCCCAATGTTTATAGCAGCAATGTCCACAATAGCCAAACTATGGAAAGAGCCAATATGTCCATCGATAGATGAATGGATAAAGAAGATGTGGCATATATATACAATGGAATATTATGCAGCCATCAAAAGGAATGAAATCTTGCCATTTGCAATGACGTGGATGGAACTGGAGGGTATTATCCTGAGTGAAATAAGTCAATCAGAGAAAGACAAGTATCCTATGATCTCACCGATATGAGGAATTCTTAATCTCAGGAAACAAACTGAGGGTTGCTGGAGTGGTGAGGGGTGGGAGGGATGGGGCGGCTGGGTGATGGACATTGGGAAGGGTATGTGCTACGGTGAGCGCTGTGAATTGTGTAAGACTGATGAATCACAGACCTGTACCTCTGAAACAAATAATACATTATATGTTAAAAAAAAAAAGTAGGAAGGGAAAAATGAAGAGTGGGAAATCGGAGGGGGAGATGAACCATGAGAGACTATGGATTCTGAGAAACAAATTGAGGGTTCTAGAGAGGATGGGGGTGGGGGGATGGGTTAGTCTGGTGATGGGTATTAAAGAGGGCACGTATTAAATGGAGCACTGGATGTTATATGCAAACAGTGAATCATGGAACACTGCATCAGAAACTAATCATGTAATGTATGGTGATTAACATAACATAATAAAAAAAGTTAAAAATTAAAAAAAAGGGAAAATTGCTGTGCTGAAGTAATTTTCTGGAGTTGGTGAGATGGAACATGGAGGGTTTGGCCTTGGGTAGAGGCACAGAAAGTTTGTGCATATTAGTAAGATGGAAGAGTTCATTAGAACTGATAAAATTGGTTTTATAGATGTGGTAGAAAGAATACGTGAATGTTCTTACTGCTTTTCTCAGTGAAGTAGACAGAAAGGTTACCAGCTGAAAGTGAAGAGAGGTGGAAGAGGAGATTTAGGTGTTTTTCTAACATTTGTTCAGAAGAGTGGTGGAAGGAAATGGCCAAGGAAATGGTCCCCTTGAATTTACTGGTCACAGGCTTAAAATGAGATGTGTCAGCATGATTGTGTTTTCTTCAACTGTATTCAACTGTGAAGAGAGAGGTGTGGAGTAATTTGACGTTCGTATAATGCTAAGATTGGGGTTTCAAAGGATAGGGGGACAAGGGAATGATTATAATGTCGGACTGTTGAATCTAAGAAGACTAAAGTATAAATAAGAGTAAGAAATGTGATATAGAGGAGACAGATGTCAGGATGAAAAGATAGTAAGTTGCATCAGACAAGTGACAGAGAGTGTGCTGAAAAGAAAGACTGAATAATTTTGACCTTCCTTCCAAATTACTTTGGAAAATAAAAATTAACTGATAAGCCAGCATACATGATGTACTTGATTCACTATTTAGTGTTAAAGTAGTTTTTGGGATAAAGGGAGATTTTTTATTTACTAGTGTATTTTTACAATATTAGGTAGAAAGCAAAGTGATTAGATATAAAACAGGTTTATATGGTTCAAACCAATACAAGATGCTAGGTTTTTGTCACAGGTATATTATATTGTATATTACACAGTAGAAACTGTAGAAAAACTGAGCCCCTGACTAGTTGCTTTGAGAGAATTTAAATGGAAAAGCAGGGAATGCTAAACCTCTGTCCATTGAGACTGAAACCAATATACATTCTTGTGCCCATGCTAAGACAATTCTGGAATGAAGCATACTTTCCTCTTTTTATGCTAAACAACACAGGGCTGGGCAAAAATAAATTGAACTACTTTCTCCAAGAAATATTTGCTTCTGGGAGTTAAGAACAGCTAACTAAATTTGGCTGACGAATTCTGAGCTGACCTGCAATGATCTCTGTCATTGCATAATTCCCTCACCTTGGTGTGGGTAGTATTTATAGATTGCTTCAAAGCAATAGAATATGGCAAAGGTGATGGCATATCACTGTTGTAATTATGTTTTTAAGGTATTTTGCAAATATAATGGTCCTGAATCAGTTGACTTTGAGATAATTAAAAGGGAAGCTATCCTGAGTGGACTTGTCCTAATCAAGTGAAGCACTGCATCAAAGAGATTGCTTGTCCGGCCTTTGAAAAAGTAAGCTACCATTCCCGGTTGATAGCCTGTCTGAGGGGCATATGGCAGGAGGCTGTGAAGGCCTCTGGGGGCTGAGATGGTCCTAGCTTATAGGCAGTAAGAAAGCAGGGAATTTAGTCCTACAACCACAAGGAACGGAATTCTGCCAACAACCTTGAGTGCTTAGAAGATGCCCAGCTCAAAAAAGAAATGCAGTCTGGCTGACATGTAGATTGTAGATTTATGAGACCTTGGACAGAGAACCCAGCCGAGCTATGCCCTGACTCAAGAAAATTGTGAGATAATCAATGTTGTTTCAAACCTCCAAGATTGTGGTGAATTGTTATGCAGCAATAGAAAGCCAAGAGACTATATTAAATATCAGCCTATTTATCAAATACCTTATTTTTCTCATTCATATTGCACTGAGATCCCTGCCTCACAGTTGCTTAGAACTCCAAAGCTATTATATCATAAACTCTGCCCAACTCAACCAGTTTCCTACCTTGCAAAACCTACCTTAAAAACACTTAGCCCAGGCACTAAAACTCCATAAATATATTTCCCTGACTTTCCCTTTTTGACATATCAATAAAACTCTCAAGTGGTGTTCTCTCTTATGCAATAGGTTTCAGAAAACCCTTGAGCGCCAGGGTTTCTGGTGTGCTTTTGAAGAGTCACCATTAATTCAGCCTCTAATATTTTTAATAAAGTCAATTAACAAAATAATTAGATGATCAGAGACAGAAGAATGAAAAGGAGTTCGTGTATAAATTATTTATCTGCATAAATATAAAGTGAATTAAGCATATGCTCTGTTTTTCTTTTCTAAACATTTTAAAAATGTTTCATGTTCTGGCTTCTTGTAGGTAGGGTAAAGAGTTACAATCTGGAAGCACTTTATAAGTAACCCCCTCATGTTTACTTCATGGGGCTAATTTATTGAATAATGATTCATTTCCATAGGGATCAGGATAGAAAATGTTCCAAATTGCTGTATATTCCCAATTGCTTTTTAGAACAGAACAAAATTCCCAGTTGTCTTAACAGAACTCAGTGTCCCAATGTATAGAAGTAAATTATTTACCTTGTGCTATTTTTCCAAGGACGCAAATCTGAAATGAGAAAAACAGTAACATAAGTAAAATGTATCTGAATTTAAATTGTTGCAGTTGTTATTTTATGAGTCCCTTGGGAGGCAAAAATTGAAACCATTATTGTTTTAAAGATTTTACTTATTTATTTTAGAGAGAGAGTTGGTGAGCAGGGGAAGGATCAGAGGGGGAGCGAGAGGGAAAGGGAAAGAATCTCAAGCAGACTCTGTGCCGAGCATGGAGCCTGAAGCAGGGCTCAGTCTCATGACCCAGAGATCATGACCTGAGCCAAAACCAAGAGTCGACCCTCAACTGACTGAGCCACCCAAGAGCCTTGGAAGCATTATTTTTAAAGTTTAGACACACAATCATTGAAAACTTTGATAATGTATATTTTCAAACAGCCTAGCATTTACCAGTATAATCCTTTCCAAATAGGTGGTTGGATGAGGATGAGCTCAAATTACCTTAGTCTTAATTGATGTCCCTAGTTCACAGCAGGTAGCTTGCTTCTATTTACCAATAAATATTTCACAGCATATTTCTATTTCCTCACTAATAGAGAGTAGGCTTCTTTGCTAATACACAGATTAGGGGTTATATTTCTATTCACAGAAACTATGTTAATTAAATACATCAGTGTGTCATTTTCAGAAACAACTAATATTTCTTGATTGCCTACTCTGTGGGTAAGACTTTATTAAGCACAGTGGTATAGTTCAGGGGTCAGCCAACTATGGACTGAGGGCCGAGTAGCCCATTTATTTTCCTATAGTCCACAACCTAAGAATGCTTTTTTACATTTTTAATTGGTTGAATAATAATAATAATAACTACAATGATAACATTTCTTGACACATTAAAATGAGAATGGAATTCAGCTTTCAGAGTCCACAACTAAACTTTTACTGGGACCGTGTCAACATTCGTTCATCTACATGTTGTCTGTGTGTCTTCAAGGTACAGCGGCAGAATTGATTCGCAGAGACCATATGTAGTACGCTGCACTGCTCTTCAGAGGGCTAGAAAATCAGGGGCACGGCTATAACTCAGTGATGTGTCACGTGCCATGTGAATTGCTGTAGCATGTTATTTTGTATTATGTATGTGTGTATGCACGTACATATTACATATGTATGTATGTATTACCAGTGCACATCCATTGTGTCAAAACAGGAAAAAAGAGAGAGATGGGTTTTGAGTGTTGCTCTTTTGAGGAAGAGTGGAGTGTGGATTAGTTTGTTATCAAATTATATGGTGAAGTATTGGGTTTATGAAGCAATGATACTGTAACTGGGTTACTTTGCCAGACTAAGCACTCATCATAATATTCCCATTTCATAGGAAAACAATGATTTTCTAAAAAATTAGAGAATTTAAAATGGAATATCTTACCAGCGCAGAAGTTTTTTTGAAGAAAGAAAAAACAATGAAAATGAGGCTATAACCAAAGTTTCCAAGTGTCTCTTTTGTCAGTCAACCAAAGAAAATAATTTACCAACAGTGAGTTAATTAAATCATGTTTGATTGCAGGAGCTGAAGAAATTTGTCCCTAGGAAAAATTTATTTAAGTCTATTAGCCTTTAGGCAAGAATAGTTGTTTGAATTGTTGAGGACATGGGGAAAAACATCAAAAGGAAAATAAGGCAAATTATTTATTTATTTATTTATTTATTTATT
>NC_138375.1:33151887-33178567 GCF_054177405.1 Leptonychotes weddellii | reverse complement strand
GATGAAGTGTTCCATGATTCATTGTTTGTGCATAACACCCAGTGCTCCATGCAGAATGTGCCCTCCTCAATACCCACCACCAGGCTAACCCATCCTCCCACCCCCCTCCCCTCTAGAACCCTGTTTGTTTTTCAGAGTCCATCGTCTCTCATGGTTCGTCTACCCCTCCGATTTCCCCTGCTTCATTCTTCCCCTCCCGGATATGTTAAGAAAAAAAAAGGCAAATTATTTTGAGTAATCATCTTCAGTTCATGACGAGTTGCCCAATGTTAGCAACACTATCACTTTTCTTTTACAAGAATAATCTGTGAGAATATTCTCAAAGTTTAGAAACTCTGTCTAGTTCAATACATAAGTGGAATCTGCTAAGATTTTACACTGATGGTGTTAAAAATATTTGTGAAGCAGAAAAAGACATAGTTAAGCAAACTTTACAAAGTTTGTGGGAAATGTAAGGAGTATAAAACCTGTTAGTATAAAACCTAATCCACACTCCACTCTTCCTCAAAAGAGCAACACTCATTGCATTACTAACAGGTACTTTATGAAAAATATTTGAATGGACCATGTGTTATGGAACCCATAGCATAAGTAATGAACTTCATTTGCTCTTCTGGCCTTGAATATTCTGACTTGCTTCACCAAGCGGCAGTTTGATGGCTTAGCAGTGGGTCGTGTGTGTGTGTGTGTGTGTGTGTGTACATGTGCACTCATGTGATGTTTTTAGCTCAAGAATGAGGTAGAATTTACCTGAAGGAGAAGAACCACCCTCCAGTACTATTATCAAATACTAAATGCCTTTGGAAATTTGTTTTTACTTCAGACTTGTTAATATTTTTTAATGAATTTAACCAAAATGACAAGACAAAACAATGCTTATATGTGAGATTCACACTAGAGTAGTCATTTTAACAACTAACATTTATGAATCACAAGTAACGTCATGCTGTTATATACACTTCCCATGGTGTCAAAAGTTAAAATGAGAAGGAAGATCTCCATTTCCACACAAATTATAGTAAATGTATTTGCTCAAACCACAGTTCATTAACATTTTTCATACTTCAACTCAAATACAAAAGAGATTTATGTATTTCAAAATCTATTTAACTCTGTGATTGAGGAGTACCCACCGAATCTTCAAATAGAGGGATTAATCTATAATGCAATGTCATGCTAAAAGGCAAATATCAAGAGAAGAACCTAATAGAATTCCACAGATGCCTTCCAAGTGACAAATATACTCAATTAAAATCACATGCACATGCATTAATATCAGCATCATTAGTGTTTAGCAATACTTATTGATGTGGAAAGACATTTTTCAAGATAAAATATATAAAATCTTATGACAGAGGCACCTGGTTGGCTCAGTTGTTAAGCGTCTGCCTTCGGCTCAGGTCATGATCCCAGGGTCCTAGAATCGAGCCCCGTTTTGGGCTCCCTGCTCCGTGGGGAGTCTGCTTCTCTCTCTCCCACTCCCCCTACATGTGTTCTGTCTCTCGCTGTGTCTCTCTCTGTCAAATAAATAAATGTAATCTTAAAAAAAAAATAAAATCTTATGACAGATGAGCATTAATAGATAATATTTGTTATTAACTTTCATGATAGGAAACATTACCATTGAACCCCAAATAAGCAAAATGTTACCTTCCCTTGCAAATACCTATATTCTTCTCTTTAAGAGATCTGCATTACAAAAAATTTGTACACAATATTTGTTATTATACTTAAATTTTATCAAAAATTTTAGAAAAATTATCTCTCTGTTTTGTGACTAATATGCCAGATAATCTCCTAGATCTTGACCCTAAGTCCACAAAGCCTCAAATGTTTACTATCTACCTCCTAACAGAAAAAGTTGTCTGACCTCTGGTAGCTTAAAGACCACAAAACTTAAACATAAAATGATAAATAACAATATAAGTTGGGGTAAATGTTGGGGTAAATGGAGCAAGACCTATCAGGGGAAGTGGGATTTAAGTTGTTTCTTAAGGGTTTGGCTAGGAAGGAGGCAGAAGATAGCATGGAAGAAGTTGCTTCAGGTAGGAGACATGACATACACAAAAGACAAAAAGGCAAAAATGCAAAATTTATTTTTAAGAAACAATGAATTGGCCAAAATGACTGGATAAGAAACTTCATTTAGAAGGGTGTGAGAAGGGACAGTGATGGGTATTATGTTTGTCAAAGCTCTTGCATGCCAAGTGATATGGATTGAATGTTTATCCTCCCCCAACATCTCCAACTTTGCACTTCCAGTGTGATTGTATTAGGAGGTGGGATCTTTGAGAGGTGATTAGGATTAGATGAGGTGATGGGGGTGTAGTCCTCATGAATGCAATCGGTGCCCTTATAAGAGTCATGAGAGAGTTTGTTTCCTCTCGCTCCTCTCTGGAATGTCAGGATACAATGAGAAGTTGTCAGTCTGTAACCCAGAAGAGGGCCCTCACCGGAACCCAAACAGGCTGGCACCCTGACCTTGGACTTCCAGTCTCCAGAACTGTGAGAAATAAATTTCTATTGTTTATATTGCCACCCAGTCTATCGTATTTTGGTTATTGCAGTCCAAACTGACTATGATACCAGGCTAAAAAGCACAGACTTTATTTTGCGGCACTTTGGAGATTTGAGATACTGAATGAACTGCTCCTGTATGCAAGTTTCTGTTTATCCTTCATAACTTCACATCTCATCTTCTTGATGCTTTCTTCAACTCCTCCAGACAGAACAGAGACTAGGAAAAAGATTCAGTAACAAAGACTTGGCTTGTAGCATGGCAGAAAGAGCAGATTTAAAGAATATTTGATGGTAATTCATTCCGGTGTTACATGGTTCCAGACAGCTGTAAATTTTGTGGGCTCTAAAATACAATATCTTAAGTCAAGAAAATGATAACACTACAGTTTCAGAGAAATAAGTGAAACATTTAACTTTTAAAAATTTAGTTTGGTAGCAAATACATGCCAAACATGCCACTCCAAAAATGTCACTGATCAAAATATTATCATTTCTTTTAACCAGGGCACTTGTATTGAGTCCTGATTACAATTAAGGCTTAATCCATATCCAAGCTTTTGTATTCAGATTATGATAGAAAATTTTTTTGAGAAAGAAAGAGGAGTAGAAGGGGAAGATTGATGACTTCATTTGGTTTCTAAATGTCTCACTTGATATCTCAAGGTGGTTTGGAGATTCACTTCTGAGTAGCTGTCCCTGTGAAGGATCAAAGGATGACACCACCTTTTCCCCAATCCCAACTATCTTTATCTTAGAAAGAAGGTTTATCAAAAACACTTTCTGAAGCTGTGACAGCTGTGTCCTAATATGTGAATAAATGCTTTGCTATAATTCATCATATCTAGTTATTAGTTGAAGTGACAGGGTTAATAGCAACTTTAACTCAGAAGAAAGGATATCTAGTTTATATGGAATTTTACTATAAAACTAACCAAAATCTTCAATTTTGCTTGTATTCACTTGTTTAAAGACACTGTAAATGAAAACATTGTCATTGTTGAACATAACATTTGCTTTAAAATAAACCCATTTTATCTTCAATTTACACTGCAAATGCATATGTAAAAGTGGGATCTGGAGTTAAAAACATTTTGCTACTCTTCTAAGCAAAAAAAAAATTAATAAAGAAAGGAAATGGAAAAATATGTCATTATTACATAAGTCTTTATGAATAATTTCACTAAATGTGGCTCAGAGTTCTACCTCTGGGCTTGTTCAGCTGCATGAGGGCTCTAACACCATGTAGTATAAGTTCTTACATCTTACCTTGGCAGAGCTATTTTATTTATGTAGAATGATCAAGTTATAATTTAAATGTAAATGATTTTATTATATTACTGTTTTCTTTTTCCTGTGAGAAGGTTTTTGAGTGGAAGACTAAGTTTTTAATGACTTTTGTGCTAGGGCCGAGGAAAGATGATCTATTTCCTAGAGCCACAGTGTCTATGGAAATAAAACATCTAGATTTGTGAATTGAGGCAGTAGAATTAGTAAGATAAACACCATAGCAAGAAAATTCAGACTGACTGAGAAAAGGACTATGGAGCCAGAAAATTGGGGGCCAAGTTATAAGGACACAGAGCCCTGCTACTCTTGGGCAAGTAAATACTTGAACCTCCAAACTTTCTTAAGCTTACCTTTTAAAGTTCTTTCCTAGTCATGCTTGGTTCTTGGGTCAGGGAGAAGATGGACATATTTGAATGAAGTTTGAACAGCTGAGAGAAATGAAGTAAAGAAAAATGAAGTAAATAGGTTATCTGGTGAAAGGAAAAAAGGAACAGGACTAATCTATAATGTATGAGCTAGTCGTGCTTTGTGTCTGAGAGACAAAAAGAGTCTCTCAGATTATTACTTCAGTATATTAATAAATGTTTACACATACACAGTCACGTACACACGCACACACATACAAACTTTCTGTGATCTGATAGTACTTTCCACATTTATTTGGCCATATAAACTTTTTTAAGTGGAATATTTGTGTGAACAGCTTTTTATAAAATAAACCTTGAAATTCAGTCATCAGATTTTATTTTATTATGACAATAAAATACTTGAGGTAACAAGTTTTTTGTATCTCTGTATTTCTAATGCCTAACACATGGAGAGTAGTCAGTAACATTTGTTGACTCTTGTTGGTTGGCCCAATAAACAAACTAAGCCTGTATTAATTTACCTTCACAAGTGAGAAGACTAAAAGGGAAAAAAGTTGTAAGTCATGAGCCTAAGGATCAGGGAGATTAAATGGACACCTATTTGACTCCAAACAAGGATATGTTTGTTGTGCTACCCCAGGGAGATACCAAGTATATAGATTATAATGTACCTGACACCCTCAGGTACAGTTCTTTTTTTTTTTTTTAAGATTTTATTTTTTTATTTGAGAGAGAGAGAGAGAGAGCACATGAGATGGGGGAGGGCCAGAGGGAGAAGCAGATTCCCCGCTGAGCGGGGAACCCGATGCGGGACTCGATCCCGGGACTCCAGGATCATGACCTGAGCCGAAGGCAGTCGCTTAACCAACTGAGCCACCCAGGCGCCCCTCAGGTACAGTTCTAAGAAACATCATGTGAATGATGAGTCCCCCCTGAATTGTGTTGCACATGTCCTTTCCAAAGCTGTGTGTTTTTGATTTATTTTTTATTTTTTTAAATTTTTAAAAATTTTATTATGTTATGTTAGTCACCATACAATACAAAGCTGTGTGTTTTCCACTTTTGTGCTGGGCTAGGGTGCCCTTGACTCTGTCTTCTCATAACTGCCCATCTCTAGCAGAGGTGGATGGCTGCAAGGGAATCCCTAGATTCTGGTCCTGCTTCAGGCAGCCATGAAAGATTTAGTCCTGGATAATGGGATTTTTAGAGGTATGGTCATTTCTGAGACACATCAGGATTTCTGTTCAATTTTTGCTATCTCTAAGGAGCATAAGAATATGGCTTAGCTGATACCTTTGGACTCTCCCAGGGACTTTAATATGTGTATGAATTACTTGAGGATATTGTAAAAATGCAGATTCTAATTTGGTAGGTCTGTGTGGGGCTGAGATTTGGTACTTCTGATAAACTCCAAGACGACTGTAATGCTGCTGGTCTGCACACCACACTTGGCTTAGTCAAGTCTGGACTATATTGAAAATCCAGAGGCAGACTCTTACCCCCAGTTGAAATTTAAAATCTTTCTGATAATCTTACTGTTGTGAAACTAAAATTTCCTTTTTGAGTTGTAGAGTCCAGTAGTAGAGAAGAACAACTCTCCTGAGGTTGTCCTCAAACTCAGTTGTTCCAGAATTGTGAGAATGCAGAAGCTTTTTATAAAGTTTCTACCTGGTTGTCATTGTGTGACTTTGGAGACTGGTTTTCCAATAACACAGAATTCTTTGGTAAAAGGTTAGAGGAAAGCTTGATATAAATAAAGTATTTGAGAAATTTATCAGACTAGGCACATTTCAAACTGAAAAAAAAAGATTTATTCAGTTCAATGACATTCGATCACTTATTATTTTGCAGATCAAGAATTCAAAGATGACTAAGATAGCTCTGTACTTATAGAAGCTACTATCTCATACAGATAAAAGATAAATAAAAATATAAGGCAGTTTAATTATAAAATAATATTGCTATGTACAAAACACTATGGGTGCAGAAAAAAAATGTGCAGCTACTTCTGGGTGGGGCAGTTAGGGAGGCCTTTAAAGCGGCATAATGGAGGAAAAGGTAGTAGAGGTGATTCTAGGCAACTCCAAGAGCATAGTCAAGGACACAGGGAGCACAAGTACAAATGTATTTGGAGAATCTTGTCTCACAATATGTATTCAAAGTTCCAGCTTGGAATTGTCATAGTGGAAGATGAGTAAAGATGAATTTGGGGAGAAAATATAGGACTGTATGTGAAAGGGCTTTGTATATTATGCTAAGGGATATTAACTTTGTTCAGTTGGCAAGATAGAGTTATTAGCAGTTACCAGTTATGAAAGGACACAATTAGATGTGTATAATAGAAAGTAGCTCTAGAGGGAAGAGGCAGGGAGAGACTGGTAAGTTTCGTTTACAGGGTCAGGGAGAGACTGGACTCAGAGAAACCAGTTAAAAAAAAAACTATTATAATAAGGATGATGGGGCCTGAACTAAGGCAAAGAACATCTATAAGATGGAGAGGAAAAACATTGCAATTCATGGAATGAGGAAGAAGTCAGAACCTAGGACAGAGTTATAAAATGAGACATTTTAGCCACTTGGTAGAAATGGTATTAGTCTTTAGAACTAGCAGTGACTATAAAGATGATTTTGTTGATATGATAGAGTTCTGTTATGGCACATTTTATAAACATGCACTTGCTTTTTGAATTTGGGTTGCCTTTTTTTGTGACCAGGAACACAAATGCAGATTCATTTGTCCTTTTAGCCCTTCCTACATGTGTCCAGGGAAATTGGTTGGGTCATAGTGACATAAAAATGAACTATCCAAGACACAGAAGGGAAAAAATGCACTCCATCTCAGGTTCTTGCTTAGGTCAGTTTGCCCTATAATCAGCCCACATAATTCCTATCATTTTTCTCTGCTTGTGATATTTTGACCAATAAAGAGGCAGACCTCTTTTTTCATACAGATTTTCTGGCCACAGATGCTTCTGTTTTCCTCTGCCTCTTTCTCAATCTATGAAGCTCTCCATGTTTATAAATACCAAGGAAGTGTCTCTTTGTGTTTCTTCTCTAAGAAAGAAGGCTGATACAGATGGATTCACCCCTTAAGGTATCTCCCTGTGGAATTACTAAACTAGAAGTGCTGAGTTACATGTTATCTATTTGATAGAGACCCTTGAAACTTTATAAGATGGATTATTAGTCTCTTATTTTTTTATTTAATAAATACTCCCTTTTTGTTGGAAAATAATTTTTGGAAACCCTAAAGGTACCAATTCAATGCATATTATCTGAGAAAATTGAATACATTATGACAAAACTTAGGGAAAATATTTTGCTATTTCACATGGAACTGTTGCATAAACTAGGCAATCCATCAAACATTTGTTGAAATCCTTTCATACATACCTCACTGAGATAGGTTCTATGAGTATCCAAAAACAAGACAGAGCTGCTAGTCTTGATGGTCTTATAATATGGTTGAATAAAGTGATGAGAGTGAGAGAGAGAGAAAGAGAGAGAGATTTATCCAAATATTGGCATGACATATGAATATCGCATGCATGGAAATATAAACAGTTCCAGTTAGAGCCAATAAATGGCCTTTGAAGAGAATTCCAGAATAGATTAGTAGGAAAGGGGCTCTGTGGAAAGTCAGGAGTCTTTAGTCCTCTATCTTATTTTGAAATACATTTGGAATATTTTCTCTATCAATGCCAGAACACCTTAAAATATATTCTAAATAACTTCTCACAAGCACATTTCTTGCATCCCCTCTTCATCCATTCAGTTTCTCTTTCTGCCTCTCCAGTTGTTTTAGGTTGCATTTTTGAATGAATTCCTCTGAAGAAGGCCTCATTTTCTTTCATCCTTCAGAAAGCTTACACTTCACCCGTGTGGCCCTCCTCAGACCAAGTTTGGGCAACTCACTCTGACAAACCTCGATGACAGCAAGCTTCACGAGAATAGGAATTGTCTGTGTTTACCACAGACTTCATGGCATTCCAGGAGGCTCTGCTTTGGATTTACTCTTCATTCACTACAACACCAAATGCATTTATCCTTTAAAATGTAAAGTAAATATCTGCTTTATTCAATATTGGATAAACAATTTCCATTTAAAAATATCAATCCCTGAAAGAAAAAAATACCAATCCCTGTCAACACAGTCGATAGCACTTGGGTGTGGAGGGCCTATCTGTGATTTTTCAGAGCAGGTTTTCTACACCGCCTGGCAAAGCACACCAAGAAAAGTATTCATATGTGCTTTGTAAAATACTGATGCTGATAATGACAAAAGACTTTCTTCTAGAATAAATATTAGGGCATTTCAAAAAGCAACTTAAAAATTATTAGGCCTACACAGTGAAAAACCCTAAAAATAACTTGCTGCTTGGTCCTATACTCAGAACACCAGTACATATTTATTACCCCATTTCTAATCAAGAAGCAGCATTTTCAAAATATCAGCATTGCTAAGCATTTTCTAGCCCAAATATTGTTTTTATTTACCTCCATAAACTTAAAGATTTATCTTCTCCTATGGAACAGCTCTTAGCATAGCATTCCTTCATTTCTCAATAGAAAACTTGGGCTTTCTGCTTTAAACTATGTACATTCCTTTAAAAAATAATATTCTAAGTAAGTTTTTATCAAGTTTCACAAGGTCTAGAAACTTTTATTTGTCTGCCATTTGCTCTGTTAACTGATACTTAAAAGAATCGTTCTACTTCACAGTCATGAGTTTCTTGGATTTCTCACTCTTGTGTTACTAGTGCCAAAACTTCTAGAATAACTAAACAAGTCTTTATGTAAATAGAAACATGCCCCACAGTGCTCTGCAGCTGCTATCAAGATGAAAATACCAATCTTTTCACCTTACTCTGCTTACACCCAGCTAAGCAACATCTGTAGCCTAACCTCTTTTGCCTCCAAACAAAGAATTTTAATGATTTAGTCCTTCTTCACAAAGAAAAGATTTCTTGTTTTTGTTGTTTTTTTTTACATTTCCAGAGTCGTGTAAAATATCAGCAGGATCAGATATTGAGAAATCACTTTATGCGCTTGCACAGTACGGTCACATTTGGCCATTGCTGGTGTCTTTGGCTGTAAGGTATCAGTGGACATATTTCTGATCCAGTCCTAGGGAGATACCTTGGGATACCATTTAGCCAGAATTGATTTGGTTGCTTTATTAAGTGAGAGAGAAGTAGAAGTTCTGAACCATTACCATGGGAACTAGGACTCTTCTCCCAGTTGACAATTGCAGTTAGGAATAGCCATCTAAAGTATGAAATTCCAGTGTTATTTCAAAATACAGCTGGTATAAACTTTCAGAGAAAATTTATATTATTAGAGCTGAGAATACAAATTAAAGGAATATCCAGTGTAGTTATTTATGTAAAGTTTCAGAGTCTAGAATGAGTGTACTATCTTCGGTAGACTTTTTTTTTTTTTTAAATAAAACTACATACATGACTTCACTTGAAGTACCTTAATGTCAGCTCAAATAAATTACTTCACAGTTAAAAAGATTAGTATAAAAATGACTATGACTCAGAGTTGAGAGTGGGAAGTGTGAGAGCAATAGTTTGAAGGCAAGAACTGAGTGTGTTAAAGTGTCTTACATAATATTCATAATAAAAAAAACCAGGTGATACAAGTATTTATCTTTATAGCTATTGATGTTAATGTATGTGGACAATTGATATTATTTTAGAATTTACATTTATATAATTTTTTCTGAGTAAAATTTTATGCTGGACTCTGCACATTCAATTAAGAAAATCTGTCCTTTTTAAAGTCAATACTACTATGTATCAGTAATAAATAAACTTCTCATGGCAGAGAATCTGAAAAGTTGAGGTAGGGGCAAAATGGTCCAAAATGAAGGATTGAACCTAGCAGCTATGCAGTGGTACTTAGTCTTGAATTTTTTCCAATTATTGGTTTTGTCTGTGTATATCAGCTCATGAAATGAAGAGATGATGAAGAACCATCACAAAAAATAACAGACTGTCTTACTCACATCCAAAAATTTAAAAAGTGTCTGTTTTGAAAGACATATTTATGAAAAAATAAGGTGGGATTTTAGGTATTATTTGTTGATAATCTTCAAACATAGTCATTTTTCTTTAAATTGATTAGGATAGGCAGAATTTCTAGATGGGTCCCTGAATTCTCCACTGCTGGTATACAAATCATGTTTGAGGTCCAGGACTATAAATGTGATAGATTTTACTCCTATGATTGGTTGCATTATATGGCACAGTTAACCTCAAGACATGGAGATCATTTGGAGCCATTTAAAAGCAGAGTTTTTCTCTGGATGTTCTCAGAAAGGGAAGTCAGAGAGATTCAAAGCATGCAGGGGATTTGATGCAAAGGCTGTTTTCTGTTGCTGAGATGGACAAGGCCACTTGGCAAGGACCTGAGAACAGCCTCTAGGAACTGAGAGCTGTCCCCCATCTCCAGCTAGTAAAATAACAGGGAGCTCAGTTCTATAACTGCAAGGGAATGAATTCTTCCAACAACTTGAAAGTGCTTGGAAGCAAATCCCTTGTCAGAGTTTTCAAATAAGAATGCAGCCCAGTTGACACAGTTTTCAGCCTGTGAGACCTTGAGCAGACAACTCAACCACACTTCTCTATAAAATTGGAATATATTATACGAGAGAGAGAGAGGGAATGAGGTTAGAGAGATAGAAAATACAGCGATATCAGGAAGCCAAAAACCTTTACATAATAATGTAAAATGGATGACTTGCAAGGCTTGCAAGGGGCAATGAAGCAATGACCCTGCATGTATGTTCAGCCTCCTTCATGCAGCATTTCTCCCCTTGAAATGCTGTCCTAAAACTGTTTCTGTTTCCCTTCTCCATGAACACTAATTCTATAACCACAAGCCCAAGAAAAGCTAGACTGAACTTTGATTGTCTATTAAAAATTACTGTTTTTGTTGGTTTTATATTAAGGCAGTGCTGTATCATTCATTATAAGTTACAAGTTGTTAGTCCTAGGATTTCTTGTTGGTTTTAGTGATAGTATTTAATGTCTACAGAAATTTTGTGGCCATGATAATCTTAACATGTCAATAACATTAATTTTTATCCAGAAAAATGTGAAAATGTTTGGGGAAATCATAAATTGTATATTTCGGTACAACGAATTTGATCATTCTTTAAAAACACTAATAAACCAGAATATCTGTAAACTGTCATAAAATGTAATATGATTTTAATGCTCAATTTCCTTTACATTTATCCATATATTCCATGTGCATGTTTCCTATATGACAAAATTACCAAAGTATTTAGACTTTATATTCATTGAGATGTATAAATAAACTGCTATAAACTAAAAATTTTATTTTATTATGTTATATTTAGTTACTGTTTTAGATATGACTAATTAATTCAATACATATTTCTTGATTTTACTCATTCATTCAACAAATATGTACAGATTATATACTGTGTTCCAGAGTCTGTTGGCTTCTAAGTATAAAATGGGTTAGATATAACCTTTATATGTACCTGACACTCTCTAAAGTGCTGAAAATTAAGGACGAATAAGACACAGTCTTTTCTGTGATAATTTGGGTCTTCCATATGAAATTAAATGAGCAAGACATTTATAGTGGGAAATGCCTATGAAGGATGAAGGAAGGGGAGAAAGAGAAAGTGGAAGAGCCTTCAGACAGTGATGCAGGTTTGAGACATTTGAAGTTGAGGAGAAGGAAAAAGGATTGGAAAGGAAGAGTGTGAGACTCCGGGAGTCCAAGAAAATTCTTGAGTCTAAGAAAGTTTGGCTAGGTTGATGGGATGCCCTCAGGGCATGGCCATCTGTTAAAAGAGTGCAGCATTGTGCAGAAAAAGGCCTCCATCAGCATCACTGTGCTCAGTCATTGGCTACAAGCAGCCCACAGGAAGCATGGCCTCCATACAAATATTGGTGGATTCAGAAGGGCAGGAGCTGGGCTGTTAGTCAGTCACGTTCCTTGGAGCAGAAATGGTGAATTTTCATGGCCCCTAGAGTCTACCCTAGAGTGCAGATCTACTTCTCTGTGCATGACGAGGGAGCAGTTTCTCCATGGTTACCATGGCCTCCTCCTTGAGGGCCTTAGAAAGGGGAGGTGAGGGGGATAAACTGCACATCTTACTGTTGCAGTTGGTCTCAAGTTTGAAACTGGTACTCATCCTCTCTCCTCTACTATTCATTTTATATTACACTCACCCTTAGTTATTACCTTAGCTGGCTTAGCTGGTATAATGACCTAGAACTTCTACCTAAGATAATTGAGCCCTTGCTAATTATATCAGTTTCAGGCAGAGTTGCTGGATAAGTCCATTCACAGTTAAAATGGGGCAAATTATAAAACCAGGAGGTACTCAAGTGATCACTTTGATTCTATGTGTATTTCTCCTTAACCCTATTGTGTAAATGAAGCCCTTGTCTTTCTACTCTTCAGAGTCAATTATCCCTCTCTCAAAGATGACTTCTCTTGACTGATGCTCTCTGGATACAAGGAGTACAGAATGCCTATGGGCAACCATGGCTTACAAATCAGTGGAATCCTTGCTGTGCAATTTGGAAAGAGTATGGTTCCTTGGGGGACCAGAACTGCTAAACCTGCAGATCCTAGAGTTTCCAGGACAGACTGGCAGGGGTAAGAAACTCAAATTTCCCGATGGGTCATTGAGTGGAATGGAGATTGATGCCACTCCTGCTTTCACTTCTTGGTCTTTGGACCCATGGAGTCTTTGTATAAGGTTCAGAGTGCTGTATGTAAATCTGTGATGTGCTGCAAATACTACATCCGAAAGAATGCATCTATTGTTTCAAAGTGGTGCCTCTGAAGGGGCACTTTAGCTATGTCTTTAGAAGGCTGTTCCAGTGCTCATGAGGTCACCCTGCTTTGGGATGGTGTGGTTTGTGATTTGGCCATTGGATCTTATAGTGCTGTGCCTACTTCAACATCTCAAGTGCTATATTGTGTGGGATTCCATGCCTGTGAACCAGGTATTTGGTCAGCCTCCAGAGGGTGGTGCTGGCTGACACTTGGTAGACAGGAAAGACAAATCAATGCCTGGAGTAGGTATTTATTGCTGTGAGGAAAAACCTCTTGATTTTTTCAAGGGAAGGGGCTTAGTGCAGTCACCTTGCCTTCTAGTGGCAAATTGGTATTTCGAGGAAGAGGGCCATTATTAGGGGTTTGGCATTGATCTCTTTTGCTGTTGGAATGAGCATTCAGAGGCAGCAGAAGCTAGATGAGCTTTGGTAAGTAGAAGGCCATGCCATTGGGTTGATATGTAACTTTCATCTCTGGCCACTGCAGACAGTTGTTAGTTCACGTACCCATCATCCCCAGTTAAGGATGACTGATAGATAAAGATTGTCAACTGGTGGAATTGTTTTGTCTACTTAGCTTTTCGGTGTTTCTTTCATTGTGGATGGTTTTTGGTGGGAATTAATGTGTGATATGAAATCTTCACACATTGTGACCACTTTCATATGCCCACTGTTGAAATTTTCCTCTTTTGGATTTCCCTAGCATCTTATTTGTGTAACATATTACACATTGTTGCAATTATTTGTTTATATGACATTTATACCTCCCTACCATTTCTTGATTCCTATATTCTTTTATATTTTTATGTTTTAATTTCACTATACTATATTCTCAGGTTTTTTTTTCCTCAGATTTTTTTTCAAGCAAGTTGACTAGTATTTTCCTTTGCCCTTCTTCGTGAATGGTAGTTGGCCTGGCTATCTAAGTTCAAAATCACTTGTCTTCAAGTGTTAGACTCATATTAATCTGATTATCTTTAATTGTAGGTAATCTATTTGTTCATAAATGGGCATTTTTTTATCATTGGAATTTGTAAACTTCACCAAAAATATTTCTGGGTATGTATCATTATTCAGTTTTGGTCTCTGAAACCACATTGTTGCCTCATCATGTTCAATCTCCTTTTCTGAAAATCCATTCAAATGTGTTTGTATCTCCTCAATTTTCCTTTTTTCTCTTCAAGTTTTACATTTCTAACTGCAATAAGATGCTGTTGGATACCAACTAGAAAGAATATAAACCAAAAGACTGTTAATAAAAAGTGATGGCAAGGATAAGGAAAAAAAATTGAAACTTGGTACACTGCTGGTAGAATTGTAAAATGTTAAAGCTATATTAGAAAACAGTTTGGCAATTTCTTAAAAAAGTTAAACACGTATTTACCATAAAACCCAGCAATTATACTCCTAAGTATCTGTCCAAGAGAACTAAGACATAAATGTCCACACAAAGAATTGCTTGTGAACGTCCATAGTGTCATTATTCATAACAACACTAACTTGGAAAAAAACCACCCCAAATCCATTAACTAGTGATTGGATAAACAACGTGAGGTATATCCATGTAATAGAATACTGCTCAGAAGTAAGAAGGAACAAACTATTGATGTATGAAGCAAAATGAATGAACCTCAAAGAAATTATATTAAACAAAGGAAGCCAGATACAGAAGACTATATATTATATGACTCTATTTATATGAAATGTCTAGCAAAAGCAAATATAGAGAGACAGAAAGCATATCAGTGGTTGCTTAGGGCCAGGGATGGGAACTGGGATTGCCTAGAAGGTTCATAAAGGAAATTTTTAGGTTGATGGAAATGTTTTAAAAATTGGATTGTGGTAGTAATTATACAGCCTTATAAATCTACTAAAAACCATTGAACTGTACAATTAAAATGGGTGAATGTTATAGTATGTAAATTTTACCTCAGTAGAGCTGTTAACAATTTTCCATTTCTTTTTCTTTTGCCCTCATCAGAGTCTCTGAGTTGATCTAAACCAACATTTTAACTTTTTTAAAAATAGGCTCTATGCCAACTTGGGACTTGAACTCACAACCCCAGGATCAAAAGTCATATGCTCTACTGACTGAGCCAGCCAGGCACCCCCTACCATTTTGATTTTTAGCTGAATTTATTCTGCTTTCTGCTAATAATATGTTTTAATTTCCAAAAAAACTATTTTTGTTTTTTTACATGGCAAGGTACTCTTTTTTGAAAATTAATACATTTTATATTTTTGGAACAGTTTTAGGTTTATAGGAAGATTGTTTGGAAAGAGAGTTTCCATATACCACCCTCCCCCCACTCTGTTTCTCCTATTATTTGTATCTGCATTGTGTGATATATTTGTTATAACTGATGAACCAATATTATTATTATTATTATTATTAGCTAAAAGTCCATAGTTTATATTAGGGTTCACTCTTTGTCTTCTACATTCCGTGAGCCTTAACAAATACATAATGACATGTATCCACCATTACAGTATCATACTGAACAGTTTCACTGCCCTAAAAATCTCTGTGCTCCACCTATTTTCCTTCCTTCTCCCTCCTCCTGAGCACTGACCCTAAGCCCGTGGCAACCACCAATCTTTTTATTTTCTCCATAGTTTTGCTTTTTAAAAAATGTCATATGTTTGGAATCATAGAGTGTGTAGGATTTTCAGTTTGACTCTTTCACTTGACAATATGCTTTTGAGGTTCGTCCATGTCTTTTTGTGATGAGGTATTTATTTTTTATTGCTGAATGATATCCCTTTTATGTAAGTCCCAGTTTTTTTTAATCCATTCACCTACTAAAGGACACCTTCATTGCTTTTAAGTTTTGGCAGTTATGAAGAAAGTTGTGTAAACATTTGTGTGCAGGTTTTTTCTGTGGACATAAGTTTTAAATTCATTTGGATAAATTAAAAACTTCTGCTCTGTGAATGAGAATGACAAGCCACAGACTAAGAGGAAATATTTATAAACACTTACCTGATTAAAAAAATGGTATCCAAAATATACAGAGAACTCTTAAAACTCAACAATGAAAAAATTTAAAAATGAGCAAAGATCTAAACAAATGCCTCACTAAAGAATATATACAAAGAGCAAAGAAGTATATGTAATGACACTTGATATCACAAGTCATTAGAGAATTAAAAATTAAAACAGTTACAAATTAAAACAATAATGAGATACTGGTATACACTTATTAAAGTGGCTAGAATCCAAAACACTGACACCATCAAATGCTGACAAGGATGTGGAGTAACAGGAACTCTCATTCATTGTAGGTAGGAATGCAAAATGGTACAGCCACTTTGGAAAATAGTTTGGCAGTTTTTACAAAACTAAGCATATTCTTTACCACATAATTTAGCAATCATGCTCCTTGCTATTCATCCTACTTTTTTTTAATGGATGCAATATTATGATTTAATGAATGTCACAGCCTCTTGAATCACATTAGCAATATAATATAACTAGATTTTTAGAAGTCTATACTTAAAAAATTATTTTAATTTTGCTTGCATGCAAGTAAAGTTTATGTCAATGCATATTAATAATTAGAGTGAGCTCCCTATGCAATTATTTGAGAGATAACTGACATACAACATTATATTAGTTTTAGGTGAACAACATAATGATTCAGTATTCATATATATTGTGAAATGATCACCACAATAAGTCTAGTTAACATCTGTCACATCACATAGTTACAATTTTTTTCTTGCAATGAGAACTCTTAAGATCTATTCTTTTAGCAACTTTCAAACATGCAATATGGTGTTATTAGCTATAGTCACCATGTTGTACATTACACCCCATGAGTTACTTATGTTATAACTGCAAGTCTGCACCTTTTGACTACCTTCACCCATTTCAGATTGGTGGTTACCAGAGGTGGGAGGTTGGGGGGGTGCTCTATGCAATATTTTCTTTTTTTTTTTTTTAAGATTTTATTTATTTGAGAGTGAGAGAGAGAGAGCAGGGGGGAGGGGCAGAGGGAGAGGGAGAAGAAGACTCCCTGCTGAGCATAGAGCCTGACATGGGGCTCGATCCTAGGACCCTGGGCTCATGACCTGAGCCGAAGGCAGACGCTTAACCAACTGAGCCACCCAGATGCCCCTACAGTATTCTCAGTTATGGTTTTTTAATCTTCTGAGGGTCCCCTTTGGTATGTGAAGATGTTTGTGGAAATTCTTGAGTAAGCTTCACCCTGTATATACCAAGTGGGAACTGAATGACAGTGAGCCTGTCTTCCTGGTCCTCAGATATTTAGCAGATTAGCCCATTTAGAGGGTAGGGAGTATTCAGCTGGAGGCTCCATCAAGCTCTTTCATGACTCCCATTCCACCCCAGTCCTTATCATGCTCTCTAATCTATTCATATTCCAGCGTCTTCTGGTGGGATTTTGGTTGTTGGGGTGTGTGGTTAGATCGTTTAGTGCCAGTGGGAATTACAGAAACAATTATGGTGACTTCAGGGGTTTGGATACTCTAATGTGCCAAGTGTGTTTTCTTCATTTCTTGGGGCTGTTCACATCTAAACATGGCATTTTGCCCCTTCTACCTGGCTATTTCATGGCCCTACTACCCATGTTAAGAAAAATGTCTCAGTGTATTTAGCATGCACTGTGTAAAGTCGTTCTGGACACTATTGTGATTTAACAAGTCCTTCAGTTATCCTCACTGACCACCCATGTCTCTAGTGCCTCAGCTTCAACATTACTGAGCTTGACATTTGAACTTTTCTATTTGTTTCTCCTTGAGACTCTCTCTGCTTTTGATGCCACCCAGTTATGCCCAACTTTGTTTTATTCCAGCAATTAGATCTTGTGTATCTCTTCCAGAAATTCTTCAGTGCTTTGGTGCATCAGTGTTTTTCATGTCTTCTAGTAGTACTATGAGTTTTCTTTCTTATCCTTTTAATTTCTTTGGATATTTCAGTGAGATTTTTTTTTTTTAAAACGAGAAATAAATGAGTGGGCTAATTTCATCTTCTTGGAATGGAGTCCCAGATTTAGAATATTTTTTGCAGTTCTTTCAAATATAGTCTGGAAGTCCTAATTGCAGTTTTTTAAATACAAATTCATTAATACATTGAATTGACATCTTTGTGATTCTTAAATGTTTTATTTAAAGATATTGTATAATTCTTATGCATATACATTGTCTACTACATTTCTAAACAATGTTTTTGAGGCTCAAAATAACAGCACTGGAAAAAAAATCAAAATATGTGCAATTACCTGCTTTTTAAAGAAGTATTTTTTTCTTTCCCTTAGCAAAAGTGTGGCTTATTTTGTGTGTATGTATACACACACACACACACACACACACGTGATCAGTGGTAAGTCAATCACACAAATGGTTGGTTCTTACAATCTGTTTGTGCTAATATTGGAAAAGCCAAGTTGACAAGGAGAGACAGGGTTATTTTTAGCTGTTAGATCTAGTGGATATTGACATAATTAGAACATACAGAGACTCTCCATCTTTGATAGGGTTTAATCAGTTAAATCCTCATGTTCTGCATTGCAGGGTGCTTTTCCATAGGCAGAACACAACTGAAGATCCACAGGAAGACAAAAAGAAAAATTTGGCCATGGAATACAAATGGGATGTCTATGACCTAATCACAGAATTATTTTAATTCAAGTGAATTAAAATTTAAAATATCCTAAAAGTAATAGAGTATCATCTATACTTTGCTGTAGATGATTTGGTTCAGTGATTATGATTTTAATTTTTATGTACTGAGTGCTAAATGAATTCAACCACTGCTTTTTTGCCTTTATTTTTTGTAGCAACAAGATATAATTATTTTTAATTGTATTTTGAATTATATGTATTAAAGACTTTATTTTTTAGAGCAGTTATAGGTTTGCAATAAAATTGAGAGGAAGGTACAGAGATTTACCATATATAGCCTGCCCCCATAGATGCACTTCCCCATTATTAACATCATTCATATGAATAAGACATTTTTACCAAGATTGAACTACCTTGACACATCATAATCTTCCAAATCCATAGTTTACATTAGGATTCATTCTTGGTGTTGTACATTCAGTGGGTTTAGATAAATGTATGATGACATGGATTTGTTATTATACCATACAGAGTATTTTCACTGCCCTAAAAATCCTCAGTGCTCTATGTCTTCATCTCACTCACTCCACATCCTTGGCAACCACACATCTTTTATTGTCTCCCATTATCCAGAATGTCATATAGTTGTCATTTTCATTATCCAGAATGCCATAGAGTATGTAGCCTTCTCAAGTTGGTTTCTTTTACTTAGTAATATGCATTTAAGTTTCTTCCATGTCTTTTTATGGCTTGATAATTCATTTCTTCTTAGCATTGAATAATATTCCATTGTCTGGTTGTACCAGAGTTTATTCATTCACCTACTGAAGGAAGTCTTGGTTGCTACCAAATTTTGACAGTTATGAATAAAGCTGCTATAAATACCCATGTGCAAGTTTTTATATGCACATAAGGTTTCAGTTCTTTTGGGTAAATACCAAGGGGCACAATTGCTGGATTGTACGGTAAGAGAATGTTTAATTTTGTAAGAAACTGCCAAACTGTCTTCCAAAATGGCTGTATCTTTTGGATTCCCATCAGCAATAAATAAGAGTTTCTGTTATTCCATATCCTCTCCAGCATTTGTTGTTGTCAGTGTTTTGGATTTGACCATTCTAATAGGTGTGTGGTGGTATCTAATTTTTGTTTTAATTTGCATTTCTCTGGTGATTTAGGATATGGAGCATCTTTTCATATTAAATTATTTTTGATGATACAGCTTCAAGTGTAACTTAGGTGGACTGTTCTTTAAATGGTTTTCAGCTCTTTAAATGATTTGAATATTATATTCATAATGTCTGTGGAATCAAATCCCATGTAGTCTGTACTATTGTATAAGTAGGAAATAGGGTCATTTTTTTTAACATGTAAATACAATAAAAACTAAAATTTAAAAACAGTCAACTTACAGTTCTTGTCCTGAAGTTAGCCCCATGGTCTCCAGAATGTGACCACATGATCTGTATGTACATAAGGCTGAGTTTTCCTGTCTTAGAAAAAATAACACAGATGCTGATTGATGACCTTTGAAAGTGGCTTTGAACTTGTGATAGGTTATTTCTACCAAAATTTCTGTGTTTTGAGGATCAAGTGAGGGGAGAAGTGTGGTGAACAGAATAGAGAGTACATTTCTTACATTGTCAGTACCCTCAGCTTACTAGTGATGCTATTTGTACTCTTTTCCAAATGTTCAGATTAGGAGAAGCATAATCAGGTTTAGCCATCTGGGTTCATGCTGAGGGATTGTTTGTTCTAGGAAACCTGAACCCTATAATATCTAGGACTGGACAGACAGAGGAGTAGAATCAGTCCTCATGACCTGGATGGTAAGCTGGATTTAACAGAGGGGCATTCGTTGAAGATTTAAGTAAAAAATTCCCTACTTTCTCAGCTGCTTGCCCAGAAGGAAGATAGACCTAATTCAGAAATTTCTTTTGACTTTAATTTGTAATTTTAATATGAAAACAGTAATCTTGAAAAGCTTTGCTGTGCATGCACATATTACCTATGCATATCTGTCTATCTATCTATCCATCTATCTATCCATCTATCTATCTATCTATCCAGCTATCCAGCTAGCTAGCTAGCTATCCATCTAAATATCAGGAACACATTTTGATGATAATATTTTCTCATTTTTTAAAATTAAGCCTGATGCGGGGCTCGATCCCAGGACGCTGGGATCATGACCTGAGCCGAAGGCAGATGCTTAACGACTGAGCCACCCAGGTGCCCCCCTTTATTTGCTTTTAAAAAATTTAAAAACCTTAACATGAATTTTATCCCTCATCTTTTAACTTTTTCCACAAATCTTACTTAATAACTCTTTTGATCATGACTCATTATTTTATGGCATTAATTTTATCTTTCTTATATCTTTTATGTTTACAGTCTTTTAAAAATCTAGTTTTCATTAGTTTTTTATTTATTGCATGTTTTCTTCTCCTTACTTTTAAATGCTAGTAGAGTTCTCCTTTAAACATTTTAATTTTACCTCAACTTGTATTTTTATTTTAAATTTTTGTTTTCCTCCTGTTAAAATGTTGATTCATTTTAACAAGTTTAGATTGTAAAATAATTATTTTGTTTTTCTTAGCATTTGCTTTTGAGAATTAAGGAATGAAACAAGAAGTAGGTTTCTTATATCTGCAGCCTACGCTATTTCTTCTAGACCATATTGCTTTCTCTAATAATGTGGCCTGACCTACTTAGTTGTCATAGACAAACCAAAGCATCACTTCAGTGA
This sequence comes from Leptonychotes weddellii, assembly GCF_054177405.1. Lineage (NCBI taxonomy): Eukaryota > Metazoa > Chordata > Mammalia > Carnivora > Phocidae > Leptonychotes > Leptonychotes weddellii. The sequence continues at coordinate 33,157,226 of NC_138375.1, read as the reverse complement.
GGACATGCAGCTAATCTTGCATTATCTAGGCTATTTAAGGAAAACAGGGCTGCACATAATCTAGTCAGGATGAAGCATGTTCACAAAGTCATCTCCCTGTTCTGTCTAAAATTCTTTGTAACCACACATTTGGAGACATTTTATTGTGCTCCAATGTATGAAAATGGTAGAGAGGGAAACTTGTACTTTTTGAAAAGCCAGTACATGACTTTCAAATAGCTACCTGGGCTGTTATGAACTAGAGCAGACTTTGTAATCTGGTTTAAAAGGCAATATGTACTTTCTCACAGGCAGGAAAACAAAAAAATAAAACAGATATCATTTCACAGCCATCATATAGCAAAATAAAATAAAATTTCCCTTATTCTCAATTTTACGATAGATGTGGAAAAATAAGAATCTTTGCAAACTGCTGGTGGTATTATATTTGGTATAAAAGGACTGGAGAATAATTTTTTAGTATGTGCTAAAATTGACATACAACCTATACCTCATTATTTTACTGCTAGATATATATCCTTATAGCAGTGGTTCTCAAACTTTCTTAGTCACGGGATACCTTTAAACTCTAATAAATCACTGAGAACCACAAAATTTTTCTTTTGTGGATTTTGTATACATATATACTTATATAACATATTTATATATGTATACATTTTATACACAAATTTTTATATGCATATATATTTATATACATACATAAATTCATATACATATATACATATGTAATTTACATATATTTTCTGTATAGAAATTAAATCTGAGAAAAATTTAAACTGTTTATTGATTTATTTTAAAACAACATAATACATTCATTACAAGGTAAAAGAACGTATTTCATGAAAAATAACTGTTTTCAAAAAAGAGATTATTGGCAAGAGTGTCATTGTTTATATCTTTTTATCTGGCTTAATAGAACACATTTGGATTCTTATATATGCTTCTTCATTCATGCTGATTCACTATGTTTTGGTTGAACTAAATGAAGAAAATACTTATTTTGCAAAGGAAGGAGCATTTGAATAACTTTTTCATATAACCATGGATTTCTTTTTAATACATCAGAACTCACTAAATGATACTCTTTAAATGTTAATATTTGCAGTGTGGATTCTGCAGCCATGTCAATAAACATTTTGTACTCTTTTACACTAAAATCCATTAATCTGGGGTGCCTGGGTGGCTCAGTCGGTTAAGTGGCTGTCTTCGGCTCAGGTCATGACCCCAGGGATCTGGGATCGAGCCCCACATCAGGCTCCCTGCTCGGCGGAGAGCCTGCTTCTCCCTCTCCCTCTGCCTGGTGCTCTGCCTACTTGTGCTTTCTCTATCTTGCTGTCAAATAAATAAATAAATAAATAATAAAATAAATAAATAAATGAAAATAAATAATAATAATAAATAAATAAATAAATAAAATCTTTAAAAATAAATAAATAAAATCCATTAATCTATCTTGTACCTTGTTTTTCTTTTCTTTTTAAAATGATTTTTATTGAGGTATAATTGATATAAAACATTATATTGGTTTCAGGTGTGCAACATAATGGTTTGAGATTATATATATATACATAGTAAAATTCCACCGAAATATGTCTAGTTACCATCCATCATCATACAAAGTTAACTTTTAGGATTTGCACTCTTGGCAACTTTCAGATATGCTCTACAATATTATTGACCATAATCGCCATGCTGTGCATTACATCTCCAGGACTTATTTTTTTTATAACCGGAAAATTGTAACTCTTGATTCCCTTCACCTGTTTCTTCCACTCCCTAATCCTCCTCTCATCTAACAACCAACCACTATTCTCTTCTCTGTATCTGTGGTTTTGGTTTGGTTTGGTTTGTTCATTTGCTTTGTGTTTTGGATTCCACATATAAATGAAATCATCTGTTATTTGTCTTTGATTTATTCACTTAACATAATACCCTCAAGTTCCGTCCATGTAGCATATGGCAGGATTTCATTCTTTTTGTTGTTGTTGTTTCAAGTTTTCATTTAAATTTTAGTTAGTCAACGTATAGTGTAATATTAGTTTCAGGAGTAGAATTTAGTGATTCATGACTTACATAAAACACTCAGTGCTCATCACAAGTATGCTTCTCAGTACCCATCACCCATTTAGCCCATCCACTCACCCACCTCCCTTCCAGTAACCCTCAGTTTGTTCTCCATAGTTAAAAGTCTGTTTTCCAATTCCCCCCACCTCTCTCTCCCCCTCTCTCCCCCACCATGTTCATCTGTTTTGTTTCTTAAATTCCACATATGAGTGAAATCATATGATATTTGTCTTTCTCTGACTTATTTTGCTTAAAATAACACACTCTAGTTCCAGCCATGTCATTGCAAATGGTAAGATTTCATTCTTTTTGATGGCTGAGTAATATTCCATTGTAATACATACCACATCTTCTTTACCATCAGTCAATGGACATTGGGCTCTTTCCATAATTCGGCTATTGTTGATAACAGGGTGCATGTGTCCCTTTGAATCAGTACTTTTATATCCTTTGGGTAAATACCTAGTAGGGCAATTGCTGGATCAGAGGATAGTTCTATTTTTAACTTTTTGAGGAACTTCCATACTGTTTCCCAGAGTGGCTGACCGGTTTGCATTCCCACCAACAGTACAAGAGGGTTCTTCTTTCTCCACATCCTCGCCAACATCTGTTGTTTCTTGTGTTGTTATTTTTAGCCATGCTGACAGTTGTGAGGTAGGATATCTTGTTTTAGTTTTGATTTGTATTTCCTTGATGATGAGGGGTGTTGAGCATCTTTTCATGTGTTTGTTAGCCATCTGTATGTCTTCTTTGGAAAAATGTTTACTCATGCCTTCTGCCCATTTCTTAACTAGATTATTTGTTTTTTGGGTGTTGAATTTGGTAAGTTCTTTATAAATTTTTGGATACTAACCCTTTATCAGATATGTCATTTGAAAATATCCTTCTCCCATTCCATTGGTTGCCTTTTAGTTTTCTTGTTTCCTTTGCTGTTTAGAGCTTTTCATCCTGATGAAGTTCCAATAATTCATTTTTGTTTTTGTTTCCCTTGCTTCACGTGACATGTCTAATAAGAAGTTACTACAACTGATGCCAAAGAGGTTGCTGCCCTTGTTCTCCTCTAGGATTTTGATGGTTTCCTGTCTCACATTTAGGTCTTTCATCCAATTTGAATTTATTTTTGTGTATGGTGTAAGAAAGTGATCCAGTTTCATTCTTCTGCATGTTGCTGTCCAGTTCTCCATTGGATATTCTTTCCTGCTTTGTCAAAGATTAGTTGACCATAGAGTTGAGGGTCCATTTCTGGGTTCTCTATTCTGTTCCATTGATCTGTGTGTCTTTTTTTGTGCCAGTACCATACTGTCTAAATGACTACAGCTTTGTAATATAGCTTGAAGTCCAGAATTGTGGTGCCTCCAGCTTTCTTTTTCAAGATTGCTTTGGCTAGTCAGGGTCTTTTGTGGTTCCATACAAATTTTAGGATGGTTTGTTCTAGCTCTGTGAAAAATGCTGGTGGTATTTTGGTAGGGATTGCATTAAATGTGTAGATTGCTTTGGGTAGTATAGACATTTAACAAAATTTATTCTTCCATTCCATTGATCATGGGATGTTTTTCCATTTCTTTATGTATTTTTCAATTTCTTTCATAAGTGTTCTATAGTTTTCAGAGTAGAGAGTTCATAACTTACCTCTTCGGTTAGGTTTATTCCTGGGTATCTTACGGTTTTTGGTGCAATTGTAAATGGGATCGATTCCTTGATTTTTCTTTCTCTTGCTTCATTATTGGTGTATAGAAATGCAAAAGATTTCTATACATTGATTTTGTATCCTGTGACTTTACTGAATTTGTGTGTCAGTTTGAGCAATTTTTTGATGGAATCTTTCAGGTCTTCTACATAGACTGTCAAGTTGTCTGCAGAGTGAAAATTTGATTTCTTCCTTGCTGATTTGGGTGCCTTTTCTTTTTGTTGTCTAATTGCTGAGGCTAAGACTTTCAGTATTGTATTAAATAACAGTGGTGAGAGTGGACATCCCTGTCGTGTTCCTTACCTTAGGAGAAAAGCTCTCAGTTTTTCCCCATTGAGGATGATATTAAGTGTGGGTCTTTCATATATAGCCTTTATGATGTTGACATATGTTCCCTCTAGCCCTACTTTGTTGAGGGTTTTCATCAAGAATGAATGCTTTTCTTTCTCAAATGCTTTGCCTGCATCTATTGAGAGGATCATGTGGTTCTTATCCTTTGTTTTATTTATATGGTGTATCATGTTGATTAATTTGTGGATATTGAACCACCCCTACAGCCCAGGAATAAATCCCACTTGATCATGGTGAATGATTCTTTTCTTTTCTTTTTTATTTAATTAATTAATTTTTAATTAATTTAGTGAATGATTCTTTTAATGTACTGTTGGATTGGATTTGCTAGTATTTTGTTCAGAATTTTTGCATCCATGTTCATCAGGGATATTGGCCTATAATTCTCTTTTTTAATGAGGTCTTTGGTTTTGGAATTAAAGTATGCTGGCCTTGTAGAATGAGTTTGGAAGTTGTCCTTCCATTTCTTTTTTTTTTTGGAGCAGTTTGAGAAGAATACGTATTAACTCTTCTTTAAATGTTTGGTAGAATTCCCCTGGGAAATGATCTGGCCCTGGATTTTTGTTTGTTGGGAGATTTTTGATAACTGATTCAATTTCAGATCTTGTACTTTGAATAGGTCTTATCACCATGCTTAATTCTGTTACATTATCCAATGGATATTTAGAAAATATTGGTTTACTAAATTATGCAAACCTTCCAAATGTACACTTAGGAGAATGAAAAAGGCAAAGGGTTTTTATGATTAAAATGTTTTTGAGCTCGGAGAAGACCTGGATTTCGTCTCCTCTCAGGAATTCAGCTGGATAGGGATTAAACCATTCTGAACACCTACAAACTCAACAGGAGATCGAAGAAAGGAATAGCAACAACATTCTGAACAGAAAAGCGACCACTTTCTGGAAGGTAGGACGTGCGGAGAAGTGAATCCGAGGCGATATTCGGGAGGATAGACGGTGGGGAAGGGGCCTCCGTCGGCCGCTTCTGGCAAGTGATAGAGCCGCGGAGCACAAAATTGGAACTTTTAAAAGTCTGCTCCACCAAGGGACGTCACTCTGGTGGCTAAGCGGGGGTGGAACCCTCCGGGACAGTGTGGTCTCAGGACCCTCGGGGTCACAGAAAGACCGGGGGTGCCTGAGTGTGGCAGAGCTCCCAGGTAACGAAGCAGGGAAGCCGGCTGCAGAGGCGGAGCCCAGGCGTGGGCTCTCAGCTCGGGGTTGCCATAAACAGTGATTCG
>NC_138375.1:33118473-33151387 GCF_054177405.1 Leptonychotes weddellii | reverse complement strand
CCTGGGGGTGGGTATTGAGGAGGGCACGTTCTGCATGGAGCACTGGGTGTTATGCACAAACAATGAATCATGGAACACTTCATCTAAAACTAATGATGTAATGTATGGGGATTAACATAAGAATAAAAAAAATTAAAAAAAATGTTTTTGAGCTCACATATGCTCTTAAAAAATCTTGGGTGCATAGCCTGCCTGGGTGGCTTAGTTAGTTAACTGGCTGACTCTTGATTTCAGGTCATGATCTCAGGGTCCTGGGATTGAGCCCTGCATTGGGCTACGTGCTCAGCAGGGAGTTTTTTTGAGGATTGTCTCTCTGCCTCTCTCTCTCTGCCCCTCCCCGCTGCTTACACACACTCTCTAACTCTCAAATAAATAAATAAATCTTAAAAAAAAAAAAATCTTAGGTACCCCCAGGGCTTTCAGACCAAACTTTGAGAACTGATAATTTAGAGTAACTCTTGCAGATGTGCACAGAGATATGAATTATGTGGTTAATTTAAGTTTTAATTGTATTGGGGAAAAGAAGAAACATCTGAATGTTCAGTATGAATAGAAAAACAAATTTATAGTAGAATCACAAAGCTAAATTGAATGAACTAGGGATAAATGCATTCTCATGAGGAAATTTCAGAAATATAATGTTTAGTGGAAAATTAGGTTTGGTATGATATAATGCATATTAAATTTAAGAACACATAAGAAAATGTTGCATATCATTTATGGATACATAAATACATGGCAAAATCTAAAAACATAGGTGAGAAAGATACTAACACCAGACTAAATGGGAAGAAGGAAACTGAGCACCTTTTATTAAAAGGCCTCAGAGAAATGATCAGGTCAGAGTCAACAAATATAAATAACAGAAAAAGTCTGGAGTTCTCATCAGAAGAAAGGAATTAAACGTTTATAGTTAGAGCATGAGACCAGATCTGTACCTGCCTCTACTTTCCTGTAGCTATTGAGCTTTTGGCCTATGTCATAATCTGTAATAAAACCTTGATATTAAGTTCTAAAAAATATGAAAACATTTATCTTAATGCTCCAAGTGTAATTTTGGGACTATAGAGACCCATATCAAAGCCTAAACTAATTCCACATAATGGTGTGAATTTGGGGCAATGGGAGAAGATTGACAAACAGTCCTTGACTGACTGTGGAGTTTACCCCTAAAATAAATCCAAAAAGATTTTTCTCTGAAGTGGAAATTCTTGGCAGCATGTGCTCCCAGAATTTGTACTAGACCTTTTCTGAGAGATAGGACAGTACATCCAAGAATTAGTAATTCCCAGTTGGGGAGACCAAATAAATTCTAGATATTAATACTTAATCTAGGCCCTCCGCTTTAAATATGAACAGGCAAATAGGAATCAACAGTGCTTTTAAGAAATAATATACACTGAAAAAGAATACCAAATAAAGCAGTATGACTATCACCAGGGAAAAGAATAGAGGAAAAGAAAAAAAAAAGTGTATATATATCTAATTGACATCATTGAGCTATTTGAGAAGGTCTCATAGCAAAATAATTAACTATTATAAAATAAACAGTGCTTTTTAGAAGATAAATATATAATTACTGTAATTAAGTGGACTTTGGTAGACAAATGGAAGGGACACAACTGAAGAAAAAAGAGTGAACTAGAGAATGGAGTCAATAAATTGCCGTAGAGGATAGTGAAAAAGGACAAAGATTAAAAATGAGAGAGAACAGTTAATAGATGTAGAGGTTATGTTACAAAATATGTGTAATAGAAATTGTAAAAAGAAAGAACTTACACATGGAATGGAGGAAGGAGGAGGAAGAGGGGTAGGGAGGAGAAACGGAATCCAGAACTGCCTGGAAAAAGACATGAAAACTCAGATCCAGAAGGTCCACAGAATGATTTCAGAATGAGAAACAAAAACAAAAACAACATAGGTAGAATAAAACAAACACCACAAAGCTTTTAAAAATGCTTTCCTGTTCAAAGTCAGAATGCCATTATATTTTATGTATTTTTCATACAAAATTTGTTGCTGATGTATCAATTGTGTGTGTGTGTACATACATGTACACTGATTTATATGTGAGGTACATCTATGTGCTTTTCGTCAGTACCACCTGATTTTGGAAAAAGAAATATCATTGAAATTATAGGTGTGAGTTAAAAAAAATAAGGATACATTGTCATAATACTGTTACATGTATTTCCCTCTAATTAAATGTAAATTTAGTGCAATTTAAATCCTAATCTTAATAAAATAGTTTATGAAAGTTGAAAATCAGGTTCATTTGTAAAAAAATAGTGTTCAACATTTATAAGCTTAGTTGGTAATGTCCTACCAGAAAACAAATTATGTTATAAGTTTAGAGTTATTGAAAGATAAACCGTTGGTACCAAAATTCATTAGGGGGAATAAAAGAGAATTTGGAAGCACAACTATATGTGCTGTGGGATTTAATTTATCAGGTGATGAAGTTAGCATTCATATCAGTAAGGAAAAGATAGCTTATTCAATATATGGCATTAGGTAATATCTATTTGGGAAATAGAGAAGCTTTATTTCATTAAAAATGCAAAATCAAATGATTGAATCTATAAAAGCTATAAAAAGTACTAGAATAAAATGCATGAAAATATTTTGTCGTATCACTTTGCCACTTTATACAGCTGGTAGCAGCTCTCCATCTTCTCTCCTCTGTCCTGTGTGCCTTCTGCCCCATCATTTTTACCTATTTTATTTAAATCCATAGCTCTCATTTCTGTTTGACCATATATATATATATATATATATATATATATATATATATATATACTGTACATCTCTTGTAACTAGAATGTACACAAATGCAGAGATTCTGTCCACTTAGTTGTTTACAGTATAGATTCAAGCTCTTTTCCTTTCCAAGTCTCCTGAACACTCTGTCTGTATCTTTCTCATTCTCTCTCTCTCTATATATGTTACATATATATGTTCGAATAACATATATATATGTTCAATAAACTCTGCTTTCACTTCCAAGAAAAAAAAGAAAGAAAATTGCCTAGTATAGAGTAGGCACTCAAAAAGTTTATTGAGTAAAAAAATGATTCATCATGATTATTGAGAGCATATTTATATATTGTCTAGTCTTTTGAAATAAAAATGCAATCTCATAAAATGGGATATAAAAATATTTGTTTAACTTGCATGGGAGATAGCAAGCTTATGATCTAAATCCCAGACTTTCATTTATAAATAAGTAAACAGTGTTTCCCTTTTCCATTCTCTGTACCACTGCCATTTTCAACTTACCTTTACGTGCATTCTTTTGAGAGGGAGGTTTTGAGGGCAAAAGAAGACATAGTGTTCTTAACCTTCCTTACATAGGCAAAAATAGCTGTCTGAAAATAGTAATGTTTATTTTTAGAATGGCATTGGTGACTGGAAAATCTTTGTCTTGAAAGGTCAAAATATTGTACTACTCTGGCCATTTTCTAATTTTTGCACCATCTCAGTTGGAATGTTTACTTTATCTCTTCCATTATTTTTTAAATTTCCAAATGTACATTCTTACCTCATCTTTGATTATGGACTGTAGTTACTTATTTTCAGTTGATTTCACAAGAGAACACATTATCTTTATTGATCTTTGAAGAGTATATTGAGAATAAATCATGACTTGGCTTATGACAAGTGAAACAACTTATAGAGAAATAAAGGAATTATAAAATAATGTCCATAAAGGTCTGTGGATATGCTCATCAATAAATTAGATTTAAAATCATTATTACATCTGAAGAATTGCAGTTTCACGTATCTTGATTCTTAATTCCAAGAATTCAGTGAGTTTGATGCATGTAAAATAAGGATGATACAATTTCATTAATTTGTAGCTTTGTAATAAATTAAAAGTCTATTGTTGATTAGTTCCTATACTGTTTTTTCCCCCGAATTTTTATGTACCTACAAGAAAACCATAGAATTTTCTGAGAGTATGTAAGTGTGAGAAGACTAAGATTAAAAATGTTCTATAGTTACTTCATATTGGATGATCCATACTTAGTAAAGGAAATTTGAATGAAAAATTTCAAAATAAAATTACAATCTATTGGAGGGTTTTTAAAACAATCAGGGGCACCTAGGTGGCTCAGGTCAGTTAAGTGACCAGCTCTTGATTTCATCTCAGGTCATGATCTCAGGGTTTTGAGATCAAACCCCCTGTCAGACTCCATGCTCAGCGGGGAGTCTGCTTGAGATTTTCTATCCCTCTATCTCTGCCTCTCCCCCTACTCTCTCTCTCTGTCTCCCTCTCTCTCAGATAAGTCTTTTAAAAGAATAAAACAACCAATGAATTTTAGGATGTGTATGGTTTGTATCAGAATGCTGGAAGAGATTTAATCCTGTTGGATGATCCTATATGGATAAATCACCCTATGAATTAAGGTAACCAAAACTTTAAGCATGATAAGAAGCATAGCAGCATATAATTGTCCTTAGAGGCAAACAATTTTTAACTGAATAGAAAATTTAAATAAAGAATTAGTTAAAGAGAAATTTAGTAAATGTAAAGTTGAGGTTGTCTCTTTAGGAGGCATAAAATTATAGAAGGAAATAAAGTAAAAATCCAATGGATGTTATTTAATATTCATCATGTATTCTATTTCAGTTTTCATTGTATCATTTTTAAAACACTGAATATGAGAAACCCATAAAAAATATTTAATCTAAAAACTGTTAGACCATTTTCTCTGTAATATCCTATCTATAGTGTTCTTGAAGAGGGTACTTCCAGACTCACCAAATTTTAGAGGCCTTGCTAATTTTTCATTAATTCTCTATGAAGCTATTGATTGATACTGTATTTTTAATTTTTATTTATACATGTGAAATTTTTATTGATGCTATATGAAACTAATGCAGAAGATATGAAAGTAAGAATTTAGAAACTTATTTTTTGAATGCAGATGTATCCCCATCCCCGACCCCTAAAATCCTGTAAGTATCCTCAAGAATACACATTTTTTTGTGGATATACAACAGAAATCTGCAGACAAGGCAAGTGATGTGAATAGGTAATCCATGTTTCTAAAGGTGAAAATGGTCAGTCCATCTCTCTCTCTCTTAGGGTAGTAATTATATTAAATAGTAGAATTAATAAAAAATGTGTTACTTCTGATTTTTACTCTGTATCTTTGACTTTATAAGTGTCTAGTTTGAATTCCCCTAGAACATACACTAACTCATGGACTTGTGTTTATTTGGGAGATGATTCTTGGAAGCACAAGTGAAACATTGGGAAAGTGAAACAAGGAAAGGGGAAAAATCGGTAGTGCATTAATAAGCAGGTTACTGATTTTGGCAAGTATGGTTCAGTCTCATTGGAAACTGAAAACCCTGATGAATTACCTCTGAATTGTCCCTCAGAGTGATAGGTATGAAGGGTATTTATTCATCATTAGGGTCCGTCTTTGATTGAGAGTTTTTCCTGGGATATAAAATTTTCGATATTTCTAGGCTGTTCTGTGTTCAGAAGAGAAAGTTCTCAGGTGAAAAAGCAAAGATTTTATTGTCAATAAGGTGAGAATTTGTCAGTGTGCCTAATCACAATGGGTAAATCTTAATGGTAGGAAGGCTGTTTTCTTTTTTCCTCCATGCCACACCCTGTAATTATATGAGTCTTATATACAAATTAATACAGAGAACAATATATCCTAAGTATACACTAGGACGTCCTCATCTATACTTTCGGCCTTTTCCAGGATTCTTCTGACCTTGTATTCACATCCCAGTGTTTGCCTCTGCTCCTTGCTGTTATAGTGATCCATTTCTCCTCATTTCCTTCACCTCCTTCCTACCCCTTAGCTCAGTACATTACTTTACTCTTCTTTGATGTAGATGTTACCCACTGAGTCTTTGTTAACTTATGTCATGTCTTCTGTTCTCATCTCCACAGGGAGAAGGATCAGGTAATTCCCATTTCCTATTACGTCTATAATACTGAGAAAGCAAGCCCAACTAAATTAAGTAAAAATAGTATTACCTCACTTAGAATAAATATTCTCATTTCATCTTGATGAGTAAATTTATCTAGTATCAATTACCAAATAACTATTTTCTAAATAGATAATCAAACTCCACAGCTGTCCTGGCCACAGTTATCATCTCAATGAACATAGCAAAGCAGTGAGATTACATTTCTACTCAGTACCAGCAAAAGTACATTTGTATAAATATGCATTTAAATTTGACTCATTTTATTTTGGGAAACTCATGTATTTTCCCTGAAGTTTTGAATAAGCTCATAATACAATTTTATTTTAACCATTTTTAAATAAAAACGTGATTGAAGACGGTCTTTAATAAACTGGCTAATGACAATTCACTTAGCATTTCCTAAAGTAAATTATGTTGAAATTGGATTCAATGATTCAGGAAGTCTTATTAGATCCATTTCGAATGCCTCCAAATTGATACTGTGTATTTTATTTGCACTAGAATATTAAATCTACAATTTCTTCTCTTATGAAATCTTATCTACGAGTAGATGCATAGTAGAGAATACAGAGAAAATGCTTTTCTAAATTACACTAAAACTCTGAATTATTTTGTGAATATTAAGTTAGGAATTGTAAAAACTTTCAATTTAATAGAGTAAGTGAACAAATGATTATTATGTAGTCATTTCCATTTAGGGACAGTGAAATACAATTTTTGTACAATTAACAAAATTCTTATATTGAAAGGGGAAGTAGTACTTAGGGTTTTGATTTTCTAGTGCAAATATATCATTCAATTACTCTGACTGCTTCTCTTTACCACTGTAGATAAAATTTCTAAAGATGGAATTTCATTCTCCATTCTTGAGCTCAAAATATACACTAACAAGTATATACAAGGAGTTGGAAGAAATATCTAGGGGACACCAAAAGCATCAAAGAAAGAAATCTTTATTAACAGGGGAAAATAGGGCACCTGCGTGGCTCAGTTGATTAAATGTTTGCCTTCAACTCAGGTCATGAACCTAGGGTCCTGGGATCAAGTTTCACATGGAGCTCCCTGCTCCATGGGGAGCCTGCTTCTCCCTCTGCCTCTCTCTTTCTCTCTCTCTCTCTGTCTCTCATGAATAAATGAATAAAATTAAAAAAAAAAGGGAAAATAAAATAATGGTTTAGATGTCTTTAATCTCAACTCTGAGCATTTTAAAGTGGGAAATGTGAACGAAATATAATTTATGCTAGGTATTCATTAATAAAGTATTAAAGATGAAAGCAAGAGTCTGGGCTTACTAAGGAGACTCACAGCATAACTAAGGAATAGTTTTGCTTTGAGAAACTTTCTGGTTATGAACAAAGAAAATAGATTCAAGTACATTTTGCTGTGATTGGGATTCAGGCAGAGAATTCTGGGAAAGGGCCTACCTAATTTCAATTACTAATTACCATTTACCCCTGATGGAAATGATAGTAAGCACTATAATTGATTTTATCATGCCAACTTATCTTTAATATCAAAATCTGATATATACCATACCCAAAATTTAATATGATATACCAGTTCTCTGGTAAATACAGATACAACATTTAAGCCATTACCAAATAAAGTTGAAAAAAAACCATCATTCTCAAGGAAGACACAAGAACCCAGTGGACAGATACTTGAAGAGAGGGATCCCAGCTTTTGGAGTGTGAGGCGTTTAGGTCGTGTAGTTGTGGAGGGCACTACATTCTCCCCTAACATGATCATACTCTGTTGTTGCAGCTGTATGATTTGATAGAACCTTAGCCAACAGCCTGTTCTGCTGCCTAATATTCATGGTTGAGGGAGCACCTGGACTGACTGCGTTAAGCATTCTGCTGTAGCCCATTTCTTTGGAGGTTTTCCAGGAGGCCATCTCTCCCTCATGGAGGCCAGTCTTCAAGTGACTAGACTTGGAACAAGTTAATACTGAGTGGGGGAAGTGTTTCAGCTGCGTCAAAGGCGGTGCATAAGTTAAAAATATGGACTGAACAATAGTGATTGGATTTATCAAGATGAATTTATTTGTTACCCTAAGATGAGCTATTTCAGTGGAGCAGTGAGGTCAAATCTGGATTAAAGCAAGTCTGAGAGGGTGCAGGGATAAGAAGTAAGAGAAAACCGGTAGAGACAATAGAAGGAATTTTATTTTTATTTTTTAAAATTTTTATTGTTATGTTAATCACCATACATTACATCATTTCAAACAATCTCTATACCACACATGGGGCTCGAACTCATGACCCTGCCACCGAGTCGCATGTTCTACTGACGGAGCCAGCCAGGTGCCCCGAAGGAATTTTATTTTTAAAGTGAAAAAAAAAATAGTGATGCCACATAGGAAATCTAGAGGGCTTTTCTTTCTCTTTCCTTCCTTCCTCTCTCTTTTTTCTTCTTTCAAGATAGAAGGTATCTCAGCACATTTGTTTGTTGGTGGGGTATATTAATAAGTAAGAAATGATGATTGAGGAGAATGTAGACAATTCCTGGAGTAATGTCTTTGAGTCATTAGAGGGGATGGGATCCAGTGCAGCCGTGGAGGAGCTGGTTCTGGATAGGAGCACTGACAGCTCTTCCATAGTAACTTGAGTCAAGAGAGAGCCATGTGCGTAAAGGCAGGTAGCTTCATAGTTATGGTCATGGCATCCTGCAGAAATTCTCTTCTGATTGCTTCGTGTTTCTCAGGAAATTCAGGAATAATGTGGGGAGCTGAGGCCAAGCAGAAGAAGGAGAAATTGGAATGGGGAAACTTTAAGAAGCTAGTAATCAGATAAAATTAACAATTTACTTAAAGAGTAATTTTCAGTTCCTATTTTGTTCTTGGTCAATGATTTTAGGACTGTATACATTTTATTCTGGTTTAAAATGATTCCTTCGCTTAAAATTGGACTTCATTTGTAAGACTAAGGCAATAATGTGGCTTCTATTATTTTGGATCACTGGGTAGCTTCTGTTCTAATCTCTGATAGCAGTCACTCTTGACTTAAAGAGATAAGTCCTTCAGTTACTATTATATTATAGGGCCACATAAACTGAGTGGCGTAAGGGGGGGTACAGAATACTATGGGTTAACGAAGAGAGGAAAATTCATGTAATTGAGGAAGATATGGAAAGATCTTAGAAGTCTTAGAAGAAATGGCATTTCAGTGTGATACATCATTATGGATGGCATTGATAAAAGACATCATGTATGAGAGAAATAGGAGGTCCAGCATAGAATCTTGAGGAGTGTTTAAAATTAGAGGATTGGAAGAGAAAAAGAAGGAAGGAGAGGATGGTTGGGAAGAGCAGCAATCAGAGGAGTAAAAGGAGAACTCTGGTATTTTATTTCATCCAGTCACCGAAACACTGCTCTGTTGCCAGGAGTTCCACTAAAGCCCTGGACCCGTAAGAGGGAGTCCACGCCTGTAAGACTTCCACAGTCCAATGAAAAGGCTTAATTGAATGTCTCTCCCATGATCGGAAACTTTCAGGTTGAGGGAATCCTGAACACATTTTGAAGGGCCAGAGAATAGTGAGAAAATTATAATATGTTGAAATGTGAGCTGTTTAGTACAGATATTTACTAGTACATAGACAAGCAAAGCTTGCCTATTTTGTTGAATTCTTTTTATTTAAAATTCATTTTACTATGTACATGTAGAAATGATCTTTAACTGACTACTTTGAATATCTACCCTTTGTTTCTGCTTGTTCTGTGTTCTCAGGACACAGTAGTTCATTAGCTTTGCTGCTGTGAAAGTTGTATGCAGATCTGTTGGGCTGAGATCAAATTAGCTGGAAGTAACCTTTGAAAATTTGCAACTCAGTGGAGCATGAGGGCCATTAAACATGCAGTTTTCTTAAAGCAAGCTGGGAACTACTGGTGACTTGCATAGGTCAGAACTGCTGTTAAACTTAATTTTCTTCTGGAATAAAGGCTTTCTTGTTATACAGACTTGTTGCCACACATAACTTGATTTAAGACATAACTGCATTAGCTGAATGTCTACATTTAGTTCACTGAATAATTTAAATCATAAACATATTGCACATTGAATTTTCTTCCATAAAACATTGCAAAGTATTGCCCCCTCTGAATTAGTAATTGATGAAATATAGAGAAAGCTTAAATCTGTCTTCAAAAGAATATTATAGGCATTTTAGTTTGCAGTAGCTAAGATTTTATGGGTAAGGATTTTTCTCCCCTTTCTGTGTGAGGTCCTATAACATTTTCACTTGGCAATGCTAGCATTGGCAAGGGTTGCATGCTGGTTGGAGCAGACCTCATCATTTCTTCTAGGAGTTTCTCTTCTTAGGCACTGATGCCAGAGCTGCAGGCTTCCGACCATTTGCGAGGCTGGGCTCTCAGTATAGCACTCAACGTCAAACCAAGACTTCAGGTTTCAGATCCAATGCTTCAGCTGTAGTTTAAAGTATATGTTATTCCTTACTAATGTAATGTGTGTGTCTCCTTTATCAACTTAGACTAATGATTAAAATCACATCTATCTCCTTAGTTAAATTTAGCTGCTCTGAATTCTCCAGCCCATCTCTTCTGAAATATCTTCCTTCCTTTATCACCATAAATCTGGTAGTGTAGTGCTGTTACCATCTTCTAAAAAGTGTGATTTGGTGACAGTCATGAGCTCTAATCGCTGATCCAACTTCATCTTAGGATGCAGGAGAAAGGAAAGATCTTTTTCTTATTGTTACGTTCAGCTGTGGTCTTCCCTGCCATTCTGGCACTACAGGCCTGGACTCCTTGATGCTGAGCTCTTTCCTGAAACAGCTCCTTTCATTGATACACACAAACCATATCCCCATAAGGCCAGGGTGGCTGAAGAAGGAAGAATTTGTATTGTGTATAAACCAGCCTTCTCTGGTGACAAACCAGGCTTGGTATTGAATCTGAGTCACCTGTTCAGACTGCCCTCACGCAGGACGAATTTACCTTCTACAGCTCCTCGTGCCTTTTCTGCCCATGACCTCAGATTAGGTCATGTCCGTTTATCCAGAATATTCTGTCTCAAGATGCAATAGTCTGACATTTCATCTTTTTCATTTTCTTCCAGGCCATTTCTTGGTTTCCTATGCAATTCTTTTTATATCTTTTAGCAATCTTTTAGTAGTTTCTTTCATAAAAATATAAATATAACAAAACAGAACAAAAAAAAAGTCCCTAAGAACAGCGCAAGAAAAAAAGAACCAACTGAAACTCCATCCCAGCAGACATGCAGTGCCATGGAAATATGATATTTGCAATTGAAGCTCCTTTAGGAATCCAGTAAGAATTTGTGTGGGTTTTAAAACATTAGGCCAGTCAGTAAAATGTTTAGGTCATATAACAATTGAAATTTTGACAAAGTATTAATGATAGCAGAATAAATCATATTTTTAAAAGGAAAGAAAATATGTAAAATCTATTACAAGTTTCAGGAACCCCACTTTCAGCACCTGCCTTTTGTGGACTTATTAGAACATAGGGAAGAAAGAAAATTTAAGGTTTAAAAAAGTTACTTTATTGAGTCATGATGCATACATATGAGAGCAAGGTGATGGATGCTTTAACTTTGATCAATGTTTTTGTAAGTCAAAAACTCTTCTTTCCATTGAAACATTATACTTCTTTCTCTTCTCATACCAGAATTTTATAATGCATAGGAGCATAAACTGTGGATTCTGATTGCTAGACTTAATTCCCACCTCCACTACTTATTGGGCAAGTTAAATTCAGAAAATAGGAATAATAAATTTCTACCTCATGAATTAAATGTTATTTCAGGTAAAGTGTTTCACACACTGGTTCACATAGAATAAATGCAGTAACTAACAATAGGGACAGGGGGAGGGATCCTGTCGGTGGTTTGGCTTCTTTAAGTTTTCTTCTAGAAGATTTTCCATACTGTCTCTGAGTTCTTACTTATATAGTTTACAGAAACATGGAGTTCATGAGTGCTTTTGGGTTCCAAGTTGCTTTTCCTCAGCAGCTTGATATCATGTCCAGTATTAGCAAGCCAGATAAATATCAATAAGGTGAAAAGAAAAAAGCACAACTTCTAAGCCAAATTGGAATGCAAATTATAACTGAGTGGACTTGTTTAGTAGATTTTAAAAATGCTAAAGGGGGCTAAAAGAGGCTTTCAGTATTTCCTACTGCTAAACTGCATAGGAAAGCATAAAGCTCTTATGATCCAAGATCCTTGCTTCTTAATTCAGAACCCACAGTTGTCCCTAGCCAATTCAAGTCTCAACCTTTCTCATCAGAATCAATCCAATAAATCAGATAAAATTTGCAGTTCTTCAGAATAATGTAATCTGCAGATGTATTTAATTACCAATAAATCATGATTCATATTAAAGCTTAATGTGACACTTGCTAGCAGAGAAATTTAATCAATTTATTATTATTTGACATTTGTTTATCCTCTGAAACAAAGGGCAGAGTTCATCTTACAAAATATTGGCCAAATTCAATTAAGTACTAGGCTTAAGAGCATATGAAGTCAACAGATGGAACAGAACTGAGGAGTCCTGATTCATGGCCCTTTTACTCAATTCTCAAACAATATTTTTCTTTAACTACATGGATTATTTTTGGTTTTGTTTTCCTAATAGAAATGTAGCCCAAAGTTGGATTATCTGATTAATCTGTAGACAAAGCTATGAAGATAATTACACTAACTTACAGAGGAAGAATCACTTAAATTTCACCAGATGCTAGAGAATTTTTCATAAGGATTATCAGAGACATGGCATTTAGCATCTATTTGGTCAAGATACTGTTCCACATATCCCTTCCTGTCAAAGAACTTATGTCTTTATTAAATATGTATCTGGCCTTGGGTGAATGCTGTTAGTTGATTCTAAGATATAGTAATCTATGTTCTCCAAGACTTATTTGGTGAACATAAAATATGCACATTTGGAAGTTGCTTTATTTTTAGAACTAATTAAATTGATGTTAGTATTATTATAGCAGCCCCTGTTTGTCAATTGTGTACAATATTCTGGACACTGTGACTAGCTCAGGTTTCCTGGAAGTGACCCTGAATGAGGATCCTTGTGCCAGTGACTTAATGAGAAAGGACTCCTAGGTGAATTCACTAAACGGAATGGGGAGTGGGGGTGGAGAAGCAGGGCAGGGGGAGGGGAAATAGAAGGAAGGCAACCCGAATGCAATTTAGGCAAAGCTCTATGGAGGTCAGAGATCAGCCTCATCCTACAGAAGTCTGTAGAAAAGGTTATGCCTCAGACTATATCTCAGCTGTGTGTGAGGGAGCTGGCACCAGTCAGTCATTGTTTGAAGGTCTTCTTGAGAAGAATGTAAATTCCCAGGCTTTCCATGCTTTTAGTCTGGCAAAGCAGTCCCACAGGCAGTTCTTCACAGAGGAGGGGTGTATAGAAAACATAAAGAAGATCCACAGAATTATCTGTATTCTTTGTATGAGGTGAACATTAATATCCAAAATTTAGTTGAAGAAACTGAAAGAAATTTAGCAAATTGTTCAAAATCATACAATAACGAAGGTCAGAAGTTGAATTTAGAAAATTCTTAATTCTTCCTGATGATAATGGTGTCTCAGTTTCACAGTGAATTGATTCAAGGCACTAAAATAAATGTGGTTTTTAATTACCTCAAAAACTTTCATAAAATAAGTGAGAAAGTGACAATATATGACTTAATACATATTGTTACTGGCAACACATTTCCAGAAATGTTAAATCCAATTTTTTAATACTTCCAAATTAAATAACATGCCATTGCTACAGTTAATTGTATAGAAATTGTCATGAGAAGAATTTCAGAAGACCTTTAGTTTCAGGGTCAGTTAGCAATAACTTTTTGATATGATGTGAAATAATTTACTAAAATATACAAAACATTGGTGCTTGAACCCACCATTAGAGATTATCTGGTCTAAAGGGCAAGAGTATCATTTTAAATAAAAATACTCCTTGATGGGTGCTATTCCTTTAGAGTTTACAAGGAGTTTTCATGAACAGTCTCTCACTTTTCACCCATAATAATCCTCTAATCCTCTAATCAACATTTTTTGTTGTTCTTATTTTATACTTGAGACAGTTTAGGATCAAAAGGTTAATAAGAATTTCCATGTATCCCAACTAATTAGATTTATGATCTGAGCCCCAGGTATTCTGACTCAAGAACACCCTAGTGGAATCGACTGCACTGTAAAACAGTACCATAAAACCATGCACTACATATCCACCATGTTAAATGTGCTACTAGACACCTTCACGTGCCTTGTATTTGAAGTCAACAAACCATTCGCATTAAAACAACATGTGTGGCGGGAAGGAGGAATGTAGGCCCAGTTGGAAATCAGATGAAAGCCATTGACTCTCCCTCCCAAGAAAAATTCACGAATATACATTTACACACATTTTTCATTATAATTTTAGTTGACTTCATGACATCTGACTACCCGGATTAATAAACTTGTTTTAGAAAACTCTTTAAGTATGAACACCTTAGAGTAAGATGAGCAGGAGACAAATGCCTGAGAAGGCTTAGCCACACGGTCTGCTCATGAGGAACCTGGAGCTCAGGAAAGAGAGGAGGAGGTATAAAAAATGTAGGAAGGTATCAAAGGTTCATTCTTATGTTCAACCCTGTTCACGGATGTCCCTGAATATTCTGTCATTCAATTTTTGGGATGAACTTTTCGTGTTCTTCTACCTTCTCTAAGTTAACATCTTCTGATTTCCCCAATATGTAGATCTCTATATTCTGATCATCCTTTCATGTGTACACATTTCCCTGTCTCCCAGCTGCTCATCACAGGGGCCATGGGTATCACACAGTGTTCCAGGACAAAACTAATGGCATGCTCCTATTAGAATAACTCAAGAATTATTTTATTTAAGACCTCGTTACAAAGATTTGGGCAGGCTACAGAGAATATGGAAAGGATAATAAACTACCTACTAAGCTTAGTAACAGTGTAGTTATTACTAACCTTAGGTCTTGAGGGAAGATAGGGTATTTATTAGAACTTGGAAGCAAAGAGTTGTGTGAAGGGGACAATCTTAAAAATAGGTGTGACTTTGGTTCATGGACACGGCCTGCCTGAGATAATCATTCAATATGGGATTCAGAGGAATAAATACTCTAACTTTCTTCTAGACCCTCTGATTTGGAGCATCGAATCCCCATTGTCCAGCTGAACTTAACATGAAACATTAGGGAAACCTCTGTTGTAGTCCAATCAGTTCTTTCTTCCAAGAGAAAGCAACTTAATCCTGGATTCAAGGTGCAAACAGAATGTATACAGAAAAGTGAAACAGCATGTGTACAAACACACACACACACACACACACATATACATACCCAACTCCTCTTACCTCAGTCAAGTCCCAGTTATTATCTACTCAAGATAAGATTCAAGTTACTCCTCTTTATGAAGCCTTTTCTGATTCCTTGCCCCATGCTGAATCTAAAGCAGGCCTTAATCCTTGGAAAGGCATACAACTTTGAGCCAAGCCACTACTCTGGCACTTGATCTGCCCTCCACCTGATTTAAAGAACTATTAGTCTTCGTTTTATCTATTGAGAAGTGTCTTAAATGAAGAGGCTATGTTGTATATAGTTTTGACTCCTTCCCAGCACTTCAATAAATGTTTGAGTGATAGCCTGAAGGCTAAGAATTAGTTTTGCTTATCTAAAAGAGGGGTATAATTACCAGTAGCTTTTCTCTTAAAGCATAGATCTCATCTTTTTTTGCTTTCAGCGTGCCAGACTAAAAAGCATTTTATCTGGGTTGCTTGGATACTAATGTTTTCTTCTATGCTGTATGAAAAGACTTTGTAATGCTTTTCAAACAATTTGTTCAACCTTTTAATTTTCTTGGGCATGGAAGATACAGCCAGATGCATTCTAATTTTGATTTACTTACTATACCCAAATAAGATTAACATGATACTTTTTCATATATTAATTTATTTATTTCTCTCATTTAATACATGCTTCAAGATGAGGTATGCATAAACAATTATAATCAAAGGCAAAAATCATTAAAATGATTATAAAAGGAATGGAACACTAACTGAGATCAGAAAGGGGGAGCTTACTTCTTGCGGGGGCATGAGGAGAGGCTTTCTGGGTGGTTGTGCTGAGGAGTGTGCTGACAGAGGCTTTTTGAGGGGGCTGTGACTAACCTGAGCTTCAGGAGAGACCAGCTAGGTGAGCCATGCCTTTCTGCCTTTGTTGGTACCAACTTTTTATTCTAGTTCTCCTCTAATCCTATTTCTGTTTGCTTTCTCCACCTCAGATCCATAAAGTGTTGGACTTAGAAGGGACTGGGTTCAACTGGTCAGTCATGAAAGGGCTACCTGGGCACAGAATAGGCTCAAGAGTAAACAGCCAATTCTAGTCTAGTTTTGTTTATAGAAACCAGATGTTTTACCTCCCGGACCAGAGCTCATGTTACCCACATGCTCTATTTTTCTGGAGATATCTAGTTAATCTCAGAGAGGAGAAGGGTGCTAAAGGTGTTGGTGTTGTGGAAGAATAGAGGGAATCTAAATATTTTGGAACTGACGTGAATAAATCTATAGTTCCACCTGGTTTCTTAATGCAAAGTATGATCTGTGCAGATTCTAAAACTAGAGATTCCAATAGAGCTATAAATAATAATAATAGGAGATTCTTTTTTTCCATTCTGGAAATATGTTTCCAATCTTCTCATACATTGAGAATCCAAAATCTAGAGAAACTATAAGTGAAGAGTAAGATTTAGGGTTGAGTGGACGAGCCAAATATTTTTTAAAGGAAATGAAAAAGAGCATATTATAGAAGTGGTGAGACAGAGAAGCATAGACTATGTGCCTTGGCACTGTTCTTAGTTGAGAAATGGATGTTCCATATATGACAGAGCTTTGGCAAGTATTAAAACATTGTCTTACTTCCTAAGCTAATTATAAATAATAAGCAATGAAATTATTCATACCATTAAGTCTGCACTGTAACTCACTGGAATGATAGGTTAATGGTTATAAAAGTAGAAAAGGACGCTATATATAATATAGGGATACATATATTTTTATAAAATTTTCCAGCATTTATAACAGAAAGCAGAGCTCTCTCTTTTTCATCCTATCATTGGAATAGCTTTTACTAAAAGCTGAAATGACATTTAACAACATCCTAGTGATCTATAATACAGATTTGTAAAGTGAGGTGTGACGTTTGATTCAGGAAGTTCTTGTCTTCATTTAAAAACATTTGATAGTCCATATGTTATTCAGATCTCTTCGTTTTTACCTAATGTCCTTTTTCTGTTCCAGGATCCCATCCAGAATATCATGTTACACTTAGTCGTCATATCGCCTCTGGATCCTCCTCTTGCCTTTATTATTGCTTAGCATAAAATCTTTCTCTGTTGCTTAAATTATTTTCAAATGTTCTTAACTGGAATAAGGAGGATAAACATAGATTAAAAAGTGTGAAGATCAGGCTGACAACGCAATTACTTATATTTTATATTTGTATTACATCTGCCTCACTAATTCTGTGCCTTGGCTTTCACTTCCTGGTATTTTTAATATGAATTGAATTTACAAATTGATTTCAGTTTAGGGATGCATTACCATCTTGAAACATAAGAAATCACATGTGAGGAGGCTATCTGTGTGAGCCAGGAAGTGCTAAATGAGAGCCTCTCTCTCTGTGTCATGGAAATGCAACTTAACAATGTTTAAGCCTTTTATTGGATCTGCCAATTACATTTTAGCCTCAGGGCTCATTTAAAAGCATCACAGGAAAACAGCTCTTGATAACATAGCTAATGAGACAGAATTAATACAAGGCATATTAACAGCATTTTAAAGAACATCATAATTGTGACACAATGTTCAAAGCAAAGATATGCTAAGGGAACTATAGAATTAAGTGGGGTAATACTTTAATAGAGTTGATTACTTTGGGGACATCTAGGACCTATCTAGCGCTGCTTGGAATGCATATGTATTCAATGTATACCAGATATGAATAATTTTCCAAGGCTCTGATGAAGTGAACACAAAGATGCAGTAGATATGATCTCTGTCTGTAAAGGAACTTAAAATGTAATGGGGGCATTCCACATGTGTGTGCAAATAACGGACAAGGCAGTGTGAAAGGCAGTGCTGAGTGTGGAAGTAGCTGCTCCCAATGTACTAAATTAGGTGCTCTAAATGAGAAAACCACTCTTAAGTCTACCCATTCTAGCCCTGAGGTCAGAAGGCCAAAGCAGGGTAGAACAACCAAAAAGCAGCCTGCAAGTGAGGGATATTTTAAAGTCACAGCAAATTGCCTGAGAAGAATGAATCTTGCTTCTTTTGTATGTATCAGACCCATAGGCTCTCTTAAATATCCTTGATACCTACAGAGTCTGTTAGCTTCACAGTGCAAATGGTAAGGAAAATAACCAGTTGGTGCTGTGTAAGAGAGCAAAGATACATATCTTGGTTTCCTGGTTTGAAATATTCCTCATTTTTAGTAATAGTTGACCTTGTAATAGGATTAAATAGCTAGTGAGTGGCCTAATTAATGGCCTAATTAGCAATGGCTCTCAGTCTTCAGTATCGGATGCCTAATTAAATGTCCCTACTATTACAGTTGACAAAGAAAGGACAAACTATGGAGAGTAAATTACAGTGGCCGCCTCTTTGCAATGACAGTGACATTTAGGACTTTCATATCTTTGAACTCTGTTAATGTTTGGGTACATCTCCTGAAAACAGCAGATGTTGGTGAACTCCAGGCTGCACGGGGCAATGTGAAAAACACCGTATTCTACAGCCTAGTGGAGACAGTAAGTATAATAGAATTGCATCAGAGAAGCATTCACTCACTGGGGAAAGCGCTTATGTTAACCCCATTTATTTACTTCTTTGTAGCTCATTGAGTCTTTCTCTATAGGAAGATAAAATGGAGTGGGGATGAAAGTTGGAGCATATTTGCATACAGTCTGGATTGATTTTCCTTATATGGATGTGGCTAAAATTGTGGCAGCATTATTTCAAATAATTTTTGTGAATATAAAATAATAAAATTGAATGCATCATTCCACTGTGGGTTTGTATTTGCATGAGGATAAGATAACAACCAATGAATATCTATTTTATTCTGAAGTTCTCACAAAATACAAATTCTACAGAATAAATACAAGGCAGTCAAAGTGCTCAAATATAAATATAAGAGGCCCTGTAGTTCATTCAGAAGAACTTTGAGCTTAATATGAAATTGAATGTGTCGAGATAGGGTTTACCATTAGATACCTGCAACTGTCCACTAAATATTCCTACAGGGCACTCTAATGCTATTTTATGAAGCTTGTGTTGCCATTTAAAAAGTTTTAACCATGACTACTGATTACCAGTGATAGAGATAAGCAGTGATGGCAGACATGATTGATACAAGACAGAGGAAGGAGAATAGGAAAGCAGGAAAAATCGTACAAGGAAGACTACGAAGATCAGCGGGAGAAAGCAATACCTTTCGGTTAGGAGAGTTAACGTGCTCAATACCATGATTCAGATATTCGTCTACAGCACCAATGGTTGTGAAACAAATGCTGCTCATTTCAGTGCTTAAAACAAAACTCTTGCAAGTAATAAATACACATTAAAACTTCATGGACAGAAATAATATGCTACTTCCTAAATATTTGCAACAAATCCTTCTGAGTAATGCTCATACAAACAGTAAGAACAACACCATAACCCATCAGATAAAGTGGGGAAATGCCATGAATAGACCCCTATAATATTTGTAATTTCCTAACTTAAATTTTTCATTCTATTTGGCAAATATGTAACTGAATAATAAAGATTTGACAGGTTTGTTGCTAGGCACTGTGGGTGTGGAGGTGACCAGGAAGATTTCTTATTCTTGAAGAACATCCAGTCACTTTGTTAGGGACAGGAATTTAAACATACAAATTAAAATACAAACACATTAACAAACCATTGAGAAAAGGCAGGGGAGGATCTCAGGAGGGGTTCATAAAAAGAATTGTTAAGTAATGAAGTGGTCAGTAATAGGAAAGTGCATGGATGAGAATGATATTTCAGGTAAAAGAAGCAATATAATGAAACACATTTGTTTTAATGAATGTGGAAGTCCTCTGACTAAACTAAAAGTAGTTAATTGCATTAGATTTTTAAAAATCTTTTTTTAAAGATTTTATTTATTTATTTGAGAGAGAGAGACAAAGAGCACGAGTGGGGGCAGGAGCAGAGAAGGAGGGAGAAGGACAAGCAGGCTCTGCACTGAGTACAGAACCCTACACAGGGCTCCATCCCAGGACTTTGAGATCATGACCTGAGCCGAAACCAAGAGTGGGACACTTAATCGCTTGATGAACTGAGCCACCCAAGCACACTTGCATTAGATTTTTGACTCCCTCCCAGTCTCCCTCTGTGCCTCTGTATAACTATACATAAGAAGAGAAACCTTGCCATGAAGAGAAAACATACCATACATCTAAATCTTCATTTCTGTTTGTAAAAAAAAAAAAACAAAAAACCCCAAAACCCACATCATATAGATATTTGAAAGGTTGAATTTTAGAAAAGTGACATTTGACAGTTCAGAAATCAGAATAGAAGCCATCTGGGCCATAATTGTGCCATAAACTTCAAAACAGTAAAATTACTTCACT
Source organism: Leptonychotes weddellii (assembly GCF_054177405.1). Classification (NCBI taxonomy): domain Eukaryota; kingdom Metazoa; phylum Chordata; class Mammalia; order Carnivora; family Phocidae; genus Leptonychotes; species Leptonychotes weddellii. The sequence continues at coordinate 33,130,757 of NC_138375.1, read as the reverse complement.
CCGACAGTGAATAATAAAATTGCACGTGTTTAGTGATATTTTACAAAACAAAATTTGAATCCTGGATATTTTTTGAAAAAAAATAAAGAGTCTGTTTACTTATACAATTAAAGAATTGTTTAATATACCATTTTTTTTATTATTAGAAACAGTATAAGAAGTTATAGAGTATTGGAGTATGTATGGATACTCCTTCCTAAGAAGTAATTTCAAAATTGAAAAGTGGGTATACAGAAGATATATAGATAATTTCACAAATAATAATATGCCTATATATACATAGGTTACATATTAATACATTAAACATCATTTCTCTCTGGATAGTTTGCTGGCTCACATATCTTCCTGGTTCCTTCAAGCTATGATTAATTACTTCTACCTCCTCCTTAGCTTTCAAATATAATTATCTTAAATAGCACTTATTTCTGGTTGTTGTATACTGTGTTGGAGGATAATGGAAATGCAAGTAGGCTGAAATTTTTGTACGAGGTTTTAGGAGATAAAAGGAGCTTTTAAAATGTGATTTTGTTATATTTTGAGGTCAGAACTTATGCTTCTCCCACCCAGACGTGTACTTCTTCACTTTAGTAATGAAAGCAATAAAAAATACTCTTCAGTTGTCATTTTACTTGCACTTCTTTTCTACTTCAACTTTTGCAAAAAAAGAAAATCACTTAATGCTAATTTAGAATTATATGCTGCAAATCTTGTGATCTGTAGTCTCCCATATTATGGGAGTTTTTTTCATAATCTATTTCTTTAACAGCTGAGCTAAACCATGTTCTCGTGCATTAAGCAATTACTTAAGCACTTTACTGGCTACCTAGTAATCTTCCACCAGCTTTTTTCTTTGTGATATAAAGTGATGAAAATATATCATTTTCATGTTTGAAAATATATCTTGCTAATTAATATAAAGAGCTCATTTCCTAATTACATTAAAATCTTCTGGAATTCAGATCTGTTCTCTAAAGATTGACACAATTCTAGATTAATTGAACCACTACATGTTCAACTTTATTTAGATAATTTTTATGACAATCTCATATATTCCTAGTATAGGAAATCTGCACAGAATTAGAGCCCAAGATGCAGATCCTTGCTCCATCCCTTCCATTCTGAGTTGCACTCATCTGAAAACACTTCCCTGAACAAATGCTTTTAAATTTCTATCATCCTAGGCATGTGGGGTGGGTTGTGTGGGGTGGGTGTCTTTATGATAATCACCTGTGACCAAAAAAGAATAACCAGACCCTAAAAAAGAAGTAAGCCATTGAAGGTGTTATCAATAGAGATGTTAAAAGTTCTCTGGTTAGCTTTCTATAAAAGACCAACCCTAAAGGCCCTCATAGGGACCCCTCTCACTCTTGAGAGCCTTTTCTGTATCTTCACTTAATAAACTTCTATCACTTTACTCACACACACAAAAATAATAAAAAATAAATTTCTATCGTGCTTACAATGATGTTTGATTTTATTTTTCAATTTTAGATGGTATCTACTGATTTCCCTGTATGGAAGATGGGGATATAGTTCTTTTATATTACCCTCCCAAATATATTTTTTTTATTTTTTTCATTTCCTCGATGAGTTTTATATCATAATTTTGTTGAGAGCACAATTCTGTTTACCATATTAAGACTGTGTAAGTATTATTCACAGCTGAACCAATAAGTGTGTGAGGATTTCATTTCTTTCATACTCCTTTGGTATTCTAGAAGTTAATAAATAATTATCTCTTTTTTTATTTGCTCAGTTCTTAATTCTCTCTATTATTAATTCATCACCAAACTCTCTGCAGTAATGCATATCACCTCTTCATGTGTGCTAACAAATTTGGAAATTAATAAAATTCATCTTTTTTTTCCTTAAAGCTATTCCTCCTGAAACCCTCTGTCCTCTTGATTTGGTCTCAGGTAGATGACCTTTGAGTCTGCTGCACAAATGTCATCATGGAGTTTCCTTCATCTCTGTTGTGGGTCACAGCCAGTGTCCTGCAGCCAGTGACTTCCACGTCATTCAGTTTCTTTCTTGTTTTGGTGGAGTGATCATGATTCCTGACAAAGGATTCAGGGAAAATAACTTTTTGAGAAATTGCATGTCTAAGAAAATACTCATTATATGCTTGTGAATAAATGACAGCATTGTTATTTATATAATTCTAGTTTGGGAATCCTTTGCTTTCAGAATCATGAAAGCATTGTTTCATTGACTTCTAATTTCTAATGTTGCAGCTAGAGAAATCCAATGTCATTCTGCTTTATTACTTCTATGGGAATTGATTCTTTTCCTTCTGGAAGATCTTAATGTCATTTAATTGTCCCCAACATTCTAAATACTCATTTGATTAATTGATAAATTTCAGTAAACATGTAGCAATATTAGAATTGTTAACCCCTAGTCTCCTGGATCATACTTTATCGATTGGAGTACATGCTTACATACAGTTTATTTTTACTTTGGTCTTACTCATTCAGTTCATTTCCAAAATTAGGTCAGCACCTTTCTGCCACCACTTCTCTTAAGTGAGGTTGTTTCATATATTTGTAATACGGTTAGATTGTTTTCTTGCTTTTCTTGTACTCTGCATTGCGTTCTAGAATTCTCCAACATCCTGAATATGTTCTTAAAAATTTGCATATGATAAGATCCATCTTTTTGTGTGCTGCAAACTTCTTTAGGTTTTGATAAATGTGTAGTGCCATGTATCCATCATTACGCTATCATACAAAGTACCATACTTTGTTTATACACTCTCCTATTGAAGGACATCTTGGACACTCTCAATTTCTGGTCATTATGCATAAAGCTGCTTTATAAACATCTCTGTGCAGATTTTTGTGTGCAAATAAGTATTTAAATCATTTGGGTAAATACCTAGCAGCATATGGTAAAACTATGTTTAGGTCTGTAAGAATCTACAGTCTTCCAAATAACTGTGCCATTTTGCCTTCCGACCACAATGAATATGAGTTCCTGTTGTGCCATATCCTCACCAGAAATTAACATTGTCAAATTTTTGGATTTTAGGGACGCCTGGGTGGCTCAGTCGGTTAAGCGTCTGCCTTCGGCTCAGGTCATGATCCCAGGGCCCTGGGATAGAGCCCCACATCAGGCTCCCTGTTTAGGGGGGAACCGGCTTCTCCCTCTGCCTGCCGCTCCCCCTGCTTGTGCTCTCTCTCTTTCTCTATCTCTCTGACAAATAAATAAATAAAATCTTAAAAAAATTTTGGATTTTAGTCACTCTATTATTTATGCAATGATGTAAAACGTCATTTTAATTTGAAATTCCCTAATGACAAATGATGTTGAATATATTTTCATACATTTATTTGTCTTCTGTATATCTCCTTTCTGGGAGATAGAGGTGAGCTGAAGGGAGGCAGAAGGAGAGCACAAAGATGGTGTCCACTACCTGTGTCCCCAGAGACTATTTCAGCAGGCCCCTAGATGTGTGTTAAATTAAATGTCTGACCCTCAGGCCAGTGCTGTAGAAGATTAAATGAGCCTCTTTTGCACAAAGTCTGGGTGCTTTCAGTCAGCTGACTCTGCACTAGGCTCTGCTCAGATGAGTCCCTGTGCAGGAACCCTCTAATTGTTTCTGAGTTTAATGGATGCAAGCCCCATTGGCTTTCAAAGCTACATATTTTGGAGGCTCATCTCTCAGGTGTAGGTCTTAAAAGTTGGGGTGCCCTATATGAAGTTCAAACCCTTTGCTTCTCAGGGAAAACCTCGGGGTTTTGAGTTCCATCCATTTGTGGGTGGCTGGGCTTGGGGGTGGACTGTGTGGAGAGACTGTGTCTCAGCTTCTCCTACTCACTCCAGTGTGGATTTGTGTAGGTGTCGCTCAGTTAGTTTTTGTTTTTCAGAGGAAATCTTTCCATATGTAGCTGTAGATTCAGTGTTTTCATGAGGGGAGATGAGTTCAGGATCTTCTTACCTCGTCATTTTGAACTGGAACCTGACTTCAAAGTTCTTTACGGGAAATTGTTTTTGGAGAAATGCACTAGACTCTCCATGGCCTTCAATTTCTTTTCGTTAATTAATTAAATTAAAATAGCTTATTTTTGAAAAGATTCCACATTTTCCCCAATCTAACTTATATTTCCATTAATTTACTTCTGCTGTAATTCTTTTTTTTTTTTTTTTTGCCAGTCAGTATGAAACTACATACTTGGCAGTAGTTTTTCTTTTCTTTTTTTCAGCTTCAGTAGGTAAGTAGGGGAAAGTACTTGATAAACTATTGCAGAACGCTCGCCTCTCCTTTAAAGCTGCTCTGGGGAAGCTACTTCTCACATATTAGACAATCGCATTAGTGGCTCTACCTAAAGGCTAGAAAACTCCTGTAGCTTTTCCAACTCCAATAAGCCATTCCTACCTTTCTGTCCAGTCTTCCTTCACATCTGTTCTAAGGTTACCTCTTCCCATCCTGGTAACCTTCTTTCATCTATTGTAAATCCAGCTTTGCTCAACAACTTTATGTGAACAAGCATGATATTTTCTACTTGTGTATCACACAGTTATCCCCACATTCTCAAGCTGCTTATGAGTAATCGCCTAAAAGTCATTTAAGAGAGGACTACTGGATATAGTAAGGTCACTATAGAGGATCAATTTTCCAGGGTCCACAGTTTATGAAATGCAACTTTGGTTCTTAAAAATATTCCATTTATCTAAATCATATTTACTGCTCTTTACATAGAATAAGATAGTGAAAGCTTGTTTTTAAAGGAAACAAAAGTTTAATAATAAAGGCAGTTTCTATCAGCAGAGTTGGGTATTTAGCAAGATTTTAAATGGAGGGTGTTGAGTAAATAAACATACGTACTGGATAGTCACTTCTGCTATTTTCAACGTTTGTCTGCTAAGTCTTTTCACTTTCAAATCCTCCTAGTAGGATAAAAATATTAATTTTCTTTGTGGATATTAAAAGTTTCTGAAATAACTTTCCTGAGCCAGCCGTTGCGTGTCAGTTTATTGTAATATACAAGCAAAGAGAGAGCCTGGCACAGTGGAAATTAAATAAGAATTAGGACACCTCCATTTATTATTCAATTTCAACATCATTTTGCAAGATGAATTAGGGCAAAGCATTTTATTTCCTCACAGTTCCAATTTTCTGTCTGTAAAATGGGAGGGCTATTAGTGTTTTCTAGATGATGTTTCTCATAAATCAGCTTTATGAACAGAGAATGAAAAGTAAGCATAAATTCAGTGTATTTAGAGAAAGTATTCTAATGCCAGCCTACTCCCAAATTATGCTAAGCTCCTTTGGAAACTGATTTCACCCTCACAGATTAATATGTTTGCATTGGGTAGGAAGTCCCATAATTCAGCAATTTGTTGGGTACTGTCAAAGTCAATTTTGTTCTGTAGCATAATTAGTCTGTTAGTGTAGTTAAAGCATCTTATTAAAAGGGACCCATATCTTTGAGGACCTGCAGCCACTACTCAGGAGTTATCTTCAAAGGTGACAATATTACAAAAAACAAAAACCACAAACAAACAACAAGGGAAATACATAAAACCAAATTAGAAAGGTGCCTTATCTCAGATCAGTTAATTCCTTATCTAGAAAGCTAACCTGGAATAGTTTCAACAGTTGACAGCCTTATATATGACAAAATTCTGAATCTGAGCTTGCAAATATGTTAATAATGTAGCAGAACATTATTATAATTAAAGATATTCAATAAATCTACCCTGCAACAGGAAAAATGCAGTGAAATGAAACCCTAAAATGCCACAGATTCCCAGTGTCCTTGTGCAAGGAAAATTTCCTACTCTCAGTCCTTGATGAGTCTTTCTGTAGTGGGGTTCTCTGTGAACCTCTTCTCCGAATCTGTTGGGTATTGTCCAGCAGCTGAGCTATCCAGGTCCTCTTTCCTGTTGATGTGGTTACTCTGATAACTGCAGTCCTGCTCAGTGTCCTCTGCTGATTCTTAGGTGTTCTTCTCATGGAACAAATGTACTACTTGGGGCAAGACGGCAACAGTGGGGAAGGCCATGCATATGTGGGGCCAGGGGGTGTATGGGAACTCCGTACTTTCTGCTCAGTTTTGCTGTGAACCTAAGAGTGCTCTAAAAAAAATAGAGTGTAGTAATTAAAAAAAGATGTAACTCTGGAAGCAGGACAGTTGTTAATATAATTTTTAGCATCTGACTGTAAAATATTTTCACTATTTTATTTCTCTGCAGAATACACACATAGAAGAGTCCAGTAAAAAATACACACATATTATATATCTCTTTATTTCATATATGTATATGAAATAAATATTTCATATTTAATATGAAACATATATATATAATGGACTAAATTATGTTTGCTCAAAATTCATATGTTGAAGCTCTAATCCCCAATGTGGCTCTTTGGAAATAGGGCTTTTAGGGAGGCAATTAAGGTCAAGTGAGGTCATAGAGTGGAACCCTAATCCAATAGGACTTTCTCCTCATAGGAGGAAGAAACACCAGGACAGAGAAAAGGCTATGCCAGGACTTACCAAGAAAGTGTCAGTCTGAAAGCCAGGAAGAGAGGTCTCGCCAGAAAGCAATCCTTCCAGCACCTTGATCTTGGAGTTCCAGTTTCTAGAATAAATTTCTGTTGTTTAAGCCATGCAGCCCTAGACTAATACTATATACATGTGTGTAGTACACCTGGTCAAGTACCATGATCTGATAAGGAACTTGAACAAACAGATTCCTATTACAATGCTGCTTTGGTGGTTCTGACAAGAACAGCATGGAGAGAGGGAGGAGAAGATTCTGTCTCTCTCCTCATCTTCCAGTCTAATGTCCCCTACTGACCAATTTATCTGATGTCTCATATTGGCTGAATTTAAAAGGAAGCCAGCTGGCAAAGGAGAAATATAGTTTACAAAGTCACAGGACAGAATCACAAAGCAAAATGTGAAAGAGTGGGTATGCTAGGAAACAGTAGCTTAATAATCACATTATATAACAGTAAAGTTAATTGAAAAATAATCTAAAATGGTAGCACAAGGGCTATAAATTAGATATTACAGAATGAATTTATAGATAGTAAAATTTGCACATTGAAATGACTTGTTAGGGGTATTGTGCTTAGTAAGAGGATATTAATATATAATCTTTCTCTGGAGATCTTTAAAAGCAGGAAGTAACTTAAATCTGTTGGATGGTTTACTACTCTTCTATCTTCATTAGGGAAACGTTATTTTCCAAATCTGCTATTCTAATACCCTTAACCTATACACTTGCTAACTGAAAGGAAGTCCTCTTTATTTTACTTTTTTTCCCAAAGATTTTATTTGTTTATTAGAGAGAGAGAGAGTGCCTGAGCAGGGGGAGGGGCAGAGGGAATCTCAAGCAGACTCCATGCTGAATGTGCAGTCCAGTGCAAGGCTCAGTCTCCCAACCCTGAGATCATGACCTGATCCAAAATCGTGAGTGGATCGCTTAACTGACTGAGACACCCAGGCACCCTGGAAGTCCTCTTTATTGATAGAGTCGTCCTTTAATTCACGGAATACATATAATCCCATTATAAGCAAGGCAATGTGATACAAATATTTATTATATATAAGCCTTAACTTCAAAAAAAAAATAAACCTTAACTTCAAGATGAAATCATCTATGTTCCTAAGTAAATAAAATATGAGGTACTTTATTTGGTGTGTACCACTTAGATTCTCTACGTTACAGGTGATGGAATACCTGAGAAAGTTGCTTATGGAAGAGAAAAAGAAAAGATAAACTTGGGTGAAATCACTGAAGAATCCTGGCTCTACTGGTTTTAGTTCAAACCTGTCCACCTCGTGGGCTCCATGCTCAGCATGGAGTCTGCTTGGAATTCTATCTCTGCCCCTCCCCCCGTGCTCTCTCTCTTTCTCTCAAATAAATAAATAAATCTTTTAAAAAATAGAATAAAATCAGGGGCGCCCAGGTGGCTCAGTTGGTTAAGCGACTGCCTTCGGCTCAGGTCATGATCCCAGAGTCCTGGGATCGAGTCCCACATCAGGCTTCCTGCTCCGCGGGAAGCCTGCTTCTCCCTCTCCCACTCCCCCTGCTTGTGTTCCCTCTCTTGCTATCTCTCTCTGTCAAATAAATAAAATCTTAAAAAAAAAAAATCCTCATTAAAAAAATAGAATAAAATCAGATCCACTTGAAGTAAATGAAATGAGGAGGGGAAACAGTAACTTCAAAGAATAAAATTGGAATTTTTATTGCCAGAAAAAAAGGCTAATACATATGTATCAACAAGAGGACAGATATCTAGTATATGATGTGATTGTCATAATGAAAGACAAATCTATGGGCATTCAAGGATGGAAGAAGGTAGTTTTGAGCAAAGTCATCAAGGAGATGGTATTTGAGTTTCGCCAAGAGGAAGTTTGAAATATAGTGACGTGGGAAAGTACATTCTCAGAAAACAGAAAAGAGTGGGCAAAGATAAAAAAATAAATTGAGGTATGCATGGGAAGCATTATAGTGTGGTCAGGGAATCTGAAGGAAAAATAGCAAGGACTAAGAAAATTAGTTTGGCATCAGATTATGGAGCACTTTGGCAGTCTAAATAATTTAATGTTATTTCAGTGGGCAGTGTGTAACCATTGGTGGTTTTTTTTAGCAGAGAAATGATGCAATCGTACTAATTACAGGAGAAAAATCTGATAACAACAATGCTTAGAATAAATAGAATTGGAAAAAAAGCGGGAGAAGACCATTTAGAAAGCTGTTACCATAGTCGTAACATGCAATAATGAGACTGGGACTGATATAGTAAATTTGGAATGACAAAAGAGAGGATGAATTCTTGAGACATTGCAGGTAATAGGAGCAACAGGATTGGATTTCAATGGCAAGGGAAAAGGGGGAATTAAAGGTGATTTAGTGGTTGTATAAGTGAGTACTATCTATTAAATGCCTTTAACAGAACAATGGAACATATAATGAATAGCATATTTAGCAGAAAGACAGTGCATTTTATTAATTTGTTTTGAAATTTATGTTTTAAGTTTTATCAAGGACAGAATAAGTAACAAGAGTGTAATAATCTATAATGATGTATGTATTAGTTTCTTATTGCTGTTGTAATGAATTACCACGAATTTAGTGGCTTTAAATAACACAAAGGTGTTATCTCACAGTTCTGGAGACCGGAAGTCCAAAATAGGTTTCACTAGAATAAAATCAAGTTGTTGGCAGGGCTGTATGTCTTCTGACAGCTCTAGGGGAGAATCTGTTTCCTTGCCTTTCCCGACTTCTAGAGGCTACCAGTATGCCTTCACTCATGGCCCCTTCCTCTGTTTTCAAAGATGGCAGTAAACATCTTCAAATCTCTCTCTGACTCTCACACTGACTCTTTTGCCTACTTTGTTCATTAATAATGACCTCTGATTACATTAGGACCAACAGGATAATTTGGGATAAACTTCCCATCTCAAGATCCTTAATTTAATTATCTGCCAAGTCCCTTTTGCCATGTAAATTAACACATTCATAAATTCTAGGGATTAGGTTGTAGACCAAAGAGGCCCTAGTCCAACCCTGGAGCTGTACTAGAAACCAGCTCCCCCTACCTGTGGGTACCTGAGTGACCCGAGGACAATATAATCTGGCCACCCGCAATAACTCCACCTCATAACAGCTGAATGGTTCACTCCACAGGGAAGTGCACTGATTGGAATCAGGTCTGAGTCAGTTTTATATCCTGAAATCCCTGCTCACCTTCCCAGGCTGATGAGCCCATTTCCCCTGTTGTCCCACGAGCAGATGGATGGCTCTAGCATATGTTCACACGTAGTTCTGAACCAGGTGGCAAAACACAAAAAATAAAAACAAAAAGCCAAGTGTACATTGTTTGTTTATTTGCTTGTTTATTTGGAGAAGCCAGTTTAATTTCTGATAGAGTTTTCGTACAGTGGTAGTGCCTGGCTCAGGGCTGGGCAGGGAGAGGCCAAACCCTTGCCATGCTACCTCTGTCTCTGAAAATGGGAGCAGAAATAAGAGTTTCAGGCTGAGGTCATTGCTATGTCCCAGCTGCAACAACCTAGAAAATCATGTTAATCAGGGAAATAAAAACCCCTCTAACATCGAGGAAACTGCACTCTTAAAAAAATAAATCAAATAAAAATAAGATGCCCAAGCCACGGCTCTCAGGATGATGAACCCCTGTCTACTTCGAGATGTGGTTGCTGAAGGCAGAGTCCTCGATCAACCATGGATCCAGTCATCACTTGGGGTCATGAGAGAAGATGATGTCTAGCCGGATCTCATGATCCTTGTTTGGTGCAGATCCCAGTGATGTCTCAGGAGAGTCGCAAGGGGACACTTTGTAGGCTGAAGCACTCAGTGAGGAGGAGAGGGGAAGCACCTGCTTTTTGACTGGGCAGAACCAAAAAAAAAAAAAATTGTGTTCTCTGAAACAGGGGAAGGGTGGGCATTCGATTCTGCCAACAACAGTATATAATATGATAAAAACCTAGGGAAAAAAGCACGTTGGCCCAACATTTCAAAATCTTGGTAATACTGTGTCCTTTTTCTGAGGGTTTAAAACAAAATCAAAATTGGGTTGGCAATATCTAAAATAAATGCTGCATTGACCTGTTAGATACTCTTTCACATTCCTCAAATTATTATACTTGGAAACCATATACTTGATTTTTTTTCTTACAGTTTAGGACACTGTGGTAGACTGGAAAAAACATGATTATCATATTTGAAGAGTCTCATAAATAAAAGTGGTGTTTATTTTTCTAGCTGTTGCATCTAGGTTTTAGCCAGCGGTCTTTAGCAAACATGACACAAGTTGAGGTTTGCAAAAGACATGTGCATTGAGACTTGCCCTTCCATCTTTTTTCTATCAACATGTGATAAGCTGGGCTACACTCCTGGAGGAGGAGAGACCACATGGAGCGAGGCATCAGCCACCTGTTTGTACTAGCCATCCTTGCCATACCAGCTAAGGGCTCAAACCCCTGAATGAGGTACTCATAGACCATCCAGTCCCCACAAAATGGTCCGGGGCAAAAGAACAACCAAGTCACATACATGTGAAAATAGTAAATGCTATTATTTTAAGCCCTGAAGTTTTGGGGTGGTTTGCTCTGCTGCAAAAAATAACGGATACAGAAATTATTGTGGTGTGTTCATCTAGCTATTGAAGGCAGTTTCCTGTGATATAAAGAAACGACCCTCTAGAATGTCACTGCATTTCTTATCAAATGACATGAATTGACACATGATGTTTATCCTTATTGTGATAATAAAATAATGATTTGGTATTGTATCATTTCTGAAAAGTCATACTGAGTAAACAAATTTTACTAATTAAAAGCCACAATCCTCTTATGCACTTTATCTAGCCTATTCAGCCTTTTCAATCCGGGATATTTTTGAATACCTCATATGGCCATCTCTGATATTCTGCCCACCACATTTCACTGCAGCCTCTTTGAGGAGCACAAACTTCTCATGTCAAGTAGGAGAGCCGAGGTTCAAATTTTTTGAATGCTTGACAGATTCACAATCTAACATTGTGGTCCTATTTCCCCCATTTTTGTATGATTTTAGGAAAATGTTAATTTAAGTTCATCCCAGGGTAATGCATTTGAGTAAAAAAAGTAAGAAGATGTCATCTTTCATCTCCCCAAGCTCAAGTTAAGAGAGAAGTCTTTTGGGGCACCTGGGTGGCTCAGTCGTTAAGAGTCTGCCTTCGGCTCAGGTCATGATCCTGGGGTCCTGGTATTGAGCCCTGCATCGGGCTCCCTGCTCCGCAGGGAGTCTAATTCTCCCTCTCCCACTCCCTGTGCTTGTGTTCCCTCTCTCGCTGTGTCTCTCTCTGTCAAATAAATAAAATCTTAAAAAAAAAAAAAAAAGAGAAGTCTTTCCCAAACATAAAGGACAGGGCAGCTTTTCTTGGGTATTTCTCTTCCCATCTGAACAACACAAAGCATTAAATATGCTCCAGATTGGTGCTACTTCTTATTGATGTTTATTGTTAAAAGGGAGATAATTTTAGAAATATTTAACTATTACATTTTTTTATTTACCATAAGTCTTATCCTGTGGCTCCTCCCCATTTATTTATTTTTTTTCATTCTGTGCCTTTTTATTTTTTTAATTTAATTTTATTATGTTATGTTAGTCACCATACAGTACATCATTAGTTTTTGAGGTAGTGTTCCATGATTCATTGTTTGTGTATAACACCCAGTGCTCCATTCAGTACGTACCCTCCTTAATACCCATCACTGGGCTAACCCATCCCCCCCCCTTTAAAACCCTCAGTTTGTTTCTCAGAG
>NC_138375.1:33090200-33117973 GCF_054177405.1 Leptonychotes weddellii | reverse complement strand
CGCCCTGTACCACATCTTCTTTATCCGTTCATCTGTTGATGGACATCTTGGCTCTTTCCACAGTTTGGCTATTGTGGGCATTGCTGCTATAAACATCAGGGTGCACATGCCCCTTTGGATCCCTACATTTGTATCTTTGGGGTAAATACCCAGTAGTGCAATTGCTAGGTCATAGGGTAGCTCTATTTTCAACTTTTTGAGGAACCTCCATACTGTTTTCCAGAGTGGCTGCACCAGCTTGCATTCCCACCAACAGTGTAGGAAGGTTCCCCTTCCTCTGCATCCTCGCCAACATCTGTTGTTTCCTGACTTGTTAATTTTAGCCATTCTGACTGGTGTGAGGTGGTATCTCATTGAGGTTTTGATTTGGATCCGTGATGCCGAGTGATGTTGAGCACTTTTTCATGTGTCTGTTGGCCATTTGGATGTCTTCTTTGGAAAAATGTCTGTTCATGTCTTCTGCCCATTTCTTGATTGGATTCTTTGTTCTTTGGGTGTTGAGTTTGATGAGTTCTTTATAGATTTTGGATACTAGCCCTTTATCTGCTATGTCATTTGCAAATATCTTCTCCCATTCTTTGGGTGGTCTTTTGGTTTTGTTGCTCCTTCCGCATTTAATCAGAGACATTCCCAATTGAGAAGGAGGGCAGAGTCATTTTAGAACAATGGGCTTGCTTGGGAAGTGGCTACTTACAGACACAGCAAAAATAACTGGAAAAAAGGTCTGAACATTTTACATATTTTATTGTTTATTTTTCCTTCTACTTTATGTATCTCAACTCTAAATTTTAGTACAGAGGTATATATTATCTCTTCATTCCCAAAACAGTAGGGTCAGGATCGTTGATAGAGTCATATGTAAGTGGGAAAAAATGTGGATATTTTACCAAGAATCATAATTTTACATGTATGGCATCCAGGTTAATTCTGAAGAGAGTGTTTCAGATTCTCATTGGGAAAACACATTGCTATAATATTAATAGCACAATGGAGAATAAATTCTTTTCCATATTATTGAAACACTTACCTAAATAAAATAGAATTCATGCTTCTTTTTATAATGTGAAAGAATAGTATACCAAATTTAGAATAAGTGGTAACTCAAAATGAGCTCCCACTTTATTTCTTTAATGTATGAAGTAGAAAGAAAGCAGTATAACTAGAATTTCATAAATAAAAACTTCTGAAATATAAAAATTCAGTATTTTTTCCATTTAAATAATGACACTAGAAATCAATCTCTTTCAAACTTATAAATAAAGTAAATGTCCTTTCTAAAGTGATTCTTCATAAATTAGAATTTTTTAAAAGTTGTCCTTAATGGGAATAATCTCAGGGCTGTCAATTTCCAGTTTGGGGGAAGTGATTGTTGAGCACTGTTCCCAGGGCAGTGGATACTATCATGTTTTTTAATAACTATTTTTGTGAGCATTTTCAATTTTACCTTTTTTTCATTAAAATATCTTGCCTTCAACTCTTCCTACTTCTCTAACCCTGTACATGCTTATTTTATATAAAGCTTTCATAAATGTGGTTGATTGTGGTCATAACTTTGTGATAATACTGTTGTACTGACTTATTTTTATGAGAATTTTATCCAAAATTCTCATAAAACTAAAATCACTTATATATCCTATTAACTCATCATACGTCATTTCAATGAGGCTAGACTGATACTCTCTTTTCTAAATAATGTATTTGAATCCTTTAATAATTAGAGTAAAAAGAATAGCCCTAGAAATCAGGATACCTCAATGTATTATATAGTGTGTGTTTGTATTTAATAATTAATTCTTGAATGCATATATGCATATTTACATTTACATACCTATGTACAAATATTTGCTTGCAAAAATATTTTAAGCAGCTTTAACAAATCATATCATAGCATGGCAGACATGCAGCCAAGTAAAATATAAAGAATACTCTAAATGGTTGCCTCTGTGACAGGTAATATTATCTAACATTATACCAGCCTCTTAACTTATATCTTTTCTTCCAGTCTCTACCTTTGCAATTTATTCTTTACATTTCTTCTAGAGAAAGATCTCCAGTTTACAGATAGGACCATTTTACTTCCCTACTCAGATCATTTCGGTGGAGGTTTTACTTTCTGTTTACTTCTCAAAATGTTAAAAGTTCTTAGGGACACATTCTCTGCTTCTCTGCCCTCTCGTCTCATCACCCACCATTCCATGCACCAGCGCTACACTCCAGACATACACGACTCCTGATTATTACCCTACTTCACTCTGACGTTGTGCAACGTTGTGCAACTCCACAGTTGTTTTTCTTTTTCTTTTTCTTCTGTATACTGTCACCTCACCATTAAAGCACTTACCTTTCTCATTCAGTTTGTGAATCCTGCAGTTAAGCAGTTTTCCTCTTGGAAGCCATTTCTGATGTTGCATGCAAGGCTAATCACTTTTTTTTTTTTTTGCCATCAGTGTGCTAATTATTCAATTAATAAGATGTAAAGAGGAGTATTAAGGAATAGACTTTTAATTAAATTATTTCCCTTTCCTAATGGATCATGAGTACCATGACAGTGGAGATTTACTTTTTAATTTAAAGTACCTAACAGAGTCATTGGAAAATAGAAAGCCCTCATTAAATATTGATTAAAATAATTATGTGTATAATTACAAAGTTACATATACTCTTATACAAACACACACACACACACGTATAATACAAATATATCCTTAAAGTGTTAAGCTGGAGGAATTTATTATAAAACTAACTTTATTTTCCCTGATCTTAAAGCGGAGAAGGGGTATTGAGTCTCTTTGCCTAGAAGGAAGCATGCTAATTTTTCATTAGAAATAACTTTCTCCTATTTACTATTCTCTAAGAGGGCTAGCACATAGTCTTCAGTTTTCCCACAAAATGACACAGATATAAATTAGAGAGTCTAAGTTGCTTCACATTTTATTCTTTTATAATTCTAACAAAGTGCCTTATATTCCATATATAAAAGCTAATTATAGTCAATTTTGGATTGTAGCTTTTAATGAGTGATATATTGAGCCAAACACAGAGGAAAGATATCAGGAATAGATTTTGTAATTTTATATTCTTGTAAAAGAACCCTTTATTTTCATGACTAATTTTAATGATTCCAATTAAGATCATTCTTCAATTTTTTCTTCTAAAATTAATCAGTTTTTAGTTAAATCTCAGTAACATTTGAATCTTGATCAAAATGAATTCCACTCATCATTCTCATTATAATGCTCAGTACTTGACACTAACCCCCGGAAACCTCATGAGTTTTAAAAAATTTTTAAATGGCTCACAAATAAAAATTAAAATAAAAGAAAATAAGCAACAAAATATTCTGCCTTATTTTTGGAAAGGAATTTTTTTTCTTTTGCCAGTTTAGAAATAAAGTTCTTTCTCATCTGTGTTTTTTCTCCAAATATTCGTTATTCTAAATACACAGAGAAGAAGAAACTGTCTATTGTTTCTTAGTTCCTTCGATAAACATCAAATTTTTTTTTCTTTTGGCCTTAAATCATTTTATATCAGCAACTAAAATATGTAATTTTTGTTCCTTAATCTGATACAAAAGAAAGGGAGAGTTTTTAATTTTATCATATTATATTTTATTTAATTGGAACAGTGGAAATAAAGCCTGTTTTAATCACAACTTCAGTAACATAGTTGACTCAAGTGAATATTTGAAAACAGTTAAAAGGAATATTTCTAAAATTTAAAAAAACATAACAGAAAATTCCAACCACAGAGATTTGAGTTGTTTTTCACTTACAAGTACTTTGTCCATGAAAGAAAGGAAACAAGGCAATGGCTGTTCTTTTCTTTTCTGCCTCAGAAAAATCCCAGAGAACAGTTGGTTTTGTTTAATAGATGTGTTCTGTTCTGGTGCTAATTTTAAGTTACCAGGTATATAAATCCTAATGGAATTTTGTTTACTTCCCATGCTGCTTTCAGTCCCTCCCCGCAATTTATTTTGCAATTGTTGGTCTACTACAATGCAAGAAATTCAGTAGAACATTAATTATCAGTATACTATTTAGAATAGAATGATCACTGAGATGACTCAAACTTGAGATAGCCCAAACCTAATTTATTGGATGGGCATGCCCAGTACCTTCCAAAAAAAGTGTCATTTCCCATCTCTGAGTGATGCCAGCTTTTGGACAGTCACCTAAGCCAGGCTGAACCAGAAACCTAAAAATTATTTGTAGCCTCTCTGTGTTTCACCTCTGATATCAAATAAACCTCCTAACAATTCTGTTAGCAGTCTCCACCTCTCCTTCCGTTTCTGCTGTCATGAGACAGATCAAATACAAACATATAGATTGGATATGATGAAAGACCAAACACCGAGCAATGCTGAAGGATGAGCTGATACCTCCTCTGGGAGAAAGACTGGACTTACTTAAATGAGGTGGATTCCCCAACTTCAGTTCTCCACTTCTGTAACTCAGTCCGCTGCACGCCTGGACATGCTTCTAGGTCTGCTGTAACTCTCCCATGGGATTCGAGGGGCAAGGAGAAGTGATGCAAACATGCTGATGCTCGATGCTGCAGTATGATTAGTGACATCTTTTGTATCAGGAGTCATATCTTTTACCAAGATCTATGAAATCAGTAACATGTTGATTTATGATGTGGTACATACAGTAAAATTAACCTTAGTTCTGACATCAATTTTTTTTATGTTAAACATTCACTTATACAGTAATCCCATTCCTAGGTATTTAATCAAGGGAAATGAGCACAAATGTCCACATAAAGATCCTACATAACCCTTGGTTATGGATTTGTTCATAATCACCCCCAAGTGGAAACAAGCCAAATGTGTATTAACTTTGAATGGACAAAGAAAACAGTGATATATTCACAGACTACTACTCAGCAATAAAAAGGTACAAACTAATGACAAATGCAACATGGGGAATCTCAAAAGCATTATGCTAAATGAAAGAGCTGTATGCAAAGTCTCCATACTGTATGATTTTATTTATATGAGATTCTGGAAAAGGCAGAATTATAGGGACAGAAATCACACCAGAGATTGCAGAGGATGGGGGAAGGAACTACGTGAGAATTGACTGTAAAGGAGCATCGGGGACATTTTGGGATGATGAAATAATCTATAACTTGACTGTGATGTAATTACACAACTGCATGTATTTGTCAAAACTCATTGAACTTTACACTTAAAAAGGGTGAACTTTAATTATATTTCTATGAAAGAATGTTGGTAAATTCAGTTAAATGTTTGTTTTGTTTTTACTTAAATCAGTTTCCTTATCAGGAACTCAAATACTTGTCAGGTAAGGAGAAATGAGAAATGTAAAGTTTCCTACTATTTGAGAGTTAGTTTGTTGTAGGGAAAAGCACATGTTTCCAGAAGTAAGGATACCTGGATTCAAGTCCTGGCTCTTAAACAAACCATGGGCCATGTTTGAGACTTCCAGGATGTGAGGTTGCTTCAGAATTAAAATAAAAGGACTGTGGATGATTCTGAGGTGAGTTTCAGTATTTAAGCATTCCTGATAGAGCTTAAAAATGACCCATACAAAATTCCTCTACCCAGTAGTGATTGCCTAGAACATCCACTAATATTCACTTCAGATACAGCAAACTGTCCTGGGCATCATAAAATTTCCAAGTAATTAACATCAATATTGAAGGTAGTTTCTGTTAATTCTTTGGTTGTCTTGGTATTTTCCCTTCTTGATTTTAATTGTTGAGTTTGGCTTCATGTCTGGATAAAGTTTGTTCACTTTCTCACCAGGGAAGCTAAACTCTTCTCTCAGATATGGTAGCAAGAAAAGTACAGTTAAATTTTCACCTCTCTTTTTTCTTGTGCAAAATGAGATTCTTCATTGGGATTCCCAGTTACCAACTAATCCAGCGTGGCCGAAGATGTAAAGACTCAAAACACAGTTGCAGCTGAAATTAAATTCAGCTGCTTACTCTAAAGACAAAGTTTTACTCTCATACTTCTTTGCTGGTGGAGATTCATTTACTGAACTCTTGATATATTCTCATTCAAAGTATTCACCATTCCAATTCCATTCTATATAATTCAGAACTTCCTAAGTGTTATAGAAAATAAAGGGATTGGAATTTGTTATGATAGCTTAGAACTTCATTTGTAGGAACTTCCACAAGAGGTCTACCAATTCCATCTCTTTTAGTATATTGCATAAGAGAATGGATCACAAACTTAAGTTTTTATAAAAATCACAAGGAAGACTTATTTAAATACAGTATTGGAATCTCATCCTCAGAAATTCTGATTTAAATATTTCTCAGGTGGATCTGAGAATCCTTTTTTAAGCAAGCAGAACAGGTGACATTGATTTAGATTATTGGTGACCATATTGAGAATCTTCTCAGTATATAGCAGGATCTCTCATATTAACAAGAGTTTTGCATCTTTTTTGACCCCAACATGCAACATCAAGTTCCACAGATGTCAGCTCTTCATAGATGCTCATTCCTATTGCTCTTTCCTTTCTGCTGGCACAATGGTAGAACAGATACTCAAAGCTCCTTACCATGACCATTGCAATAGCATCCTGAATCCTCTTGATTTTAATCTTGTCCTTCCCAAACATTCCATGTGTGATTTACCTCCTATAACTGTTTCCTGACACTCCTCCATTCAAAAACCTTTCAAATCCCTCTGATTTCCATGTAGTAAAGTTCAAAACTGTCATTCAAGCCACTTCATCCTGAACATTCAGTGTCATGCTGTAATATTCTCTTTGCCTGAAATACCATTGTTTGCAATCTCTACTTGACAAAATCCTACTCGATCCTCCGATTTCTAATTCAAATATCTATCTTCTTCATGCAGCCCTTTCCAATCCTTTTAAGCATAAATAACTTCCACAGCATTTTATGCACATATCTATCATATACATAATAGATGCTCAATAAACATTTAATAAATGAAAAAAATGATTACATGATCAGCTCCAGTTGCTATGACTCATTCTCTTCTTACATGCAATTAGTCATTCATCTTTTTTCATTTTTAAGTGTAATATTTATTGAGGAAAACACACATATAAATGTGCAACTAGATGAATTTTCACAAAGTAACCAGAAGCCAAATTGGGAGACGGCACATGACCAGTAGCCCAGAAGCAACCTCATTGTCCCTCCCCATTCCTATTCCCTGCGAAAGGCAACCATTATCCTGACTTCTGGCACCATAGATTAAATTGTCTATTTACCTAACATGAATGAAATCATACAGTATGTACTGTTTTGTGTCTGGCTTCTGTTTTTGAATATTGTGTTGGTGAATTTTACCTATATTTTTGCATGTTAGCAATTGTCTCTTTATTCTAATTTTTACATAGTAATCCATTGTATAAAAATACCATGAGTTATCTGCTCCATTTGTATGGGTATTTGAATTGTTTCCAGTTTTTTACTCTTGCTGATAATGTTACTATAAATATTTTATACATGTCTGTTGATGATTTTTTGCAAACATTTCTGTTGAGCACATACCTAGGAGTGGAATTTCTGGGTCAGATATTGTTGATTTTTTTCTAAATATTTCATCAATACATAGTATTTAACCTTATTTCCAGTGAACTCATTATTTCAAGCTTAGGTAATTTCTAATTGGGATTAGTACAGTGACCTCAGAACTGGTCTTCCTGCCTTTATCCATCATTACCACCCATTTTTCCCAATTTTGGCAGAGCAATCTGTATAAAACACAATTTCCATCATGACCTCAACTGCCTGAAAATTTTTTACAGATACCCTGTAATTTACAGAAAAAAGTAGAAGTTTTATATCTGACATATGATTTACTTTATGATCATGCCAGTGTTAATTTTTTAGCCTCATAACCTCCAATTCTAACAGCATTTCATTTCAGTCTAAAATTTTATTACTCTTCTATACTTCTTTACATTAGCCACTCTTCTATAATGTAATTAGTCAACAAGGACTTAACTTGAGTATAGAGGTGTTTTCTTTTTGATGGTTTTAGGGAAATTCTTCTTGGCCTTGAGGTCACTCCTATTGAGTTCTGGCCTCATGTAGGCATTGGCTGACCCTTAGCTCATAAAATATTTTTAGTATTCTTTAAATTATTTAACAAATACTGTTGGAGATCCTAGGCCTCCAGTTTGAATCGCAGAGGGTTCTGAATGCTGTGTTTACCCTTTACAGGTGGAACAATATTTATTGATCAAGGGGTCCTGGTGCACTGAATCTCCAGGTGGGATTAAGTAGAACTACGTTAAGATTCCATGAAAGAAGCCTACCAAATACTTACTGGAAATTTTATTTAAGAGGGCAGTGATTGGGGTTGAGTGATATAGGAGGCAACCAAAGATCTCTTGATTTCCAGAACTTTTTCTCCATCTAAGGGCATTTTTTTGGAACGCTTGGGTGGCTCAGTTGGTTAAGCAGCTGCCTTCGGCTCAGGTCATGATCCCAGGGTCTTGGGATCGAGTCTCGCGTCGGGCTCCCTGCTCAGCAGGGAACCTGCTTCTCCCTCTGCCTGCCACTCCTACTGCTTGTGCTCTCTCTCTCTGAAAATAAATAAATAAAATCTTTAAAAAAAATTAAAATAAAAAACGGGCATTTTTCTCAGGAAGCAGGGGCTAGAAAACAAAGTCCAGATTATTCATTATAGAAAGATTGCTTGATGGTAAACCACAATTTTGGCAGCAACTGAATTGGGAAATTTGATATGAGCCAAAACTTGGAATTTATCTATGCAGTGGAGAAATAGCAATTATTTATTTTTAATAGCAATTATTATTATTTTAAGTAGACCACTCCAGTGAGGGCAATGAAGCCAGAGAGCAATAAGATAGCATAAATCCTGGCTAGCAATTGGTCAAATTTAGGGTGCTAGAAAGAATTTAAAAAGGGACTAAATTTTTAAAGATAATAAACAAAGAGGCATGGACCCAGTCTAAAAATGGCTGGATGATAGGAATTCAGACTGTAATCAATTTGAGTAAGTAAATAGAATTTTGTATGGAGCTCATGGCTCTTTGAACAAGAGTGTTTTCAACAAATTCTCCTGCCAGGGAACTCATCTAATCTTTAAAAAAAATAGGAGGTTCTGAATTTGTAGATTAGGCAAACATAAAGAGCTGATTAGGTTATATGGTTGACCTCAGAAACACTGAGACACATCTATAGCATAACTCCTGGTGGTCAAAGATATTCTTATGTTATAGTATTGAATGCAAATTTTGACCTCTATGGTATTAGTCTCAGTTTTTTGCTTATTTTGTTTGTGTGTGGTATTGGAGGATAAGCTTAATATTACATTACTGTAGGAACTGTTATTGGATTATTAGGCTGCTAGAATATGGTAGAATCTGTAGGTTATTGAAGGGTAAATATCCAACTCTGATACAAGGACCATATTGAACACTTATTAAAAGTCCAAAATTCTGGGCCCCTCTCAGGTCTAATTG
This sequence comes from Leptonychotes weddellii, assembly GCF_054177405.1. NCBI lineage: Eukaryota > Metazoa > Chordata > Mammalia > Carnivora > Phocidae > Leptonychotes > Leptonychotes weddellii. The sequence continues at coordinate 33,108,524 of NC_138375.1, read as the reverse complement.
GCTTGAGAACCTCCAGAGGGTAGAGGGGAAATAGCAGTCAGGAAACTTCATTATAAAATAAGTAGTCCAGGTGATCCTTTTGTATAAGAAAATTCAGGAAGCTCCGTTTAGACAGAGATCAAAATGTTATAGAAATATGTCAGAACAAGCAAGTACTTTAAGAGTTAGTAGAGGGCAGACTTGAATGAATTAAAGTAAACTCTTAGAGGAGGGATTGAGAAATTGTGATCCTATGGGTCAGGAGAGATGACTGGTATACATATAGCTTAAATCAGAAGAGTAAATTAAAAGGCAAACAAAAATAGGGTTGCATGAAGAGATCTGGTCCAATGTAATGGAAAGGATGTCAGGCAGAAGTAGAATCATTTTCTGAAAGTGTTATGCAACATGGGAATTTGGCTTGTAGGCTTCTCTTAATCGTCTTGAACATATTTTCAAGTTGGAACTCAGTTTAACGAAGTACTCTCATTCTTTTGTAATGTTTGTTCTTTTGGGGCTAAAGAACCCTCCTAATTCCCTTAAGAGCTTAGGTAGTCTCTTCATAGGGAGGACTGTGTCTACACTGTGGGTTGGTACTTGAGAATATCTGTATTCCCAGAATGATTATTTTGTTGTGGACTTAGTCTTCTGCTTCATAGTTTGGTAAAGTGTGTGTGTGTGTGTGTGTGTGGTATGTGTATCTAGTCACCCCCTTCTTTGTCCATAGTTATGAAACTTGTCTGGGTTATAGACCCTGACAATAATATGTATTAATGTTTATTCATAGCAGTTGATATTTTTATAATGTTAAAAAGAAGCACTTTTCCTAAGGATTTATTGTATAATATATAAAGAACAGATAAAAATCTTAAAGAAGAGAGAATGTACTTTTTTTTTTCCCAATAAAACATCAGGGGAATTTTTCCAGTATCTTTCCATTTACACTATTCCCTATAAATCTCTCAGCTTCTTCCAGTGTCCCTTTCTTTTCCATCTTCTCTTTCCTGCTTATAATCTACTTTATAGTATTTTATGTTATAAAAAATACGTGTGTATTTGCGTACTGAAAACAAAGATTTAATCAGTTAATGATTAATAAACCCTTAATACTATTTTTAACAATAAAAGCATTCATTATAATGCATTTAAAAAATTATTCTGTTATCAGGGGTTATAAGTGTCAGTTTACTTCCGTAATTATTTCCTGTCCCGTTATCTCAACCCCTCTCAAAGTTTACTGTATCAACTGCAGTTCATCATAGGGGTTTTTTAAATGTTCACTTTGGAATGTTTTCAAGAATACACAACAAAACTGGCTTCAACCTCTGTTTTGCAATTAAAAGAGTAGTTCCAATGAGTAGCCACTGGGAGGTAGCATGTGTATTGTGTTTTCCTTACATTTTTGTGTAAAGTTATGAACTAAGAGCTCATAGTACCTAAAATTAATGGTAATATTTTTATGATTTGCATTAAATTTGTGTTAAAATATATAATTAATAACCGTGGTCAAATTGGTGAACAGCAGAAGCTAAACAATATAAACAACCAAATGTCATCCATGCTGTGTTAGGAGGTCAGTGTTTTTCCTTGAGGAAAAATATATAATGCTGACTATTTGAATATTTTACCACCTCTGTCACTTTATGAAAAGCTAAGTAACAGAAAGTCTTATGTTCAATTTGAGAATAGTTTAGAAACAAAAATAGTTATGGTTACATGCCTGAGTTAGAAAACAGCATCCAAAGTAGGAAGCTCATTTGCAGGCCTGCACATAATTTAGTGGAAACATATCTCTGCTCTGCATAGATTTTTTAAAAATATCCATTAAATTGTTACTGTTACTAAGATGTATTACTGGAAATTTGGACTTTACCACAGTAAGTCAATTTCCTGTTCATAACATGCTATTTTGAGCTTTATTAATGTGAAAGTTAACCTCAAAGCATTAGAGGCTAATGCCTTTAAAAGTGTCAAATATTTTTAAAGTTTGCAAATTTTAAATATGTCAAATAGAAAACTTTTGCTCAAAGAATTTAGGCTTAAGTTTTGACTAATGTTGAATTCTGATTCACTTCTTTCTTAGTACTTAGCTATAATTCAGGAATAGTGTGTATAATGGAGAACATTTTTTTTGTAAAATCATAATCATAAACTATATCAGAAAATCAGAAAATTCATCAAGCACCAGTAATTTACTGTTTGCCACATCCAGTCTTTAATTGAAATAGTCTTTTTTAAAAATTTTTATTTTATTATATGTTAGTCACCATACGAAACATCATTAGTTTTTGATGTAGTGATCCACGATTCATTGTTTTCGTATAACACCCAGTGCTCCATGCAGTACGTGCCCTCCTTAATACGCATCACCGGGCTAATGCATTCCCCCCCACAAACCCTCAGTTTGTTTCTCAGAGTCCATAATCTCTCATGGTTCATCTCTCCCTCCAATTCCCCCCATTTTCCCCTTCCTTCTCCTAATGTCCTCCATGCTATTCCTTATGTTCCACAAATAAGTGAAACCATATAATTGACTTTCTCTGCTTGACTTATTTCACTTAGCATAATCTCCCCCAGTCCCATCTTAAAATAGATACTTATTAATTTAATTATTGGGAATATTTGTATTTTTACCAAGACAAACTACCTTCCAAGGGGGAAAATAGGAAATAAATGAGAAAAAAATTTCATGTTGTTTGCATGATTAGCAGAGGAAATATCTTACACCAGCCACGATTAGGAAATATTAGAATGCCTAAAATGACATTTAAAGATTCCTTCCTTGATATTGACTTGGCCTTTTAGAAAATCTAAAGAGTAATATTTATTAATTATAAGTTTACAACTTTAAATGCAATAGCTACTACATTTCTATTGTGAATATTTATCTCACACTTGTTATTATCCAAATATGTAAAGTCTATGGCTATTATAATGAATCCATCTTTTAGAAAAGAACTCTGGGATGCTGGTTTTTTACTATATAATTTATAGTTATTTTAGAGCTTGCTAGACAGAACAACAAAGAGTATTATCATTTTGTATTTTAATCTGATGATTTCTCCTCTCATTACACAAATCTGCCTACAAAATTACCAGAGCATGTCCTCTTAGCTTTCCAGGTTGTCCTGGGACATGAATTCAAATAATTAAAGCCCAAAACATATGATGACCAGAGTAGAGTAGAAGCTCTCTTAACCAGCTGTCATAGTACTTACTCACTAGTTCATTTAGTCTCTCCCTCCCCCTTGGAAACAAAGTGGACTGATGTTTCGGACACAGTGAACTCTTTCATAGCAGAGTTTGCCCACCAGCAAACTTGCAGACTTTTACTCTAATTCATATGCATATTTAGTCATCAGAGTTTCGTTTACTATAATAGAGCATCCTTCAGATAGGTTAAGCAGAAAAGTTACTTATCTAAAACATGAGATAGCCCAGGAAATCTAGAATCACAGCATTCCCCCAACATGTAAGGAGCTGGAACAATGGAATAGGAGTGGAATTCTGGGCATGACCCCTATTCTCTTCTCACACCTGACTCCATCTCACCCAAGACGGGCTTCATGAACATTTGTGTGGATACCCCAGTCCACACTTTAAGCCTCTTGTGGCCTAGAGAAACATCACTATGGTACAGTTAGCCTTCAACAGGACTGACCCAGCAAGAAACTTGAAAAGGACCAACAAAAAGCCCCTTTGGCCAGGAAATATTGAGGTTTTGAGTTGCCAAGATATATTCTAGAAGCAGATACTTTAGGTAGGTGCTTCCTTTTCAGTGTAGGGACTCCTTGTTTCATACTGAGGGACAAGGCCAAAACAGTGTAGCATTTACTAGGGCCTAAAAGTGGCATTGCTTGGAGGCAATGTAGTCAGGCATGCTGGGGCTATTGATGGTCAACGTTAATAACAGGCACCCTTATATCAGAACCTTCTGTCACTGACAGAACCTCTGTCACCACCATTGCCATTAGAAAATCAATCCTTGTAGCTATAGTTTCTCCATTGAAAGAGAATCTAAGTAACTGACCTCCTTCCTGATGTGTCCACATCTAAACTGCAAGGGAGCTTCATCAAGAAAATTTCTAGCTTCTGCTTCAGGGAAACCTAACTCAGAATATAGGAAATTCTCCAAATCCAGGAAGAATGTTCAATATTTCTGCATGGCCCCAAAGACATATTCAGCGTTCACTAGCCTTAGGGTTTGAGTTTTTTCCAAAGCAATTTATGCTGATTGCACTTATACAATTATATAATTTAAAGAGATATTATGTAAACCCACAAAAAGTAAATAAAAAAGAAAATTATTTCTTTGAAAACTTTGTTGAATAGTTTGGGAAAACTTGATGAAGGTGAATTGCTTTTAAAATACTATTAAATTAGGTGTGGGTGGAAAAATCATTAAGCTCTAAAAAAGACTCTGCAGTTAGATTGCTTCTCAGTGATTTTAGGTTACACCTTCATTTCACTTTAAAGAAAGCAAAACTTGAAACCAACTGTAGATAACCCACTATGGGTGTGGATAATGAGGGAAAGACAATAGGTTACTTGAGTCAGCAGAGGGATTTTTAAAAGTAAAGATGTTGGCCCAACATCCAAAGGTTATTAGCACAGCATTTATTAGCTGGTTTGAAAATTGGAAGAAAAAAATAATAGTATTGAGTCCTAGAGGAGAAGTATCCATTTATCAACCTGACACTCAAAATCTTATAGATGCATTGAAATTGTTTATTGTATGAAAATAACTTCACAATATAGCTAACTTTATTTTATGATTCCTCACTTAAGTTGACTTTTTTTTAAATTAACCAACTGATTAATCTTGATCCCATTGGTTAAGATGGCTTCTCCAGTATATCTAGATAATTAAAATTATGGTTGTAACTTGAATACTTGTGCTGATTACTTTGTCTTGGATCTAAATTAATTTCCTATGGATTCAGTTATACCATAATTAAGAAAGGTGAAACAACAGTCTCAAATTATTTTTGCCAAATGTGCACAGATAAAGTCAAATGAAGATTAGGAATTATGACATATAATTGATTAATTAAATTCTACTCTAAGAGGAGGGATTGGCAATTTTTATATGTCTGCATTCGTTTAAGCTACTATTCCTATATAAAAGGCAACTGAAACAATTATGTTGCTAACTATGTTTTTTTATCATATTCTACACTATCAGGATCTGTTAGGCACTTTGCTTGCCTATGTATGTGCATATACCATCTCAATTAGCTGTTATTGAAAATTAATAAACATTTTGGTTGTATTCTGCTTTAAAAATGAAACTTTTCTGGCATAATTTCTTACACTGTTTCCCTTGATACAATTAGTTCTGGTCTTAAATTGCCAGTTCCAGTTCCTAATATTTACCTGGACTCAGGTTTCTGACATTTGTTTCTTCCTAGGTCATTTCCAATTCTTGCACTCTGTTGACATCCATAACTTGACTTAACCATCTTTGCTAAGAATTGGTGATGCTCTTCAGGTCTGCTATTATATAGAACCCTCACTTTGTCTTGATGACCAGATTCTGGGTTCCACCTGAGTGCAATTTACATTCATAGCCATCCCCTACTTTTCTAGATTCTGCCTGGTTACAGCTCTTCCAATTCTAGCTCCTTGTCTCCCCTTCATCACTTGCTAACCCCAAATACCTCAAATATCCAGGGAACTGAACTATGTCAAAATATAACTATTAATCCTCTTTGGTTCTTGGTATCATTTATCTTTCCTTTGTGCTGCTCTGCTCTATTTATTTTTCCAATTTGTTTTTGGTTATCAGCTCATATTTCTGAAACAAATTGATTTTATCTTGTCATTTTTAAGCAGAGCTCCATCCATTATACCTTAACATTTTTATCAGTCAGGATTACATTCAGCTGCATATAACAGCAACAACAACAAACCTAACAGTTGCTTAAATAATTAGTCATTTGTCATTTCTTTTCCCTCCACTACAACAAATCTGGTGTTAAGAGGGCCAGAGTAGGTGTATCAGCTGATACAGCTAATCCCAACAGGGATCAAGCATCCTGCCTTTTTGACTTCCTAAACAACTTAGCCTATTACTTCTGTCCATTTGGTGATATGATGGCCTCTTTTGTTTTTGCCAATTGCCAGCATCTTCTTCCTTTCATGAAACATACCCTTCCTGCCTTTGAACATTATAAAAGAAAACTTTATTGGGGTATAATTGACATGCAATTAACTGCACATATTTAAAGTAAACAATTTGATAAGTTTAGGCCTATGTATACACACATAGAATCTCCACCACAATCAAAATAATTCATGTACTTATTACCCCTCAACGTTCCCTTACTTATGTCCATTTGTGTTCCTTTTCTTCCTCATCTCCTCCATCCCAAGGGAACTACTGATGTGCTTTCTGATGCTGAAAATATGTTTCAATTTTCAAGAACTTTGTAAAAATGAAATTATACAACATATACTTCTTTTTTGTATGGCTTCCTTCACTCAGCATTATTATTTTGAGATTAATTCATGAGGTCATGCATATAAATAGTAAATTCCCTTTTATAACTGAATAATAGTCCATTTTATGGATCTTTCAACATTTGTTTATCGAGTCACCTGTTGATAGACATTTGGGTTGCTTTCAGTTTTGGATTGTTAGAAATAAGGCTGCTATGAACATTTGTAGGAAAGGCTTTGTATGGACATATACTTTCTTTCCTCTTTAGATGGCTGGGCTATATGGCACATATATGTTTTATTAAATTATTATTGTGATTTATTTAATATGTTTTATTATATAGTTTATATTGTATTATGTATTATACAGTAAAATATATTGTAATAAATTTATTGTAAATATTAATGTTTTATGAAACTTCTGATCTGTTTTCCAAGGTGATTGTACCATATTACCTTTCCACAAGCAATGTATGAAGACTTTCAGTTGCTCCATATACTCATTAACACAGTGGCATGGTCAATCTTTTTAATTTAAATCTAGTGGTATAGCATTATGATTTCAATTTGCTTTTACCAAATGACTAGTGATATTGAATATATTCCATGTACGCATATGCCATCTTTATATCTTCTTTGGCGAAGTGACTGTTAAGATATTTTGCCCATTTTTTTGGTTTGTTTGTTTTCTTAATATTGAGCTTTATATTCTGAATACAAGCCCTTAGTCAGATATGTGACTTACAAATATTTTTTCTCAGCTTCTGGTTTGTCTTCTCTTTCTCTTAAAAGTGTGGTTTGCACATTAGAAATTTTAAATGTGAATGAAGTTGATTTTGTCAATTTATCTTTTATATATTTTGCCTTTGGTCTCATATCAAAAACAATCTTTTCCTAACCCAAGGTCACACAGATTTTGTCCTGTATTTTCTTTTAGAAAGTTTTAGTTTTAGGTTTCACGTTTATTTATAATCTATGTTGATTTTAAAAATGTAACAGCAGGGATGGGTTGATGTTCATTTTTTATGTGCATATCCAAATTTCGGGGGGTTTTAAATTACGTTTTTTCCATTTGGTGAAAAGACTGTCCTTTCTCCATTGAATTACCTTTATACCTTTGTTGAAATCAATTGATCATGTACCTGTGAGTCTATGTGTAGAATTGATTCTTTTCCATTGATATGTTAGTTTATCTTTATATCAATACCTTACTATATTAGATTGCTATCACTTGAAATCAAGTAGTGCTAATTCTTTTTATTTTTCAAAGTTGCTTTGACATTCTAGACTTCGCATTTCCATGTGAATTCTAGAATCAATTTATCTACTTCTAAAAAAAATAAAACTTCTGAGATTTTGATTGGAATTTTTCATTAGGATTGCATCTATAGACCAGTTTGGAGAGAATAGGCATCTTAAAAACTATAGTATTTTGATCCATAAATATGACATATCATTCCATTTATTTAGATCCCCTAAAATTTATCTGCTCAATATTACGTACTGTACAGGTTTTATACAAGATGGTCACTTTTCTTTTAAGCAATGCATCTTTATTCTTGGCTAGAAGAATAGAGGAAACACTAAAAATCTCTTTAACGCATTAGGCTTTATTTTTTTTTAAGAAAGCTTTATCGAAGAACTTGAAACTTCATCTTACTGGCTGAAATTATTCATATAGTAGAATGTATTTGCAAGGCGGTCTGAAAGGATATCCCTATAATGGAAGATGTCAAGAGAAAATGGGTATGGGAATGATGTTCAAGTAGCTGATCCACAAAGACTGAAAATTAACTTCTCTGTCATAAGATTTTTCAAAACTTCCTATATTTTTTACTGTATTTATTTTACTGTATTTTTTTACTTCATGTATTTTCACTGTATTTATTATGTTTAGAATGGCAAGAATATTTTCATCTTCTATCTAGTAGAAGAACTTCCCTTTCACATTCGGTATTTCAGGTGTCTAACTTTAAAATATTAGGTCTGAAGGCATAGCTTCTCCAGGACTAAGTGATATTATTGATATTTAGCCGAATTTCTTTATTCATTATATGTCATTATCTAATTATAATTTTATTTTATTTTTTGTAGAAAATTCCAGTCTGTCTTAATATAGGAAGGATCCAAGGTATTTATGTGACTGATTTGTGTTAGTTTTGATAATGGGATCTGATTGCCAAGATCTCTAATAATACCAGAGTTTTGGACTAGATACCCCCGAATACCAATGACCCATAGATCAAAGATGAGAAGAAATACTCCCTAACAAAGGGTAGTGTGTTTCCTCAAGCAACCAGCATGTACCTCACCTGATATTCCCTCAGCTTTTTGTCACACAGTGAGGGTGATGTTGGAGATTGAAACTGGGAAAAATGTTAAATTTTGTGTTGAGAGTTGCCTGTTACCATCTAAGTATTAGTCAAAAATGGATATTTTGGAGGCTGCCTTGATGATCATTTTGGTCATTTTTCTTGTTAACTCTTTAGTTTTATAAAGAAATAAAATCTTCCAAGTGACTGCAAATCAGGTTGGTCTTTGTCTTCTTTAAATTACCCTACAATCGCAATAACCACAAATAAATGCCATAAAACTACCACTAAATGTCGTAAGTAATATAATATATGATAAAATACTATTTTTGATTTCATCTTTTCCATGATGTACTCTAATATAATAGTGGCAAATTTATCTCAAAATGTAAATCTAGCATATTAAGTGTCATTGGTGATTTTTCTTGTAATAAAAACATTTGCGAGGAAAAACAAAGAAAACTCTGGTGACCTATAATATAAATAAAATAAGTAGACATCAAGAAAAATGGCATTTTATGATTCCTGATACATTATGGGACTCAGGCATCAAATAGATCTCATAGCATTTACTGTCAGTCCCCAGTACATGGACAATTAATTAAAATCTCTTATTCCTTGATTGTTGGAAGAGGTTATTTTGTTAAAACTCAACCACAGCAAGTCTGTGTAGCCTGGAATCCATTTTTTGTACCACATGTTTCTTATATTCCCATTATTAAAAAAATTTTATCTGAGGCACAAACGCTTGGGGGAAAGGGTGGGCTAAGGAGATAGAAAAGCAAGTGATGTAAATATTTATCTTCTCTGAAATAGAAGGAAACAGACTGTCCCATGTTTATTTTGTTTTTTTAAAGAAATAACTAAGTAAGCAATTCGGGTTTTCCCCATACAATTTATATTATTATATGTTCCTACATTTAGCCCTATTTAATAGCGCTTACTATAAATAAGATATCCCACATACATTATCAAAAACTTCTAAGAACCCTATTAAGTAGACTTTTATGATCTCTATTTTACAGGTTAGGAAATCAAGAGTGAATATCAATGATCAGGCAACTGGGAAATAGAAAAAGTGGACAGTTCCTTGAAATACTTGAGTTATTGTTACAGTTCATCTCAGTGGGACCGAACAGTTTAAGCATACATGTTTCTATTTTACATGCAGTCAAGATGTTCCTTATCAGGATTTCTACATCTCATTCTCTAAATGTTGTTATTCCTCTCATAAACATACCTGATAATTAAAAGCCAGCAGCTGCTCCATCAAAAATGTAGGACATGTGATAGTGCGAAAGGGAACTGTTGTGGAGTAAGACTCAACTAAATTCAAATCTCAGCTTCCCAGTGTATTTCCTTACCCAGATATCAGGGTTAGAGTTTGGGTCAGGGTCAGGATCAAGTAATTAACCTTCTATGTTTCATTTTCCTTGTCTGTAAAATGTGAATAATACCATTTTTCCAACAGAGCAGTGGTGGGTAATAATGAAGTCCCTGACAAAGGTCATCCTCAAACATTGATGCTATTATATGTGGTATTACTCTCTACCAAAGTGTGGTATCACTTAACAGGGGTGGGTTTGGATAATGTAAAATAACTGATATTTTCTCTTCCAATTTGCATATTCAGCTGACATGAAACTATGCTTGATATGATGATCACACTTTAAGAAGTTTCTGTTATGGTAATGAAACTGTGAGGTGGGCAGAGAGCATTCAGCAAATTCAGGATTGTAAAGGAATTTCTTCACAATGAATTGAGGGGTTTACATGGTGGAGTGGAAAACATGAGTTGGGTAAGGAAGCACAGAGCACTGAGAAGATGAGTTCAAAAGAGAAAATAGGAGTATGTGCTGTAAGTTCCTTATGTATTGATTTATTTATGTTGCTGTCCCACCCCCTGTATGACTGTAAATTCCTATCATTAGCAGGATATAGAATAAATCAAGGTGTGTGTGATATGCATGTGTGTGTGTGTGTGTGTGTGTATGTTCACACATTTTTTAAAAAGGAAAAAGAGATACTCATTTTTTTTACTCCATAATAATTTTTGATTTTCTCTCTCCTTTCTTTTTATCTCTCCAAGAACCTGGTGCATAAGAAATATGCCCATTTATGTAGCTATGGACATAAAAATTCAGCCCCAGTTTAAAATAACAACCACCACCACAACATCTTGGGGACATTTTAAACTCAAGAGGGTTGTTAGCTCTGATTGGAACTACTCTGACCATTTGCTGCCTAGATGAAGCTCTGTGGTGCTATCTTTGACTTAAACTCCCAGGGAATCACACAAAACACTGCTTTGGACAGTGTTTCCAGGAAGAAAACAGCTTAGATCTAATAACAATATGCATTTAGAGGTGGGAAATTGCTAACTCAGCTATAAAATTATTTATGTAAGATGCAATTTTTAAGTCTCCTCTTTGTTTCTAAAGTAGAGTGCATAGATATATACATTACAAAGCTATAAATCACTTTTAATTTAAACATAACTCACTTTATTAATCCCTTCCATTTCTCAAAGCCTTCTTGTACTGTAAAGAAATGCAAGCATCCGTGCATGAAACTCGGATACACTTCAATGATTTCACACATTTAGCCAAGATTCTAGCTTAGAAATTGCACAAAATAGATGAGCTTGAGGCCATAACACTCATAAGCATTCTACGAATATTTTTATCATGAACAAATTTGAGAACTCTCTTCTCCCTTTGAATCCAGGCAATCCAAATGCTATATTTGCCAGTGAATATAATTTTAGAAATCATTAGAATTAATGAAGGCATATTTTCAAACAATAGAAATATTCACTGCACTGAAACTATTTTTGAATATATTGAAATATATTTTAATATAATATGTTCCAAAATTCTCATCTTTTTAATTCTGGGGTCAATTCTGACATCCAGGGTTCGTGGTTTCCCCATCTGAAAGCCAAGTCCCTCCTCTTTTTCTGAATTAATTTGAAATGCTGTGTATGTATTTGCCAAGCTCATGTAATAGTCTTAAGGGCTTTGAGGTTGACACCTTCAGTAAAACCTTAGAAAACTGAATTGCATATGAGATATGGTGCTACCTTTATATGGGATGAACTGATACCTACTTTTGCATTTCTGATTTTTAATAGTAAAAGTAGAGTGGACTATCAATAAAAGGAAAAAAAACCCAAGTGTTGCCTTTTTTTATATTTTTCCCCACTTCTGTGATTAATTTATATTTCTAACACTAAACTTGATGTCAGTAGTTTGAGTTACTAATGATTAAGGATTCAGAATGTTCAGTGGCCAATTTGGCCTCACCTTTAGAGCCAGACCTCCAGGGACACCTGGGTGGCTCAGTTAGTTAAGTGTCTACCTTCTAGCTCAGGTCGTGATCCCAGGGTCCTGGGATTGAGTCCCACATCAGGCTCCTTGCTCAGTGGAGAGTCTGCTTCTCCCTCTGCCTGCCGCTCCCCCTGCTTGTGCTTTCTCTCTCTCTGACAAATAAATAAATAAAAAATCTTAAAAAAACAAAGCCAGACCTCCCTTAGTGTTGGAGAACAGCAGAAAGTTTAAAAGAATTTATATTAGGCCTAACTGGTTTTATTCTTTTAACCTCTCTCTTGAGGACTCATTAGAGATGAAAAGTGAAGACAACCACCTTCTTCTTTGGCTACAAAACTACAAAATATATCACCAATATTTTTATATTAAAGGGAGGAGACACAGACAACCAACTAACCCACTTCACTCCTATGAACAGAAGGAATTTGCTTAGACAGTAGAGGCCAAGGGGTGCTGTGATCCCTTTCCTTTCTTAGGGTTACTTCAATGTTTTAGGTAGGCTATCTGATAGAAAAACATTCATTCGTTGCTTCTATACTGGTTATCCCATGAAACCCATTTAAAATCATGACTGATGCCATTATACAATATACAGACCACTGTGGCTGGGGGAAGCTTAATGGTGTTGCCTGGGAAGAATCATGGTTTAATGCAATTAAAGATCTCTTTTGTGTTTAAACAGAATGAGATTTTTTCCACCATCATCATCACAGTATCCAGAGAACACAAAAGTCTCAGATTTAAAATTTAGAGCTACAGTACTATGCAAACATTTTATGGTTAATAAGGGAAAAAAAACACTACAAACTGCATAAAGTGATGTTATATAATTATTTTCTTGTTAGCAGCCTTCTTCATGAGACCATAGCCCTTTGAAGTTCTTCGGTTCATGACTGTAACTGCTGTGCTTAGAACAAGGCCTGGCATTGTACAGAGGTTCAATAAATGTTGGATGAATGAATCAATAGTAAGTGTCTTGAAGCAGGAAGTGTATATTATGGCAAGATAACTCTGATGGGAGGAGAAAGATATAGGGTACTTAAAGAGACAAGAAGTTCAAGCTCAGGACCACAGCAGTTCTCTAAGCCACAGATACATAGGAAGGATTGAGATATGATATCAGAACTTATGCCATATACTTTATATACTTTATAGTTTATTGCATATAAATAAGTATAGTAAATTATATATATGTATATATATGCATATATATATGTATATGTATGAGAGAGAGAAAAATTGAGAGAGAAAATATGAGAAGAGAAAAGGGAAGGGAAGGGAGAGAATTTGACCTGGGATTTAAAAGCAGGAGAGAATGGATTCATAATTCCCCTACACATATACACACACACCTCACACATACCACATATATATTTGGGGTGAGATATCCCACTCCAAGAATATTCTTCCATAAGAAAATCCATGGAAACATAGGTATATTATTGAGTCAAAGAAAGGTAAGATATTAATTAGAGGAGGGTTTATTTTTTAATCTTTTCTAACTGGTATAATGGATCCCGTTGAGAGGGAAATATTTTATACACAAGAGAGTAGGAATAATTGATAACATAGGGTTTTGGTTTTGTTTGTTTGTTTGTTTTTGTTTTGTTTTTGTGAAAACTTCTGGAGACAAGAGGATCCCCAGCATGAGACTGACCTTAAATAAAAGTCTGGAGAACTTCCTTATTGGGACAAGAGAGAAGAGGGTATAAAGGATGTAAATGTAAGTTTTTATGCCTGGAAGTGGAAAAAAATTAAACATTGGAAGAAAATTGAAAATTTTGCAAAAGTTGATAGAGGAAAATGAGGTACAGAGTTAATTGGAAAAATGAAGTGCATGAAGATAAACATTTGGTTGCTGTTCAATCTCAGATGTCCATTTAAACTTGTGAAATCATGATTCACTACTGGAAACAATACATCCCATTTTCTGCATTTTCCCAGCAGTTGCCTCAGTGGATCAGGCATGGAGAAATCAAACATGGCCTGAATCAGGGCTTACCTTTGGAATGGTGTCTTACTCATAAAATCTTTCTCAAAGTAGCTTACTGTCAAGATATTTTAAATCTAATGGGTCCCAAAGTTTCCTAAGTCACATAGTATCTGTGTAAATTTCTTTGTAGAAAGCTGACACAGGACTGTTGAAAAATAACTGGTATTTATCCCATTATAAGAAACCTATGATGATTTTGTATGTCATCAATTACTTTTAGACCGCAGTACAGTACTATTTGTCCATGTGGAAGTATAGCTTTAAATGGAGAAATGGCTACTGTATAATAAGACACTGTAAGAATTCTTTCTTACTGCAAGTATAGCAAAGCAAAATAAATTTTGCTTGATTACAAAGCTAAGGATTGCTATCTTAGGTAAACAATGACCAGTCTGATTTTGTTCTTTGAATTCAGGATGTTATCAACAGTATACCTTCATAAGTGTGGAAAGGAGATAGCCTTTTAATCACTTCCACCTGGTTTCACTAAATTAATTCTATTGGTATCTTTTATATATATATGTATTTCCCATGCTAGAAACAGAGAATAAGAAAGACTAAATAATCTAAGTACAATACATACTGGATATTGAGGTGTTTTTTAATCATCCATCGGAGTATAGGTTTCTTTGCTCTTTTGATATTTCAGGAGAACAAATAATGAACAAGTAATGATGATGCCATACTTTGAAACTATGAAATTTAAGGGAGTAAGACCATTTAACTTCAACTGACACACCATTCATAATTCTCTCTTTACTTTCTGTTCATGCTGACTGCTGGCAGAGTATGGTATCTCCTTTCAGATAGAGTCTAAGCAACAGTCTATACCTAAGTGCTCTTTTTAGAATTATGGCAACTCTGGGTCATGTGACCTTAGGCTGATATAGTAATTAACTCTTTATGTCCAAATGACTGAACTGCATGCTCTAAGACTGAATGTAAACAAATATAAATGTCAACATAAAGATTTGCTATCTACTTTTGATAGTGAATGTACTACTGGAAAATAAGTCATCTTGTGCATAATTTGTAAAGAATATAAAATAAGCTATATCTTGTCATGAAGTGTTCAGATTTTTGTGGTTGAAAAGTTTGATTCTGCATAGTTTGTAGCTCTATATTCTTCCACATTTTAGACTCAATAAAAAAGCCAACATCTCAACTCGAGGAATGAATTGGTACATTAGCTTTGCTCTGAGACATCTGCTAAAGCCTAGAAGAGCTTTTGTCCCTTTCCATGCATAAAGCTGCACATGACACTGTGGATTTGTGCTAGTGTTCATTCAAAAAGCATCTATTGACTATCTGCCATGCATGGCATGATACCAGAATCAACTATAATTTTTAATAATGTGTAGAGATGGAGTTCTTACAGTCAGTGTAAGGCAGCCTATGAAAGAATACTAAAATTTTAGAGATGATAGGTCTGGAGAATGGAGACAAACTTAAAGTGGACAGGACAGAGGAGGCATCACTGAAGATAGATCTTTAGTACTTAATAGAAAAAAATTAATACACTGAATAAAATCTAGTAAAACCAAAATTCAAGTTTCTAGATTAAATAATATTTTCAAATATTTACATATTTCCATTACTAAAAAGTTTTGAATAGAAGATAGGCCATTAGATTTCACATACTACTATATGAGTACAAAAGCCTAAGAATGAGTTCTTCATATTTATGTTGTATGTTTATTTGTGATCTTTAGAATGACATATCTACATTTGGATCTTTAGTTTATTTCTGTTATTCTCTAATTCATTGTTTTTAAATATTGTATTTAGAATGCCAAAAGAAAAGAGTTTTGTATAAATGGGCCTATGAAACAGAGAAATTGTTGGCCTTGTCTTAATACAGAACCTTGTCTGAATTCAAGCTCTATTACAATTTTTGGGACCATGGGCAAGTCATTTAAAGTCTTTGGTTCCAGTTTTCTTTTTCTTTCTTTCTTTTTTTTTTTAAGATTTTATTTATTTATTTATTTATTTATTTATTTATGAGAGAGAGTGCGTGAATGCGGGGGAGGAGCAGAGGTAGAGGGACAAGCAGATTCAGCACTGAGCGTGGAGCCCAGTGCAGGGCTCCATCTCAGAGACCTGAGATCATGACCTGAGCTGAAATCAAGAGTTCAGCACTCAACCGACTGAGCCACCCAGCCACCCCTGGTTCCAGTTTTCTTATCTATATGTGATGAATGGAATTAACATATTTGTGATTGAGAAAACTGGGAAAGCCTATAGTGAGTTTCAGAGTTGTCAAGATGGAAAAATAAGCAATGGAGATATTGAATATGAGGAAAGATCAAGTGAGTAGAGAAATTCTTGGCAGAAATGGGATTTCCTTTGGGGGATGAAGAAGAGTGAGAGCCTGCTTCCAGGTT
The DNA here is from genome assembly GCF_054177405.1 of Leptonychotes weddellii. Classification (NCBI taxonomy): domain Eukaryota; kingdom Metazoa; phylum Chordata; class Mammalia; order Carnivora; family Phocidae; genus Leptonychotes; species Leptonychotes weddellii. The sequence continues at coordinate 33,092,086 of NC_138375.1, read as the reverse complement.
GGAAAAGTAGTGTAAATAGACACTGCTTTTCATGGAGGAGTCGTATTTAAGATACATCTGTACTAGTGATAATAAAATTTACTTCCAGGATTGCTGTATGATGTTAATAGCATATTGAGCATGATACCTGGCATATAGTGGATGCTCAATGTAGGGTAGCTGTTTATCATTCCTAGAGATAGTAATATCAGCCATAGTAAGATGTAAGGAAACTCAAAGGTAAGCAAAAGTTGTGTTCTAATGAAATTTTAGCAAAAAAAAAGTTCAGATTTTTCCTTCTAATGTTTGCTTCTATAATGAATACATCCTTGAATCTTGTCATGATAAACAATTTATCACTTTTATCAAAATAGTTATTGTCTACTTTTGACTCCAGTTTAGGATATATTTCTTTCTTGTCTTCAAGACCTGGATAACTAGGATATAGCATTAACAGTTTTCAAGATTTAGGTTCTAGTAATTAAATAAGTGCTTTAAAGATGCCCTCTAACCCAAAGTCAGTTTGGTTTATAGGATTTTATTTATTATTCACTCAGAGTATGTAGAATACAATAAATAGTCATGATCCAAATAGCACTGAATGGTTTATTTGGCTTTGAATGATGAAAAGAAGTGTTGGCTGAAGAGACCCTAGTTGGGTTGGTCTATGTGTATTGGGTATGGGAGATGGTCAATCATCCTTCCATGAACTATCAGAGTCATTATTTAGGAAAGAGTCTGTGTGAGGCCATAAACCTTGGCTCTTCCTGCTTTATATCATCCAGGTTTGCTCAGACACTGAGAGGAACCTAGGAATATATCAGTTCTGGGAGGATTTACATTTCTTCACAGAGGCACCTGTATACTGGGGAGGCTAATCTCCAAGTTCTTTCTGGTACTCTGTGGATTAAATCAGGCAGACATTCTGTCACCACAGTCAGGTGTGACTCAAAAAAAGGTGAATAACACCTTGGGGGAAAAAATACCCTGAAGAGGTCAGTACTCAGAAGAAAAAGATGAATGAGGAGGAGGAGAAAAATTATATATTTATGATATAAAGCTAGGTATTATATATATACATATATATATTTATTATAGATAGCTTTTGAAGATTTCTGAGTGTGTGAGAAAATCAGGCATCATTATTGTACTGAATACATCCCCTAACATCCATGAGTATACCTTGAATTGAATAAAAATCAATCTTTTTCTGGTTGTATTGGCACTCAGAAGTTATAGAATGGGTGTCCATATTTAATCCTTTAATTAATTAGTCAAAACAAGCCCTTTTATATTTTAATTGTGTAGCAAATCCCTGGCAAGCAGAATAGAAGAGAGTGGAAGCAGATCCAATAGTTCAGTTAAAAAAAAAAAAGCCTTTCTGACACAACCTAGAATTCCTATTACATAAAAATCAATGAAGAGATGTTTCCTGATTTCACTTGTTTTTAAACATCATATGTAATAACATAATAATACTTAAATTCTTTTCTACCTAGAATTATGCTGCAGATGAATAGTTTCTAGACATATTTTACAAAACACTAGTTCAGGGTATGTGAATAGGGTATATAAAAGAGTTGTAATTTGTGGAGTAAGTTTATATCTCAATTTAGACACTTCTGTTCATAGCACCATATAAATGGTAGTGAAAATTCTGTAGTAAAAAAAAATTGGGGTGCACGTACCCCTTCGGATCCCTACATTTGTATCTTTGGGGTAAATACCCAGTAGTGCAATTGCTGGGTCATATGGTAGCTCTATTTACAACTTTCTGAGGAACTTCCATACTGTTTTCCAGAGTGGCTGCACTAGCCTGCATTCCCACCAACAGTGTAGGAGGGTTCCGAGCGAAATAAGTCAATCAGAGAAAGACATGTATCATATGACCTCACTGATACGAGGAA
>NC_138375.1:32976393-33089700 GCF_054177405.1 Leptonychotes weddellii | reverse complement strand
TTGAGGGAATGTATAGAGTCCAAATTATTGACCAGACCCAAGCAAGATGCACCTGTTTTCTTGGGACCTTAGGGTTGCTGGCCTCTTGTTTTCCCAGCCTGTCTTCTGTGGGAGGGGCCTGCCGTGCTGTTACTCAGGCAACCCTGTTTGGGCGGAGTTGCTCTGCGCCCCTGTGGCGGGGGATGGGCTCAGCGGGAATCAGTTTTGGGGGCTTTTGTTCTCTGGTGCCTTTCCCTGGCGGCTTTCCGCGTCTCTTCTGCGAGTCAGAGCAGAAGAGACCGTTTCTAACCCTCTGCCTCAGAGCAGAGAGACCTCAGTCTGTTCTTCAGTGAGCTCTCCAGGCCACAACTGTCTCCGTTTCTGTCCGTGCTGCTATAAACTGCAGCGGCCTGGGTTGTGCGCACCTCCACACAGTCCTGCCTCCAGGTCGGAGCTGGTCTCTGCCCTTCGCGCTTCTAAAACTGCCAGCGGCTCCCAGTTTGCGCACGCGACCCCGCTGCTCTGGGTTTCCGCCCCAGGGGGTTGGGGGGGCTGCCCTAAAGTCCTTTCCCCACCGCTACCGGTCTGCGAGTCTGTGCCCGTCCCCAGCGTGCGAAGCTGTCACTCACCGGCGGTGTAGGATCCCCATGGCCAGGCACCCTCCCGCTGCCATTTATCCTCCGATATCTGCCCGCAGAATCACAGCTCTCCACTTCGTACCTCACAACCAACCGCCTGCGATATTCTGTTTGTAGAGATCCAGATCTTCTTACATCTCAGGCTGGTTTCGTGGGTGCTCAGAGTGGTCTGGTAGATATCCAGCTCAATTCTGGGGACCAGTTGAAATAGGGTCCCCTACTCCTCCGCCATCTTTCCCCCCTCCTTCTCTAATCATTTTAACCAGGAAATGCTTTTTCTTTTCAGCATACCTATACCACAACAATGTAGATATGTCATCAATTTGAAGAAAAACTTTGTATCCCTGGGGGTTCTGGGAATGCAAAGATAAATAAGCCACAGTGTCTACCTTGAGTAGGGGACAGGCAAATCTGTCACAATGAACTATCATAACTATAAAGATACATTCAATAATAATAGCAAAATTCATATATTTCCAAAGTAGTAAAGAGGAGGGAGTAGACTTTGCCACAGAGTTATGGCCTCACAGAGAAAGTGAAAGTAAGGTTTTTTGGGAAAAATGAGTTTGAAAGGGTTCTAGTCAGAGGAAATAGAAGCTACATTTCTCCTATATTTTTTTTTAGCAGGAAAGACACAAATCAAATTTTTTTTAGATTAAGTTAACAGAAATTAAAGATGAATGGGAGAGGACAGTGATAGAGTTCAGAGGACATTGTCCTATGTGGTTAAGGAAATTACTGGATCTCTTCCCCATCACTTTACTATAGTTCTACCACCTTTGGGGCGGGGAGGGATTTGATTTACAAAGTATCACTGAACACCACTGGAGCTTGGAACTGTGGCTCCTTTTACTTCTAATTCATCTAGATTATGAGTTAACTTGAGCTTTTATGGATTCTTTTCGAAAATTGACATCTGTGTCTATGGCATCTAAGTTCCATATAATGGGGGAACAAATATTGTTTTCATAGGTCATAGACTGCTTGTATAATCATATGTTTTCAGGGACTAGGATCTGATTTATTGTGTTTCCAGGCAGCAGGATGTGTGAGAACTGCTTGAAAATTAGGAGAAAACCTGAGTTGGCCCTCATGCCTTCTGAGAGCTGGCAAAGAGAGAATAGTGCCATCAGTTCTATTCCAAATTTAAGGGCAGCTGAGAGCCAACAAAGTCCAACTTTCCACATGATGGTGAAGCATGCATTTTCCACCCACATCACAGCTGGCTTCTCAAGTTGTCTCATCAGTGTCACCTATAAGGCATTCTTTGCCTGAGATAATTTGGCAGAATCTCCAACCCTGGGATGTTGGACTACAGCCAATCTATCAGCATGGATTAGCTCCCAGGAAGCCCATTTAGTTATTGGATGTAGGGCTGATTGAAGGAGGGTGATTCTGAGCAGCTTGGGGAGTAAAACCTCCTTATGGGCATAATAATTTATTACTTGGGATGTTGGAAGCAGGATACAATATTTTTCAAGCAGTAAAAAGCTCCACAAGCAATCTGATTTTGTTTGCTTATTTTGTTTTGTTTTGCTTTTCATTTCATTGAAATAAAACTATTTCAAATAAGGGAATACCTATCAGCAAAAGAATTGGGCAGGCCCGAAAGCTGTCTGTCCCCAAAGACTGATTTAAGAATAGGAGATTCACAAATCAGAGCCCCCTGCCATCTTGTTTCAACAGCAGGCTTATTGGGCAGAATTCATGGTATTTAATTTAAGATAATCTGTGGAAACAGCCAGTCAGCTCCATTTACTTCCGCAAATGCACCCTTATGATTACAAAGCAAATACTATCATGATACAGAGTTTATTTGTCCCCAGGTTAAAAGGAGAGAGCTATTTTTAAAAAATCTAATAATATACTTAGAAAAGGCTGAGGTTGCAATTGTGAGCCTTAGACTCTGTATAATAAAGCTGGGCTTGTGGTGGTATTGGAAGTCAGGGGAAGGGCTGACCTGACCTTTGCGACCTAGATGAAATGGCTATTGAAACAGCCTTGACCATTGGAACAGTCTGCCCATATTTACAGAACAGTCAGTACTACCATTCAAAGAAAGACCTGTTAGTAAAAAAAAAAAAAAAAAAAGACCTACCTAATGGGAGGAAATTCCCACACCAGCTACTCATTTTAGTTGACCAGATCTTTTGTTCACAAACATGAACTGACAAACAATGATCACAAGACACTTGAAGACAATCAGCAGCATAGGAGAGAGAAGCCTAGATGAGTAAACAGAATAACTAATATTAAAGAGAATAGAAATCCCTTTCAAAATCAGAGTAAACCATAAAGCTAATTTCCATACTCAAATTGGTTTGAATAAAGAGTACAACTATTAAACGAGAATGGGCTGCTTTAAAAGAGAGTTATGAAAGCAATGGAAAAAGTTCTTTCCAAAACACAGTAATTAAAAAAAATTAATAGCCATATTAAAAGGCATGGAGGAGGAAATTTAAAATGCAGAGCAAGGTAACAGAGATAGGAAAGAGAGGAAATGTAGGAAATCAAACCGAGAAGCCCAGCATTTATCTAATAAATTTAAAGGAAAGAGACAGCAGAAAAATGGTAAGGAGAAAAACAGTAAAGAAAGCATTTTAGTGAAATAAGACAAAGATGTAAACTGTAAGAATATTTTTTCATGTATTTTCTTTTCCAGAAGTTTTAAAAAGAAGCAAAAAATAAAAATAAAAAGCAAGTTGCAGAATGATATACACAAAATGTTACCATTACAAAAAATTATAATATGCAATATTATAATATCGTAAAGTTACCACCAGTGATATTACACTCTTGTAAAACCATAGCATATATTCTTTTAAAGATTTTATTTATTTTTTTTATTTTTTTGACAGAGAGAGACATAGCGAGAGCAGGAACACAAGCAGGGGGAGCGGGAGAGGGAGAAGCAGGCTTCCCGCAGAGCAGGGAGCCCGATGTGGGGCTCGATCCCAGGACCCTGGGATCATAACCTGAGCCGAAGGCAGACGCTTAACGACTGTTAACATTCTTTAAGGGCTGTATAGAGATTGAATAAAATCATAAAGATTTGAAAGAGAATGATAAGCATAAAAGGCATAATGGTGGTTAACTCTGAGGAGAGAGGGAGAATGGTTTGGGGAGGGATACATACTGGGGCCTCAAATGCATCTGCAGTTTTTAACTCTATACACAAAAGGTAAGCAACTATGTCATTATTTTAAGATTTGATTTATTTTAAGATTTGATGAAGCAGACTGGTGAATCCAGGGATATTTAGATATTTTTCCATATTTTTATGAAATTTGATGGAATTCATAATTGTAAAAATAAAGTCCTAACTATGCAGATATGGCCATGAACTTCCTGAGAAAATGCCCCTCAAAAATATACCTTTCTAAGTAATGTGTCTTCCTCTTTTTCTCTTTATTGCCTACTGATGTGATACAGTTGAGCCTAGAGAAATCATCTTGGTAAAAATTGAAAACAAAGTGGAATTGAGGAGACAACTGCAGTCACATTTATGAGAAGTAGGAAACACTGAGAAGCATTATGAGAAGCTAGCAAATTTACGAGGCTCAGTGTGGGGTTTTACCTTCTTCCTTAGAGTGAGAAACTCTTTAAAGGCAAAGTCAATTTGTGTGTGTGTTGCTGAAGCTTATTGGCTCAAGAGTAAACTGTTTAATGACTTGGGAATTAAGAGACTATGATGATTTACTCTAAAGAATTATGTACTTTCTGCCTAGTTCACCCAGAATCTTAAGGGTATTCCAAATTGCATTTAGTTTGAGCGTGTAATAATGGGGAATTTCAGTCATTTTGCCTATTGAAATCTTCATGGAGTGCTCTAATTTTTTTCCATGTACATTTGGGACATTTTTCAAATTATCCATTACGTGTCCCTATTTGTTTTCAAGTCAGTAGTGGAAGACGAAGGCAGAAGAGATGACACTGCAAGTAAAGGCTCTGAACTGAGCTGTTGAATCAGCTTCCTACCATTCTCAGGAAGGCATATGTAGAGCATGCTGCTAAATCTTGTTATCTATCTGCTAAGTGAAATTCTCCAATGATTTCACAAATATACATAGGGAGAAATAGATGATAGATGGATAGACAGACATGTTGACATGTATCTACATATAGAGATATAAGCATAGAGATGGGTATAAATTTAGACGTGAATATATAAAGATGGATGGAGGTAGAGTTAGCTAAGGGAAGAAACACCTGAGTAAAGCCCTCAATATCTGGAAGGGCCTATAGTTATATTATGGTGCAGAAAGAAAACATCATGAATAGTTAGAAACATATAGAACCTGGAAGGCGGAGTGAAATATGTCTGTACTTATCTCTTCAAGTCACTTTTCACTTCACACAGAGCTACCTTGGATGAGCCTTAGAATCCTTTCTCTTCTGTCTTCCTTCTCAGCCAGTCCCACCTGCTCTGTCTTTTCCATGCTCCTGTCTTTCTACTGATCTCTGTCCTAGAGATGGTCATGAAATCTCAATAATCGTGCACAAATTTTATGCTTCCAGGAAAGGTTGTAGTAGGTCCTTTCACTGGAGGGGACTATTAACATTCATGTAATTTAGAATTAGGCCTCTCTAACTTTGGTGGTGTGTTCAAAGTAGAGTGCATACCTATCAGATCTATTAGAATTTTAACAATTCAATTTTATTCAGTTTTTATAAACTTTTATGATATATATATTTATAATGCCCTGTATTTTAATAATATATATACATATAGTAGTATATAAAAATATATGTATAAATACATAAAGGTACATATATCACAGGCTCAGTTTATTTAACTGAGAGAAGTATACTATCAAAGGCTACTCTGGAAAATATTATTGATGTTCAATTTAATATGTTAATTTTGCTGCATTTTAAACAATAGCAATAGAAAACACTGTATTTTTACACCATCTCAACAAATTTGCTTTCCCCACTAGGAATAAAGTGAAGGAAAGAAGGGGTAAAAGAAATAATATCTCATTCTGTTTTTAAGGGAAATACCATATAAAACAAATTTAAAGGTAGGAAAGAGTTAAGATTTTTAAAGAATGTCAACTCTTAATAGGAGGAAGTAAGGCATGCAGAAAAAACACTGGATGACCAGACTGCCTTTAATATGCTGTGCTCTGATTGGTCTCCCTGCTCCTTTCAGTCTCTGCCATGCATCAGCCACTGGGACCTTTCATCCTCATAAAGCAGACTATGTCATTCTCTGAGTCTCCAACTTCCATTTCTGCCCAGCTCACTCAGTATAAAATCTAAAATCTTTGTGCACAGAGCCCTACAGGATTTGGCTCTGGTTACCTCTGTGATTCCATTTCTTATTGCTCTTTCGTCTTTGCTCACTATTTCAATATACCAAATACTTCCCTTCTAATTCAAGAATTTGCATTTTCAGTTCTGTGTTCAGCAGTCGTCTCCTACGAACTCATATGGTTCCTTTTCTCTCCTTCATTCCTATCTCCTTTCTAATGGCACCACATTTTTAAATGACCACTGGAACTGACCTGGGATTCCCATGTCACTTTATATTCTCTTCTTTTGCTTCAACAATCCTCTTAACACTTATCACCTGGCACAATATACAGGTGTTGAATAAAAGATAATGAACGGGAAATTCCTCTGGACTTAAATTTCTTATTTAAAAATAGGAAAGAGTCAAAGAAGTCAATTTCTAGGAACCTGTAGATACCCATGTAAGTTCATAATGAAAGTACATTTGTCTGATTTAGTTTGGTTTAGTGGCATTATTGTTAGCTTACTCAGTAATCACATTACTTGGAAGCTTCTTGGTAGATTGGTATTTTTCCCCAACATTGAACAATACTAATGTTCTCTGAGATGAACAATACTTCGAAACAGGGTTCTCTTGATGTGGAAAGCTACAGGCCCTTTCCCCACATTTGCAGAGCCCACAACAAGAGGCCCATGAACATATTTCTAAATATGTCAAAGTTGTAAATCAAACTGTTTTCATGGCCCAGACTTCCTCTCCGTTCCTCCACCCTCATCAAAAACTGTTCTTCGGGTATAGACTTTGGGATCTGGAATCTGAAGGGGAGCAGTTCTCCCCAGCTAGCCCTGCTATTTAGAAGCTGAAATGATAGTAGGGACCTGATGTGACAAGGCAAGGTTTGGTGGTGACAGGACCTGCCTGAACCTGAGCTGGAAACTGACTGAGTCAAACTCACCAACGAGCCAGAAAGAGCAGCTTTCTTCCTCTATCATATCACTTTTCTGACTCAGAATTTCTAAGCAGTTCTAAGAGCTATGCTACCCACCTTCAAAGATTTGGGAGAGTTACTAAAAACAGTCACTCTTTCTCTGCTTCTCCCAGTCAAAGCCTACAATCTTCCCATCTCACCACCCTACACATACACACACACACACACACACACACTCTCTCTCTCTCTCTCTCTCTGTCCTTCTGTCTTGAGTGGTTCAGTTCAGCTCAAGCGTTCATCTTGTGGTTTTCATCATAGTCTAAATTATTATCTCCAAAACTTTTCTTAGGTTCCCCCAAATAAAACAGAACATCTTTGTATGTCCATATTTGTAATGTATAGGATACTCTCAGGCTTGGGGTCCAGGGCAGAAGTCCCCCTTGCCCAGGTCTGAGTGCAGGACCAGTAAGCTATGTCATGTCAATTACCTGAAGAATTGCTCAGTTCTCAGAGGTTCACTGCCTCACTTTGGCCTTTGGACACACCACCTTACTGGTATTTCCTTTCTGATAATATTTTAATGATAAACTCAATCTCCATCACTATCATGAGAATATGTATGTTAGTTTTAACACTTAGAGGTCACTTCACAGGAAAGCCAAAATAATTCAGAAACATTGGATATCATAAATAATGTGCTTTCAAGATACTTTATAGAAAATGATAACAATTTATGTCTAAAAGTTTTGTTGAACAAAAAACTTTTGAATAATGTATAATTTGCATTCTATTATATATCAAACAGACTCCTTAAGTCAACCTAAGTTTAATAGATAAATAGTTACTTAGTTGGTAAAATATAATATTAAAACAAAACCATTGTTGGGGCGCCTGGGTGGCTCAGTCGTTAAGTGTCTGCCTTTGGCTCAGGTCATGATCCCAGGGTCCTGGGATCGAGCCCCGCATCTGGCTCCCTGCTCAGCGGGAAGCCTGCTTCTCCCTCTCCCACCCCCCCACTTGTGTTCCCTCTCTCGCTGTGTCTCTCTCTGTCAAATAAATAAATAAAATCTTAAAAAAAAAACCAAAAAAAACCCACCAAAAACCATTGTTATCAATTGAATTATAATTTAGGATAATTAGACTTTATTTAAAGAGCACAGACTGGGGTTGTCTGGGTGGCTCTGTCAGTTAGGCGTCCAGCTCTTGATTTCGGTTCAGGTCATGATTCCATCCTGGGACAGAGCCCTGCTTCAGGCTCCCCACTCAGCAGGAAGTCTGCTTGTCTCCCTCTCCCTCTGCCCCTCCCCCCGCTCACGTGTGCTAGCTGTCTCTCACTCTCTCTCTCTAAAATAAATGAATAAATCTTCAAAAAAATAAAGAGCACGGACTGAACCATTGTATGTGCCTATATTGAAAGAATGTGGAGGGAGCTGGGTAAGATAATCACCCTGAAAAACAATAAGATAATTGAACATAATAAAAAAAAAGAGTCACGGAAGGGAGTAACATTTAACATTATGTTAAAAAAAAAAAACAATTAGAGGTGTAATAATGATAATGATATTTAAAAAGCTCTAAGCATATTTCTACAAGTGTTAGATATATTAAATTTTCATTTAAAGATGGCATGTTAACACATATGCTACCTTTGGCTTTATTGAAAGGTTGAATCTAAACAATAAAAATGTCAACATATTTACTGAGTTCCTATACAGTGTAAGGCATAGTACTGGGTGCTGTTGGGAGGTATAAAGATAGGGAAGACAGTTCTTGATCCTATGAAGAATATACAGAGACAAATATATAAATTAGTACAGCATAACCCAGAATATAATTGATGTGTATATAAAATCTTCAAAAACCTTTTTCTATGCATTATCATAAACATCTTGAAAGATAGATAGCCATCTCAGATTATTAATCATATTACAGATAAGGTTATAATTTGACTACTATCATGAGTCAGTAAAATAGGGGGCTGGCATTGGAACCACAAGTCTTTGGACTCCAAATTGAGTGCTTTTCAATCACATGATGCTTTCTCTTTCTGATGATACATCATGAATTTTACAAGGCAAATATTTTGGGTCTGGCTAAATCTCTATCTTCAGCTGATGACAGCTGATGTCAGAGAAATCAAAGTTATTTTAAGATAACTCTAAGCAACGTATTATTAAATAATATTTTCATAAATCAACTATGGATCCCATAAACGGGCTAGAGATTAGATTAGCCAAACTGCTTTCAAAGTGAGAGTTGACTAGTCTTAGGACATTTCTCAAGGCATGTGTTGAGAGTCGGTGAGGGCCTATTTGTGCCCTAGTTGTGTTACGTGAAGTGATTGAAATGGGGTTTGCACTTGGTAAATGCTTGATATATATTAGCTATTATTATCTTTTGGCTCTTTTTGAGTTCATTGGAGAGCCAAATAAACCTTTGGCTCAAACAGAAATCCCAGACAGCAGTCACCAAGCTCCCTGCCCAGCAGGGGAGAATGACAGATAGCTCACAAAGTGCCTGTCACCCAGAGCCAGGGACATTTGCCAGGGAGATTGCTAGTGAGAGACTAGTTGCAGCAATTGGCTTCATAGGTTCTAATTCATCATAAGTTCTTGACTGTCAAAAGAGAGAAAGACCAAAGAAGGAGGAGGAGGGACACTTGACATACTGTGCTAATAACTGTCTGATTCTGCCTGGCATCACTGCCCAAATCTTATGTGAGGGAAGTTTAAAAATTGGCACTAAGCTCACACAAACTGTACCTAGAATGGCAGGAATCCTCCAGCTCTAGCCAATGAAGAGGAAAATCAAGCTCAGGAAATCTCATTATCATTTTATAAATGATGTTTTTGTGGATGTAGTTACATTTTCCCCCCTTTTGCTGTTGTATTTCTGCAAGGAATACTCAGCTTTGCTTACAACTAAAAAACTTCCTTATATTTGATTTAGTCAGTCTCTGCTCTAGACTGTGACCTTCTAAGGCAGAGACCAATGTGGTTTGTGTTTTTTTTATCTCAAGAATTCTCTAGACCTATAATAATGCTGGGCACATAACAGTTAACAAATGAATGATTAATAATATTAAGTAGGTCATATATGAGGAGTACAAGTGACAATCTTATGAAATTACCTAGACACTTAAAAATAATTGAGTGAGCATGGTTCTGTTACATAATCTGAATGTAAATACTATAACAAACACTGAGAACCAATCCACTGAAAATTGAAAAGAAGCCTTGACATTATAAGCATAGTTTTCAATTCTACAAAGATCTGAAGATTATAAGAATAGATAAGTGGGCCTCAAAACTTAGAATCAAAACATTCTGTAATGGCCATAGTACTCTTTGTAAGATATAATTTTATTTGCTTGTTTCGAAACCACTAAGCTCTTCATGTGACATAAGGGAGTTAATTTTGGGGCCATTATAGTCTAGCTGCTAAAAGAATGTAATACATTATAGTGTGAGAGGTTTGGTGTAAATTGTTCCTTATGTCATATTTGTAGGACTGAAGCTTACAAATTGAAGTTTGATTTCATAGTCACGTGCATATGCAGCTTATACTGTGTCTGTGCAATTTAAATGTTTATCCTTAGTTCCCACTAGAGTAGTGTTAGGTCAGTATTTTCTTCTCCCACATGACAATTCCGTCTGTTGCAGGTTAACCAGTTGGCTTTGTCTTCTTAACTGTTAATCAGTGTTAAGTAAAACATTGATTTCAGTTAAATGAATGACTTATATGAGACATGTCAAAACAATCCATTAGAAAGCATTTATTTCAGCCTTATATTCAGAATAATTTTTTTCACTGTAAATCATGTATTTGTTTAGGAGTATTAGAATCCTCCAGTTTTATAAAGGTAGAGCATCAGGTAAATCAATATAACTTCTCTACTCTTTTTCATTTTATGTTCTCTCTCTTTACCATCTTTGACTTACACAACAAAATGTTTGCTACATGGAAAATATTTAGTAAATATTTACTGACTGAATTAACCAATAAATGATTCCTAACAGAGAATTTTTATCTGCCCATAGCTTTTTCTTTTGAAGATGAAATGCAATGATATTTAAGTTAGAAATTTGATGTTGGAGTCACTCTATCCTTTATCTTTGAGGGTCCTTCATTCTGTCCTTTTGCCATTTTGTCCCATTTTGTCCATTTCAACTGAAAGTCCATATGCAAATTAGGTAGGATGCTGGTCTTCATCCAGGTTCTGATCTAGTGCAACAATCTTACATGCCCTATGATTTAATTGTTGGATCGAGGAATCCTGGAAGAGAATCAGAATCTTTAGGAGAATAACAAGGAGCAATATATATGCGTAGAGGTATATACCTATTTGTATGTGTGTGTATATATATATACACACACATATACATATGTACACATATTCTATACGATTTGATATTATATATTGTCCTTCAGTGTGTATTTACTAAGAATATGGATAATGTCTTGCAGTTATCATTCCAGTGCATTTAACATTGATAGAATACTCTTTAATCCACCCTAAGTATTCCAGTTTTGTTAATTGACCCTAAATGTTCATTACAGAGTTGTTTTTCCTCTTGTATAAAATCCAGTCTGGAATCAGCTTTTGCATTTAGCTTTTATGAGTTAGTCTTCTTAATCTGAAACATTTTCAGTCTTTCTTATTCATGTCAGCATTTTTTAAGAACTCTTTCTCTGTCTCTCTCTCTTTTTTAGTACTCTTCCTCATTTTGGGTTTGTCTACGTTCAGATTGTGTATTTTTGACAAGAAAGATACCTAAGTGATGCTGTGTAATGCTCAGGGAATCACATCTGGGTGCACATGGTGTACATCTGTCCCTCATCAGTGATGACAGTTTTGATCACTGGGTCAAGGGGTTTGTCTGATCTCTCCATTCTATGGTTATTACATTTTCTTTGCAACTAGGAAGTACTCTGTAGGGAGACACTTCAGGATCATGCAAATATGCTGATTGTCGTCAAAATTTCCCCTGGATTTAGCATCCATTGACAATTCTTATCTACCAATAGTTACAGTGATGATTGTGCAATAATTACTCACTAGTTCATACCTGGTGACATTTTACTGTAAACAAGAGGTCTTCCTCCCCCCCCCCCCATTTATCTGTCCATCTGTTTATATGTCTTTTTTAAATTCATAATTTATTATTATTCTTGACTCTTTTGATGCTCAAAGAGATCCAGATTTTGCCAGTGGGAGCTCATTCAAGCTGACTCCTGTATCCTTGGGACAGGCCCACATGATTTTCTTGAACACTTCCTTACTTTCTATTATAGCAAGATGTTATAGGCCCATCTTCCACCTCTCCTGCTCTAGCCCTGGAGTCATTTCTCCAAGGAACACAGGATTATTCTAATGGAGAGTAATATTAAAGATATAATCTCTTGGGGCACCTGGGTGGCTCAGTCGGTTAAGTGTCCGACTTGGTTTCGGCTCAGGTCATGATCTCAAGGTCCTGGGACTGAGCCCCACATCTGGGTCCACTCTCAGTGCTCAGCATGCAGTCTGCTTGTCCCTCTCCCTCTGCGCCTCCCCCTACTTGTTCCCTTCTCTCTCTCTCTCTTGCTCTCTCAAATGAATAAATAAATAATCTTTAAAAAAATAAAGATATAAGCTCTTGTCACTGTATACTTATTTTTATTGTAGTGTTTTACTTCTGGGCCCTTTCAGCAACCAGTGTTAGGAAAAAAGCACACACACACATGCACACACATATATACATACATACATACACACACACACCATCATACATGTTTATACCAACACAGATATATATCCATACAGATACACATGCACACATATTTTAGAAATTAGGAGTATGCACAGAAACCTATAATTTCAATTCATCCCCAGAGGTTTTTTCCTTGCTTTTCTCCATTTCGTATGTGGTGTGTCTTTTCTTCCTCAAAGAGAACCCTGGCTCCCCAAAACATTAACACATTTTTCTTGCAAACCTGTCCATAATCGCTTGCTTCATCCATAATTATTAATCAGGTAACTCTCACATTACTACATTTTTCAGTTCTGATCCAGCAGAAGTTATCGCCTTTGTTATTTTCATTTGAAAATGAGCTTGCTTTTTCATCTTGTGAAGAGGATATATGTAGCATACATTTATTATTGTTGGCTTTATATTTATTTTTGTATTAAAAGAAAAAATATCTGCTCCCCCATTTATCAGAATTTATATCAAGCATTTCCTCCTTAAGTAACTATGAGGAGTTTGTGGAAAGAAGCCTTAGACATAATTAAATCATAATACAAATTAGAAGCAGAGTAGGACCTGCCCAATTGACCTTCAGTTTTTTGCCATATTCTCAAACCACTATTTCACTGCATGTTCCTTCAGCACTTGGACTATCTTTTCAGTCAGTTGTGAAGAAAGAGAGAACACTGCAGTGTTAAGGGTAAAGACTTCCCAGTCAGACAAGTGTAGTTCTCAGACCCAAACTCATCACTTACTAGATGAGTGACTTCTCTAAGCAACCATACATATAAACCTAGTTGAATGACTTGTTTTGTGAATTAAATGAATAATTTATGTAACAGTGCTTAGCATAGGATCTGGCACAATGGAGGAGTTTAATGATCATTAGCTTTATTGTTATGTAAAGTATATGATACTTACATACACAATTTAATTCACGTATAATTTTAGTACTTTATTCTAAATTGTAGCTCTGTAGTTCCCATTTTAACTGTATTTCAGAATGGAGATCCCCTTAGTAAATTAATTGCTATATTTTTTTGTTCATACAGCCTTTCCTAAACACATAAGTGATGGGGTCAGTTTTTAATTTCTTTCTTCCATTAGTTTATTATAAAATAACTCCATCATTTGCAATTGCTTAAAGTCATAAGATTGCCTAATTCCTAAGTAGCAGATAGATTCATTTTTCTTCAGGTACATCTAATAAAGACCTGATCTTAAAAATAAAAGGGTTATAAAGTCTAAAAAAAGAAAGGCATTTGAAAGGTATAGCTGATAGGAAGTCAGTCCATAAAATGCTGACCTTTCATCAAGTACTGATTTTTCTGCTTTCCTGTGGGAGCATTAAGGAGGGAGTGATCTCATAGATTTCCACTAATGTCATGACCTATAGCTTCTGCCCAACATTTCTGCCAATTATGGAGACTTCCCTATTGCCTTCATGATGTGCTTACCTGTTTTCTTTATGCTAGGCTGACAGCTTGTTCACTTCCCTTGGCCTTGACCTTGGCTTTGACATCCGCAGGAGGTACTCAGGCTGTCAGTACTAATATCAGAATAGTGTAAAGACCGTCTGGCAGCTAGAATCTGGGACAACTTTGGCAGCTCCTGCAGATTTGTATTTCCCATGTGATTATTCAGCTGGCTCCCCCCATCCTAAAATGTTAGAATGCATCCCAATGCTAGAGGGCTAATACATGTAATTAGAGAGGCGTGGTTTCTGCTATTCCCATCCCATCTGTAACAGCTTGAGTACCACTGCATTACTCATTAGGAGTCATAAGCCCTGACCTACTGGATACCCAAAGGGGTGGACACCTTGGAAGGGAGCCAACATTGCTTCTGACCTTGGGTGGTCAAACCAGCCCAAAAAAGATTTATACTCTGCATCTCACATTAAAAAAAATTTTTTTAAAGATTCCACTTTTATGTGTTTCCATGAGACCCATTATTTTTAGCTATGTTTATTTTTTAATTTTTTTTACATTTTTTAATTTAAGGAGTAGTATAAGTATAGCAATATAGCATAGCAAATTAACAGTTTCCATAAAGGATTCAAAAAGTCAAAAATATGAGACTGTATATTGGAAAAATACCCTTTAGTTATTATTTCCATACTAATAATAGAATACATTAATGTTCATTGTTAATAATTAGGAATAAAACAAGTAAAAAAGATTCAGAAGAACTGAATTTGCAACCCTTTTGCTTCTTTCTGGAAATAGCTCCCATCTAATTGGCTTTATAATTTGGGCAACTTGTGATTCTGAACAAATCAGGTGGCATATATGAAAACAGGTGTACAAAGATCTTTGTTTTTGAAATTCTTACTGTCTATTTAACAAAAGCAAACAAAACAAAACAAAACAAAAACTGACTGAATTACAGAAACCAAATGATGAATCAAAGCTTTCCAACAATGCCTCTACTCATGCTCCTGATATTGAGGGGAGTCCCTCAGAACATTTTCCCAAAAGTTACATTATACTTGAATGTGGTCCTAACCCTCTGTCCTTCACAATCATGACCACAGTGATGTCTGAAAATGGAGAAAAGTTATACAGAGGGAGAGAAAGAAGTAGGGAAGAAGAGAGAGAAGGAAGAAAGGGAGGGGGAGAGAGAATGACAGAAAGAGGGAAACAGAAAGAAAAAAAGACAAGAAGATAAGACAGAATAAAGGCATAACAGAAAGGGAGTACAATGAAGTAGTTTTACTTATTTATTTTGTACTCATCAAGGGTATTTTTCTAAAGAAATGTAAAGCCATGTTACAAATAATTCGCAACAAAGTTACCTTCCTCTGCCCTATTACATTCCACTCCCCCACATAACTCCTGCTCTCAATTTCTTATCTTAAATAATTAACAACCTCATTCTTCCAAGTTGTACAGGTGGGAGACCTTTAGGATCGTTCTTGCCTCCTTTCTCTCTCTTAAATCCTATATCTGCAAATCCTTTTGGCTCTGCACTCAAAGCAAATATTTAGACTCTTATGATTACTCTTTACCAATATTGCTGTGGTAAAAAAAATGCTATCATTTTATGCCTGGATTTTTGCTTTAGCTTCCTAACTGGTTTCATGCTTTCATCCCAGCCATTCAACAGTCAAAGTCTCAATGAAGGAGTGGGAGACATCCTTTTAAAAACATCATGCCGCTCTTTTGCTTAAAAAATATCTAATGGCTTCCCATCTTAGAGGAGAAATCAAAGACTTTATGGCTTATGAGGTGCTATCTATTCAACTTCTCTACCTCCACCCTCTGCAATTACATCACAGCTATCTGAACTCAACGGCTACTATTCTTCCTTTCACGCTTGTTCACTCCATTTAGCAATTCCTTGATCATAGCAAATATATTCTTGCTTTGGGCACTTTGCACTTACTATGGTCTACAACCTCTCTCTAAAAATATTCATCAATTTTATCAGTTAACTTTTTATTCATGAAGTCTCTCCTGATCATCTATTCATCAACAGCTAACAAATACATTTTCCTTATTTACTTATTCATTATGTGCCTCCTTCCACTGGAAAAATCGATCTTCATGAGAGCAGAATTTTGCTGGGTTTATTCACTCCTCAATTCCGAGCACCTGAAAGTGGTTGAATTCAAGATATAGGTAGCATATAGCAGGGTTGGTAATTACTCATTGAATGAATTAGTTAATGATTAGACTGTAGAAGTGATTAATATTAGAACAGAAAAGGCTGGACATAGGAAAAATTGTAAAGGAAACTGAGTTCATTTTGCCCTCCCTCAATCCCTTTTTTCACTTTCTTACTCCCTTCCTGGGAGGCTGGTAGCAGTATGATAGAAGGAACATCGAGTTTAAGATCAGAAAGACCTGTGATTGATTCCTGGTTGTGTGACATTGGGCAGGTTACTTATTTTCCTGAGACTTGGTTGTTCTAACCTGCAAAACGGGAATGATAATTTACCCTGTAGAGTTGTTATAAATATTAAATGATATTAAGAAAATAAATTGTCTAGTGCAGTTTTTTGGCATAGTAAGGCATTCAGTTAATTCCCTTTTCTTTTTTTCTTTTCTTTCCTCTCTCTCCTCTTCCTTTCTTTTCTTTCTTTCTTTCTTCTTTCTTCTCTTTCTTTCTTTCTTTCTTTCTTTCTTCTTTCCTTTCTTTCTTTCCTTTCTTTCTTTCTTTTTCTTTCTTTCTTCTTTCTTTCTTTCTCCTTCCTTCCTTCCTTCTTTCCCTCTCCTTCAGCATCCTTTCTTCTTTTCTGCTTAATGCTACTCTAGAGTCCATGGGGACTACATGCTGTAGTAATTACATTTCAGGGTCTGACAAAGGTCTGGAGCTAACTCAAGACTAATGACATCTTATAACACTTGAGTAATTTTAACACAATTGCTTTAAATTGAGATACTAGAGATGTGTGTACCAACTCTGTAGTGGACAGACCTTGGCAGAGATCCTACTCAGGTTCCATCCGATGACTTGTACAACTTCTGTGCATGGCTTCCTAGGTTTCTGTGTGCTTCTGCTTCTGGCTAGTATCTACTGTTCTCCTGGCAGGGCTTCTCTTGGCCACTAAAGCTGCTGTATCCATGGAGTTAGAAAGCCAAAAGTACCTAAGAATTTATATCCACCCCTTCTCACCTCAAGGTCCTTAGCTATTGACTGACTGGTGTGAGAATATAAAAGTTCTGTTTCCTTGCCTCTGGTTAGGATAAACTCTGAGATCTCTAGAATCAGGTTTAACTTTCCCTCCATGGGATTTTGCTTGAAATTGCAAATTTCCTATTTTCTTTCTCTTCTCTATCTTGCTTCCACCACTCGCTCATGTTTTTCCTGGGAGCACTTCCTCAATAAATGACTTAAATACAAATCTTGATCTCAGGGCTGCTTTTGGGGAGCCAGATCTAAGATATTCCTATAAATATATGTCAGGAGGAATTATTAATAGATTAGAGCCTAGCTGTTTTTAATATAAAGACTAATTTCCCAACCCTAAAGCATTAAGTCATTTAGATTCTCTGACAGTTATGAAATTGTATATGAAAGGTATCACACCCACCAAACAGACTTGAATTTTCAAAATCGGAACCTCTTTTCTTTATTCTCCATTTTTAAAATAAGGTTGAGGTAGATGGGATTGAATTATGTGTTTGTTCGCTTGTTCCATTTGTTTGCTTGTGCCATTGTAATTTTTTTTAATATTTAATATCCATTTAATATTCCTAACAACTTTTTAAAGAAGAGATTAACATTTCCATTTTCTTTTTTTTTAATTATGTTATGTTGTGCCCATGTAATTTTAAGAAGCAATTCTCTAATATTCAGTTGATTACTTAATTTCTTAGTGTTGCTCTTCTTCCCCTTCCAAGGACATCTTTACATACAGCCCACTCATTCCTCAAGCTCCAGGCCATTTCCTCCACTCTAAAAACTCAGATAAATTCAACTGACACACTTCTTTCCTAATTCTTTCTGTACTAATCTGTGTGATGCAATGTAATATATTTTTCAAGCAGTTTTTCTTTCTCTTTTACTTTTTAAGGTTTGTTTCTCTTCTGTGTCCAACTAGCTTCATGTGAGAAGGGGCTTTTTGTTTCCATTTTTAAAAATTTAACTACTTGGGGCACCTGGGTGGCTCAGTTGTTAAGCGTCTGCCTTCGGCTCAGGTTATGATCTCAGGGTCCTGGGATCGAGCCCCATATTGGGCTCCCTGCTCAGCAGGAAGCCTGCTTCTCCCTCTCCCACTCCCCCTGCTTGTGGTCCCTCTCTTGCTGTGTCTCTCTCTGTCAAATAAATAAAATCTTTAAAAAAAAAATTAATTACTTACTTTGAGGGGTGCCTGGGTGGCTCAGTCGGTTAAGCATCTGCCTTCAGCTCGAGTCATGATCCCGGGGTCTCAGGATCGAGCCTCACATTGGGCTCCCTGCTCAGCGGGGAGTCTGCTTCTCCCTCTCCCTTTGCCCCTCCCCCTTGTTCTTGCTGTCCCTCTCTCCCTGTCTCTCTCTCTCTCAAGTGAATAAATAAAAAATTTAACTACTTACTTTGAGATAATTGTAGATTCATGAGTATGAATTAATATGAAGATCATATAAACCCTTTACCATTTTCCCCAGTGGTAACAGCTTATAAAACTATATTTCAGTATCACAACCTGGGTATTGGCAGTGATATAAGTGACAATGGAGATCTCTTCACCACAGAGATCTCTTGCATTGCCCCTTTATAACCATACCCACTTCTCTCCTGCACCCGTTCCTTCTTTAACCACTGGTAGTCAGTAATCTATTCTCCATTTCTGTAATTTTGTCATTTCAAGAATGTCATATAAATGGAATTATAAAGTATTTAATTTGGGTTTTTTTTTTTTCCACTCAATATAATTCTCTGGAGATTCATCCAGGTTCTTGAATATATCAACCAACTGCATTTCTTCCTTTTTGATCTTTATACTTTATTATTATTATTTTTAAAGATTTTATTTATTTATTTGACAAAGAGAGAGCACAAGCAGGGGGAGCAGCAGAGGGAGAGGGAGAAGCAGGCTCCTCAGTGAGCAGGGAGCCCAACATGGGGCTCAGTCTTAGGACCCTGGGATCATGGCCTGAGCCGCCAAGGCGCCCCTTTATTCTTTATTATTATTATTTGCCTTTGCACTGGCTAGAACTTACAGCAGGATGTTAAATGTAAAAAAGGTAAGAGTAGACATGCTTGCCTTCTTTCCAGTCTTACGAGGAGAAACATTCAGTCTTTCATCATGTACAATGTTAGCTCTATGCTTTTTAGTATTTCCTTTTTATCAGGTGAGTAAGCTCTTTGGTATTTCTGTTTTTCTGAGAGTTCCTATTATGAATGATCATTGGATTTTTTCTAATGCTTTTTTGAATTGATACGATCATGTGATTTTTCTTTTTTACCCTGTTAATATGAGAAATTATACTGATAGTTTTCAAACACTGAATCAAATGTCATTTGTGGAATAAACCCCACTTGGTCATGCTGTATAATTTATTGTATATTGAATAATTGAATTTGCTAGAATTTTGTTAAGGATTTTTGTTGCTGTATTTATGTTGGATATTAGTCTGTATTTTTCCTTCTTGTACTGTCTTTGACAGATTTTGGTATCAGGGTAATATTAGCTTTGTGGATGAACTGAAAAGTGTTCCCTTCTCTTCTATTTTCTGGAAGACCTTGTATAGAATTGATGTTAATTCTTTTCAACATTTGGTAGACTTCTCCAGTGCAACCATCTGGGGTTGGAGATTTCTCTTTTGGACATGTTTATAATTATGAAATTAGTTTCTTTCACAGTTACAGAGCTAATGAAATAATGCATTTCATGTTTGACGAGTTGCGGTAGTTTGTTTTTTGAGGAAGTAGTCCATTTCATCCATATTGTCAAGTTTATGTGTGTAGAGTCATTCCAGGCATCCTGTGATTTTTCCTTTGATGTCTGCAGGGCCTGTAGTGACATTGCCTGCTTCATTCCTGATAGTGGTAATTTGTGTCTTTTTTATTTCAGCAGTCTTGCTGGAGATGTGTCAGTGTTGTTATTCTAAGAACTAGCTTTTTGTTTGTTTTTTTCCTATTATTTTTCTCTTTTTAATTTCACTCATTTCTGTTCATATCTTTATTATTTCTTTCCTTTTTCTTGCTGAGGGCTTAGTTTGCATTTATTTTTCTAGGTTTTTGTGGTGCGAGCTTAAATTATTGATGTGAGATTTTTTCTCTTTTCTAATGTATAGAGTATTATAAATTTACCTCTTGGACTGCTCTAGTTGTGTCCCACAAATTTTTATGTTGTTGTTTTAAATTTTCATTCAGTATAATGTATTTTTTAAAAGATTTATTTATTTTTATAAAGATTTATTTATTTATTTTAGAGAGAGAGAGTGCAGGGGGGAGGGGCAGAGAGAGAGGGAGAGAGAGAATCTCAAGCAGACTCCCTGCTGAGCATGGAACCTGATGCAGAGCTCCCTCCCAGGACCCTGAGATCATGACCAGAGCCAAAATCAAGAGTCAGATGCTCTGACCCACCCAAGCGCCCTTCAATGTAATGTATTTTTTAAAAATTTTTTGAGTCTTCCTCTTTGAACCATGAATTATTTAAAGGTATGTTGTTCAGTTTCCAAGTATTTGCAGATTCTGTTACCTTTCTGTTATTGGTTTCCAGTTTGATTCCATTGTGGTCAGTTAAAATACTTTATGTGATTTCAATTCTTTAAGTTCATTGATGTTTGTCTTATGGCCATGGATATAGTCTAACTTGGTAGATGTTTGTGGGCACTGGAAAAGAATGTAAATTCTCTTGTTTGGTTTTATAAATCTCAATTATATTCTGTTGGTTGATAGTCTATTGAATTCTATATCCTTGATGATTTTCTCTCTAGTTATTCTTCTTTTCAATTTTTGAGAAAGAGGAGTTGAAATCTCCATATATAATTGTGGATTTGTCTATTTCCATAGTTCTATTAGTTTATACTTCACATATTTTTCTTGGTACATATATATTTAGGATTCCTATGTTTTCTTTGTGGAATTACCCTCATCATATATCATCTTTCTTTGTCTCTGGTAATTTTTTTTTTAAAGATTTTATTTATTTATTTCACAGACAGAGATTATTTTTTTTAAAGGATTTTATTTGAGAGTGAGAGAGAGAGTGAACACAAGTGGGTGGAGAGGCAGAGGGAGAGGGAGAAGCTGAGCAGGGAGCTGGATGCGGGGCTTGATCCTAGGACCCTGGGATCATGACCTGAGCTGAAGGCAGACACTTAACTGACTGAGCCACCCAGGCGCCCCTCTTTATGTTTGTTTTATATATAATATCAAGGTTTTTTAGTCATACTTAGGAAGGAATAGGGAAAGTATGTCTACGCTATCATTCTGAGATCAGAAATTTGAAGATTTTTTTGTGGTTGAATATTTTGTATCACAAACAATTTTAAGTGTATATGAAAAGTTCAGTAACTGTTAATTTCTTTATTGACAGGTTGAAATAAATACTATATAACAGACCAAATTCTGAGGTATCCTTTATATCATTGCTTTAAAATAGTAGATATAATGATTTTTAGTCCTTAAAAATATTAGGTTTTTCCACTACTGAATCCATACCTTCCGCCAAGGCACAAAATTCATCCCCATGCCCTGAGGAAAATTTATTATGTGACAGTTCTTATTAAGGTAACTGTGCTCTATCCTCAGAAAAGCTATTTAGGGGCAAGAAAGAGCTTTGCCAAGGTATCCAGTAAAAATTTGTTCCTGTAATTTTATGTGGGACAAGCATTTGGTGCCTAGTCACATTAGGGTTTATTTTAAACTTTCAGAATGACTGGGAGGGAATTATGACACATCAGCATACACTTAGATAAGATGAACATTCCCAGGAAAAACTTTAACAATACTTTATATTTGTCAATATAATATTTGGAAACTTATTTAATATAGTTTTAAAATAAGTTCTGGGGCGCCTGGGTGGCTCAGTTGGTTAGGCGACTGCCTTCAGCTCAGGTCATGATCCTGGAGTTCCGGGATCGAGTCCCGCATCGGGTTCCCTGCTCAGCGGGGAGTCTGCTTCTCCCTCTGACTCTCCTCCCTCTCATGCTCTCTGTCTCTCATTCTCTCTCTCTCTCAAATAAATAAATAAATAAAATAAATAAAATAAGTTCTGTTCTTACATTTGTCATTCTGAGTAAATTAGCTACCTCATAAATTGTTTTGATTGCCATAAAACTGTCTAATAATTGTTTATAAATGTAGCATGCACAAGAGAGAGTAAATAGTTCTCAGAAAGAGAGAACTGTTTCCTAATTATGTTCAAAGAGTGATATTGTGAGATTCAGCTTTAGATAAAAAAATCTGAGTTCTTTGTTTAAAAGCTTCTCCTTCCATTGATCTGTGATCTATGAGGGATAAAAGCATAACACAATGGGAAAGGAAGAAGATCAGGTTTGGAGCCAGTTAGGTTCCTTAACCAAAGTCTGTTAACATGCATTATGTGATTTATTTTTTTTTTAAGATTTTATTTATTTATTTATTTGAGAGAGAGAGAGAGAGAGCACGAGTAGAAGGGACAGAAGGCTAGTGACAGATATTGTCTACGCTGCTGTTTGGGGGATTTTCAGGTTTGTTTGTTCACTATAATGAGATACAAATTGGAATCTAAAAAAGATGATCCTTGCAATGCATCCTGTTTGTGGACTGTAATCATTCAGACCTTAACATGACCTGGTTCAGACACCCTCCAAGCCATACAGGATTTTGATTGTAGAATCATCATGCAAACTTCTGGTTATTAATTGAGTTTCCCTGTCACCTTGATAAGAAAAGGGAGTTCCCTAGATATTACAGTAGATATTGCTTTCTTTCAAATAGAATGTCATCGATTGTAAATTAATAAAGTTGAATTATACCAACACCTGCATCTGCCAGAATCGTGGTAGGCGATCACAATGCTTGAATGAAAATACACAACCAGTTTTTAGGACCTGTGATCTACTAGATAAATGATATGACTCAATATTGAGATTGAACGTTCACAGCACATGCTTCAGGAGCACAGATGAAGGAGGAACTAAGATGGCCTACAAAAGTCAGGGAAGATTTCCCTGAAGAGATAATGCTTCAGCTGAATCTTAACAAACAATTAAGAGATTTCCATGCAGACTATAGAAAGTGAAGGGCATCTCAAATAGAGGCATGTATACAAACGTGATGTAAGAACTGAATCTGTGTGTTTGGGAAATTTCCTATTAGATGACTAGAATATAACCTCAGTAGGGCAGGGATGCTTTTTAATTTGTTCATTTTTAAATTTCCTTTTAGGTCCTACTACAGAGCCTGGCTGAAAGGGGGTATTTATTTTTTAAAGATTTTATTTACTTATTTACTTAAAAGAGAGAGCAGGAGGAGGAGCAGAGGGAGAGAGAGAAAGAGAATCCCCAGAAGACTCCATGCTGAGCATGGAGCCCTACTTGGGGCTCGATCTCATGACCTTGAGATCATGACCTGAGCCAAAACCAAGAGTCAGCTGCTCAACCGACTGAGGCACCCAGACGCCCAGCATTATGTGATTTATAATGTAATGTCCATCTCAAATGTTTCATTGAGTTCTTACAAGAGACTGAGAGTATTCTAATTTACATTCAAAAAGTCAACTGTAAGCTTTTTTTGTAGACAATATGTGGCATAAATTCCTATTAAATACCATAAATTTAATTGTATTAATTGTGGTCTCATCATCGAGTTAATAAATGATTCCTTAATATTGATGCAGTATACAGCCTTAGCTCCTCATTAAGAATGGGACAATATTGATATTTTGATATTTTGTGACTTGTAGAGAAGCTGCAAGAGAGATACTTATATGTTGCATAATAGTTAATTTTTCTATTTCTCACATTTATTAATTGATTGTAGCATATTAAAAAATCCCCCAAGTGAAGAAGTATATGCATATTTACTTCGAAGTTAGAAAGGATGCTTTTGAACTATATAGGTAAAGGTGATCCAATAACTGGGTTATCAATTAAAAAAATCTAGGATATAGGCCTAGATATCATTAATCCAGAGTTCTCTTATTCTAAGGCAAATCACTTAAATTTATCATGACCTAGTCTCCTCATCCATAAAATAGAAAAGTTGCCACAGATCAATCATATTCAAGTTATGGTCTCTGGAGCCCTAAATTTCACAGGGACACATCAGGGCTGCCTCAGGAGAGCAGAGCCTTAATCCTCTTTGGTTATCAAACAGGACTTACTATAAAATTTACTTTAAAAATAAGTTCTGCTTTTAAAAAACAAAGTTATAAAAACGTGTACAAGTTCTCCCTGGTTTCCCCCTGCTCTGTGGTCATCTGTTTTGTCAAAGATTACAGAGGGAGACAGTGGTAGGAAATGAAACCCTCGTATCAGAAAAACAGTTTAGATTCTCTTTTGTACATTTAGAGCTATAAACGGAGGTGCTTTTTTTTGTTTTTGTTTGTAAGTAATAGGAAAAATGTAGCCTTTCATTTTAACAATGAACAGAATTAGGGTCAAACAATTTATATGCTTTGATCTTATTTTCATTTTTAGTCAAAGTTCAAGTGTGCACTAAAGCCCCACACAAGTGGGGCCACTTTCTCTTAAAGTAAGCTTTCATTAAAAAAAAAGTCTTGAATTTAGGGTGGTTTTAGTCAAGAAGTAAATAAGAATTTATGAAGGAAGGGGTGCATGGCTGGCTCAGTAGTTTAAGTGTCTGCCTTCAGCTCAGGTTGTGATCCTGGGGTCCTGGGGCTGAGCCCAGAGTTGGCTCCCTGATAAGTGGGGAGTCTGCTTCTCCCTCTCCCTCTGATTCTCCTCCCCACCTCCTCCTCCCCCTGCTCATGCTCTTGCTCTCTCTCTCTTTCTCTCTCAAATAAATAAAATCTTTAAAAAAGATTTATAACGGAATTACCAAGTACTTAGCATCGGTTTTTTTTTTGTTTTTGTTTTTGTTTTTTTTAAGGAGCAGCATGCCTCCAAATGTAATTTCTTCTTAAAAGGAATCAGGGCTTTTTAGAGAAGTGCCTGATTCCAACAATGGCACAGGAGGTATACAGTGTTAACCTGAAACTTCCTATCACACCGGAAAACAAGCACACAAGCCACCAAAGACTGTTGAAGGCATGACGAAAAGACTTCAGGTTTATTCTGAAGAAGACTGTCTGGCCAGTGATGGGACAATCTGAACAACAGTAAATAATAGTAACTACAATGGATTGAAACATACTTTTGTATCTTTGAACTCATCATCAGACTATCATTAATAATACTGAAATGCATATTTGAAAGTAGTTGGGAAAATGGATCTTGAATATAAGAATTAAGAGACAATTGGGGTGCCTGGGTGGCTCAGTCGTTAAGCCTCTGCCTTCGGCTCAGGTCATGATCCCAGGGTCCTGGGATCGAGTCCCACATCGGGCTCCCTGCTCGGCGGGAAGCCTGCTTCTCCCTCTCCCACTCCCCCTGCTTGTGTTCCTCCTCTCGCCATCTCTCTCTCTGTCAAATAAATAAATAAAATCTTAAAAAAAAAAAAGAATTAAGAGACAGTTGAGGAAATTTGAATGTTGACCAGATGTTTTAAGATATTAACAAGTAAGTGTTAAAGTTTAAGGTGAGATAGAAGTATTGTAATTATGTTTAATAAAAGTAATATTTTTCTTTTAAAGATACCTAATGAGACATTTCATTTACAAATGATATTGTTTGATGTTTGGGATTTTATTCAAATAATCTTGGTTAAGGGTAGTGAATAAGAGTATGAATGAAACACAGTTGCCCATAAATTGAAAATCGTTGAACCGATGATGCTGGGGACATGCAAATATATTACACAATTCTCTATACCTTTGAAACTTACTGTAATATACATTTAAGAGGCAGCATTAAAATGTAAAGTAAGACTTTATTGTTAGCTAAAAGTCTAATGCTGAGTTATCTTCACTTGTCTGTCAGTACAAAGTCTTCACAGGTAGGTGATTCTTAGGGCCATCTGGCCATCCCCAAACTGTGAGTTAAGCTGTTAAAACAATGCATAACAGACACAGAGATATCTTCAGTCTGGTGGTGGACTTCTCCTTTCCACACTGCCTCTGCTATTCTGGATGTCAGAGATTCTTTCCTTCTATTTGCAAAGGAAGAGCTTCTGATTGCCTAGGAAGAACTGGAGGTGGTGGTGAGATATATGGCAAGGGGATGAAGGTGGTCACACAAGCCAATTCAGTCATATAATCTCAAAAGCAAGAACTCATCTTATTTCTGGACCACACAAAGGCTGATGTACCTGAAGTTGTCCATGGTCCCCACAGTGAGGAGCTAACATGGCCCTTCAGCTTAGATATGGGATGGCCTTCTTTCAGACACTAAGGAGAGTCTACAGCCCTGGTTTTTGTCCTCTTCTGTGCTGTCTCCCTAAACTGCTTAGCAGTCCTCAGAGACTGGCCCTGACGTTCTATACCAAGTCACCATGTATCAGAACTCTCTTCTCCACCTCTCATTTGCTCTAAGGTAAACATCATCCTCTACCCACATCTCGGCTGACACTCCTTTAGATGACAGGAGAAATGAGAGTTATGTGGTCTCAGTTTTCTTTTGTAATCTGTCAGTGTGGCCCCATCTCTATGCCTAACTTTCCTTGGTTATTTTGTTTAATTCTTCAAAGCCTGGTTTGGAAGTTAAAAAAATCAAATATGGATCCTTCCTTGCCTTTTTTTTTTTTTTCCTGTTCTCATTCCTTTTAACAATCCTATTTTTCTTTGGGGCAATATAGATGGTACTGATGGACTAAAGATTTGGAGAAAAGAAAATAAGAAAAATTTATATTTCAAAATAATTTCTCATCGTAGTGGAGACAACCCAAAGAGACTGCATTCCAGGTCACAAAGCGGAATTGACAGTTTCACTCCAGCCTGTTTGGTTTTTTGTTGTTGTTAGTTTAACAAACAGACCCTTTGCTGTGCTCTAGGAGTGTTAGATGGATAATGCCTGATCTTTGCCCTTGTGGATCCAACAGTCCATGATACTTTAGATACCATATAAAAGATGTGCTCGGAAGACAATGGTAACTCTGAGAGGCAGTGCTTTAACTTGGCTTGATGAAGAGCGTGTTGGAAGTGAGAACACTGAAGCTGTGACTTGAAGGATGAGAGAGACTTAGTCGGGCTACAAAAGGAGAAAGGGCATGTCACAGTGAGAGAGTGGCAAGGAAAACACATATAGGACCAAAGTAGCATGCTCTGGCCAGTAACTAAGAGCAGCCTGTGTTACTTGAAAATAAAATACAAGCCATTTGGTTCATGGCTATTTCTCCAGTGTTCAGGACAGTATCAGGCACAGCAAACACTTATTGAATGAGTAAATTTAAAAGTAAAGGTAATAAACATGTCTTCTCTATCAAACTGCACTTCGAGGTAAGGGAAAGAGAACAGTTGAGACTGATCTCAGGTTTTGGTCTTAGATGACCTGATAGTATGATTATAAATGTTTGCTAACATCAGAGGTGGTTTCCTCCCACTTATTTTGTATTTATTTTGGTTCTTTTAATTTTGGTCAGACAGCGTTCCCCCATGGTACTATGTAAGGAGTGAAATTTATTTGTTGTAACTAGTGAAATTTATTTTTGGGGAAAACTTCACAGAGATTTAAGCATCGCTATTTTCAGTACAGTGGTGAACAGAAACAATTTTCTTTTTTTTTTTTTTTTAAGATTTTATTTATTTATTTGACAGAGAGAGAGGGAACACAAGCAGGGGGAACAGCAGAGGGAGAGGGAGAAGCAGGCTTCCCGCAGAGCAAGGAGCCCGATGCGGGGCTCGATCCCAGGACCCCGGGATCATGACCTGAGCCGAAGGCAGACGCTTAACCGACTGAGCCACCCAGGCGACCCCAGAAACAATTTTCTAATCCCATTTCCAAAGAATGGAAAATCATTAATTGTATGTGAGATGTCTGGGGGCTTTGGGTATGAAGATAAATTTATCCAAGTGCTGTCCTGGAACATTGGTATCAGGTGTCAAGAAAGCAAATGAAGAAAGAGGAAAAGAGGTTTGTAGCTGAGAGGAAAGGTAAAGAATTTGTGTGTGGGGGGCGGCGGGGGGAGGTTGTGTACATTTTTTTACAGAAAGACAACACCAACAAAAAACAGATATGGACGCTCAAGAAAATTGAAGAAAGAAAATTGACAAGTGGCATCAAGCCCAGTCTCAGCTAAGGATAGGATATTCATATTCTGAGGCATGTTTCAAGCTATCATTTTATTATTTTATAAAAAAACATTACTTGATAGCTGACTTCTCAATTTAAAAAAAAATCCCTCTAATTCCTTTCACTACCATTTACATACTGTGTTGGCAGTCTACTTATGACCCAAACATACATTTACAAAATGTTCTATGAAAGATTTTACATTTTGGCTTGTGATTTCTTTTGGTTATTGCAGAATCATTATATATAATTATAAATAAAGGGCCAGGAAGATACAATGATTTTAAAAATGTGTATGCAGTCAGGATGCTAAGTGGGATAATGGAAATAGAGCTCTCATTTATTGTCACATGCAATATTTATATGCCTTAAACATATTCTCATTTAGTCATTACCACCATCCCAGAAAACATATTATTTTCCCAATTTTACAAATGAAGATAAAGAATAAAGTCACTCAGCTGTATGCTGAGGGAATAGAAACCTAATCCACGTTGTCTGACTTCGAATAGACTATTTTTTACATATATTTCATACAATAGCTCAAAAGAAAAAAATAATCTCTGTGTGTGAGGTTCTAAAAGCTTCGCTGTACAGAACGAAGAACATGGTAATCATGTTTGGATTGCCAGCCCTCCCATGCTGTGTTGGCATTTATAAAATTCTACTAAATTTGGCTTAGAAGCAACATACACACTACAAGGAAGCAATTGTTTTGGGAGTGTTTGGGGAAGGAGGAGAGAAAGCAAGAATGCATTGTGGGAGTGGAGACAAAGAGCAGTGTTCTTAATGTGCAGCAGTGACTAAGAAAGATTTCAAGCTTCAGAAAAAGAGTGGGAGAAATAAAGCAATACATAAGATTAACCTTGGTTATAATAAAATATAAAGACTAGGAGTTTCCACCACATTTATCATGCTCAAATATTTTTAAGAAAATATTTCATATTAGTGTATATAGCTCTTATTCAGTGGCATCAACACATATATTCGCTGCCTAAAATTAAGAAAGGATAAAAAATAAAAGAAATTTTCAAAGCACTTTCACACTGAAGAAAAGTAGTAGATCAATCACATAGATATTCCAGTTAGGAGAAGGGAATGATGCCACTGAGGTGCCCACTAAAGACTTTGCTAATATCATTCTTCTGTTGGATTGTAAGATCTACCTGATATGTATTTTGGCATGGCATGCACAGCCTGATTTTATTTTCTAAGTTCTAAACTAATGGCTTGACCAAAGAGATTTTTTTTTTTTAAAGATTTTGTTTTATTTGTTTGACAGAGAGAGATACAGCGAGAGCAGGAACACAAGCAGGGGGTGTGGGAGAGGGAGAAGCAGGCTCTCCGCAGAGCAGGGAGCCCGATGTGGGACTCAATCCCAGGATCCTGGGATCATGACCTGAGCCGAAGGCAGACGCTTAACGACTGAGCCACCCAGGCGCCCTTGACCAAAGAGATTTTAGAAAGAACATAAGCATTCCTAAATATGAATTTTTTTAAAAAGATTTTATTTATTTATTTTGAGAGAGAGAGAATGAGAGAGGACACATGAGAGGGGATAGGGTCAGAGGGCAAAGCAGACTCCCCGCCGAGCAGGGAGCCCGATGCGGGACTCGATCCAGGGACTCCAGGATCATGACCTGAGCCGAAGGCAGTCGCTTAACCAACTGAGCCACGCAGGCGCCCCTCTAAATATGAATTTGACCACATTATGAGTTTGCGTGGAAAGCAATAAGCACCTATATACACCTGGGAATCAGTTATCGCATTGCTCCAAATCAACTAATTTCTTTCTCAGAGAAGTAGAAAGGGTTTTAATCCTGCGTCTGCTACATCTTGCAATTTGAGGTAATTAAAGAGTCTCTGAACTTTGTCTCTAACGTAGGATGATTGAGAAGACTAAATGAGATAACAGAAAAACTCAGTGGTGGGGATACGGTACGCATTTCATAATGATGATTGTTCTTGCCTTTTTGCTCTTAGTTGGGAGTAAAAGGGATGAGTGTGGAGGAAAAGGAGAATATGAAGAGGGAGGAAAAATGAAAGAGCAAGAATAAGCATGTGTAGTGTTATTATAATATTCTATGTGAAGAAATCATTCAATCTCATCAAAAACAATCGTAGAATTCAAATCTTTGGGTCATTTAATAGATCATGAGATAAAAAATTTACCAGATGAAATGTGTCAATTAAGGGCCATTATCTTTCAGGGATAACTAAGTCTACAACATTTCAAGGTTGGTCAAACTCCCCAGGTGGAAATAATCCTGTATTCTTACTATTTTGTGGGAAAAATGCTTTATAATTAGTGTTACCATAAATAAATCAGTAAATACTGCTGATATTTAAATGAAAGGCTCTTAAAGTAAGGAATAGGATAAGAGTTTGTTTTTAACTATATTTTGCTGTCAGGGTTTACATCAATACCATCTTACATTCTTCAGGATGGTTTATATCTGCAAAATTCCAGCTCTTTGAAAATCTATGCACAACAAAGAAATACATGCCTGACTTGTGGATCAAGTAGTCCTAAAAATGTACAAATAAAGTTCATTTTTCTTTGTATTGATCATTTATTGAAATAATTAAATTTTATATTAAGCACCTGGCTTTCAGAATTTGTTTGGTAAAATGGTATCAATTTTTTTAAAATATAATAAAACCATAAATAATTTTTAAAATGACAGATTTTTCTATTAGTAAAAAAAATATCAGAGGCATGATTATATCTGTGACCTTTTCCCACAGAATATTTGGCACAGAATATCCTACAGTAGAAATATTAGAAATGTAAGAAATAATTTAATATTTCTGAATTTTGTTCCTTTGGGAAGTAGCTATAAGGCTTCTAGCAGCTTTAATCACAGTGTCTTCTGCTGGCCTGTATATTATTAAGCATGTTTCCCAGTCAACATAAAGTTAGAAACATTAGCTTCTTGTAATAAGTCAGGCAGGCTTGTATGTATAATGTGCATAATATGTTCAATAAAATAATTTTTTACATTTTGCACAGGACTTCCATTTACTGGAATGTACTTGCCTGGAAGGAAAAAAAATAGATTGTTGTTTCTCATCTTTCCCCAGAATTTTTAGTCTTTGGGAACTCTGGTTATGAAATACAAAAGGAATGAATAGAATACTTTGCAGTTTTAGAGATATCAATCATGTAAGAATGCCAGAAACAATGGATACCATGGGAAAGGCAGACTTCTGCAGTGGAAGTAAGCTTCAGAGAAAGTTTCATAAATAAATATAGAATTATGTTTTGGAATGACCTAGTTCCTTCGTGATTGTTATAGGAAGATCGAAACATCTAAGACATTATTTTTTTTAATGAATAGGAGGTGAGAAATGGAAACGGTTCATCTCCTGTAATGTAGGAGTTGTGTACTGTGCTAAAAGTGGGAGTATTTACCATAAATTAGTTTGATTTCTAAAGAACAAAAATTAACTCAATATTATAAGAGTGTTCAAATGAGCTTTACGAAAAATCCTCTTTATTTTTCATGTGTATCCCATTTGTCCCCCTCTGAATGCAGGCACGCTTATTGCAGATGTTGGAAGGATAGCGTATAGGTAAAAGGAAGCACTGCATTTGTATTTCATATTTCGTCCAGAAGGGAGAGGGCTGGTAAGTGTTGTGTTGTTTGATACCTGTAACCAGGTGGTGGTCTTCCCAGTGTGCTATTAAAAAAGTTATCTAGGACTCATCTGGGTTCAGTGAAGCCTAATGCCATGATCCATTAGTAATGTCCAAAGATATGAGTGAAAGGAGTGGCTGGGTTTTTTGTTTGTTTGTTTGTTTTGTGTTTGCCAAGTATTTGCCATTCTTGACCTAGAGCATTGCTCATGTTAATGAATCTTGAAACTTTCATGGGACAATCAGTATTTGTTATCAATAGCTTTCTACATCATCCAAACTCAGGGTTTGGATAGATTCAATTTTTAGAATTTCTTGTTATATTTTAACTGCTAATTCTCATGTTGTCCAAAGACTGTGATTTTGGTGATGCAATAGAATGGCAAAGTGAAAAAACCAAGAGTGTCTTGATAGGAAAAAAAAAAAAGAAATCCCTCTGGAATTTCTCTCTTTTTACCCTGTTATGAAACCCCCACCCCCCAACACTTGCCATCTTCTTTGATCACTCTTCCTTTCTGAACAGTATTATTTTAAAATGTTCTTATCTTTGAAGCAGCTAAATTTGAATTGATGTATGCAGCATATCAGTTCCAAGTTTATCAGCAAATACTCAGCAGGAAGCTACCCCTCAGAAGTGCACTTCGGGTTACTGGCAGCCTCTGTGTTGTGAGAGCCAGCCTTCCTTATTCCTTAGTAAATGATGCCATTTGAAAAGACAAATACCACTGTAATTCCTGTTGAGTTGGGACAGCAGTCTTCATCTAGCACACTATGATTTCATGAAAGCATAAATCAGGCTCACAAGATAAATATCTGAGTCAGCTGTTCTACTTTTGTATTGAATCTAATTAAAAGCACGAAACAAATGCTTGTCACACATTCTGTCTCATTGAACAATAAATAAATAAATAAATATCAAGACAAAGCCTTGGGAAGATAGGGCAATTGGAATGACAATAGGGAATTTTATCCAGAGGGGCCTCAGTCAGCCATCCAGAAAAATCAGTTTGGCTAAAAGTAGCATTAAATATGTCAAATACTGAAAGATCAAAGTTAGGACAATGAGAAGATATGAGGATGGATGGCTGTCAGATAAATCACAGATGTATCTAATGCTACAGTTATGCTGGGATAATATCTCTCTGATGTTTTTCTTAACTCAGGATACAAGTGAGTGTTGAAAATGCTTCTGTGTAATGAAGATTGTTAGGTCAGAACACAGGGAAATATGTGATGGAGAAGTACAAAAAATTATTTTGGAGGTGTAATGACTTTTTTTTTTTTTAAAGATTTATTTATTTATTTATTTATTTGACAGAGAGAGACACAGCGAGAGAGGGAACACAAGCAGGGGGAGTGGGAGAGGGAGAAGCAGGCTCCCCGCAGAGCAGGGAGCCCAATGCGGGACTCGATCCCAGGACCCTGGGATCATGACCTGAGCTGAAGGCAGTCGCTTAACCAACTGAGCCACCCAGGCGCCCGAGGTGTAATGACTTTTAAAATCAGACCTAGGGAAGAAAATATGCAGTAGGCTAACAGCGGCATACCACATGCCAGGGCCCATAATGATTTACTCCAGCAGGGAGACCACAGCTGGAACAGCAACTGCAACTGAAATCACCAGACCTGGTTAAGTTTACAATAACCACCTGTGTTCTCCCAGAACCCCTTCCCATCCCCCCTTTTTTTCCTTTGCTTGACAAACTACAGAGATTCCTATGACTTTCTGATTGAAATACAGCACTTTTTGGTTTAAATAAATATTTGATTGGGAGAAGGACTTCTAGGGCTAGACTTGGCCCTTCTTACCGGAACAGCTTATTCAGGTTAGGAGGCTACTGTTGCCCAGGTGGTCTGGTGCTAGCCAACCACATAATCAAAATACAAACTGGACGTTTTTAACAGAGAAGAAGGGCACCAAGAAATTACAAATTAAAATTATGTAATTTTTAGAGCATTATTAACTAACATAAAATATAATTTTATTATATTACTAGACTTACAGCTCTTTTCCAAAACATTTTTCAAAAATATAATTATTCGTAAAAATTTAAAATTCTATATCTGTGTATATATCAATTACTTATGTTGGTTATATAAATATTAAAAAGAAAGCATGTAGAGGGGCGCCTGGGTGGCTCAGTAGGTTAAGCGTCTGCCTTCGGCTCAGGTCACTATCCCAGAGTCCTGGGATCAAGCCCCGCATCCGGCTCCCTGCTCAGTGGGGAGCCTGCTTCTCCCTCTGCCTGCCGCTCTCTCTCTCTCTCTGACAAATAAATAACATCTTTAAAAAAAAAAGAAATCAAGTAGAATAATAATTATTTTGGGGGGATTTTATCTATTTGATATGTAAACATTTCTGCTCAAGTATTTTCAAAGGTACATACTGTATTTTCAATCATAACAGGGTACCATTTTAAATTAACATTTTACAAGTTAAAACTCATCAATGTTGTTTTTATGACTTATGCTTTATGATTTATTATTTTGTATGTTCTTACTATTTCACCAAGTTTCAGATGCTATAGCATCATAGAACCTCTCATCTCATTTGTGTTCAACGTCCTATTCATAATAAAAATTTTGCATGTTATTACTTTGACTTCATCAAGTGCTGCTTGGTGATTTTGTGCATCTTGCAGGTTCCAGCAGGGAACCAGTACACCAAGGAGCTGGTATTAGCAGCCTCATTGCCTGTTTCTTCCGCTCTCACCGGAGGCTTGAAGGCATGAGGTGTTTCTAACTTCTCATGTCCAAGCAAACTTGTTTTATCAGTGAATGCCGTCATGCTGTCCTTGAAAGGGCGGTGTTAGATGCATAATCTCTGGAACACACTGGGGAAAAATACGCAAGTTTTTCTGGTTATCCAGCAGATTTAACCATGCACTACAGTAAGAACTCAACTTACTGCACACGCTTCACATACCACTACTAGATGAGGCAGGCTTCTCAAACACTTCCTGATTTATTCTACTGTAAATATTAATAATGTGCTCCAGACTTTATTAAAAAATGAAAAATTCAGCACAAATTCTGAATCTCAGAATACACTGGGGGGCAAAAAGTGTGAGTCACTGTCTTGGACTAACAGGGACTTTTGGCAACAGATAGGAAGTGGGTAAATAATCACGTTTATGGTTCCACTGGGTCTACTGTTATGTGTGATGTTGTTTTAAACCTCCATTTGCCACCTTTTCCAAAGTAGATCCAAGTTTGTTGGGACCTGAAGCTTATATAATATGAAGGGTCTTCTTAAGAAAGAGGAAAATACTTTATGTTTACATATTTTTTTCTATTTTTAAAGACTTTATTTGAGAGGAAACACAAGTTGGGGGGAGAAGAGGTAGTGGGAAAGGATGAGGAAGACAAGCAGACTCCCCGCTGCCAGGGAGCCCGACACGGGGCTGGAGCCCAGGATTCTGATATCACGACCTGAGCTGAAGGCAGATGCTTAACTGACTGAGCCATCCAGCACCCTATGTTTACATATTTTTAAAAAAGAGTAACACACTACTGGGCCCTCCCAGTTTTGCCAAAGGGAAGGACCCTGAAGGTTGTCAAGGTCATCTACCTGTGATTTCTTTACTCTTATCCACCCCATACTGACCAGTTGACAATAGGGGTTGTCTGAATCCCAGGAATTGGGTTTGTTCGGAAATGGTGGGCAGGAAAGAAGAAAAGATGTCATCAAAGGACAAAATAGAGAAGTAAGAGGAGAACAATTTTGTGGGTGAGGAGGAAAGCAAGGTGAAAAATCCAGGGGCTCAAACACCAAACTATCGAATTTAGTTTCATAATTTAGTCCTTCCTAAAATGTAGGCATTTTCTTCATTCAAGTTGCTCAGGGTCTATAAATTGGCTCCTGTGGGGGAATTGCATGTGAGGCCTAGACTCTCCATTGTGTTGGCTTAAATCCGTTCTCTGTTCATCAGACCTATAGTCTTGCTGTCGTAGGTAAGATTCATGCATATTGGAATCGTGCAAAGCAAGGACTGAAGCTCCCCGCACTTCTCACTCACCCTCCTCGGATGCTGGGCTCTGACCCCTGAGGAAGGGGTCCTTCTCAACCAGTGCTCGTGTCTCTGAGAGAACATACCTGGGAGGTCATGGGGTATAAAAAATCCACAAACTAGCCCGGACTGCTGCTATGAGAAACAGTGTCAGTGCGCCAGCAAAGAACCATTGGTATGTGAAGGGGATAAGAGGAGGAAACAGGAGAAATGTATTTCTTTTCTCTCTTCTAGCTTTCCAGTCTCCTACAGCCCTCCCTATTAGAAGAGTCTCACCTTCGGGCAAAAGAGGAATGTGGACTGTGGAATCCCAGATTTCAGGATAGAAGGGCCAATTTATGGCTGAGAGAAATTGGCTTAATAATGAGCACATTGGGGGTGCCTGGGTGGCTCAGTCTTTAAGCGTCTGCCTTTGGCTCGGTCATGATCCTGGGGTCCTGGGATCGAGCCCCACGTCGGGCTCCCTGCTCCGCGGGAAGCCTGCTTCTCCCTCTCCCTCTGCCCCTGCTTGTGTTCCCTCTCTCGCTGTCTCTCCATCAAAAAATAAATAAAATCTTTAAAAAAAATAATGAGCACATTGTCAGAAGTGGACATACTATGTCCCTGTTCTGGAATTAATTTATTCCTTGCACATATATTCTTTAATACCTACCATATACCAAGAGCTCTAGAGATGAGAGCAGTGAACAAAACAGACTGAGTCTCTGCCTTCATGGAGTTTATAGCCTAATGGGGAAAAGACAAAAATAGCATAATTTTAACAAATGAGAAGAACATTTCAGATAGTCATTATTAAGATAAGTGCTCTGAAAACAATAACCTGGAAATTCTGTATGCTATTTATGTTGTTTCATAGCAATTGTTAACTGGTTCTCCAGTCTTGCTCTCAATGGACAAGTGGTACTGAGCGTCCACAGGTAAGCACTTAGTTAGCTATTTTACCACTTTACCTGGTACTGTGAGTTTCTAGATTCCATTACAAGAACATGAATGGGAGTTTTGCTGCTTTTAGTTCTGTCTCAGCAATACAACAAATTTCAAATATCCCATGCCTTCCTGATGGCTTATGTCTTAGTCTGTTCCACTGCTATAGCAAAATACCACAGACTTGGTGGTTTATAAACAGGTATTTCCTCCTCACAGTTGGAAGCCAGCAGTCCATTATCATGGTGCACGTACAGTCAAGTTTGGGTGAAGGCTTTCTTCCAGGTTACAGACTGCCGACTTCTTACACACATGGAGGAAGGGCTAGGGAGCTTCTTCAGGCTCCTTTTGTAAGGCATTAATCCCATTTATTAGGGTTCACCCTCATAACTAGTCACCTCCCAAAGGCCACTTCCACATTCTACTACCTTAGGGATTATGATTTCAACATACGAATTTTGGGGGACCCAAACAATAGACCACAGTAGTTCATATTTGCACCACCTACTTCTGCCACCACCCAGTATCCGTATTAAGATATTTGGTTACAAGCCATAGACACTAACTTTAGCAAAAAGAAAATCCACAAGATGAAGAGAAAGCTGAAGAAATCAGCTTCGATAGTGCAGAAACCAAGTATATCCAGATTATTTTTGAGGCAGGAAGAGCTTAAAAGTCTCATTCATGTGCCATTGCTGGAATACGTAAGCAAAATCATACGTATTCTTTTTTTTTTTCTTTCTGTCCTTATGGCACTCTACTTAGGATTCACAATCCTAGGAGAAAAAGGACTCAGATCATGTGTTCCTCCCTTAGCTCTCCTAGAATGAGGAGAAGAGAGATTTGCTTTTTAAGACCACCCCATTTTAGATTTTGTAGGGGAGGACAGAGAAGATGAATACAGTGTGTCACCAAGACAGCTCAGCTGGGGGGATCACTACTCAAAGTGAAATTGGAAGGCTGTTGGGTGAGGAGTGGATGCCAAGACGTACAGAATCACTCAAGTCAACTTCACTATTTAACTGCTGTTTCTATTAAGCTAAATAAACTAGAACTGACTTGATATTACTTACTGGTTTTAAATTCATACATATACATTTGAAGGAGAGTTATTGCTATATTCCTAAGTAAAATAATTGAAGGGCAGAATCACAATGCTATTTTCTCGTCCCAGATTTTTCTTGCACAGCTATATTTATACACATTGGATAGAAGATACCAGTATGGTCAATGAGTCCACAAAGAATGTGGCCTCTGTGTTCGAAATAAGTCCACTCTCTGTAGTGCTTGCTGCTCCAGGGAGCGTGGAAGAGCTTGCAGCGAATTACCTGTGTGTGATGGACAAGACATTGCCAGCTGGACTCCATGATCTCTGCTTCCTGTCAGAGGAAACAGTTCTGATGCTGGGTAGCCTTTATGTTGTTAGAGCGGCCTGGTGTCCGTGGGGCAAGTATGCATTTGAATACCTTTGCATAGGTGTGGACTAGAAAGGATAGTCCTCTCCCCTTTAGTATTACACTGTTACAAAGATGCCGATAATCCATTTCCCTTATGTTTCATACATGTTAATGAAGCAGTTCTTTTATTTCCTTGCTGCTGGATACTCAGACATCCATGATGTGGGCAAGGGTGACGTCAAGTGACAGACACTAACGCTAACTCAAAATCACTACATCCTTCTTTACCGTGCAGCTGTTTTAGTGGTTCAAGTTCATAGTACCTGGCTTCTTTTTTTAGTATGGGTTTTCCTAAGAAGTTTCTGTCTTTACACAAGTAGGCTTCTGATGGCTCATTCATCAATTGTCCAATCACTGCTTACCAACACTCCCAATGTGTTAGTGCAACCAAAGTCAACCTACAGAAATAAACAAGTGTTTTTCATTAATTCATGACCCATAGTACCAATTATTTGAACTGAACTCTAGGACCATCACTCTAGCTGCCTAAAACTACTTTAGGCTCTGGTAATTTGTGGATCTGTGAGTTACTGACTTTTTGAATTGCCCTCGGGATGACTAATTTGCCTTATTTCCAAGCCTTGCTATTCCTGAGCAGTTTTGTCAAGTAATGGATCCTGGATGAATAAATTGATTTGTATCATTTAACTACCTCTATGGCTTCTGATGAATAAGGGCCTTTCATTAATCTTTTACACATTTAAAGATCTAAATATAATCTATTATTAATTTCATCAACTTCTAATACATAAGAAACTGCCACTTCAGTTTCTACTAAAACATTACCTGTTTAAAGATATTGCTCATAAGTGGGATTTTTCTTACCCAAATTCTATTTAGTGTCCCTGTAATAATATGCCAACATCTCTTCTCTCCTTTTTTCTAGAAAGGAAATATTATCAAACCTAAAATTTAGCGTCATTTCTCTCTTGCATTAAGTCACCTAAATAATTTTCAATTATAACACTGACTCAGTAATTTCATTGCTATTATATGACTTGGCATGAAATTACCCTGGTTCTATAATGCAATATTTCCACAGAAAATCTAGATAAAGATAAGAGAATTTTTTTCACCTGGTAAGAATATCTCCTTAGGCCATTGGTCAATTGTATTAAAAATACGATTTGAAATAATTATGTAATAACTAATACATAATTATCTTTTGTTATGAATTTCTTAACTTAAAGTGAGAAAATATGTCTGTTTTATTTATTCATAAACAATTTACTGAATAAGACTAGATGCCAGTTATTGTTCTAAGTCATGGAGACAAAGCAGTGAATAGAGCCTTATGGACTTACATTCTAGTGGGGGAGAGAGATAACAAATAAAGAAGTAAAATATTGAGGATGTCACTTAGTGTCCAGAGCAGTGGTGAAAATTGAAGAAATAGGAGGGGTTGCCTTTTATGTAAAATAATCAGAGAAAGCTTTACTGAGAAGATCACGTAAAGCAAACACCTATCTAAGGTGTGAGTAAAACACTGCAGGTAGAGGACCAGCATTGGCCAGATCTTGAGACAGAATTGTGCCTGGTGGACTTTAAGAAGAGTAAGATCTGTGTGGCTGAGGCAGAGTTTGGGGGAGGGGGAGGTAGGCAATGGGATCAGAGATTTAACAGGGCTTAGGAGGTCACTGTCAAGATTGTTGCTTTTACTGGGAGAGTCCTCCCCTGAGAGGACTGGGATTAGAGGGATTACCTGGCCTGGCTTCTGCTGTAAAATGCTCACTCTGGCTGAAGCGTTTGAGTTGAAATTATAAGGAGGTAGTCGTGAGAAGTGGTCAGATTCAGAATTTAGAGAAAACAGGAACTGTTGACAGATTGGATGAAAGTTGGAAGTGAAACAGAGAAGTCAAAGGTAAAACCATGTTTTTTGTTTGTTTTTTTTTATCTGAATAGGAACAATGCATTTTAAATGTGTAGTTGGTTTCATAAACATTTTTTTAAAAATGGGTTAAGAAGCTTTTCTAAATAAAAACAAGTGTTGCTCAATAATATTCTTAGAGAACACATATTGAAGTATACATATATATCTAGTTAATATTTTTTCACATATACACATAATGAAAACTAAACAGTTTTGATGAATGCAGATAGAAAGATTGATGTACCTGTGAGTCCTTTGATGTGGGAAACAGATGCAACTCTGACAAAGGAGTCTATTAGACCTGTATTAGCACCTGTTAGGATCTAAATAGTCAAGATCTGGGCATGCAAAAGGTGGCACACTCAACAGATTTAACTGAAGATATTTTAATGGAAGGAGATATGGCATGCAGAGATATGGACAAAATTAAGGAGATCCACAAGGATGGTAAAGGAGCCATATTGGAAGTAGGCACAGCAGGAAGGCATTACTACTCCTAAAGTGGCAAGAGGGAGAAAATTATTTCTGAATGGACATAAGCTATAGCCATTAAGAAGGCAGTAGGAGCTGTGGCCATGGAAGAAAGAAACTTAAGAAAGAACCATGGTGAAGAAGAGAGGAAGTGGGACAAGGGAAGTAAAAAACTTACTCTTTTCCTCCTCTGGCAATTCATCTTTTACTGGTCCTTCTTATTGGCCGTGAGAGAGGTCAGAGTATATAGAATCCTTGGTGATGCAGTCCATGGCTGGCAGCCTGAAGGAAACATAGAGGGAAGAGAAGGGTAGATACTGAATCTGGAAGGACAAAGAAAGAATATGCAGCACAAAATTTCATATTATTAAAGGACGAGCTGAACACCAAGACATACTACGGCAGCTCTATGGAATTCTGTAGGAGAAACAAAGGATTGCATCTCTACCTTGTTATCGTGGAAAATTCTATTCCAACTGCCCATGTTCTTGCTTAGTTTATGCTGAAGAGCTCAGATTTTGGGAGAACAACTCCCATAACCTGGCTTGAATCAGGTCTTGTGATTAGAGACGAATTGTAATCATGTGGAGTTAGGAAAAGGCTCTTGCTCAAAGGATTATAGACAAAGTCAATACAGGGCTCCCTGTATTCCCCAAAAAGGAAAAGTACGTTTCTCTAAATGGACACCAATATTTCAGAATACAGGAATGTTGTTTAATTCATTTCTCAATTCCAATAAGGTCAAAGTTTGCCCTTTGGTGTGATATTTACCCTCCTTTTCCAATTAAAAATTTATCCCTAATTCTAGGTCATTTATCTTAAAATTAAAACCTTTGTTTGCAAACTAATAAAACACTATATGCTAAAAAAATTTAAAAAAAATACAAATCTATTATTGCTAAAAAATAAATATAAAACCTTCGCAAAAATCTTAAGAAGATGGTATGTGAATGGATCAGTGTAAAGTAAGGGTCACTACAGGCCTGGGTGAGTGGGAGAACAAAACAGATAGGCAAAACCTTGAAATGTAAGGTTTTGTCAATTGCTAGGGACAACCAGGATCACAAAATTTAACCTCCTTTAACCCAGTTTATGCATTCTAATTGATTCAGAGACAAAAACAATAACAGTCTCATTTATAATAGTATGCAA
The DNA here is from genome assembly GCF_054177405.1 of Leptonychotes weddellii. Taxonomy (NCBI): domain Eukaryota; kingdom Metazoa; phylum Chordata; class Mammalia; order Carnivora; family Phocidae; genus Leptonychotes; species Leptonychotes weddellii. The sequence continues at coordinate 33,047,959 of NC_138375.1, read as the reverse complement.
CTTCATTTCCAGACCTTCTCTGAAATTTCTTGCTAAAGAGGTGGAGAAAGTTAGCTCTGAGTCTCAAAGTTGATCAATGGTCTCTTTGTTGGGGACGGTACCACCTCCTCTCTCTCAGACAATGGGTCACGAGGTTTGGCCTTGGAAGTGGAAGGTCAAAAGAGAACATAACTCTAAGAAGGAAAGTAAAATTCATCAGTTAAGTGTTGGCAAATTATTAACCCCTAGTTTATCTTGTTCATCCATTCATTTATTCATTCTGTCATCTGGTAATGAAACATTTAATGATTTTTATTGCCAAGAAACATGTGGATTTGGAAAAAAAATGCATATATATACCTCATACTAAAATAGGATGTACATTATTTCAGTTAGGAGCGCAGGCAGCATTACCATCAGATAGATCATGGTCAAGAGGTAGCTCTGCTTCACAAAAGCTATGTCAAATTTTCATGTTAATAAGTGCTCCCATCCTAGTGTGCAAAATGCAGACAAATATTTGCCTCCTGAACTTGAAGTGAGATTTCTGTGGTGCCCAGCACAGAGTCAGCTGGTATAGATTAATTGAAATTACCATGTGAGTTTTTTTTTTCCCTTCATTCTGTTACTGTGGTGTATCACATTGGATGCTTTTTTCGTATATTGAACTAATCTTCAGGAATAAATCCCACTTGGTCATGTGTATAATTCTTTCAAAATGCCACTGAATCTGTTCTGCTATTATTTTGCTGAGGATTTTTGCATCAATGTCGATAAGGGATCTTGGTCTGAGTTTTCTTTATTTTTGGCATCTTTATCTGGCTTTGGTATCAGGGTCATGCTATCTCATAGATGGAGTTAGGAAGTATTCTGTCCTCTTCAGTTTTTTGGAGAAGTATAAGAAACATTGGTATTCATTGTTCCTTAAACATTTGGTACCATTTACCAGTGAAGCCATTAGGTTCAGGGCGTTTCTTCCCTGGGAGACTTTTTATTCAATCCTCTTACTAGTTCTAGATCTATTTAGATTTTCTGTTTCTTTATGATTTAGGTTTTGTGCTTCTAGAAATGTGTCCATTTCATTTAGGCATACAATTGCTCATATACTCTCTTATATCCTTTTTATGTCTGTAGAATCAGTAATAATGTTCCCATTTTAATTTCTGATTTTAGTAGCTTTTATCTTTTTTCCCCCAGTCCATCCAGCTAAAGGTTTGCCCGTTTTGTTAATCTTTTCTAAGAACTAACTTTTTTTTTAAAGATTTTATTTATTTATTTTAGACAGAGAAAAAGAGCATGTGAGCAGGGGGAGGGGCAAAAGGGGAGGGAGAGGGAGAAAGAATCTCAAGAGGACTCCTTGCTGAGCATGGAGCTCATCGCAGGGCTTGATCTCACCACCCTGAGATCATGACCTGAGCCTAAACCAAAAGTCTCAATTGATTGAGCCACCCAGGCACCCCTCAAAGAACTAGATTTTGAATTTGTTATTTATTTCTATTGGGGTTTTTTTGTTCTCCATTTTGTATATCTTTGCTCTAATCTTTATTATTTCCCTCCTCCTAATAGCTTTGAGTTTAGTTTGTTCTTCTTTTTCTAGTTCCTTATGTTGTAAAGTTAGTTTGTTGATTTACAATCTTTCTTGTTTTTTTAAAAATGTAAGCATTTATGGCTATAAATTTCTCCCTCAGCATTGCTTTCACTGCATCCCATAAGTTTTGGTATGTTCTGTTTTTCTTTTCATTCATCTTAAGTATTTTCTAACTTCCCTATGGTTTCTTTTTTGATCCATTGGTTAAGAATATGTTGTTTAATTTCTACAAATTTGTGAATTTTACAGTTTTATTTCTGTTATGGATTTCTTCTCCCCATTGTGGTCAGAGAAGATGCTTTGTATGATATCTACTTTTTAAAATCTATTGAGGCTAATTTGTGGCCTACCATACCGTTTATTCTGGAAAATGTCCCATGTGCACCGGAGAAGAATATTTATGCTGTTTGTTGTTGTATATGTTCTATATATGTCTATTAGATCTAGTTGGTTTACTGTGTTGTTTCTATCCTCTATACTTTCTTTATCTTCTGTCTGGTTGTTTTGTCCATTATTGAGAGTAGGGTACTGAAGTGTTGAACTATTATTGTAGAACTATCCATTTCTCTTTTCAATTCTATCAGTTTCTGCTCCATATATATTGATGGTCTGACATCAGGTGTGTAAATGTTTATAACTGTCATAGCCTCTTGCTGTATTGAACCTTTTATTAATATATAATGTCCTTTGTCTTATAACTTTTTGATTTAAAGTCTGTTTTTCCTGATATTAGGATAGCTACCCTACTCTCTTCTGGTTACTATCATATGGGATACCTTTCTCTATCCATTCACTTTCTGTCTAACTTTTCCATGTTTACTTTGTACCAACTTTCAGAATTCTGTTATTATTATGACAGTTAAGCAGTTGATTCTTCTGGGTTTTCAGGGAGACAACATTATCAACTGCAAAAAACCACGCATGGCAGCCATGCTTGGTGTGAGTATCTCATTGTAGCATCTCCAGTGTTTCACATGAAGCATGATGCTGGCAGTTGCTTTCCAGATAGATAGGTGAGTCTGCCTGTGCATGAGACACAGAGAGCCTGGGAGATCGCCTGTGGTGAACTATTCCTTTCCATTGCCTTCTTCAACAGAGACAGCTCCGACTCCCTTTTCCTACGTGTGAAATATGTGTTTAACATACTCCTCTGCCCCAGTAAGAGAACTAAAATGTTTTTATCTTTGAAATCTTTAAGTTTCACTAAGAATTTTCCAATAAGCTGTCAAACTTCAAGCCGCCCATCTATCTTTTTTGTCTCATTTCACATGTGCTTGCGTCTGCTGCATAGATTTTATTTTAGTTTCATATTAATCTTCTGCTGCTGTCTGCAATTTGATCTTAAGCAGAGTATTAAAGGAAACAGAGAACATTTTAAAAGATGCATGATCCTTGTATGTACTGAACAGCACCCGTTACAACCACTGATGGGACATTCTCATGAAATGGACCTTTAAGTGATAGGCTCTGATGAGTCCTCAGTCATCAGATTCCTCTGAGATACAATGCACTTTGACATCATGGACATCTAATGACAGAGTCAGACATAATGGCAGTCCTACTTCTAAGATGACTGGGGGAAAAAAAATTCTAATTTAGCCCAGTGGATTTCAGCCTGAGATAGTTTATCAATGAACAGCCATGGAAACTTGCTAAGAGAGGTTATCCTCAAAATTTAGGCCAGTCCTGGGGGTACAGATGTCCTGGGGGTACATCTGTGTCTGGGGTGGGTTAGGAGAAGGATGGGGTGATGGAGAAAAGGAATTGACAATAGGAAAGTAAAATTTAGGTCTGGGGCTGGGGAGTGTCAAGATAAAGAATTGCAGAGCCTAATTTAGCTCTTATCTGTAATTCTTATCTCCCCAAAACTGCTCGAGCAAATAATCAGTCCCTGATTTCTAACTTGGTCAAAAAACTTTTTAAACTCATGCTATGAGTTCAGAAATAAAAGAGAAAATTAAATAATGGAAGAAATTTGTCCATTCTAACCCCAGAAGTCTAGTTTCATGATTGGGTCACATTTTAAAATATATTTGCCGATTCTGTTTGTGTGTCTGTCTGTCTGTGTCTCTCATTGCTTTCATTCTTTTATAGCTTTCATTCTGTTTTAATTTTCTTGAAACTTCAACGTAAGTTTTTTTATTTAAGTCTACATTCTAAACAACTTTAAATCAATAGTCTGAAAGTCAAGTGAAGAAACTTGACTTTCTCTTGCTGACATCTTTTAAGTTAATAAATGGATATAACATACACATTCTCAAAATTTAAAAAATAATGTATTTTTTTTTGAGAGTTTAAATGAATGACAGTCACCTAAAAGCTGTACCTGGAGCAAACAATGACTTGTGACCCTATGTAGACATATCTTTGTCGTATTTTGAAAACATGTTTTAAGTAATTCTGTCCTATTAGCTTAGTATGGACATTGAAACAGAAAAATTCTGACTCACATAATTGCCTGGTCATGATTAAGATTAAGCTGAAATAGAACAAATACAAGGATTGGCAAGAAGAAAAGAGAAACTGACTTAAACTTAGTTAGCATAACATTTTAGATGGTATATTTTTGAATTATTATAAAATTTAAAATTTATGTTAAAATATACATTGTCATACCCATGACTGAAAATAGAGTGATTGGAGGAGCATGCAGAATAGGAGAAAAGTAGGGAACATCTTTAGTCTAATAAAGACAAGCTGCCTGAGTAATCGGGCCTTTCTTAGGAAGAACTGTGCTTTAGTCAGTGTTTGTTTTTATCCATCCCTTTGGCTTCCTTCTGTCCTTGGCACCTGGTATCCTCATATGACCCCTGGGATTTCCAGAGTCCCTACTCTGCTAGATCAGAGCACTATATTGTTCCTAGTTTCCCCATTTCTTACCATTGAAATTTGGCCACCTATACTTACTTCTGAGGGCTCTGGTTTTTGATTAGTTGAAAACAGATGGTGTCTGAGTCAGGATGGAGCTCACTGAAAAAGGAGATTTCGCATAGACTATGGTAAGTAGAATGGTAAGGGGAATCTTACAGAATTAGAACACAGTTAGGCCTAATGGCTTCTTGTTTTTGCTGCTTTCCACTTTTTTCTCTGTTCTCTGCTTCCTTTCTCAGGCTGTTAACTCCTCAAGAGGGCAGCGAGTTGTCTTCTTTTGTCTTAGCCTTGCTTCTCCCATTGTTAATTAGCTTCATTGCTGCTCAGTTTTTCCGGAAGGCACCATGATCGACCCCACCCATTTTTTTCACCCTAGGCCATTGGTTGCCAGTGAGCCATAGACTCCCTCCCAGAGATGCTCACTCCTCTCCTCCCAAAGTGTAGCTGTAACTGACAGGAACCCATTAGATCAGAGACTCTTAGCAGGGCAGGATTTCCTTCAAAGAGGCTGGGGCAGGAAGGCAATGCTTGGATCTGGAACAGATGTTTTGGGACATTTGGGAGTCTTGAAGCTCTCAGACTCTGGGGCTGCCCCGCTGAGTGATTGGCGAGTTTGGCAACACATCTTGCTTCCTTTAACTAATCTGGTGTGTCTGAGAGACACTGTGGGGATAGGAGGAATCTCAGAATGCTTTCCTCAGCATCACTAGCACATTGTAAGTCTCTCTTGAGAATACTTTCCCCCTTCTGAAATGGTGATTACATTCTGCCTAAATTCCAAGACATCTTGGCTTCCTGGAGAGGTGTAGGTGAACACTGACCAACATGCATGCCTCTTAGTGTGTTTTATTGATTACATAACTTATCTAAAAAGATAGGTCAGCTCTGGCGAGCTTTCCCTAACACATTTTTCTCAGTGTTGGCAGCTGGAAGACTTGCTTGCATGTGTGTTGATGTGAGTGGCCTTGGGAAGAAAGAAATCCCATCCCCTGCTTAAGGCGCTGGGGAAGAATAAACAAGGATAAGTGTAAGGAGGTCAGTTGTCTGTCCCTTGGTGTCACATCTTCATCTGAAAAGCCCCAAGCAGCTGATTACTCCCGATTACCCAGACCTAGTCCCTTTCGCTGTCTGCCTCCTTACAAAACACACACACAACTTCCCTTTTACTCATGAAATTTATTTTCCATTATCAAATCTTACTTTATTATGTACATCTAGCTTTACACGTGAATTTTCTGCATTCAGAAAAAAGCTCGCTCGCTTTTCCTATCTGTAATATCATTCAAACAGGCGTTCAATGTGACGATGCCTCAGGGAGTTTCAGGATGTTTATTTCTTTTGGCCGCACATACATCCGCTAGCTCAGTCTTTCTCTGTCTCTTTGCATCTCTGCTTCTCTCTCTCCTCTTACGTGTAAACACACACCGAGTCTCTCACAACCTGTGCAGATAAATGTCTCGGAGGGTTCCTGAGTTCAATGTCACACTGGGCAGAAGTGGAGCAAGAGTGGAGGGCGAGTGCGCGCTGTGCGGGCGGGGAGAGACCCTTTCCGGCCAGCAGAGGGCAGCCGAGGGGAGGCGCTGGCGCGCGAGGGCTGAGCGAAGCCTCGCCTCGCTCGGGCAGCCTCAGCCTCAGCACCAGCCGCGGCGGAGCCTGGAGCGCAGCCACTGAGGGCAGCGGCGGCGGCGGGAGCGAGGCGCGCAGGGAGCAGCGGCGCGGGCGGGAAGCAGAAGCCGCCGCCGCCGCCGCCGCCGCCGCGACGGGCAGCCGGGCTCGCCGGCAGCCAGCTCGGGCCCCTGCCCCCTCAGCTTCGTGTCTCCCGGCGCCGGGCGGCCGGCGAGTCTGGAGCCCGCGCCGTCGCCGGCCGCGTCCCCCGGGCATGGAAGGAGGCGGCAAGCTCAACTCCTCGTCCAACAGCCGGGACGATGGCAACAGTGTCTTCCCCGCCAAGGCGCCCGCGACGGGCGCAGGGTCGGCCGCGGCCGAGAAGCGCCTGGGCACCCCGCCGGGGGGCGGCGGGGCCGGCGCGAAGGAGCACGGCAACTCGGTGTGCTTCAAGGTGGACGGCGGCGGCGGCGGCGGCGAGGAGCCGGCCGGGGGCTTCGAGGACGCCGAGGGCCCCCGGCGGCAGTACGGCTTCATGCAGAGGCAGTTCACCTCCATGCTGCAGCCCGGGGTCAACAAATTCTCGCTCCGCATGTTTGGGAGCCAGAAAGCGGTGGAGAAGGAGCAGGAAAGGGTTAAAACTGCAGGCTTCTGGATTATCCACCCTTACAGTGATTTCAGGTGAGGACTCCCTGTCGCCGCCCCACCCTCCCTTCCGGGCGCGCCCTCCAACACGCTTCCCCGCGCCTGGGAGGGGGCGCCCGGGGACTCGGAGGGAGGGGTTGCCGGGCGGGCGGGGGGTGGTGCTGCCGGCGGCTCCCACTCGGGCTGAGCTGGCTCGACTCTTCAACTAGTTTCCGCCGAGGAGCGGGTGGGATGAGGAGCTCCTGTTGCCCGGGAATCCCAGGGAGGCTCGCCTCCTTTGCCTCGTGAACTTTGGGGACACATCGGGGAAGAAGTCCACGGTGACCCCCAGATGGGAGGATGCTAAGTTGTGCCAGAAAAACTTTTAAAAACTTCGGAGATGAGAGTGTAAGGAAGCGGCCAGAAAGTCGTCTTTGGGGTGACTCCCTTCCTCGCGCTGCTCCCCCCATAAGTGGGCCCCTCAGAAGGGGAAAACGGCGCTCCTGGGCTGGAGGAGAGGATGGGGCAAGCGGAGACAGTGACTCACAGGTCCTAGCTGTTCCAGCCGCTCTCGCCCCTGGGGAATGTTAATCTGTTTTTCATCTGCTTATAGGCACTGGGCATCCTCAGTGCATTTCTTCAGAATAGTGGCTGGCAGGCTGAGGAAGGGCAGTTTGCGCTTGGATCGTCCCTGACTTGAGGTATCAGTGGAACAGGCGCTGCCAGGTCGGGCAGCAGTGTGGCAGGAAGCTTCGAGTTCCCAAAACAGAGGCAGGGGGCGTTTCCAGAGCCCCCTTCCTGAAACCGAGAGACACCCTTTCTTGACCTTGACTACAAGTCTGTTTCAGAAATCTCTTTCCCCGTTTCCCAGCTCGGGAACAAGGGCAGAGAGCTGTCAGCTGTCAGGGAAACTGCTTCCGAGAATTAAAATTAAGACGTTTCCCCATCTTATTTGTCGCCCAAGTATTCTTTCGGTTATAAGCCTGTTTAGAGATTATCAAATGAAGGTCGTGAAGTAGATCCTCTTAGCGTGCGCACACCCTGCAACTCCAGAATAAGGTTGGGCTTTCCATTTAAAATTATAAAACTCAGGGTGGCATTTATTACTTATTATTTAACTGAACTCTTTCGAAAAGGAATCAGTGGAAGTAGTATGTATGCAACTATGCAGTTTTAATAGGCGTCTGTTAAACAGCAAACAAATACAGAAATAGAAAGCAGCATTACTTTGAGTTATGTTTAAGGGAGATTGCCATCAACTCCATGCCTTAATAGGAGCTGTCCACAGTTCTGAATGATATTAGCTGTGGAAAACCCAAACTCCTGCCACACAAAGCCTTGGAGTGACTGTCTTCACCTTCTTTGAAATTTATATATTATCTCAGAAATCAGTAGCCTCTGTTATTTGTGAATAGAGTGAATGGAATTTAGGAAGTGTATCATTTTAAGGTTCTTATTTGCAAAAACATGTAACAAAGTCCAAAGGAGGACTTACAAAATCCAATGACATCTATAGTCTATGGCAAATTAAGAGTTGGACTGAAAGAATGTTTACATTAAGAGGATCTACTAAATAATCAACCACGTTTTCTTCATCAGGAAGATACTTACAGAAGCAAATTTATAAATGACCTTGTTTTCAGGTGTATTAGATTGTCATGTTCTTTAGAATTTTAAAGGTTAAAGTCAAATGTAGAATATTATCTCTTCCTCAATCCTCAGTGGAAATATGTTGCAACCTAATACCTTTTCATCATGAAGAAAGTTTACATGGAAACAGCCTTTAGTCTTAATAACAAAAGTAAGCATGGTGTTTCCAGAAATATATGTGGTTCACTATTCACATGTAAATAAAATGCTACACTTTAATTTTACCTCAGTTAAGTGATCACTCTTGATTACATGACACTTTTATTTCTTGAATAATGTGAAAAGAGATTACACTTTTCAAAATGGTGGCACATATTAAATAATTAAACTTTCACCACCTACTAGATAAAAACATAGAGCCACCTTTCAGGAATTGGAATGATGCGCCAGCATCTTTTGAATGAATGAAATTCATAAAGTTAAAGATTCTCCACATTTTCTCAAGTGAGTCATATAAGACAAAAATATCTTTTAAAAACAACAAAAAATGTTACAAAATAAGAAATAAATTGAAATCAGATGATGGTTTATTTTTATCATACATTTCAAAGAAATGAGAAATGATTAAAAAGTGAGGTAATACTCTAAACAAACTCCAGTGTGGATTAGTTTGCAATATTTGATTTTCTCTTGCATAACTGGAGAAAGGAAATGACAGACATAAATTGAACAATTACTAGGTTTCAGTTTTTAACTGGAAGGTATCTGAAAAAAGACAGATTTTAAAACTCGTAATTACAATATATACCAGTTTTCTAAAACAAAAAACTAAGGAAGTAATCATGTACATACTTATTTGCATATGTTAAGGCATTTAAATCTTATTATTATTTCATTAATATTTTTATATGCTCTCAATACCAGTAGATTTCTCAAAACCTGTAACATGTCAGGATAATGTAATGACAAAAGCAGAAATAAGAAGGACAAAATTCTAGCGGTACTTTTTTCCTAAAGGAAAAGCAATATGGGAATAATCTCTAACATAATAGAAATGTTATGATTATGATCTGTTCACCTCAGGCTTCTTCCTGAAGAAGATACTTTAAGGGCAGAGTTTTGCCCTGATTCCTACAATACCAAATTTATGTTCAGTAATACTTTGGCCACCAAGAAAGTGACACTCAAGAATAAATTTCCATGGAGGGATGGGGAGATACTGGAAATAAAGATTTTTTTTTTTAACTTAATACTTTCATAAGCTTTTGCATGGCCAAGGAAGTTTACTCATTCTGCTCTTTGGTCAGCCCTGTACTGCTGCGTGCAGTGTGAGCCTGCTACTCCAGGGCATGTCAGGACTTTAACACTGTGCTGATGATCTAGTATCCCTTTTCAGCGTGACTTCCGAGGCAAGTCCCTTTCCACTTCCCTCTGGTGGCTGGGCTGTGCTCCCACTGAGACTCCCGCAGAGCTAGCTAGGTGCTTCTCTCACCCACTGGCCCAAGAGAGCTATTGCTGTGTCTGGCAGGTAGTTTTCTCCTACCTCCGGTGGAAGCAGGGCAGAGGCTCTGTATTTCCCTTCTTTCTCAGGAGAGGATGATGTTAGAAACCTTCAGGGACTAAAGAAGAGTCAAATATCAAATACTCCCAATACTGTTAGAAATAACTGGGTGGCAGAAAGGGAAATATGATGATGGAAGCAGAGATCACAGTGATGTCCCAGGAGCCAAGGAAGCCATTCAGTGTCTGAGAGCTGGAAAAGGCAAGGACTGGATTCTCCCCTAGAGCATCCCAAAGGAACATAGACTTTGATTTTAATCTCATAAGACTTGGTTTTGTTTTGTTTTTTGGAAATAGGTGGGAGCTAGAGAGTTTAGTAAAGAAAATCTTACGTTTTTGTTTATATCATGGTATATAATCCCCCAAACTAGGGAAAATATAGTTACTTAAAAAGTAAAATTACACTGATCTTTGTGTAGTGAGGACGTGGTCTCAGTCTTACTGAGTTTCATGTGCACAACATACACAAAAACAAGTATCTAATCAGGCGGTTAAATGTGATTTTTTTTTTTTTTTGCGATCGCTAACAGTGGTTATATATTTATTAGTTAAAATTTTACTTTTAATTTATTTAATAAAAAACAGACACTGGCGTAGCATTGCGCTTTCAGAGCCAATCCATGGTTATGATACAATCATTCAGATGGATTGGAAGAGTAGAGTACTTTTGCAGGTGGTTTTTATCATTTGAGTAATTTACCTTGAAAGAATTTATCACCAGACTATTTGCCATTTCAGAGGATTCTGACATTATTTTCCTGGATCACACTTATATAAGGGCTCTTTTATAGATAATGCTCCCGTTTCATATATATTGTCAGCCACATCTTGCCTCTGGTAAGGGAGGAGATTTTATATCTTGACTTGTTATTTCTTCTGCTTCTCGTCAATCAGTGCGAGTAACTGTAGGAAAAGCTTATTATGTCGTAAGCACACAAGGACTCTAGAGACGGGAGTCACTTCCTGAAGATGTTGCCATTTCTGGCCTTGCATCCCTGCCTGTGTTGCAGCCACCAGAGTGGTGATGTCAGAGGTCACATATGTGTTCATTAGTGAAGGGAGGCTTCACCCATATTACACAGTAAGTCAGAGAAACCTTTGTTTCTGGGAGCTTCTCACGAAAAAAAAACAATTCAACCTTCTGGGCTTTAAGGACTAATTAGCCTACTGTTATGTTATCTTTGTGCTGAGTTCAGTCTGTACTCTCCCAGCAATGCTCCTGTTATTTGCTTTCCATATCATCGCAGCCAAAATTAACCTTAAGAATTTATTTATTTTCTCTGTTAGGCGAACCTTTTTATAGCTTATAAATTCAATTAAGTTTTTCTTAGGGGCTCTAGGCCCAATTAAAGTGAAATTATTTGAAAGATTTGGAAGTATGAATTTCTTCCATTACTTTTTCTTAGTATATGTGTAAGTTACAAAGCTAAATTTTATTTAATGTTTCACTATTTCATTGCATTTGATAGATATGACTGTGATATTATACTACTAAAATGTTACAAGAGGTCTTGCATTCTTTTCTGAGCAACTTTCCCTTTAAACCTACTTTTGGGGACTTGGTATAAATTGAGAGACTTTGGGCAGATGCGTTTTCACCAATTCACATTTAATTATGTGGACTTACAGCTATGAACTTGAATGTTGATGAGTAATGCAAGAATTTTAAATGCATTGAAACAATATATTACTTATTATCAAGAGCTCATTTAACAAAATCAAAGTAAGCTGTATCTACTTGGTCAAAAACCACAAACCAAAACAACATCAACACCAAAAAGCAACTTAAGCAGTATTTGTAATTCTGCATTATTCCACTTAATGAACTTATATCCCAAAGTGAGTAAGAGGCAAGGAGAGTATATCTGATGTGATGCTCATGTGAACATTTTGCCATTCTAAGTGTAATTCTTTTATTTAGAAGATAATTTTCTTCATTACTTAGAGACAAAAATTGGGCTAAGCATGAGGACTTTCAAATATAGTTTCTTGTAATTACAATACAAATTATGGTAGACCATAGCCCTACATGAAGAGTACTGAATGTTTTCTGGGTCTGTGACAAATTTTCATTTTATCAGTTTCTGTAAAGAAGTAACAAACTATGAATTAAGCCGACACTATATATTTTAGCAGTAGAGGTGGTGGTAATGAAGAAAAAAAATCTTCATACACTAGGAAAAAAGACTATTTTCACTTACACTAAGTACTTTTCTTCTACAAATCATTTTCTTTGTGAAGGCATCTTGATATACAACTTACCATTATTTTTCCAGGAAAAAAATCAAGGGAATATGGTAATGCTTCCTGGTGCATCCTGGAATTATCTATGTTTTTGCAAAATAAACCATCCTGGTTCTATTAATTCTCTGTATTGTGTTGTGTGTGTGTTGTGCATGTGGATAGAAACTATTCAAGGGGCATCTGTATACAATTATATGCCCATAAGCATATATATTGACATTGATTTTTAAAAAAAGATATTATTTGTTTATTTGAGAGAGGGAGAGAGAGCGGGGAGAGAGAGAGAGAGAGAGCATGAGAAGGGGGAGAGGTAGAGGGAGAGGGAGACTCTCTGCTGAGCGGGGAGCCTGACAGGGGACTCATTCCCAGGACTCCGAGATCATGACCAGAGCTGAAGGCAGACGCTTAACTGACTGAGCCATTCAGGCGACATTGATTTATTTTTGAGTTGAACGTTTGTCTGACACATTCCACCCAAGTGTGAATGACAAAAATTGATGTGATGACCCTTTTCAAGTTTATTAGTTAATTTCCCCATAATATACTTGAACCATTTCACCTAATAACTGACCACTCAGTTAAAGTAAAATAGCAGAATTATATGTGTCCTGGATTTACAATTGAACCATCTTATTTACATAGACCTGTTTTTATTTTCAAGAAATTAGCTCTAACGCTGAATTAGTAAGGCTGATTACACACATACAGAATTAGCAACTATTTACAAATTTTGTACATTCATTTTAAGTAGGGCTGTAATGAACATCTTTGTGTGTTACTCTTCATTATATTTTGGGCAGAGTTCAGGGAACGGAATTACTGACTGTGAACATTTTACAGATTCTGTCCATATCGACTTTACCAATTTAATACTGCCACCAGTCGAGACCCTTTTTAAAATTATGAGTGATGTATGTTTACCAGTGTGGTTGATATTTCTGTTTAGATGTACATAAGCAGTTTTAGGACAGAAAGTGGAAACTATATTCTATTCATCATCGAGTGGGAAGAGTGATCTTAAAAAGCAAATATTATTTAATGTCTAATAATATCATGCTGCTTAAAACCCTTCAGAGGCTTCCCATTACTTTTAGAGTACATTTGAGCTATAAGATCTTGCACAATTTCAATTTATCTATGTAACCTCATCACCCACAATTTACTCCCTCACTGTTTTCTAGCCCTTGGGTAAATTTTCAGCTCCTGCAGTAAGCTGAGTTCTCTCCTGTTCCAGAGATTTTGATGTGACATTTAACCTCACTGCCTAAGATTCTCTTTTCATTTTTTGTCATTCTGCATCACAGTTAGTTTCTCCTTGTCATTTGGCTTTCAGTTTAATCATTGTGATCACCCTCAACCTTTACCCCTACTTAATTTTCTGAATCTCTCATTTCACTAGAATTTATAATTATATGTATGTCCCTTCACTAGAATTTAAGTTCCATGACGTCTTCAACATTATTCAATTTTATATTCCTAATGCCATAAAAGTGCATGTAAGAGATTTTTTTCTTAAATTTTTTCAGATGCGTTATTTTTTAAAAGCTTTTCTGAGATATAATTAAGATACAATACAATTCTCATTTAAACTGTATGATTGAGGGGTGCCTGGGTGGCTCAGTCATTAAGCGTCTGCCTTCGGCTCAGGTCGTGATACCAGGGTCCTGGGATCGAGCCCTACGTTGGGCTTCCTTCTCCGCAGGAAGCCTGTTTCTCCCTCTCCCACTCCCCCTTCTTGTGTTCCCTCTCTCACTGTGTCTCTCTCTGTCAAATAAATAAACAAAATCTTTAAAAAAAATAAAGTGTATGATTGAATTTTTTTTTTTTTTAGTATGTTCAGATTGTACAACCATTATCCAAATCAATTTTAGAAAATTTTATCCAGGTAGGAACCCATACCCATTAGCACTCATTTCTATTTCCCCTTCCCTTTTCTCCCATAGCTCTAAGCAACCACCAATCTACTTCCTGCCTCTAGAGATTTTTTTTTTTTTCTGGACATTTCGTTTCAGTGGAATGGCATGTAGTCTTTTGTTATTGGCTTATTTTCAAGTTTCATCCATGTTTTGTAGCATGTTTCAGTACTTTATTTCTTTTTTTTTTTTTTGCTGATATGAACATTCTTGTACAATTTCTTGTGCAGAGAAAAATTTTCATTTCTCTTAGAATTGAAACTCCTGAGTCAACATAACAGACTTTTAACAAATATTATTGAATAAATGGGTGAAGAATTAGTCAGCAACCAGGGTGTGCACACATTTAATCTTAGAGTTAGTAAATCCAGATAAAGCAAGCTCTTTCTTTCCCTATAGCAATACCTAGCATCCACTCCCCACACTGCCACATGCAAGGACGCGTCACAACTATTACATCTCTCTGCCCAGGATAGATGACTAAATGAAACTGCAGGGAGGTTAAGCAGCATGAACATGGTGACATAGATCGTAAGAACTGGGCCAGGAATTCAGCTCTTCTGAATCTTAATTCTGTCACTCCAACTCTTTTACCTAAAAGGAAACAAGGCTACTAGTATAAATAATTCTAACCTGCAGGCGAACATTATGGATTAAACCTAATTATTTATTCTTCCTACCTCTTGAAATCATTCCAAAATAATTTGAGAAGACACACAGATACAGAGATAAATAGAAAAAAGAGGAGAAAGCAGAGGAACAAGAGATCTCAAAAACATTTTGGAAAATAGAAGGCTAGTGGAGAAATTATATTTTACTTCCACAGTCCTTCACCATTGAACCCCAGAAGTGTTTAGGACATGAGGTACTAATTAAGAAAGAGTTTCGAGGAAAGCCAGGCTGAAACCAGGAGGATTAAATAAGGGTCTTCATTGTGGATACAGAACTCTCAGGCTTAACATTAGAATGCTTGGAGCCAGGTCAATTCTCCCCAAGCAGGAAACTGGAGAAAAATACATCCAATGGGAGATATTTCAAAGCCTACAAATTCTTATTCATTATCTAATGACTTTGCAAAAAGCCTTGCATATGTACATAGAGACTGTAATTACATTTTGTTATTCTATCATCTAATGTGATCTGTAAGCAAAAGATTATGAGTCTTTTGAGAAAAGTCTCCATCATAAGAGAGAAAGACTAAATCAAACAGCAAAAGAAAGTCCAGAGAACAGAGAAGCATTTGCGGTTAAGGGAAATTACAACATTATTAAAAAATTGTCTGTAAATTATATCTTCAGGAGGATATTTTATGTATGCAATAAGAGCAATATGCTATGAAAAGAGTACCCAGGAAGTAAAAAAAAAAAAACAAAACAAAAGAAAAACACACACATGTAGTAAGTTGGCACATAAAGTCTAAGAAACCTCTCAGAATTAGGACAAAAAAAAAAAGAATGGAAACTATCACAAAGTAAAGGATAATTCATAAGGTCAAAATCTATAAAAAGAGTTTCAGAATGAGAACAAAGTGTGAAAATGGACATATGGAATTAACAGAGACATTTTAAACAAAATTTTCCAGATAGCAGGAAGTGAAATGTCTTTTCTGAGAAACTCACAGAGTGCTTACCATCATGAAAGGAAAAGACCCCACCAGGGGTCATCACACACAAGCTTCAGAACAGGATTGAGTCAGAAAAAAACACTAAAACTTTTCAAAGAGAAATTTACATATCAAGAAGTGGGAAAAATACTGTAAGCTAAACGATAATGTAATGGTCTACAAAATTCTGGGCTTTGGTTTCCTCAATTATAAAATGAGGAAAATAATATATGTATCTTTTCAGGTTGTTGGAGTGATACATATTTTATGTTCATATTATAAATATTTTTATAGTGTCTAGATACGTAGTGTTTAGAAATTATGCTCTGCACTTAATGCTGTGTGTTAACTATTATTATGAAATTAAAATTGAAACAGAATTAAGGAGTGTGAACTATTTGAGAAAAGAAAATACTCTCTTTGTACATACTTAACAACCTTTAGAATTCTTTAAAGCACCACATGTGTCTCTGAAGGCAGGGCCATTAACTGTTAGGCTGTTCTGTTTCTTTATCTTAGAAGTCTGGGCAGCAGAACCCCTGATGTACAATGGCACTTTCTGTGTGTGCTATGTGAAATAGCTTCACTTGTAAGTCAATTAGCATTAGAAAACTTCTAATGCATCCTCTAGCTGCAAAATTTTCCGGGTATACCATTATTACCTTCTAAGTTGGTATAGAATGCTATAGTAGTGAGCATTTAGAATAGCTTTTAGGGAAAATTCTAATGACATTGAGTTGCATGTACTCCTTCCTGTTAATCTTTGTTTTCATCAGAGAGTGGCATAGTTAAACCATTTGGGATCTTATTTCAAATCAGTTAAATGTTATGTATGAGCCAAATAAGATGATTCATAACTTGCTAAATTCTTTCATTTTTTTTATTGTCAAGTTTAATAGCCTGTGAAAAATGGTTATTTGGAAATACAATTTAAGAAAGATCACAAATTTAAAAGAATGATTTTTTAATCTTTTTTAATATCATTTTTTAGCAGATGTCACTTATTACCCTTGCAGAATGTGTTAGCCTTGTTTTTTTTAAAGAGAATATACCTTATTAAAAATTATACAATCTTTGTTGTTTGAGAGATGTGAGCAGAGGCTGAAAAAATGAATACTGAATGTTATGTTAATGGTACTGATAGGGAAAATAGTATTCCTTATTTTTTCTATAGAAGAGTTATTCATTATTTAAATAATTATTTTTAAAAAGGTTCTTTGTTCTGAGCAATAAATTTGGTATTTGTTTTGAATAATCATGTAATGAATTAGGTTGAAGATTAGTGACAGATATATTGTTTGGGATTCAGATATTTTTTTTGATATACAAAACAGCAGAGATCTATGCTGACACCACCTAGTTATGGTTGTACATGTATTGAATAATATAAATAACCCAAGAATTCTATTAGCTGTAATTATTGATTATCCTAATCATTCATGCCTATCCATTTACTGACTCTTAGGCTGTCAGGCTCATAGGATTCTTTAAGAATCAAATGAAAGCTGCGGATCCTCTGTCCTAGAAAAGCGCATATATTCACAAAATTTTGTCTGTGGTTTCAAGAGGTTTGTGGTTCCCTGCAAGCACATTTATTTTTGGATTCCAGGTTAAGACTTCCTGAACTACCTAATATTTTTACACAGAAATACGATGCTAAAAACAATGGGTAGAAAATACCTGGAGACAGAGTTTCGTTTGGACAAGCCATTTAAGAATTAGGACTGTAGCTAGAAAGACTTGTCTTGAGAGGGAGAGAGAGGATTCCCTGTCAACCAAGAAGTTTAGTTCTGAGGCTAGATACTTGATCAGGGATTGAATAGAGATTTGTTCTTGATGGGTCAGTCAGTGCAATAAGGCACAAAGTTATAGCTAGAAACATATTTGGGGTGAGAAGACACTAAATTATTTTTTGCAGATGATGTTTACCTGCTTTAAAAAGCCGATTGAACCAGCTGATAAATGATCAAATTAACTGCAAAGTTCAGTAGGATGGCTGATTATAAGATAAATATGTTAAAATATTTCAGTAACTTTCCTACATTTTAACAACCATGATTGAGGATATATAATAGAAAAGGAATCACTGACTACAAAAGCCAAAAATATAAACTCTATACCCACATTTGAAATTTGAAAAAACTTGAAAAAAAATTCAAATCAATATATAAAAGATAAGTTATACAACAAGTAGTATTTTTTTTTTAAAGATTTTGTTTATTTATCTGACAGAGAGATAGAGAGCACAGCAGGGGCAGTGGCAGGCAGAGGGAGAAGCAGATTCCCCACGGATCAGGGAGCCCAATGTGGGGCTCGATCCCAGGACCCTGAGATGATGACCTGAGCCGAAGGCAGCTGCTTAACCGACTGAGCCACCCCGGCACCCCATACAATAAGTAGTATTAATCAACTAAAATAGTTGAATAAAATCCATTCTCATTAGTTTGCAGTAAAATTAAATCCAAATAAGTTTAAATTTATAAAAGGTAAAAACAACTGAAATCAGAGTTCCTAGAAAGATATTCATCAATTACTTAATAATGTTGCCATGGAGCACAGCTTTCCAACATAGTGCTCTAAAGACTGTGTAAAGTGTTGCAACCTTTCTGAGGTCTATTTGTTTTTTATTATGTTATGTTAATCACCATACATTACATCATTAGTTTTTGATGTAGTGTTCCATGATTCATTGTTTGCGTATAACACCCAGTGCTCCTTCTGAAGGTCTATTTGACCCTTAAAAAAATTCTTGAAAATGTATAAGCTAGTAAATTATCTTACAGAAAAAAAATATGACATGTTCATGGATACAAGGATGAGCCCTGTAATATTTTTCATAATAGTAGCAAGATATAAACAAATATAACCTGAGTAAAATGTCAACCTTGTCCAAAACCCTGCTTATCAGTTATTCCCTGTATCTCTGCCCTGCCTTTTCTTCATAGAACTTATCAGAATTTATTATATTATATGAAATGTTTTGTTTAGCTAATTTGATTTTGATCTTTCCTCATCTATAATTAAGCCTCACTTAGGGGCTTGACTATAACCCCTGTATAAAGCGCTGTATTCCCAAGCCTAGCTCCATGCTTGGCATAAAGTAGGCACTCGATAAATATGAGTGAATGAAGAAATATTAGCAATATTATGCTCAGTCTTGGTTTTCATACACAGTTTTCAACAACCAGATGGTCTTTCCCCCTATGTTTCCTACAAAAAATGGAATATTTTAATTTAGTGCAGATAGCCTAACCTAACACACAGAAACATGTATTGAGAAATGAAATTTGAAGCTATTTAAAATAATATGCATACATACTTGTATTAATTCAGTTTACTGTAATGCTTGTTTTTATGTAGTTTTTAAAAAAAATTGGGAATATATGTTGTGGATATCTTGGGATGACTCCTGTTTCACAGCCCCGTAAATGCTGTTTAAATGTCATTGCCTTTGAAATCAATGCTGTCTTCATCAAAATAGAGCTGAAAATATCTCTCTTTGGGCAGTGACATTAAGAAAGAATAACTTACATTACTTTTTGGTATGCATCATGTTTTTTTTTTCTTTTGCCAAATTGTGTTGCCTTGGTATAACGGTGCACATTTCAAGCCCTGTTGTGTGGGGATTGGAAATTAACACTGTCTCTATAGGTATAATTAATAAAATATTGAGTCAATGTTTTGAAAGAAGATTATTTTAAACTTTGACTCTGTGGTAAGTAGGTTTTTTTTTATTGTGTTCACCAAACTTAAAAAAAAATCCAACCAAAATTTTTCTGAATAAGCACTATTAAATTGATCCTTGCGTAATGTTAATGGAAAGCATATCATAGATCTTGAAACAAGAAAATTGAAGTTGACATAATTTTTAAAAGGAAAGGGAACTCGAGTCTTAGAAGACAGTGGTAGCTTAGTTTTTGCACATAAAAAATAGAGCAGATAGATAGCAAAACCAAAACACACGGACAACATTTACAGCAAAACTATCCCCATGAACCTAAAAGATAAATAAGTTGGGACAAACCTGTACCCACTGCAAGCACTGTGTTTTCTGAACCTCCATGTAGGTTGAAGGAAGGAAATAATGAGAATCAAGGTTATCTGGTAGATCAGAGAATAGGCAGACCTCCCACATAACCAACAGTTATATGCTGGAGAAGCAGCCAAAACTGGGATGGGATTGGCACAATCCAAGAGCAAGAGGTCTGCAGTAATTTCAAGAGGAAAAATGCTTGTCCCAGGTCTGGGGCTGGAAGTACATGTTAAGGGTCTGGAACAACTTGACATACCAGATAGTAAGGAAATTATCAAAGACTACCAGGGTAATATGAAAAGGAATCAGGAGCCAACTTGAAGAATTCAAGATGAGTTTCAAAAAGGATGAGAATTTCAACAAATTCAAACTCAGCAGGTGTTTGAATTGAGTTCATAATGATCCAAAAAATGCTTAACCTCTGACACTCATGGGGACTCAATTCCTTATCTTGAAACTTGGGTAAATAAAAGAAACAAATCAAGCATTTACCCTGCTTTGCCTATATTATCTGAGCCAATGTGTAGCTAAATAATAGAGGAAGAAAAGAGTGTCTTTATAAAATTGTTAAAGTTAATACATGAAAAGGTAATGATATTATTAGAAAATTACCCTTTTACCACCACCATTCAATTAATGCATCTAGATGTTGAGCATCAATGACCATTAATAACAAGAAAGAGCAAAGCCAGATATTGCATTTTCTTGATTAAAGAACACACACCAGCTGTAGTTTTGCCAAGGGAATGGAATCTGAGTCTCATCTGGCCTCTGGGTCCAGGTGCCAAACTTCAGGAAATACGGAGGGCCATGGAGTATGCTGAACTTGTACCTTGAGCATGTAATCAGCAAAATTCAGTGTTGGAGAATTGATGGGCCTGCCACCCAGGCTCTTCAGCAGATAAATAGTAAGGAAAAGGATGGAGGGAAATTTGTAGATTAAGAGATACTCTGCAAGTGGAGGTTTGAGGCAGATCAAACTATGCAATTTAGGGATGCATAATTGTGATGAAACTATATAAAGAAATTCAAGGAAGAAACTACTGTGAAGTCAGCAGAACTGTTATTTCGGAGGGTGCTCAGGGGCTGTGATTGGGATGGTACACATGGCAGGGCTTCCTAGGGGCAGTTCTAGTAAAGTTCTAGTTCTTGTCCTGGGTGGTGGTTTCAAGGATGTTTGATTTATAAAATCACTGTTTTCTCTATCTGTTTATTTTACAATAAAAAGTAAGGAAAAAAAGGGAAAGATAATTTTCACAAAGAAAGATCAGGCTATAATGAAAAAGAAGTGTAATACTACTATTTATCTTTCTGTTTTACTCACAATCTGATTTGTATTTGGAGCAAAACCCTAATTATGCTAAGGCAAGGCAAGATAATGCAACTTTTTGGTGGGAAAATGACCCAGACATGATCTCAGAAAAGTCAGAACCTTAACTCTTTTAACTTGATTTGAGGAGATGTTCAATCTCTTTGAAACTAGTCTGTAAAATTTGAGAAAATGTTATCTGTCTGCTTAAAGATGTTGTGATAATAAGATAATATGTGAAAGGTGTTTGACACCTAGCCAATATTTAACAAATAGTAAATTCCCTTTTTGGTTTCTTTTTGTTATCCTCTTAAGTGATTAATATATAAGTACAAGTAAATAATAGTGGTTTATCTAAAAGCCATTGGATTCTACTCATGAATTTACTCATTCAGTAAATATTTATTGAGTACTGAGTATGTTTTCAGGGAACACTAGGTGCTTTCAGTGTGGGAAAGAATGAAACTACCAGTAACAGTCCTTCAGAGGCTTTTTGTCTGGTAAAGAAGACAGGCACATAAGGATTTAACTTTAATGGAGGGAAAGAATGCCAATAGGGAAGTTGTACAAAAATGAGATGCCACTGAAGAAATCATGATATATTGATTATATAATATTTAATCATCAGCTACATTTTATAATTTTTTACTATTTATTTCTGAGAGTTTTGTTGCAAACTCTCACAGATAAATACTTTTGCATGTATTTTTTTGCAAAAAAAAATAATTGCTGGGGTAAAATTATCTCAGATATTTAACCTTTAAGTCTTTATTAGTCTATTGTTACACTGTTGTGATTCTAGAAAGCATAAAGTATTTTCAGGTTAGTCTTTAGTCAGTCAAGTCAAGAATTATTTCAGAATTATGTGCTTTCTTAAAAGGTAGAAAAATCCATTGGCAGATAGCAAAGGGATTTACTTATTGACTAAAATGTGGACTGCCTCTATATCTCTTTTCTATGGAAAATAAATCTAATGTATATTCCTTCTGTATCAACACATCATGTTGGAAAGAGAGAGAATAGTTCTTAACCTACTTTCCTATCTTCAATTTTTAACTTTATCATGATTGTTAATTGCCTGGGTGTCCTTTAACCATCTATTTCCATGATTCTTTCCCAGAGGCTTGGTTTAATTTTAAAAGTGCAGTGTATTCAGCCCTAATTATGTGAGAGCTCACTGCAGGCAAACAGCAAGATAGTAATGATCAAAATATATTCTTAAATCAGTGTGGCAGATACCAAAAGCACATTGCTATAAACATTTAATGCCTAGGAAATATAATCATGTAAGGTAATATTTAGAAGCTAGTGATGTTGGAAAATAAAATTCCACTCTAGAAACATAACTTCACTAACTGTGGTTTTTAAAATATATATATTTTTGTGGTTTTATATTTTTTATTTCTCTTATCAAGTATTTAAACAAGGCGATTACCCCCACAGCCTCAAATTCTTTTGTTATCAATAACTAGACATGAGGTGGTTTTACTTTCTGAGTGTGAATGAAGTTCACAGAATATACAATCTGTGTACCTGGAAATACTGTCCACTGTTTTCTTTGAAAAGCATGGTACTATATTGACTAAATGTCTACAATAAATCAAGAATTTTAAGCATTTTTCATCACAGTTTTACATTAATTTAGTGGGGAAAGAATTATTGTTGAAATGTTTTGACTGGTCATTCATGGGACAAGCAACAGTCAGTGATTTATTCTACAGAGCCAAAATGTGGGATTATCTCCTAAATTCTAACTATGTGCCAGATACTGTTTTAAGTGTCTTTATTTATATAATAGTACTGAATCCTTTGAGCAACCCTACAACATGTATTATTTGTGTCATATTACAGTCTAGAAAACCAGATTATGGAGTGGTTAGGTGGTCAGACAGCTTCTAAGTAGAGAAGCTTGGATTTGAACCCAGGGATCTGGCTCAAAGCCCAGGATCTTAACCACTTATCCCAGAGGAATTTAGTCATATCCTGACCCAGTTGACTCAGTCTTTTTCTCTGACTTGATTAAAAAATGTAGTGTTAGAATTTATATATTCTTGTCCTGCCTATAAGAATCTTAGTTATTTAGGTGATGGTCTTGAATGGGAAATGGTAACCCATTAGCCAAGAATTGACTGCATTTTTCTGAAAGTTCACTTCCAGTTCACCTGTTGGATTGAATTCTATGTGTAAAAACCTACTTATTCCAAATGCTTATTTCTCTTTATAAAGAGCTAAATATTTAACAATAAAGAGTTAAGGGTAAATCTTGAGAATTGAAATGTTCTTACGCAGGCAGTCAACTAAGACAGAAATAAAATATAAAGGCTTTTTTTTTGGCTCTACTTAAATTTAATACTCCAGGAAACGTAAGAACTAGTGAAAACAGTTCTATTTCCTAAAATACTTCTAATTTCCTTTCATTATTATTATTATTTTTTTGGTATCCTTTCAAATGATAGTGCTTAGGTACCAGAATGAACAGGCTATTCAAATGAAAATAGCAATGAAGAGCTGCATACATAGTGAAGGCATTGAGACGTGTATGGAAATAGAAAGAAGCTGTAAAACTTAAGCTACAGATATTATCGAAGAAAGATAGAGCTATTACACCAAAAGGTCAATGTTTGCTATTAGGTTGCAGTCTACAACCATATAGATATTATATATTAGATAGCTTATAAATTGGAGTTCATTAGAATAATAATGGATTACAATTGCTTGGGAAAATTTAAGAGAATTATTATTAGACTTTGAATCTACTGAAAAAAAAGGCAACTAAGAAAGGCAAGAAACAATGTATGAAATCCCAAACAGAATGAAACAAAAACAGAGATACTGAAGAATTAAGGAAAATCCTGCTGAAACGTATCTATTTACTTTTTATTTTTTATTTTTTTGAAACGTATCTATTTAAAAATAGTTAATTTTGAATTCTTGGAAAAATGAGGTAAGTGATGTTCCAATCTTCAAAATCAAAATTTTCTAATAATAATGGATAATTCAAAAGTGTATTTCATCATTTACCCTCTCTAACTTAGGTAAATTTAAATTTGTCTCTATAAGAACCATGCTCAAAGCACTTTAAATAACACAAAATGAAACAAACCTTGGGCTCTCAGTTATTTTTGATACTTTCATAATTTACTTTTTATCTTTACAGACTTTTGAAAAGAGGAATTTATATTCAGTCTCTTTCCCTTGCTTATTGTTACTCCTAAGCTCTGCATTATCTGGCTTTCCATTTGAGCAGAACTCTGGAAAAAAACAAAAACAAAAACACAACCAACCAACCAAACAATAAATCTTGTAAATGTCATTTAATTCCTTGTTTCTTAATCTAGTAAACACTCTTCAGACTTGATTTAATTTGAACCCTTCATGGCACCTGACACTCCTTTTTGACTTCTCTGATCCTCTCTTCTCTCATTATCACTTAAATGTTATTGGTTCTCAAGGTCTAGTTTCAAGGTCTTGTCTCTCCTCACTGTACATATTCTCCTTGGAAAGTGCCCTCCATTACCATGCCTTTAACTGTTGCTGCCTATTCTAGCCCAGGCCATATTCCTTAGCATCAGACCACATATCCAACTACCCCTTTGATATAGTATGTCACCTTTGACCTGATGGCCAAATCTGCTTTCCAGTTTGTGTTTCCTCAAGGATTGAGTGATTTATGATGGCACTTCACACTAAATCTCATTATTATTTTAGGCTCCTACTTGTTCTTCCCTGGCATTCAACCTGTGGTGCATAGGTTTGCACATGGCATGTACACACACACACACACACACACACACACACACACACAAACACACCAGACTCACCATGCCTTACTTATTCTGCCTCCTAAATCTGTTACCTCTTCATCATCACTACCAAGGTTCAGGTCCATTTCCTCTCTAACTTTTCTTTTATAATTCATCCATTGGCTTCTAGTGTGATTCTACTTCTGTCTTCCAAACCCAACACCATATTGTTCCTACTATATTTTGCTTGTTTTTTAAACAGATTCAATTGTCTTCCATGTGTCTCTACTTTTGTATGTTTTTTCAACTATTTGATATGTCTAAGTACAAAACCAAAAGTAAAAGCTAAATAGACAACTTTAGTTATCTATACTTTGGAGTTAGGCAGAGAAACAGTGTTGGGTTACAGAGTTAAACTAGAGATAATAAAACAGCCAGACAGTTTGGAATGGAATTCAAGAGGCAGGGCTCTGAGAAATTCTCCCTAACTTCACAGCTATGCGATTCAATTCAATACTGATTTACTAATAACATAGTATGTCTCAGCCCCTAAGCTAGACCCAGGATAGAGCACTGAAAATGTAGACAAAATTTCCACAAATTTTTCAACACATAAATGTCCATACCTTTACTTTGCATTCTCTTGGAATTTATTTATAATTTCTATCCCATTATCTTGAGACTGCATACATTTTCTGGTTATTTTAGCCATTCTATTCTTCCCTCTGTTTTCTCAAATTTTTTTGAGAGTATATATATCTTTTACCTCTTTTAGTTTTGTTCCCCCCCCCCACTATTTAACTGAGTGGCCTAAATGATTTGCTCTATACATAGCTTACATTAAGCATGGTAAAATGTTTCTTCTGATTTCCCTGTAGAGTAATACAAATCAAAATACAGTGCAATTATAATTTTTTATTTTATTTTAAATTGCTTCTAATGTATGTGATACGATGTATCTGATTGATAAATAAAACTTATGTAGGTCTATATAGATTTGCTTCTGTGTATGTGTGTTTCTAGAGCAAGCTATACTCAGATTTCTCTTTATGTAATGATAAGATGTATATTAAAAATCTTTAAGTTTTCCTGAAGATCTCGTAGACAATATAACTTAGACTTATGATGACAAAGGAGATCATACTAGAAAAGCTAAGTGATAAGTATGTAAACATTTGAAATAAAGTGATACTTCAAGAAAGAAATCTGGAAATAAAGCTCATGTGTATAAAGTCCAGCCATGTTAAAATACTCACACATACACATATGTGCATACGCATACTTTGTAAATCATATAAAGCAGGAAAGCATACACACAACTGCAGCGGAGAGCTCCCTATTTGTCTTGATCCAATTAGTGACTAACTGGGCTGAGTGTAGGCAAAGTTGCAAAGTATGAATAATCTGTGGTCTGCTCCCCAGCCTTTTCCTACAGCATTTTTCTTTTTTCACTCCTAAACGTCTTTCCCATTAAGACAAAAGAGTATCTGGGACTAACCATTATTAATGGTATTTAGATTTAAGTATATGCATCTTTTTTTTTTTACTTATGTTTTTATAGCTAATGGTAGAAAAGAAATTTCACAATGGAAAGAAGTGAGCAAATTATTTAATGTAGGTGGGTGATGGGAGATGTCCAGAGATGACCCTTAAATCATATTAGGTTTATTTGTCTCTTCCTGAAGGTAAAGCTGATTTAATGCTTTGGGATGATCCAGGGAAAGGTCAAAAGGTACAGTCAAGTATAACAAACAGGACTGAGGATGAAGAACATAAGTATGTAGTCCATCCTTGGCATGGTTATGCAATTTTCCTCTAACAGTTCAACATCTCTATGTATACAGAGGACATTCAGATTGCAGCCTCTACCCACATTTGGGTTTGGCTGGGGGATGTGTTAGAATGAAGGGTCACCAGTGACTCAGTGGGCCAGAGGATGAGTGCTCTAGATGATCCACCATGAGATCTAGTGTATGTGGGAAAAGAACAGCCATGAAAGGTTTGAATGAATGGGTAATAGACATAATATGACTAACAAATAAAGTGAGAGAGAGGACTTGGCTGGCCTAAGATATCTTACGGGACAAAAGTTGATTTCATTCTGCATCTAAATCTGGAGCAAAGTTAGTATCAGACTTGGTATTAGAGGGGTGCTGCAAATTATTGGAAGTATGGGCAGTATGTCTCTCCCAAGATGAAATTCAGAGTAGTAGTAAAAGTAATAGTTTCAGAAAAGTTACCAAATCAAAATTTCCAGGAAATTATATTGTTACTTATTTATATTTTTCAAGTAGCAATAATTGTTTGGGAATTCTGAAGTTTTGTGACACCTACATTCAACATATAGTAGGTGCTTTTGTATCCACGCATCTCTTATTGAAAATGCATTCACTCTGTACTTTCTTATTTTAAGTCCCAGAATTATTTTTAATTGTACTCAAAAAATATATATATTTAAAATATTTTATTTGAGAGAGAGAGAGAGAGCATTTGGGGGCTGTGGTGGGGGGGCAGAGGGTGAGGGAGAAGCAGACTCTTCACTGAGCAGGGAGCCTGACTCAGGCATTGATCCCAGGACCTTGAGATCATGACCTGAGCCAAAGGCAGACACTGACTGAGCCACCCAGGTGCCCCTGTACTCAAAATATATTAACAAAATATTCAGTTTTCATGATAATTAAAAAATCTTGTCAATTTGTAACATCATTTCCTGATTTATGACTAAAAATATAGTTAAAATAATGTTAAATTGATTCTAGGAGATGGAAGAGGACACAAAAGTAAAGTTATAGCTAATAAAAATGCATTATGATTAATCCTGCTTTTAGTGACAATATATATTTTCTATTTCATTACTATAAAACTTTGTTAGAGTTTATAAGGTAAGTGTAACATAAAATTATGAACAAAAATGATAAATTATGTAGGTAGAAGATATTTAATGAAGAAATTTTTTTTTGTGAAATGCATGTTTCCCTCTTTTTATTCATTATCCTTTTGTTAAACAGTTAATAATTGCCACTTAGAGAATTCTGTGGCACTTAAAATATATAGATCTCTAAGTACTCATAAAATAGTTTTAAAATTGATTAAATTCTAATCAGAGATATTAAAAAATTTTTGAGTATTTAACCCAAAGAATTAGTTTACATAATTCATAACAAGCAGCTTGGTTTAAGACAAATTTGTGTATATGTACAAACTAAAATTAGCATTTTAGTTTTAAAATATAAAGCGTAACTATCTAATGGAAAGCTTAGTACAATGCCTAAAAGATTTTCATTTATGTCTTTGTTTTTTCATTAAGGAGAAAAAGTATTTTACCTTAACATTAAAAATCACTTAAAATGTGAAAATAAATAGTGGGAAATAATTTGGAGGAATATATATATCAGACTTGAAACTGTGAGTAATGAAATAAAACTTAGTACTAGAATGATTCTGCTGTGCCTTTCTTGTGGTAGAGAGCATGAGGTCAAGTTTGTGATGGTTGCTTAAGGGTCTATTTTAGAATGTCTTATCAATTGATTGTAGCTATAGAAAACTTTATTTGAAGACACACACATTTCTCTATCACCTCTAACCCTCCGTTTGTGATGCTGATATAAGCAAAGAATTGTGCTACTTGAAAAAGCCACTAATGACTAGGGATGCTTGGGTGGAATTTAAAAAGATAACCTAAAGACTTCCCAATGGCCAAAGATGGAACAAATTAAGCAACTAAATAAAAAGGAGTATGGAATTTTAACCCAGTAAGTATCCATGAATCCATACTGATGTAAATAAACAACTGAATCAATCAATAAATGGAGAAGAGACAAATCTCTCATGTCAAAAAATTCCAAATAATTTATGTAGATACTCAACCCTCAAGGAAGTGTACTGTAACTCCCCATTCCTTAGTTGGGCAAGCAGGCCAATAGTGACTTCTTTTAAAGAAAGTGAAAATAGGAGTAACTTTACAGTTGAGAAACCCATAACCCCAGTCTAGTCATGAGAAAAACATCAGACAAATCCCAGTTTTGAGAATATTTTACAAAATACCTGACCCATAGTCTTTAAAAATGTCAAGGTCATCAATATTAAGAATAGTCTGAGAAACTGTCACAACCAGTAGGAACTGAGACATGACAACTAAAGTGTAATCAGTATCCTGGAAAGGATACTGGAATAGAAAAAGGACATTGGGTAAAAATAGGGGCAATTAAAAAAAAAGTATAGACTTTAGTTGATAATATTCTATTAATATTAGTTCATTACTAATGATGAAGGTAAGATGTAAAAATAAGGGAAACTGGGTTGTGATGTGGGAACTCACTATCTTTGTAATTTTCTGTAAATTTAAAACTATCCTAAAATAAAGGTTTATTTAAAAGATAATCAAAACAATCTTTTAATAACCAGAGACTTAGAGAACATAGAGAAGCTTGACAAGCCTTTCCAATTAGAAAAATCTGATCTTTTACATAGTATTTGTCTTTATTTTTTATGAAACCATTTGCATTTCTGAGTTGTTTAATATGGCAACTTTCTGTTCCAAATACATAGATCAAAAGTAGTTACTTTCAGACAAAATAAATTTACTTACTCTAGTTTGTTATTTTGAATTAAGTTCTTAACCAGTTTTTTAATTATTTGATGGAACTCAGTTCTTTTGATCCAAATTGTGTTGGTAATACATTTACTTATAGTTTGCAGATGAATACTAGCAATACATTTAATGTTGAGAAATGTCTTCTGATAACACATTATGACGAGTCAGGCTTACTGAGGCTTGAGGAAGATTTTACTGTTATTTCTAGCTTTTGAAGTTCATTATCATGATGTTAAAAATAACATTATTTGAGAAACGCAACATTTTGTAGAGGAGTATAGTAAAATAATGTCTGGCACTTTCTGCACAATCATACCAATAATTAAGGCAGCCCTTGTGCATAGTAGATATGTGTCTTGGTAGGATGCTCAAATTTAGTTTGAGGCACAAGCTTGAGCAGTCCACACAGTTCTGTGATGTTTTATGACTGGTCAAGTGCATTCCAGTAGTCAAACTAATTTAAACAGATAGATACAGTATTGAATAATTTCTATTCCACAACATTCTTTCTCTATTTTTCTCCCTCCCATTTCCTCATGACATTTTTGAAATCAGGAGAAATAGCATTTTAAAATGTAGATTTTAGGGGCGCCTGGGTGGCTCAGTCGTTAAGCGTCTGCCTTCAGCTCAGGTCATGATCCCAGGGTCCTGGGATCGAGCCCTGCATTGGGCTCCCTGCTCAGCGGGAAGCCTGCTTCTCCCTCTCCCACTCCCCCTGCTTGTGTTCCCTCTCTCACTGTGTCTCTCTCTGTCAAATAAATAAATAAAACCTTTAAAAAAAATAAAATGTAGATTTTAACTAAAGAATTTTTAACACTTACTTGACATAAACATCTTTCTTATATGGATTGTAAGTTATAAACCAGCTTTAAAAAATGTATTATCTTCTATGTTAGATTTAATGGCTTTGCAAGAAGATACTCCTTGCATGTAACAATAGCAAGTTCTCTGCCATGTCAGACTCATTTGTATTAGTAGTAATTCAGAACAGAAACTATGCCAGTTTCATAAAGAAACAGTCTTAATGTTTATTTATAGTGAAACACTTTGCTCAAAGTTTTACTATTAGAAGTGAGTATACTGAATTGAATAAACTTCTGTCTTTGTCAGTCCTGAACATCTGGCTCTCCAAACTTTTGTATGTATCTATTTCACAAGGGTAATTATTTTACATATACTGGCAGCAACACACAGTAAGAGACTTTGTGTAAAAGTTCTTTGATTTAAAAGAGAATATTACACTTACCAAAACTTATTCAACTTACAAGTATTGAGTTATAAGTATATATAACCATGTATTGGGCACTAAAATACATTCAAAGAGAAACTAGACATGAATCTTGATCTCTGGGGCCTTACAGTGTATTGGTGGTAGGAGGGTTTAGGGATGAAGCATTTATATAAGTTACTTTAATAAGATATATATATATATATATATATATATATATATATATATATATATATATATATGTGGATGCCTGGGTGGCTCAGTTGATTAAGCATCTGCCTTCAGCTCAGGTCATGATCCCGGGGTCCTGGGATCAAGCCCCATATTGGGGCCCCCTGCTTAACAGGGAGTCTGCTTGTCCCTCTCCCTCTATCCCTCCCTCCTCCCCTCCCCTGCCCTGCTTGTGTTCTCTCTCACTCTCTCAAATAAATAAATAAAATCTTAAAAAATATATATATATATAGTCAGGTAATCTAATGCATGTTGAAAATGCTTTTCTGGCAATGGACATTAGGGTTACTAGAACAGAGTGATTACTTCAAGCTGGAAGTTATAGAGAGCTAATGAAGGGAGGTGGTATTTGAGCTAGACTTTGACGAGAGGTGGGATTTGGGTGGTGGAGATAGAGACCGACATTTTAGGCACATAGGTACAGCATGGGTGATAACAGAAAGGAAAGGGTAGTGGGAGATATTAAAGTAGGCATATGGAAAATCAATGTTTTTTCAAAAATGAGAGATGGGCTTGGATTTTCTGATTGAGAATGCATTTAATAGATGTTTAAGTACAAGTATGGCCACTTTCTAAGGAATTCAAACACTTGCTGTTATATTAAAAATAATTTGATTGTATGACTTAAAATGTGATTTAGGTCATTAGGTTCCTTGTGTCATCCATTGTGTCAGTTACTATTGTAAACTAAGTGAAATTTAGGAATATTTATTTGAATCCATTTTGTCATGTGCTGTTATTTAGCATTTTTCTTCAATAAAACTGATTTTGGAGGAAATCTCCTTATTGTGCATAAATACATTGTAATTTATTGCATTGTAGGATTATGTGAGTATATGTGTTGCTCATATATTTTGAAAAACATGCATTAAAAGGAGGATTTAATCATTTTCTAAAAAAAAAAAAAAGATTTTTCTCCCCCCAGCAGATAAAACCTGAGGTAATAGAGCTTATGTTTGATGTAGATCAAACATTAGAGACATTTATGTTTGCAAGTTTTAACAGTAACTGGAGGCTTCCTTGGGTTTGAATGGCGTAGGAGCCTGACAGTTTACAAATTTATTCCATTAAGTGCATGGTCTGGAATTATGTAATATCCTAATGGAAGATGACTTCCTCCTAGCAGCCTCCATCTTGATGACTAATGCCTATATCCCTCAAGGAAAATGCACTGTTATATGTATAAGCTCCTTAGAAAACAATATTTTAAAGAAGCTGAGGGCCTGAACTAGGAATTAAAATTCTCTTCTAGTTTCCATGGTTTAACTAAAAAATATGGGAATGTGTTGGATTTAGAATGTGGCAATTAACTTTTTTTCAGGAAAAAAAAAGCTCCAATAAAGCATAATTTGAAGATTCAAGGCTTCCCCCCCCTTTTATGTTCCTAAATTTGCCTTTCCTTCTTTTTCTTCAGTCTGTGTGAACTGAATATATCACATCTATGATTCAAAGAAAATTTCTCCACTTTGGTCTATGTTCCATTTTCCCCGATCATCTATATTTCCCACATTTTTATTCTTCATACCTATTTTTATTAAGAGTTTCCATACTACCAGCTTCCAAATATGGTTAGATTTCTCCTAGTCTCAAAAAGTAGAAAACAAATACGTAAATATATATACCTTCACTTACCCAATCACAGAGGGAGATGAGGAACACTGCAAAGCTATCTAAATGAGTAAAATATAAACAATTAGTCATTCGTTCTTCATAGTACTACACTACCATTGCTTTTGTAATGGTAACCTATTTTTGCACATGATCAATCCAAAATTTTATTCTCCATCTTTATTTTTCTCAAATTTTGAGCATCATTTCTCATACATGTTTCCTAGTTTTACCTGTGTTTTTTTTTTTTCCACCTGTGCTGCTTTGTGAACTTTCTGCTCTCATCATTAACCTCTATTCCTCTATTTCTCCTACACTCAGTGCTCCACCTCTGCTCACATGATTGCTAAACCAGCACCTCCACTTCTGATCCCCAGTCTTCCCATGTAGACACATTTTTTTTCAACTGAAACAGAACTGGGGTGTTCTTCTAGCCTCTTCAAAATGAACATGTCCAAAAGTGAATGAAATCTTACCATAAAACCAGGTCTTCCCAATTACTCATTTCTCTACCTGGCTTCATCTTTAACACATTTATTCTATATTCTCAAGTTGTAAAACTTAGAATCATCTTCCCTTTCCAACTTGCTTCCATTTCTGCACTAGATACTGTTGCAAAGTAGAACTTCTTGCCTCTTCTATATTCCCACGATGTCCAACCTAGTCAGACCCTCATCATCCTAATCACCTCATATGACTATCACCTCCTTCTAACTGAACTCACATTTCATCCCAATTTATCATTTACATAGCTTTCCCAGCAAATTTTCAAAACAGAAAAAAAGCCTTATTTCATTATGCTGCTCATTTATTCAAGAATTTCCAAATCTCCTTATTGTATTCCATATTGACTCCAAATTCTTCTGGCTACTTTTAAATTCCTTTGTAATGGAACCCCATTGTACATATTCATCTCTATTTTCAACTTCTCTCCAGAATTCACTCTTGCTCTGCAAGGGTTGATTTCTGCCCAGCCTCTCAAATACTTTCACACTTCTTCACATATTGGCATCTTTTATTTCTCTTGTCCCTTTTGTTTTGCCTGTCCCAAATCTTACCTGTCAGATCTAGCTTCATCAACCCCTTTGCTTTCCCTTCAAAGGAGGTGTGTTGCATTTTTTGCCATCAACCACATTTTCAGGAATTCATCACAAAGCTTAGTAGTAATTTTTGGCTGGGCCTAGGAAAATTAACCAGCTGTTAAGATCAATTATCCAGTCATTCACATTCATTCCATCACTCATTTCACTTCTGTGCATATGGTTCTTAAACTAGCATCGCTGCTCATCATCCTCTTGTTGGGTGAAGAACTAAGCCATGCCCATAATATACTCATTTTATGTGAAAACAACACTAAAGCTTTGGGAAAGTTTAGATAATCAAAAGGCATATTTTCAAGATTTGGTTGATAGAATAGCTATTGAAGTGTCTGTAGTATCACATATGAGAAATTATATTTTCAGGTCAGATATTTTCATCCATATTTTTTAAATAATTCAATTAATTTTAAGGTCAGTCTTCTGCCATTTGAGCTCAAGTTTTCCAGTGAAGACAGTGATTCTCAATAACTCTTGGGAGTAGGTAGATAACAATAACATCATCAATAACTAAAACTACTTCTATTTATCTTGATACAATCTACATTCTAGTTGAATTATATGATTTTCCAAGGCTTCATTCATTTAATCATTCATCAGTATGGCAAATGTATTTGGAGCACCTGCTGTCTGCCAGAAATGTCATATGCTGAAGCTACAGTCTCTGTATCTACTCCCTTTGGGACTTTCCTAATCCATTTTTTTTTTTTCCCATCTGAAATGCTGTCTCTGGCCCCACCTCATTTTCATCTGTCAAAATCCCTGGATCAGCTAAGTGTCACTTTCCTGCAGTTTCCTCCAGTCCCGTGAACTAAGTTCCCTGAACTTGGTTCTCTCAGTTTCCTTCTCTCCTGAATTTCTAGAGTGCTTTGTTTATGTTCTTGTCATCTGAATTATCATGTTGTACCTAGTATTTTAGTCCTGTTCATACATCTTACTCTTGTCATGATGTCTTGCAAAGTATAAAAGATCAAAACATTTTTGAATTGAAATAAAATTTTGTTGGATTGAAATGAGAAATATGCAGTACCAATACTATGTTTAAGTGAATTATTCAAACATAGCATTTCACACTGATCAGTATAATTACATGATGACTTGTCCTCCCTTGGCTCAGGTTATTGGACTCTAGCTTAATGACAGATAATGCAAATATGTGTTTATTTCTAAAACTGAATCTTATGAAATATTCAGTATTCATTTTAGAAAAATCTCCTTATCACAATGATACAAGTAAATGACAGAGAAATTTATTATTAAGATATGTAAAGAGATACATGAACTAAATGTATATACCTATCTTGGATTAGTCATTCCATTATTCTTGGAAAGATGTTTCTTTGCACTCTATATGCCAAGTCACCATCTCCTTCTCTCAGAGATTTCCATCCCAGCCTCATTTCTTGGTTCATATTTTTGTTGCCTAAGAGTGGACTTGGCTCATGACCATCACTTTGGCTCTTTCCTCCTTTCTGTCTATATAATTTCCCCCTTGGAGGACTCATATTCTCCCATGAATAGTTTCAGTTTTCAAATCTATGCAAAAACTCTAAGTTGTTTCCTTAGCCCTGGCATCCCTTCTGAAGTCTAGAATAGTATAGTTCCAACTGTCTTCCATCATGCAAATATGAAGCATATTAAACTCATTTTATCAAAAATGGAATTTATAATCTTCCCTGCATCTACTGTAAAGCTTCCATGCTATCATTTTCTAGTTTCTCCCTTCTTTTCTGTCTTTCCCAAGTTAGTTTTCATATTAAACTTCTTAAAAGTTGCTTCAGTACTCTCGGTTTCTTGCTCTGACATACACATATCTCATATAAAGTAAAACTCTTAGATTTGAGAAGTTTGTTGGAGCCTGTTTAGGTTCAATTTCTACAAGGAAGAAGATAGATACCCAGAGAAAGGCAATTTTCTCAAGATTATAAGGTCTAGGTAATACTAAATACCTGAAGTTAAGCACTTGTGCATCTAATCTAATCTTCTTTCTGCCCTGTCACACTGATTTTAAGTATTTTTTTTCCTAACACCAAGAAATTATTTTGGTCAATAATAAACACAAATATGACACAAATATTGCAAGATAATGGACTTATTTTTCTATAAAGTTGTTTTAAAGTAAAGAGTAATGGAGTTGTAAAGTATTAAGGCGAAAAGTCAACATTATGCTTATTAAATAAGACTCCTGCTACTCAATAGAATGCTTGATTGCCTGCTA
The DNA here is from genome assembly GCF_054177405.1 of Leptonychotes weddellii. Taxonomy (NCBI): domain Eukaryota; kingdom Metazoa; phylum Chordata; class Mammalia; order Carnivora; family Phocidae; genus Leptonychotes; species Leptonychotes weddellii. The sequence continues at coordinate 33,012,321 of NC_138375.1, read as the reverse complement.
ATATCTGTAAAGCTTGGAACTAAATAAGTAGATATCACCTGTCCAAATTATGGATCTGTTATCTAGGATGCATTTTCAGTAGTACATATTTAGAGTGGAGGCAGAAGTGAGTACATAATTTTGCATTTGTGATGATCTGTTTTGAGAATTAATACCAATTATTTTCTGCAAAGACACTGATGCATATAAGGAAAATTGTGCTATGGCTATAGCATAAACAGTATTGCTTTTTTGTGTAAAAATACTGATTAATACAAATCAAAATAAATACGATGCCAACATCTCTCATTTCCTGACTTGTTAATTTTAGCCATTTTTTTAAAGCCATTCTGACTGGCATGAGGTGGTATCTTATTGTGGTTTTGATTCGTATTTCCCTGATGCCGAGTGATGTTGAACATTTTTTCATGTGTCTGTTGGCCATTTGGATGTTTTCTTTGGAGAAATGTCTGTTCATGTCTCCTCCCCATTTCTTGATTGGATGTTTGTTCTTTGAGTATAGAGTTTGATAAGCTCTTTATAGATTTTGGATACTAGCCCTTTATATGATAAGACATTTGCAAATATCTTCTCCCATTCTGTCAGTCATCTTTTGGATTTGTTGACTGTTTCCTTTGCATGCAAAAGCTTTTAATCTTGATGAAGTCCCACTAATTCATTTTTGCCTGTTTCCCTTGCCTTTGGAGACATGTCTAGCAAAGAGTTGCTGCGGCTGAGGTCAGAAAGGTTGCTGCCTGTGTTCTCCTTAAGGATTTTGATGGATTCTTGTCTCACATTTAGGTCTTTCATCCATTTGGAGTCTATTTTTGTGTGTGGTGTAAGGAAATGGCCCAGTTTCATTCTTCTGCATGTGGCTGTCCAATTTCCCCAACACCATTTGTTGAAGAGACTCTTTTTTCATTGGATATTCTTTCCTGCTTTGTCGAAGATTAGTTGACCATAGAGTTGAGGGTCCATTTCTGGGCTCTCTATTCTGTTCCATTGATCCATGTATCTGTTTTTGTGCCAGTACCATACTTCCTGATGATGACAGCTTTGTAATAGAGCTTGAAATCTGGGATTGTGAGGCCACCAGCTTTTTAGATTCCACATATGAGTGAAATCATATGGTATTTGTCTTTCTCAGTTTGACTTACTTCACTTAGCATGATATCCCCTAGGTCCATCCATATTGTCACAAATTACAAGATCTCATCCTTTTTAAATGCTGCTTAATATTCGATTATATATATCACATATATATCACATATATACATATATATACATATATACCAAACATACATATCCATGCATACACACACACACCACATCTTTATCCATTCATCTATCAATGGACATGTAGGTTGCTTCCCTACCTTGGCTATTATAAGTAATACTGCAATAAACCCTTGGATGTTTAGCAAACAGTAAGAGAATGACAGGTTTACCCACCTGGACCAGCATAGGTTTCTGGGAAGATTGCAGGTCAGATATCAAACGAACCACTCCGTAACCTGAGGGAACCATGATGTTTGAAAAATACCCTTCTAAACATTCTTATTGCTGCCCTCTGTGGCTCATTTCTTGAAAGGGGTTGGGGTTCACAAGACTAGCCAGTATGGGTCCCATGGCTTCCTCCTCCATCCTCTTACTATACAGGCTAAACTAAGTCCTTATTTATTTACAAGAATATGCGGAATCTGTTCACATTTCTTCAGAGTTTTAATCTAGTTAAGTTTTATGTATTCAGTTTTTTAAGTCTTTTCTCAGAATTTGGGCTTTCTATTTCTTTAATCATCTTTCCCCCCCTATTCTTTTCTGGACACCTTCCTGCTTGTCCCCACATTTTCATGATACTGAGGTCCCCAAAACAGACAGAAATATTCAAGAGATACTTATATACTGAAATTATAATACAGTGCCTTTATTTCTTAAAGCCTTGAGTATTCACGCATTCATTTATTCAGTAGGTATCTAGAGAGTTCACTGTAGTTGTGGACACTGTATTAGACAATGGGGATATAATAAAAAGTAGAAATACATGTGATTCCTGACTACAGTACCTCTACTGTAGTTGGAGAAATAGACCTTAGAAAAATTGTCCACATACATATCAAAATACAAAGCATTTGTGTGTGTGTGTGTGTGTGTGTGTGTGTGTGTGTCTGTATGAGGGAAAAAGCCAGAGTACTTAGAAACTGTATGACTGGGGTACTAGGCCAAGTGTGGAGGTTATTTCTTCATTCATCAATAAAGCGTTGTCATTGCCTTCCATAAAAATACCAAGGGAAGCCTTGTGAAAGCTTGTGCCCACCCAAATATTTTTTTGCAATCTTGTATGAAGTGAGACTAAGTGTCTTTAGGATATGTTGTTATTTTTTTATTGACCAACAATTACAACTCTAAGCAAAAGCAGTATGCTGGCTAAGGAAAAAGTTTTACTCAAATCCTAAATCCCTTTTCCACATCGCCAATTTGCCACCCCCTCACTCCCACCCAAAAATATATTTTGCCCCTTATTTCCCCCTGGATTAGGCTTAATACATTCTAAGGTTCATGTGCCACACAGGTTCAGAGGAAAAAGAGGAGTGACTGTAGCTTAGAGACTTTAGGATTGTGCTAGAGGATGAAGAAGGTAAAGAAGAGGAGAAAGGGATGAAGTGTATTCCAAGCACTTGCAGGGCACAATTGTGCAGAAGAAATGAAGAAAAGGAGGCACAAAGGACAAGTAATTAGATTAGCCTTCTGAAGCTCCGTGAGCAGGTTGAGGATTAGTGAGAGAAAAGGTCAGAAAGATTGGGTAGGAATGTAAATTAAGATGTTTACATCGATTTTAAGTTGTCAACAGTTTCGGCATGATTTAATTCTCATGAACATATTTTATAGGTTGATACTTCTCTTGTAATCTTTTGTTATTATGTAACACTCTATGGGTTTTGAAATAAAGACCTTTGAGTTAGTAATCTTAAAACACAGCAAAATAATTATTTTAAGAATTGCTGTCTTTGACACATATAAGATCAGTTCTTGAGTCCTTTTTTTTTTTTTTTTTTCCAGTTATCTCTCTGGGTACCAAGAAAACTTGGAAATTTTATGTCTTCACAAGTTTTCTGTTTTTGTTATTTACTTTTTTTAGCTATTGAAGAAGCTAAACCACAACCTGTCACTTACCTGAAAGTGGAAGTCGCATCGTTTAAAGATGAACTGAAATGTACAAATCAAAAAAACCTCTCGCAGAATTTTATAAATTTATAGTTAGTTTTAAAATTTCCTACAAGGTACGGGGCTACATGAAAAAGCTCATGTAACTCCCACCTATTAATGGGATTCAGTTATCTGTGGAGAAACATCTTATAGTGGATATAGTGTCTGTTAAAGCAAAAAAAAAAGATTTAATAAGTGTCACTGAATGAAGAGGGGAGGGATGAAAGAAGAGATGCCAAACATATTTCTAGTTACAGCTATTTAGAAACATACGTATATGGGGACTGAAGTGGAGTATTCATTCAGTTCATTTGTAGGGGACTGAAAATTTCTCATACTGCTAGTTTGCTTAAAATATGCCCAGGTGTTTATGTGAATTACCCAGACAATTAAAGAAATTTGGTCCTGAGTTCTTAAATATTCCACGGTAAATGTTATGCCGCCCACACACCCTTGATAGTTGTTACAGACCGGTGAACATATGCTCCTGGGAGAAGCACATTCTTCCTTGACACATCACCCATTCTGCTCCTCAGATAGCATGCAGCTGCCAAAGGGTGAAAACCTCAATGTAATTCAAGTATGAAATAGCATCTTTAGTATTGTTTTAGAGGGAAAAAAAACATAAACTAAATGGAAGTAATATTTCTATTATCCATGTAGAACCTAAAATCCATGGACATAAATAATTTTCAACTTCAGAAGTTTTTAAAATAAATAAGTAGATTTTGATTATTTCTAAAGGTATTTTGAAGAAAATATGGTACTATGAAATTTATAATTATAAGCAGAAGGTAATGCTTTTAATTGAGCTTTTATTTGATCACATTCTTGGCTGTCCTTGATCATGATCCCTCATTTTAATTGGGAAAACAAGGTTTTTAAAAATATATGATGAGAAAATACTTGATGTAGCCTTGGATTTGTTTGATCTCATAACAGCCAAAGCATTGACTAAAAATGTAAATACTCCACCAGACCTGATAGCTTTCATGGTATTTAATCCCTTTATCTGTACCTTGTGCCTATTTCTCTTGGTCTTCCTAGTGCAGCCTAGAAACTGGCACAGCTTTAGTACTCAGGGAATACACATGGCATTGTGCACACCAATTCAAGTTTCTGTAGCTGTATAAATAAAGTATCAATTACTGACTCTCTGAAATCTATTTGCCCAGTTCTTCTGTCCTTCCCCCAAGGATAACTTGATCTCTCTCCTTGGTGTGCCCTAGGATTGCTCTTTTTATAGGTCTAATATAGAACTTATAATATTTTATTTATTTATTTATTTATTTTAAAGATTTTATTTATTTGACAGAGACACAGTGAGAGAGGGAACACAAGCAGGGGGAGTGGGAAAGGGAGAAGCAGGCTTCCCATGGAGCAGGGAGCCCGATGCGGGGCTCGATCCCAGGACCCTGGGACCATGACCTGAACCGAAGGCAGACGCTTAACGACTGAGCCACCCAGGCGCTCCAGAACTTATAATATTTTAGAAAATACTGTTGTTTATCTTTCCTAGACTTTCTTTTCTTGAGGACTGGACTGTGTCTAATTCTCTTTGTATGCTTCATGACAAGCCTAGGAAGCAGTACGTATTTATTGATAAATTGTTTGAGCTGTGAATAAAATACTACTTCAGGACCTCCTCAGCAAATGTTCTCTTTGAATTTCTTTAATAATAGTACTTTTTAAAATGGATGACCAATTGTTTTTCTCTTTTGGAAACCCAGAGTACTTATAATGTACTATTCATGAACATGTCTTAAACTTTCTCCTATCTTAAGTACAATTTTTCATTTTCCTTTTAAGTTGAAGTTCTTGCGGTCAGAATTTATACATAATTTATATTTGCATTTCTCAGACAATACCTACTATGTAGAAGGTAGCCAATGCATATTTGTTGGAATTATTATAATGTAACCATCAGGAGAAAATATTTGGTAATAAATTTGACTTTTGCTTTCCAAAAGCTTTTTGCCTTTAGAGCATCTGAATTGACTTTGGTTTATACACTAGTGAGAGATCTTTGCAGGCCACGGCAGAAAAAGTTCAGAAATCACCTTTGAAATAGGAAATTTCATAGCTCCTTTATTTTGAAGATGTATATTACTGTATGGTAATAGGGACAGATGAACTATCATGTTTATTCTCTGGGAATGCACATAAACTCTCAATGGCTTCCGTATTGAAAGGCACAGAAACCAAAGACCAGCCATTTAGCCATACCTGCAGCACCGTAGTCTGCTCGCCTTAGGAGCTTAGAACTTCCCTTGTGAAAACAATTTTGTTTCCATTTCAGATAGGTAACTGATAAGGGCGGGTGCCACGTGTGGTTATGCTGCCCTACTGTGCTACTAAGTGTGTGTTTGTTTTATTTTGTTTCCATATTGCTCTTAAATCCTTGATTCATTTATTTAAGCATTGACTATGGTGGAAGGAGCATAAGCATGATAATTGGTCACGGGTTCAAAAGCAGTTTTACTCATTTCTTCCCTGCAAAAATTTAAGAACGTCCCTTAGTTGGATGGATTTCAGTTTCCTCTTAAATTTAGATAATGCTGCCAGCTCTTTGATTGTTATGCGTTTCAAATGAGACAATGTTTACAAAACACCTATTATAAATGTTACTTATACTTTATTGCCTTGATGCTGCTTTCCTTTTTAATACTCAATGAGGTAAATTATTATATACAGAAATCAGGATCTTGAACCCGTTCAAAAACTTCCATAAAATGTAAACATTTTACAGACTTGGGCACACAGTAAGTGCTTTGATACTGATTTTGAACCTTCCATCATACCCTCAAGCTAGAGCAATAATGCAAAAGATCTGTGTGGCTTTGGCAGCTTAGGCATGAACAAAGAGGATAAGGGTTTGTTGGGATTTGCAGAGTAACAAGAAACTTAGGGAAGTGACCTATATTATCAGTGACAAGAAAGATAAACCAGATAATTTGAAAACACAGGCAATGCGGTGGGAAGATTGTGGTGGCAATGAGGGAAGAATTATTCTGAAATTAAAACCTCTAACTTGAATAAAACTTAAATTAGGTATGTATTTAGACAGGGAAGAATTCACTCATCTCCTTCTTTTCAGAATTTTGCAGTGGATGGATAAAAGTATATCAGCAAATGTAAAGCCATTAGGAGCTGATAGTCATTTTTTTTTTTTTTTTGCAATTGCTTTGTATTTATTGCACTTATTCTTTTTCCCCCTTTTTCTCTCCAAATTTTTACTTAAATTCTAGTTAACATATAGTGCAGTCTTGGTTTCAGGAGTAGAATTCAGTGATTCATCTCTTATAGGTAACACCCTGTACTCATCACAACACGTGTCCTCTTTAATACACATCACCGCCCATCTAGCCCAATCCCTCCTCACCTCCCTCCATCAACCCTGTTTGTTCTCTGTCCTTAAGAGTCTCTTATGATCTCATTTAATTGAGCTTCAAAATAAAAATGTCTTCAGTGTCTGTGTCATGGGACTATCTCTTGGTAAAGTGCTAATATGGAGTTTCTTTTAGTCTGTCCTTGGAAATAGTTAAAAAAAATGGACGTCAACTTAATGAATTTTACACTAGAGTGAATGGCACTAGAACACATTTTGATTGCCATGACCACTGACAATATTTTTATTTTCCTTACAGGAATGAAGTGCCGAGAGTCATAGTGGAGAAAAAAAAATTTTAAATTACTTTGTGGTAAATCAAATGAAAATACTAAGAAGCTAAGGGGTAGTTTTAGATTGGACTTTTTAAAGTTAAGCAGTAGAAGCTATTTTATGCAGTTTGTACTCACCTTTTATAATTAATAATTTTTGTTTTATGGAAAATCTGTATGTCACCATAAAGATAGAAAACTGCAGTGTAGAACTACTTAATCTTCAGGAGTTCTTTCCTATTCTGTACCTTTTGAAGTGAAATTGCAGAGGAACAAGGAGGTAGAAAGACGTGTTTGCTTTTGCCTGGATTGGTACAGATCTTAATACCATTGTAGGGATTGGGCGCCTGGGTGGCTCAGTTGGTTGGGCGACTGCCTTCGGCTCAGGTCATGATCCTGGAGTCCCGGGATCGAGTCCCGCATCGGGCTCCCTGCTCGGCAGGGAGTCTGCTTCTCCCTCTGACCCTCCTCCCTCTCGTGCTCTCTGTCTCTCATTCTCTCTGTCTCAAATAAATAAATAAAATCTTTTAAAAAAAAATACCATTGTAGGGATTAAATTTCCATCCCATTAGCTCATTTTAATAAATAAGATTATCTAAATGTAATATACCTCCTACCCATCTCATGTTTTCATTGGGTAAATTGCTATGTTTACTTAAAAACCTCTAAATATCTTCAAATATGGTTTAACTTAGTTTTGTCCATAACTTAGGCTAAACGTTCCTACAATTAGGATCTTAGCAAGGTTTTACTGTAGTAAGAAAACTAGTGTATTTGCACTTCAAATTGCCTATATTTGAATGGTCTGTGTTTTCTCATACCTTCATTCCACACTCCCCATAGACAATAAATGTGGCCTTGCAGGACATTAAGGCATTAGATAAGATAACAGACCTGATCAAGAAAACTTCTTTGCAAAGCTTAGAAAAGGCATATCCTATAAAACATCAACCCCAATATGAGTAGTCTGTAAATAGTGAGGTTTGTAAAGTGACGAAGGATGTCTGAGAACCCCTCAGATCAGAGTTCAGGTATTGGCTGCTTGAGATTTGATGTGGTGAATTGCCACTGATGTACTATAAAGAGGACATAGCATTTATGAGAAGTCTTCATTTTTCAACAGATAGGTGCCCCAAAATGGGTGAAGGGGAGTTGGAGTTACAGGCTTCCAGTTATGGAATGAAAGTCACAGGGATAAAAGCTACAGCTTAGGGAGTATAGTCAGTGGTGTTGTGATAGCATTGTAGGATGCCAGTTGGGGAACATAGCATAACAGACTTGTTGTTGTATACCTAAAACTAATGTAACATTTTGTGTCAACTATACTCAATTAAAAGAGAGGATATGTATCTAATAATCAGGCTACTGGACTTTTGAAAATTAAATCAGCTTTAAATAAAATTTGAAAAATAATTGCAAGGACTGTGTGTTTAATAAAAAGCAAATCCAGCTGGACATTTGTTTATTTATTTAGATTGATAAATAATTTGGTTTACAAACATGCCCAATTTATGGTTCATATCTAAAAATATAATTTTTAGCAGCGAGTCTTAAGTGAATACTAGGACAGGTTTGTCACATAATTTGACTTCAACCACAGGTAAAATAGTGGCCACATATAAATCTGGTATCATTTCAAGGATTTAACCAGAAGTTCTTCCATTCCACTTAACGAAAATATTTCTTTCATTAGAGAGGGGGAGAAGAGAATCTTTCATTCAATATTTAGACAGACAGATTTAGAGGCAAGGACCTCCAGTAGTGAAACATGGTAGTTTTTAAATTTAAGGCTTTAAGTTAGAAATATTTGGCATCAGATTATTTCAACTGGTGCAGCTATTATAAGGATCATGGGAACTCTTGTTAGGTCAGTGGGGTTATCTTTATTTACCACAAGCCTTATAGAAGTATGCAAGTGGGTAGAAAAAAGAAAGAAGGATGATTGAATTTTCAGTTCCTCAAAGTTTAATATCATGGACGAATCTTTACAATGCTACTTTTTCTCTTCAAAAAACTCATGGGGGGAAAATAGATTCTTAACATAAAAAAATTTCTCTATGAGAAGTAGTTATTTTATTAGTAATTAAACTTACAGTTATTAGTGATACATTAATTATAATTGTAATACTATTTTATTTTGTCTATTTTATCCACTTTCAGTATAAGGTAAAAATGGTTACTAGGTAATTACTGTAATTGTCAAGGCTGTTGCTTCCCAGTGAGTGCCCTCTCTGCTTTGCTGGTTTTTCAGAGGAACTTGCTGTATAACAGGTTCTGTACTCTACACTTCGCGTACATAATTGCATGCCATCTTCCTGCAGAGAAACTCAGAGTAGTGTAAGAAAATTGAAGTTCACAGCAGTTAAATACCTTGCCCAAACCCATAGAGCTAGTGGAACTGGTATTTGAACCCTAGTCTGCCTTTAAAGTCCAACCAAGATCCTTTACAAATGTTGTCTCTCTAAAGCAGGATGAATAGAAGGAGATGGATTTTGTGATATACCAAACCAAGTGTCAAATCCAAAACTGCTTTGTTTTCAGGCTGTTTAACCTCAGAACTTATTCCTAATCTCTTTGTTTCCTTTTTAATCTGTTACAATGTCTTCTATGTTATAAAAACCCTCAATTAGAAAAATCCAGAGTTGTATAAAGGATAAGGTAAGAAATTATTTCCTGTATTAATGACTCATTGTCTTATTAAAAAGGATTTCTTTATACCCACTGAAGTGTATGTTTCCATTAAAAATTCAATTAATGTATCTTCTTAACTTTTGTTGTCCTAGATATTGTCTACATTACTGTAGAAGTTAAACAGAAGATAAAAATACAGTTTTGAACTTCAAAGAACTTATATCCATGAGTACTATATAGAATTGTTGAATCACTATATTGTACACCTGAAACTAATACAACATTTTATGTTAACTATTCTGGAATTGAAATTAAAAACCTAATAAAATTTTAAAAGGAACTTAAATCCAGGAATGATGGAAGAAACAAAAATAAATAATTAGTAACAAAAGGAAAAATAAAATAAGCATGCTGAAAATACATATTGCTCTGGGGGTTGCTAAAAAAAAAAAACAACTAAGAAACTCAGTATCAGAACAAGACTTGAAGGGTAGGTAGAGTGCAAATAGGAAAATGAGTCAATAGACTGGAAGAAACTGTATCTCCTATACGTTTACCTAGGTGAGCATGATGGCAAGGTAAGAGTAAGTACTTTCTTGCTTAAATTATGATGTTCTTGCCACATACAGTGTTAAAGAGGAGGCTGGGAAAGGAGAAGGAGGCTGTATTATAGAGTGCCTTGAAAATCAGGCTGAGTTATTTTTACTTAAGAGAGTCATTCATGGTTTTTGACCTGGCAAGTTATGTGTTAGATAACATAACACTCTGGGACTGATGGTTAAAACTGGTCAGATTCCATAGACAGAAGACTTGAGCTATTCTAAGGAAGAACTAGTTCTGCCCAAACTAGATAACAGTGGGAATAGAAAGAGGAATGAATAGGAAAGACTATTCCATAATAACATGTATAAGACTTAGAAATTAAAAATTAAGAAAAAGGGTGAACCTGAGTATTCAAGAGACATTTTCAGAGCAAAGAGTCAAGAAAAGAAACTTGGGGGCAGGTAGGCAAGAGAGTCTCATGCAGTCAATTTTCAGGAAAATATTCTTTGCTTAAAAAACAGAAGTTATATCATACTTTTAGAGTGGGTGATAACTGTATTTTCCTTGGCTAGATAAGGAATGAATCCATGTTAACTGAAGAAAGTGTTATATTATGCAAAGTCTATAACAAGATCTGTGTTTATGTCTGTAAAATAGAGTCAGTGATACTTTAAAAGGAAATTATAAGATTTAATGGAGCTTTATATTGATAATGAGATTTCTGATGGCTTCAGACCATATTAAGTACCACTGATAAAAAGCTATGGTGTGATAAAAATTATTGCTCCAACAATGAATAGATGGCACTTTATCCTCTTCATTTCTATTGAGTCAGAGGCTATGATAGAATATGTTTTATTTTTCTTTAAAAATATCTTCTGTCTTAATGAGAGAAATATAAGGATGTCTGTAAAGTGAGTACTTTTTCAATGGGCTTCTGGCTGCTCTCCGCAAAGTTGTTTTTCTTTTGGTAAGGAAATACTAAGGTAAGGAATACTAAGTAGGCCACCAGCATTGTGTGCCATGATTTGTTATATGCTAGGATATATGATTTGCATATATTATTTCATTTAATCTGTAAAACTCTACATATTTGGTTCTATAATAATCTTCATTTTACAGATGAGAAAATTTTAGGATTAGAAAATTTAAATAACTTGTCTCCAAATTAAACAGCTGGGAAGAATTTCTAGTTGAAGATAGTTGCAGTCGGAATTGTAAAGGGCAAATGGATGAATACAACTTATACGCAGGTGTTAGAACCAAACATCCGAATGTGAGAGTGAGTAGATTTGAGGCCAGGAGTTTTCTAGGATTGCTCCAGGGCTTCTGGCTTGCAAATAAAGTATAGAGTTGTTCCATTCCCTGGCCTAGGGAACATGTGAGAAATCTACACGAGAGGGGAGATGATGAGTTTGAGCATATGCCTGCTGTGACGTGAGTGTGAGATTTGCATGGGGATAGATTCAATAGGCTGTTGAGTGGGAGGTTTGGAGGCTTGGAAGACAGGAATGGACCAGAGGTGGAGCTTTTGGGAGTCATCAGTTATGAATTAATCATAAAGATGTGGATGAGTGTATGATAATTGCTCAAAGAGCATGTGTAGAATAGAAGAGAAAAGGACTATGCGTGACACCCAGGGGAATGGCAGCCTTCAAGGGGAGGGCAGAGGGATGAGCTCACAGAAGAGACTGATAAGAGTGGCCAGAAAAGTGAAAATCCTCAGGGCACACAGGGTTTCATTTTAGAGTTCAGTGATGTCACTTTTTGTGAAATAGCTATTACAATATTGCATCTCCTCTACATCTCTCCTCTGTCCTTGGTGTATCAAATGGCACATTTTGCACTTCCATTAAAAGAGGAGGGGAGTAAAAGAGAAAATATGTCATTGAAATTGACAGTGCAGGATGTATGACTGATATGGGTATTTGTATGCTTGTCCGTAACTGTGTAGGTACGTTGTGACACAAAGACTGGTGAAATCTTCAAAATGAGAAACATTTACTTTTTACATAATCCTGGGGGGTGGAGACAAGGGCAGAGAAGGCCTATTATAGTTCTTTCTTACGCAACTAGTTTTATCCCAAGTCATTCATAACCAGATATGATAGTAACTTTGAAAGGTTTATGCAATTATATACCTTACCAAATGTAGCCCAAGTAGTCTAAATAGGAGAAGTAATGTAAAATAAAGAGATCTTGGTTGACAGAAATTTCTGTCATAGAAATTTACATCATTGGGGCACCTGGATGCCTCAGTCCATTAAGTCTGACTTTGGCTCAGGTCATGATCTCAGGGTCCTGAGCCCACGTCGGGCTATCATTGGAGTCTGCTTCTTCCTCTCCCTCTGCCCCTTACCCCGCTTGTGCGCGCGCTCTCTCTCTCAAATAAGTAAAATCTTTTTTTTTAAAAAAGAAATTTACATCATTTATACAACAAAACTGCCAGAAGAGGATCTCTATGAGTAGGAGGAAGTAACTCATGTTTCTGGAGACTATTTCATGATTATAAGGTTGTACTAGTTGATCTGCTTCTTCATTTTTACAAGTATATACTGTAACAAATATAAGTAATCTATTACCTAGTCTGTTCACTATAGTGTCAATAGACTTTAAATAAACTGCATGAAAATAACTATTAACTATATTATCCTATACTATATTTTATTGGTTTTTCTCCCAATTTTAATATAAGGTAAAAATGTTTCAAAAGGTAGCTAGTAACCATAGATGTATTGAAAATTAAATCAGAAATTTTAAGAAAGAATTATTTGTGAAAATAGTGGGAATATATTTAAAGTAGTTGTTCAGTGAAACAGTGATAAAAGTGGGAATTTTGGATAGATTCTAGTTTAAAATCTAGAATGGTCTGTTCAATTATTTTTAGCCTTAGAACAAAATTAGTTTCTCATTTCAAACTAAAAAAGAAGAAAGCATAAATATTTGGAATGCAGTGAAGCCACGGGTTAGCCTGCAATTTATGGTTGACCTAATCCGTACTCCTAGAGATAATTTATAGTACCAATATTTTTAGTGTACCAGTATTTTTAGTATTTTAGTATTTATTTTAATCATTGATTGAATCATTGATCATAATTTGACATATAAGGTACTTCAAAGCATCTCTAAAGAATCTTCACAAAAATGTTTTTTTAAGGTAGATCTTCTGGTCTGATGCTTCTTCTCCTTTATTTCCATCTATATTACATGTTAACATAGAGGAGGTTGTCTTTGCTTTTTTACCAGATAAATGGGGGAATGAGTGTTCTTGAATTTATTTCGGTAACACTTTATATCAAATAATATTTAGAATTCTATAAACACAATGCTTTGCTTTAGAAATATATTAATTTTACTTAGATTTAAATTTATAACCATTGAAGGAGTTCCTTATTTACAAAACAAACACTTTATTCTTTTACTCATTTATTTAACCATAAATCAGTAATTTTTGTTATGATGGGGGAAGAATGGTTATTGTCTGTATCTTAAAATCTGATTTTTTTATTTGTTGTAGGTTTTATTGGGATTTAATAATGCTTATAATGATGGTTGGAAACCTGGTCATCATACCAGTTGGAATCACATTCTTTACAGAGCAAACAACAACACCATGGATTATTTTCAATGTGGCGTCAGATACAGTTTTCCTTTTGGACCTGATAATGAATTTTAGGACTGGCACTGTCAATGAAGACAGTTCTGAAATCATCCTGGACCCTAAAGTGATCAAGATGAATTATTTAAAAAGCTGGTTTGTGGTTGACTTCATCTCATCAATCCCAGTGGATTATATCTTTCTCATTGTAGAAAAAGGAATGGATTCAGAAGTTTACAAGACAGCCAGGGCACTTCGCATTGTGAGGTTTACAAAAATTCTCAGTCTCTTGCGTTTATTACGACTTTCAAGGTTAATTAGATACATACATCAATGGGAAGAGGTAAGATATATCTTTTACTACTTTAAAGCCACTATAGCATGAGATTGTTAACTATAAATTTTAAGATGAACACCTGTGCTGTGTATAATGAGTTTTATAAAATTCAAGAAGAAAAATTCTATTTATTCCTTATGGTGCGTAAGTGATATATTTGTACCTTCAAAGATATGGTCAAATACTGAATTTGAATCAACTGAAAAAATAGTGATTGTAAAACAATTTTTTATGCCAATTAAGTCTCTTTTTAAAAACAAATCCTCGGGTGCCTGGGTGGCTCAGTTGGTTAAACGACTGCCTTCGGCTCAGGTCATGATCCTGGAGTCCCTGGATCGAGTCCCACATCAGGCTCCCTGCTCAGCAGGGAGTCTGCTTCTCCCTCTGACCCTCCTCCCTCTCATGCTCTCTGTCTCTCATTGTCTCTCTCGCAAATAAATAAAATCTTAAAAACAAAAAAAAATTAAAAAAAAACAAAACAAAAATACCAAACAAATCCTCTTTAATCAACAAATGTTTATCCTAACCAATGCAATCCCTCTTCTACCATGGGAAGTTTCTTTTTATTTAATATGAATACATCAAGTACCATCTTTGACAAAGATGTGTAGGCTCTGATTGCTACTCTAGTTTGTATCATTAGTTCTATGAGATAATCTGGTCTGTTTCCTCTAGTATTGAAGTTTCAGAGAATTTACATTTGAAGAAAACAGACATTTAAGAAGTATTTCCAATTGTATATGTAAAGACTGATTTTAGCATAATAATTTTGCTCAGTGTTATGCTTTGCCTATAATTATTTCTTATAATTTCTCCCTATTAATTCATTTCAAAATACTGAAAAACAGCATACCCAGGAGGGAAGTTATTACATAGAAAACACAAATAGTACAGTGAATAAATATAATGAATCTGGCCAATATTTTGCTGAAGAGGGCATCTGTTGTTCTTATGCAGTTGGTGGGACCTAAAAGGGCTCACCTAACTGGAGTTTCGAAAGATCTGAGTTAAATGTATCATCACTGAGCAAAGGAGTTTATGTTCCTAATTCCAGAGTCTGCTTTGTAACCTTTTTGACTTTATTTTCCTTCTAAGTCTACTTTTAAAAATTAATTATAACCTGAATTTTGTTGTTTGCATAAAAATGAGGATCAAAAAGGCTTAGAGTGCCTAAACCTGGGCTAATGAAAACAGTATACTGGCAATAGATTAATTATTGCTTTACTCCCTACGGAAATGCTTTTTAACATTTTTAGGAAGAATTATGTTTTGGAATTTAGGTTTAAACAAGTCCTAAAATGGAACTTCTGTGAACATTAGTTCTGCTTTCTGTGAGACTGTAGCAGTGTTTTGTGTGTGCTTGTCAATGACATTTTGGTTCCCAGGATTTCAGGAAATGACGTGCAATAATAAAACACTGCATAAGATACTGCTGAAAGGCATAAAAATGGATCATTCTTAAAATATGGATATGGATTATATGCAAAATCAAATTTCTCAAAAATGCTTCATTTGATTTTGCATATAATCCATATCCATAACACATTCCATCTAAAATGTAATAAATGTTTGGTTCTTAAACTTGATTATACCAGTTTGAGATTAATATCAAACCAAGATGATTATTGATAATTTTACTTAATATTTATTGAGGGCTTATTATATGTCAAATAATATATTTTTTTCCTTACATGGATTTGTTCATTTTCCTAATAATTCTGGTAGCTTGTCCAGATTTATAGAGTTATTAAAAGTTGGAGCTGGGATTCTAACCTTGGTGATCTGACTTCAGAGCAAATGCTCCTAACCACAGAACTATATAGCTTCTCACTATAACATACACTCTTTCAGTGATAAATACTTTAGTATTCACCATTTTATAGATTGCATAAGAAATTGTAGGAAGCTTATCTTAACAAAGATTGTATCTATGCAACATAAGAGTTGAGCATTTACCCCCTAAAACATGGTCACAATTTTTTTTTTTTAATGAGTAGCCTGTAAGAAGAAAAGTTACTGATATAAATGGCCAGGCAATTAAAAATATAGTGGGCAATGTGACTATTTTCAATGTCTTGTGGTTTTAACCCAATTACCCTAGAGAACGGCAGCAGGATGAACAGATGGCAACCTATCAGATAAAATGGCAGGCCATGCAGTCATAGAAGAGGATACCCCTTACACTGTTGTCCTCTGGTTCCTGGCAGTGGTTGCAGTCACCTGGATCCGTGTAATGTGGTGGTGTTTTAAAAACGCCATGATATAATTCAGGATCATTAGCTCACTGCCATCATTACTGTAAAGTGCAATTTAATATGCACTCACAGAAGTTTGGTAACCAAACCCATTGAAGCTAGAGTCAGGAGTTGGCAAGATCTTGCTTATAAACAAATGACCTTGATGATAAATGAACCATAAGCTCATTTAAGTGAAGAATGTTTTCTTTTCTTTTTTTTTTTTAATTTTATTTATTTATTTGACAGAGAAAGAGATAGCGAGAGCAGGAACATGAGCAGGGGGGAGTGGGAGAGGGAGAAACAGCCTTCCCGTGGAGCAAGGAGCCCAATGTGGGGCTCGATCCCAGAACTCTGGGTTCATGAGCTGAGCCGAAGGCAGACGCTTAACGACTGAGCCACCCAGGCGCCCATGAAGAATGTTTTCTTGATTATATGATACCCCCACATAAAATCACATATAGCATGGTATTTAATGTCTGCTAGTAATACTGTGAAATAGGGAAGAAACAATATTAATTAATCCAGAATTTAATACAAATTCATTATTTCATCACCTACATGATTCACACCGTAAGCACAGAGGAACTTGAATGGTTCCAAACTGCCAGTTCTCTACCTGATTTTTACAAATGCCCACCAGGATGTGTTTACGTGTAGAAAATACAACAAATAAATCAGAAGAATTTGCTCAGTGAGCATTTGGAATAAGACTGCAGAGGAAGATGTGAGTTCACCCACATGTCTTTGAGTTCTGAGTGTTTTAGTACCAAGCTGGCTAATGCTAAATTCAGCAAATTTGGGGAAGTAATGTGTGAAGTCTGGAAGCTGCCACTGTTCTAAATGAATCATTCCCAAGGAAAGTGGCTGCCTTCTATAGGAAACTGCTTCCATCTTCAACGATATGTTTTTTTTTTCGGTCTGAATTAGTTCAACTGAAAAACAACAAGAAGTGCCAAAGCCAAATAAATTAGAGAAATATTGTGAATGAAATACAGAAACTTTAAAATTTAGTCCTGATGTTACTATCATTACTAAAATTGAAAGTAGTGGCTAATGTAGAAGGAAAGAGGTGATTAGGCCAATTGATTTATGAAACACATGGTGTTAAAGAGTCAGGAGGGAAGTTATTTTCACAAGACAATTTTGTAAGATCAACGGCTTTAGGATGCAAAAATAGAGCTCTTTGATGCTCTACTGAAAATATGTATATTGCCAGGTGAGGTGAAAATCTGTGGTAATTTGAATAAATCAGGCCAGGACATCCCTTTTCCTGTAATCTCCAGAAAACCAAAGTGCATCTTTCCTATTCTTGTATTTTTGTTGAGAAAAAAAAAATCGTTCCCTTAATTCGTCGTTGTTGTTCATGTTGTATTTCAAGTAAAGAGTAACTCAAGCCAGAGTGTTAATTTGTCACCT
This sequence comes from Leptonychotes weddellii, assembly GCF_054177405.1. Lineage (NCBI taxonomy): Eukaryota > Metazoa > Chordata > Mammalia > Carnivora > Phocidae > Leptonychotes > Leptonychotes weddellii. The sequence continues at coordinate 32,994,716 of NC_138375.1, read as the reverse complement.
ATCACAGGGGGGAACCTATTCTCTGACCTAAAAGAAACACTGAGGAAATCCCTGGAAATAAAATGGAATGTTAGTAACAATTTGGGACCATCACAAGCCCTTAAGAGATAAAAGGTAGATTAAGAGCTTAGTATATGGGAGATAATTCAGTTAGCAAAGGTGAAAGGTTCTAGGAACCTTAAATCCCTCCGCTGCTGATGTCAGTCATTTTATCAAAGAGGGATAACCCTTGATATTATTTGAGATTTAAGAAACAGTAATTGAAAAGAGAAATGCTTCTCTATAATGGTTATCTTTTTGTAGGATTCAGTGTCGCATAAAGTATAAATTCTTCATGAGCAATGTGAAAAAAGTGTGGGAAATGTATGATGCTTGTGTAATAATGATGGCTTAGGAATACACACATACAGTATTTTATTTTGTATTCCTATCTCCTGTCCCCTCAATCCTCCTTGTGTAGATTTCAGACATACCATAATTACCTAAATCCATTTTGAGGCAGGAAGAGGGCTTAATGGTTCTGGTCTTCATATATGTCTATAGCAATTTCAGATGAATAATGTGTATGGAACATTGAGCTGCTCTTCTAGCAATCAATACTAGATTTTTATGTTAGCTCAGAGATAGGCTTATGTACAAACTATGTTTAACAACACAGCATTAATAAGGAAATTTATTCCACAGGGAGCTAATGCAGACTGTGGTTTCTGTCTTTGGTTAATTTTAGCATTCTAATTGGATTAGATTAGAAACTAACTCTTGCTATAAATTGCCTATCTATAATTACACAATACATAATACTCTGCTTTCATTTTTTCAGAAAATGCATCAAATTCTAAGATTTGCTATAAGCAAACACCAGTGTTTTCCTAAACCTACCCCCCACTAAAACTAAGAGAGGCTCTCTATTACCTATCACATCAAATCTGTGTTTCTTCAGTGTGCCTCCAAGGCTCTCCAGCATACTGTTCCCCTGTTTCACTCCTGTCACTTCATATTTGTTCCCAAGAACTCTCTCCTGTTTGTTTTTTAGTTTTACAGTGCTTGCAGAGAATGAGTCTTTTTGCTTCTGTAATCTTGCATGTGCCACCCTTCAGATTTGGAAAGTGTTTTCTTTTTTTTCTATCACTCTTTTAAAAATTAGGCTCAAACTCATCTCCAGGGAATACTCAACATTGATGGACTGGGCTGTAATGGTCAACACCTTTACTTTGGGCAATTCTACCTGCTCTCCTTGCATTCGTTTTGTTGATAGCTTTGTTGCTAATGCATATTTATATGCATTTTCCTTTTCTGGCTATAAACGTCCCCAGAAAACAGTCAGTGTCAACTTTGCCTTTGAATTTCCTTGTACTCTAGCACAGAGTTCTGAAAGGTTATCAGAGCATGCCGATCCCCTAAATACATGGCAATCTTCCATGTTCTAAATCCATTAAATAATTGCAAGGGAATATTCATTCTTTACTCCCAAGCAGTTACTAAGTAGCTTCTATGTGCAGATAGATGCTGCATGAGAGAATTCAAAGCAGACCCAGGAAAAACAACATGTGAGCAAATACTCACAGATGGTGTGGTAAGTGGCAGAATAAAGGAGGGAGCGAACAACACAGCTTTTTTGCACAAGAAGAGATGTTCATGGAGACTTGAACTGGGTTTCAGAGCTAGAGTCCGATTTACCAAGCTGAACAAAATGAGGCAGGGAGGAGTATTCCACTAAGACCTGAGGTACAAGCAGCCTAGCACAGACAGTTCTGCATCTCCAGAATCTAGGTTGTAAAGGGAATGAGTTTGGAGGGATAGACATGAATTTGTGCTAATGATGGACTTCATAAGGTGTCACGGAGGCATCTGAGGCTGGGGGGGGTTCCATTTTAGAATGCCGCAGAACGAAGAGGGTTGGAGGTCACTGACGATGAACCTAATGATACCAGTTAGGAGACAGATGCATCACTCATCTGCCTTTCTTATATGCAGCCAGTGCCAAGCAGGGCACTGTTTAGTTATCTAAAGGGAGAATTAACTTTGCCAACAACTCTTACCCTTGAAATGTTTGTACCAATAATAAAATATGAGAAGATCTTATATGAAGTCTTTTTGTAATGTTTTACAATTTAAATATTAATTATATTTGATATAATTAATATTGTCATTAATATAATATATTAATATATATTACTATGTTAGTAAATATAACAATATAACAATATATACTAATATTAATATTATTGATACAATTATATTTGAGACTGTATTTCACACCACCAGCAACATGGTGATGCGAGATGAACCCTATGCTGGAAATTAGTATATGCAGGACTTTATTCAAATTGTGCCTTTTTTTTTTCTGTGTCATCTAGGGAGAAGTCCTTAAAGTGACTTATTTATGCCTATAAACTTAATAGAACAGTTGTGAAGTTCAAATGAAATGAGATGCATGGAAATTGTTTGAAACATTTAAATTGATGTATGCCCATAATATATATCATATCTATCTATATTATTATATATAAGATTCATGATGTCATCTCTCTCAGATTAACACATTTGCTGACACTAACATTATTACGTATGTGTGGTGAGTTGCTTAATATTTTCTGTGGGCAAATATTGATTCTGCTAAAGACCACTAGGTGTCCTCTATTGGTTGTGTTACTTCAGGGTTCTTTATTCTAAAAAAAAACAAAATTGTCTTCTTTGGAAATTGTTCACTTACACTCTCTTAAACTCACCTAATTCCTTGGCTATTTATGTGTAGGTAAAATAGATGACTATGGATATTCATATATGCAAAAATTATTTCTCTTTATCTATACTTTCTCCTCAGGTTAAACAGAGAGTTTAAGTTCCTTTTCTAAGTAATTATTTTTATTCTGAGAGGATTGTTTTCAGTTATCATACTGTGTGTTTTTATGATGGTATTTTAACAGGTACCCTGAAGTTCTACAGTACAGTGTGATGAGTTCTATTTGGATACGAAATATTGTTAGGTCAAGACAAGTAGAGATTTACAAGGTGTTGTGGGTGTATTTCTGTGTAGGTTAGAGGTGAGATACATAATTTTATGAATGCTTTTTGTTCAGTGCTTTGCAGCAGATCTGTATAATTCTGATGCTTTGTTAAAAAAACAAGATCACATTTGAAACGTTCAGACCCCTATTTTAAGATTAAAATACTAGATTTTATTAATGTCCTGTTATTGGCCCAGTCTATGTTCCTATTTTGCATGTTTTTATATACTTCCATGGCTATTGATAACAGCCAGACTCGTATCCAGTTTCAAAATTATGTACCCCCTTTCTCAAAGTCTACATGAGTATGTGACACCTCTATAAAGACATTCTTGAGATCCTCAAGCTCAGTATGTCCATTTCTCTTTCTCTCTTGTTTCCTTTTACATTTCTCCTTTTCTCATTTCCTTCTGCTCAGTTTAAAATCTAAGAGGCATCCTTGACTTCTCTTTCTCTTTCAGTCTCTGTAGCTAACAGTAACCAGGTCCTATTGGTTCTACTTCTTGAAGGTGCTTTGAATTCTAATAACTCTTTCCCTGAATCTTCTCTATCATCATCCTAGTTTAAGCCAATACCAGTCATTGTTCAATTTTTATATTTCTCATTTTTATAATAGACTAATTACTAGATTTTAAAATTCACCCTTATAGGGGTGCCTGGGTGGCTAAGTCAGTTGAGCGTCTGACTCTTAACTTCGGCTCAGGTCATGATCTTAGTCATGAGATCAAGCCCCACATGGGACTCCATGCTCAGCAGGGAGTCTGCTTGAGATTCTCTCCCTCCCTCTCCCTCTGCCCCTCCCCCTGTTCATACATGCTCTCTCTCTCAAATTAAATGAATAAATCCAAGAAAAAAATAAAATAAAAATTCACCCTTCTCTTCCCAAGGCCTCAAAAGTGGTGTTTTGAAAGAGCAAATATTACTGTGTTATCTACCTGGTGAAAATATTTCTGATTTTTGATTACTGTTAGGACAAATTCCAAAATTCAAGGTCCTTTGAAATCTGAGTCTTTTTTAACCTCAGCCTGGGAAACTACTTGCCCATTATTTTTAACTATGCTGGACTTCTTTATATGCTATTTTAAGGCCTTTACATATATTGTTCACTTTTCCTAGAACTTTGTTTCTTTGGCCAACCCCAGTTTATCCATCACATTTTGTTCCTTTGACTTTGATTTTAACTTAAACTTCCTTGGGGTGGAATTAACTAATCCCTCAGGTAATGTTAATTCTATCTATAATATCCTGGCATAGCCCATGTGCTTTTGCTTTGTAACATTAATCACTTTTGTAATTTCTCTTAAACTATACCTTTCCAACTATCTATTAAACGCCAGAAGGCATTTAAATATTTTAAATATTTTATATTATTTTTATATTTATATTATATAAATATATATTTATATTATATAAATATATATTTATATTATATAAATATATATTTATATTATATAAATATTTTAAAATAAAAATCCAACATAAATTTCCTGTATCTTTAGCTCCTAGCAGAGTGTCTGGAAAATAATGGGGCATAAGAATACTTGCTAAATGAATTAGATTATGCCCTCAAGGAAATTTCAGGTTAGTAGGAAAAGCAAACATGTAAATAAACATGTAAGCAAAACAAAGTGTCTTGAATCCAATATTAGAAGCAATTATAGTATTGGCAACAAAACAGAGAGAGATGCATCATGAGGGTGTGGTAGGAGGTAGAAGAGGGGTTCTAACTAAGGCATCTAGTCATGGTCACTTTGAAAACTAAGTGTGAAAGTCCTCCCAAGTGGATAAGCCTGGGAAATATATTCGAAGGGAATTTAGAAATCATGGACAAAATCAATCAAGTTCTTCATTTATAGATGGGGATGATAATAATTTTCTGCCCAATCTCATAGAATTGTTTTGAGGCTGAATGAGGTGTTATTGTTGAACATACTTTGAAACTATGAAGTTTATAGAAATGTAAATTATTGCTATCACAAAAATTTCTATTAGCTTAAAATGTGAAAAATCTCAACAGATAGTTCAGCTGTTGGTCCTTTAATATGCTTACTGCCTTTCCAAACACTGGAAGTATTATAAATGCTATTATGCATTTTTTCTGTCTGAAATATACTGAGTAGAAAATTGAAGTAGCAAATAAATCAGCAAATAATTTAGGACAAAATGCATTCAGCCTCACATTTAACTGAAATTTCTGGAAAGAAAATGTCTCAGTTTTTCCTTCCATTGTGCACACAGTTACAACATGTATTATGGCAACTGCTATTTTAGGCTCATCTACCTGCTGTTAGAGTGAAAATTGGGAATGCCACTGGTTTATGAGTATTGGACATCACATTTATGATGTGATTCTGGTTTAAACTTGAATTCTGGTTCAATTTGCAGAGTGTTTCATAATAAACATGTTACTTTAATTATCTGGGTAATTATCTCAATTGAACAGGTCACTTTTGTTGGTCGTTGGTCCATAAATTGGAAAATGTTACAGTGACACCTGAGAATATTTTATGAAGAACAATGAAGTGAAATTAAACTCACTCTGAAGGGAATGTCAAATATATTTATCTAATCATAAAGGGAAAAATGTGTTTTTTTTAATTGTTGGTGCATAACAAACCTATCATTTACTTCAGTTAGATATAATGTCAAAGATATTTTTAATTAATTTGAAACATTTTAGGAAACAAAATTATGCTTGTTTATGTCAAAAGCAGTAGTTGTTACCTATTTCACTGGGCCAAGCACAGTCATTGAAATATATTAGAAATTGTCACAGAAAGTCAGTTTTCTTAAGACACTTATAACCATTATGAAAGCTCAAGAATAAATAAAATTAGAATCCTCAATCACACAGGATAATGGCTGAGAAAGACCTACTTTGACTTCTCTTTCTGTCTTGCTGATGTATGCACTTTAGATTTTGTATTAGAGGAGTCGTGTCTTAGTGTGAAAACGAAATACATTTCGTTGGTTATATAATTCTGGTGGCTATTTTGAGTTAAGCCTGCCATTTAGGCCATTTTTTTAAAGAGGGTCAAAATCTTTTCTTATTACATCTTAAAGCGAAAGCAGACATTGAATAAGGATTCTGGAAACTAGTCCCAGGGTTCTATATAATTTAAAGCAGTTGCAAAGAAAGAGAATAGCTATTTTGAGATAATCGTATTCATCAAGAGTGGTGAAATCAAAAAGGATTTCCCATTTAGATTTGTCATCAATGGGAATATTTGCCATAATGTGCTAATTATCTCAGTGTGCTGCTTTTTTGTTGTTACTGTTGTGGACATATGAGTTGGATGAACATACAAAATAAATGAAATTCAGCTTAATTAAAATAAAAATCCAAGAGTATTTTGTGCCAGTCATTTCCAGATACCATTCTTTCATTTTAAAAATATGGCTGATGGCTTCTACTTGGCTTATATGGTTGTTTTAATAATTGAAGAGAAAATTCGTGTGAAAGGGCTTTGCAAACTCTAATGTGGAAAGTCTAAAGAGTATATTAGTTTAAGGTATAATTAGCCAGTTAAATTATTTCAATGATTTTTTTTCGTAGAATTTCAGCAAGAATAAAACTTCCATCTTCCTCAATATTTTAGATCATAACAGAGAATGAAAGATGGAATCGGTTTGTGGTAGCATGTGCTTTGAAATTTAGAATCCAAGAGCTATAACTGCCTAATAGTATCTAACACTACTATTGGGCGTATCTACTAAATCTGTGGGGGTTACAGTGTTTGCGTATGGGGAGTTCTCCAGTGTGTGAAAATATTCATCTCCATGATACTCAAGAGGAGGATCAATATACAGAATAGCTGCTTCCAATTGACTGGCAGTGAATCATAAGCATTCAAGTGTGCAGGTGTTAATAATATTGGACAATTAAAATGTCTCCCCCTTTTTATTTAATCTAAAATTCAGAGAAATGCAGTCTTAGATAGTCCTTAACCTGGCAGAGAATTACTTCTCCTCTCCCCCCCAGCATATATTTGCTATAGAAACAGAATAATTTTATGACAGAATTTACCAAAAAATGCTAGTAATTTGTTAGAAAAGAGTTACTGAAGAATTTCTAGATTTATGATAATTAGGCTCACGTAAATCATTAACTTTAGAATAATATTAGAACATGTATGGATTGCAAAAGTAGTATATGTATTCCGTCTCCTGACTTGCAAGGCTAGGTTATGAGTAACAGACTTTGAAGTACTAAATGACTGCCTAGTTTTGTGTTCTGGGAATTATGACATTAATGACTAAAATCTCACCATTGTGGAATGATTCATTTTATGTTTTATGGCTTTTTCAGCTTCAAGAGTATCCAATAGACCTTCAAATATACTTTAAGCCATTACCAAATAATATCTTAGCAGGCTATTGGTTGGCAGGTAGTGAGAGTAATTCTCAAGTAGTTGAGAGCTGCTCTCTAAACAGAAATGATCGATATATGAATATATGTATCATAACTTGAGTGAGAGGTGCCTTTGTGTGAGAAAAGGGTTCCACTGGGATATAAGAAGTGTAGTTGGGCTGCATAAGAGACAGGAGGACGCCAACAAGCAATTTAAAAAAGTATTTTACAGTTTTGCTGAAGTCTTTCCCTGTTGCCAAATTACCAGTATTTGCCTAATATCAAAGATGAATGTTTTAGGGGTGCCTGGGTGGCTCAGTCATTAAACGTCTGCCTTCAGCTCAGGTCATGATCCCAGGGTCCTGGGATCGAGCCCCGCATCGGGCTCCCTGCTCCGCGGGAAGCCTGCTTCTCCCTCTCCCACTCCCCCTGCTTGTGTTCCCTCTCTCGCTGTGTCTCTCTCTGTCAAATAAATAAATAAAATCATAAAAACAAAAAAAGATGAATGTTTTAATGTTCATAAGTGTTATTGCTGGGAATTTTACCAACTAAATCAACCATCCCCCTTCCCATTTAGTTGAATTGTTATTTCAGATGTTCCAAAAATCTCCAACGTCTTGAAATTAGAAGGTGATGCTGTGACTTCAGATGAAAAAATTTCCAGTTAGCTCATGGTCTAGCAAAATGCTACTGCTTTTGCAAGAAAGTCTGTTTAGTAGCACATTTCTTAAATGTATGATTCTATTCATCCAGTTAAACACTATATATGTAATTATGTACTAACTCCTCTAAATAAAAGTAAGAGGCTAGGTAGTTAAATACTTACCTGACTTCTCATTTGCCAACTTCATATCTTCATATGATTACCAAATACAGTATTTAATGTATATTAATTGGCCCCCCACCACATGCTGAGCATTGTGCTACATATAGGAATACAAAGATCATCAACAACCATGGCTAAAAGAGATTTTGGTAAATCTAGTGGAGGGGTTAGAAAAGGAGATCAACACTCATAAGAGATATGTGTGAACTCTTATCTATTGGAAATTGTTGAATGGAAGATTTCAGGAATGATTCTGAGGCTACATCTCAGCTCAGTCTGACTCACACAGCTCAATCAATTCCTAAAGTTGCTAATGGAGCATGAGTGAGGAGTGGTGGTGTCTGGGCCAGTATCTACCATCCTTCGATTAGTCATTTGAAACAAAAAGGGCTATTAAATATCATGCTTTAGTAAAATCTGATGACTTTTACAAACCAAGGAAAAGAACACCACTTTTATTTAAAATAATATCAAAACTGCATTGAGATTTCAAGATGACTTCTTCGTACTAGAATATGAAACATTTTCATTGCATTCAGATCGTACACATTTATGAAAGATTCCTAAATATTGGAAGTTTTTTGGGAAGAAGAAAGAACAGTATATTTAAATTTCACCTACAGTATTCCAAAGTCTGTCATTAGTGAGAGAATTTAGCAAAAAAGAACCTAGCTTCTCTCTCACTTGCTTTCTTGCTCTTTTCTATATAGTGTGGGTGCTCTTGCATGGGACTCCTAACCAGAAAGTGTGTTATCACAATTAAATGAACAATCCCTAAGAGATACCAAGAAACTGAGCTGCATTCAGGAACTGGAATGCCCAACAGCAAATCAGCTCTTCTGTAATTATGGAAACACCAGCTCCATTCAAAATGCTTGCATTGTGTCCACATTTTGTACCTAAGTGTAATATTCATTATCTTCGTGCTTCCCAGCTTCTGCTCCGTCATGGAGACACTGGTAACAAGGGTGGTTGCTGGACATGCTGCTGTAGCTTTCTTTCCTAAGGAACCCATGTGTTGATAGATTCTACGTGCAAAAGGAGTATATTCTTTACACCAAAGACTTTCGCAAATATCCCTTCCTTGGTAAGACTGTTTATTGATGTTGTTTTCATTGTTGTTGTGGGGGCGGCCGCAGTCGTCCCTCTTGTTGAGAGAAGCAGGCAGTGAAGTTACCCTGAATCTCAGGTTAGGTAACAACATCTGATCTTCAAAGCAGTGAAGAGTCAGATATTCTAGCTGTGATGATAGCCCTCAGAAAACCAACTCCTTTCCCTGCTTCCTGAGAAACCTAAGTCCTTCCAGTGTGAGTTCCCCTTATCGCCTATACCTCTATGGAAGCAGGAATTTTCCCTGTCTTCCTCTGTCACATTTCCCATTAGAAGATTTGTTAACAAAGAGTGTAAACAAAATATCTAGTAGTAGTTTTTTTTTTTTTTTACAACTGTGAAAAAAACATTTCTCTTATCAGGAGACACACACACACACACACACACACACCAGGGAGCCTTAGCATAGGGCCAGTGCATCCTATTTCAGGACTGTGGGTACAATATATTTCATTATTCCTTCAACTGAGGAACGGAGTATTAGGAGTGAATAAACCAGTGTGATCCGCTCCTTAGATGGAGAACTATTGATTTTATCTGCTCATTAGTTGCTGTATTATTTTATTTCTGCCTTTCAAAATAGAGAAGAAAATTTATATGAAAAAACAAAAGCAATTAATGAGATGACTAATTTCAAAATAGAATTGTCCAAATTGGCAAAATAACTTATCTTGCAAGACCAAAGATGTCAGATTAATTATTTTTCCTTTTTGCCTAATACAGATATACAGGTGATATTTATTTTATTCAATTATTTTATTTGACATAGAAAGTAAATGAATGCTTTGGGTTAAAAAATACAATTTAAGTGTAATACGATTTTACAGATTCTATAAATTTTGTCTTCCAAATTATGCTATTAAAATTTTCCTAAAGGAAAAAAATGTTCAATTTTTTTTCTAAGAAAATAATCAAAATAATTTCCTCTCAGTTCAGTCATGCAGGCATGTTATTGTTACAGACTTGGGCCTGCAAAACAAAAATCAAGATGTCATTGATTTTGGGAGAGGTTTTCCTTAGAGCGTTTCCCTTGTGCTCTTAAGAGTTTTCAGAAATCTTTTTCAGTATTTCCCAGTATATGGTTTGTGAGTTATTAATGGTTTTGTGAAGACAAAATTTTGTTTTTTTTTTTTTTTAGTGTTAAAAGTGTTCTCACTCAGCCCAAGATATCTTGGTAGCTTCTTGCAGGGAAGGTCTGTATATTGCTTCCACTAACCATATCCATCATAGGTAGGCTTGCAGTCTTGCTCCTTGTTGCCTGACACCTGGATGCAGACTGACTAGGCGGCTTCCATCTTGATCACTGCCAGTCATTTTCACAAAGAGGTAAAAAGCTATATAGGGTCTTGATGGGCAATTAAGTGATCAGACCGGGAGTGATATATATTACTTTCTATAACTCTTTCATTAGAAATTGTCACATGACTTCATCCAGCCACAAGAAAGTCAAGAAGAATGATCCACACTGTGTACCTGGGAGGCAGAGGGCTGGAGCTATTTGCTTAATAGCAATACTTCAGGAGTTGGGATACCTGAGAGGTGGAGGCAGAGTATGTCTCAAATGGATCACTAAGTTGGCCTGTGGCTCACTTGCATTAAACTTGGGTGTATTCAGAAGAATATCATGGACCTGCTTGATCATCCCATTGTTTTTCTCTCATGGATATTTTTGGTTTTAGACAAGCAACCTTCTAGCTAGTGATGAGGTCATGATGGAGGAAACATGCTATATTTTTCTATGATATAATCACTGTATTATTTATTAAGTTATTCTTTCTGGTTTTATTGAATGAATGTATAATGGACTCATAGTATATGCTATGCACAAAGATTACAACAGTACACAAAAAAGTTTCTATTATTGTGCCCAGTCTAATCATATAAGTAAAAAGGAACTTAAATATAATGCTCTGTGATAGGGGAAATGACAGATTTCTCTGTGAAGATGTTTTCGGGGGCTAGGGCAGGAAGTGATACCTGAACTTAGACTTGTAGGGATGAGTAGGACTTAAGGAAAAAGTGAAAGATGTTATAGCCAAGAGCATATTGCTTAAGTGAAAAGATATTTAGGAGTGTTTTCAAGTAAAGTCCACATAATCCACATAGCTTGGGTACGAAAAGAAGAGGTTGGAAAGATAAGCTGGTATTTTGAAAGTCAAATTAAAGATTATAGGCTTTATCCCGAGGACAGTAAGGAACATTTGAATGGTTTTAGGCAACAGTGTAATATATTTATTTCACAAATGTTTAATGCTACTATGAAGCTACATGCTCTTCTAAGCATTTGCAAATATTAATTTTATTAATCCCCCAAACAACCCTTTGAAGTAGGGTTGAAGTATCATTATCCCATAAACAAATGAAGCTGAGGCACAGAGAGATGAACACTTTGCCTAAGTTGCACTGGGCTAGTCAATGACAATGCCAGGATTTAAATCCATGCATACTGCATGGTCCAAAATCTTAACAAATAGGTCTTGCCCCCTCTCGCCTGTATTGTGTAGATGTAAATATGACTGAAAACAGCATGCAAATGGTCTGTAAAAAGAGGCAGGTAAGATTTGAGGTAGGGCACCCATTAAGTGGTATTACTATTAATTTAGACAAGTGATGAGGTGGAGTGACAGTAGAGCTATTATCACATGACACCCTTCCTTAGCTCTCAAAGTGCTTAGGGAGCTGATGGACTTGGCTTTAGGCCTCTGAGGGAACAGGCACTTACCATGGGTTACTCAGTTGGAGATGCCTCTTGGGTATATCAATTATAAAGCAATCTTTATTTTACTTAGTTTTTGTAAGTGAACTCAACCTTAATAGGAATTTAAATCATTCTATTAATTGAAGTACGGATTTCCAAGCTTCAAAACATCAGATTTAGTGTGAGTTTAATAATTTATTAAATGTGGATGGATATTTGCATAATTTAATTTCCTATCCTCCACATTAAAAAGAATTACAATGCTTAATTTTTTGACTTTTGCCCAATCAAGTAGAGAATAAAAAGTGTTATGAATATATGATATAATCAGAATAATTTTTAATAAGAAAAATTTATTGTACTTGAAATGTTGAGAACACTTGAAATGCAAGCATTATACAACCAGATACAGAGTGTTTCATAGTGTATCCATTTTGCTTAGAATGCTTTACTTTTGTTTTGATTTCATTTTTTAAACAATTCATTTTTTTTAATTTTATTTTATTATGTTAGTCACCATACATTACATCATTAGTTTTTGATGTGGTGTTCCATGATTCATTGTTTGCATATAACACCCAGTGCTCCATTCAATACGTGCCCTCTTTAATACCCATCAACAAGCTAACCCATCCCCCTAACCCCCCTCCCCTCCAGAACCCTCAGTTTATGTCTCAGAGTCCATAGTTCATTCTTTAAAAATACTTAAAAATCAAATACAGTTCTTAGACTATTGGTAAATGTTCCTATTACTTTTATATCTTTAATCATTGTTTAATTCCATGCCTTGTTCCAATTTATTGGTACTTATTTAATGGCCTAGAACAGGGCTATCTTAGTGAATGTTCTTTATGAACTTAAAAATATATGTTTTCTGCTGTTATTGGTTGGAGTGTTCTATCATCATCAATTGACAGTGGTAATTTTTTTTTTTTTGACAGTGGTGATTCTAATCATTTATATCCTTACTGACTTTTATGATTGCTTGTTCTGATGATTCTTGAGAGAGAGAGAGATTAAAATATGCAACTATAATTTTGCCATTTCTCCTTTTAGTTCTGCCAGTTTTTACTACATGTACTTTGAACCTGTGCTAGAATTTTATATGTAGTTGAAATTGTTATGTCCTCTTGATGAATTGCTCTTTTATCACCATAAAATAACCCTTTTTACCTCTGATCTCTACTTTGATGTAAATGTAGCCACTTTGTCTTTATTTAATTAATATTTGTATGATATATCTTTTTCCACCTTTTATTTTCAACCTGTGTTTTATTTTCAAATGAGTATCTTGTAGACAGCATATGTTGACAGCATTGCTTTTGTTTATCAAATCTAGCAATCTCTGCCTTTTAATTTAAACCATTTACATTTAATATTTTGATTGCTCTAATTGGGTTTAAATCTACCCTCTTGATATTTGTTTTCTATTTATCTCATGTATATTTTCTTATTTGTTCCTATCTCTTTGCCTCCTTTTATATTAATTTAATATTTTTTACAATTCTATTTTATGTCCACTATTGAATTAGTAACAATGCCTCATTTTTTTAGTGCTTGCTCGAAGATTTACAATATGCATCTTTAGTTTATCACAGTCTACATTCAAATAGTATTGCACCATTTCACAAACCGTATAAGAAATTTAAAATAGTATATTTCCAGTGTCCTCTTGCTGGCTTTGTGCTACTGTTTACTTCTATGTTCATTATAAATGCCACACTATATTGTAATTATTTTTGCTCTAAATAGTTGTCTTTTAAGGTATTTTTTTAAAAAGTTTAAAAATACCTTTTTATGCTTACTTTTACTGTTGTTCTTCATTCCTTTGCATAGAACCAAGTTTTTATCTGGTATCATTTTTCTTTTATATGAAGAAATTCCTTTAATATTTCTTGTCTGTTGTTGATGAATTTTGTCAGCTTTTGTATGCTTGGCATTCATTGTTTTGTCTTGATTTTTAAAAGCATTTGTGCTGCATTTAGGATTCTAGGAAAACTTTTTTTTCTTCTGGTATTATCAAGATACCACTTGATTTTTTTCTGCATTCATTGTTTCTGATGAGAAGTCTGATATCATTCTTTTCTTTGTTCCACTGTAGGTAATGGCTTTTGTCTGTGGCTGCTTTTAAGACTTTCTCTTTATCCTTGCTTTTCAACAAGTTGATTTTTATGAGCCTTAGTATGGTTGTCTTGTTTTATTTGGAGTTTGTTTAGTGCCTTGGATCTGTGCATTTGTAGTTTTCATCAAATTTGTAAAAATGCTGGCCATTATTTCACCATATATTTTCTGTTCCATTTACTCTTGCTTAATCATTCTTTCCTTGGCCTTTGTAGTGACTTCACATGCTATGCATATGAATATTCAGCCAAAGACTCAAAGGAATTCCTCTGCTGATCTTTGAGCTTTCTCTCTGTGCAACTCCCTCAGCTCTGGTATTTTGCCTCACCTTGACCTCCCTGTCTTTCCACCTGTCTCTCAACTTTGCTGAGCTCTGTTTGGATTCTCTTTCTCTGCACTGGGCTCTGGAAATTCTTTCTAGGCAGGGAGCTGGTGCAAGGTTAGGGCTCACCTCATTTGCTCCTCTTCCAGGGATTATTGTTCTGTGCTGTCTGTGATTCAGTACCTGAAAACCAATGTTTCATACAGTTTGTCAGGTTTTCTAGTGGCTTAAGACAGGAAGGGAAGCTTGGTCCTTGTTATTCCATTATGATCAGAATCAGGATGATATGCCTTGTTTTAAAATAAAGAATAATGCTTTATAGAGAGATTTTTCATTTCAGAGATGAGTATAATATAATTTGAAACAACAAGGTCATCCTAATTTTTGCATTTATATGATATAATAACATAACTTACACTATTTTATGGATGCAGCAAAATTATGATATATGGCATACTTTGTTTTATACAGTTATTTCTATATAGAAGGATGAGGCAAACAGAATAAATGTGTGCATCATAGAAAGCTTTTTCATGGAAAAAGTAAAGATAATTAAACTGACCTTGCATGCTTAATACCATGCTTAACTAGCCGTGAGTAGGCTTAAATTGTAGCCATTTAAAATTTTAAACAGCTAGTTGGTAAATTCTGGCTTCTACTAGTGGAATTCCCAGTGCTTTGGGTTAGCTTCACCCAGTACATAGAATCAATGTAGGCAATTTGCATGCCAAACATAAGGCATGACCCTTTTGTATACAAAAGATTACAAAAATAATTCTTGGTCGTAATGCCAAGTGACAGCTGGGTTCAGTATGTCATCTTGTACACTCCGGAAGAGGCACATGAAAAGTAGAAACTATTTCTTCCAAGAATACAAAATATATTCAAGTAGCCTAGGACCTTATTTTTATTCAATTATTAAATAATTTCATTAGAATAAGAGAACATTTTAATTATCTTTCACTTAGCACTTTTAGAGGGAGATAATATGAGGAAGTGTGACAGTACTGGCCAAAAGTGTTTTCATTCCATTTTTTTAACTGGTACTTATAAAGTAAAATTTTTACTATTTTCATTTCTAATACCAATAACCATTTTCAAAACAGACATGGTTCTAGCTAATTCTTAACCTCATTCTCCAGATACTTAGGGGAAGTGGTATAATCTCAAACAAGTGGATCTGCCAATACTAGAAGACTTCAGTATAAAATCTATCCAGTGAGTGTAGTGAATGTATTTTAAAATTACACAGTAAACAAAAGGAATAATAATCAAGAATATGTTTTTATGTGTCTAGGTGGAAATGTGCATATACTTTTTCGTACCCCTTTGTAGAAAAACAAATGATGGACCCCTCTGAAGAGTTTAAAAAATATGACATTTCATGTTTGCAATTACAATGGATTCTAGATTAGCAAATCTTTCTAAACTTTGAACTTTTCTCAATAAAGTATTATGAAAATTTTCACACATACAGAAATATTGAAAGAATTTCACAGTGAGCACTTATATATTTCCTACTTAGATTTTAAATTAAAATTTGCTAAATTTGCTGTGTAATATATTTATCCTTTTATTCATACATCAATTTTGTTCTTTAACACATTTTAAAGGAAGCTGAATACCATAGTTGTCTTCTTCCTCCAAATATTTCAACATATTTTAGAGGCTCAATTTTTAAGGTCTCAATATTGTACGTATACTATAACATATAAAGCACTTTCTTTGATATAATGTAGTTTTATAGCATAATGAGAATAAAAAAATGACCAGGTAATGTAAGTAATATTATGAGCATTAAATAACCTTGAGGAATTATAAAACACATTCCAGTGACGGTGGTTCCATCATGATTATGCTTATCCAATGACTATAATATTTTCCTTTTAATGCCTCTAGTTTCTTTAATCTTTATTTATTTTTATGATCGAATTAGTGAAACTCTCCTTAGATTGGAAAATATTTTTAGCTTCTTTCTTCTGGTCTTGGTTCCTTCACTTAAGAAAAAAAAGGGGGTCAAATTGGGTGATCTCAAAATCTCAAATAGCTTTCCCTGGCTTGGTATTCCCTGATCCTTATTCTTCTTTTCCCAGCTCGACAGGTGTATCATGCTGTGATTTGTGAAAGTAGATAATTTGGAGCTTCTTCAAACTACTGTTCTTTAAGTCTGTATTCAAAATGTATTCAGTGCGGGGCACCTGGGTGCCTCAGTTGGTTAAGCGACTGCCTTCGGCTCAGGTCATGATCCCAGAGTCCCGGGATCGAGTCCCACATCGGGCTCCCTGCTCAGCAGGGAGTCTGCTTCTCCCTCTGACCCTACCCCCCCCTTGGGCTCTCTCTCTCACTCTCAAATAAATAAATAAAATCTTAAAAAAAAAACAAAAACAAAATGTATTCAGTGAGGGTTAGTGAGGAATTGCTTTTCCACTAATAAACATTTTCACAGAGTTGCTTGTTAATACTTCTATTCACCGAACATTGTCTATAAAACTTCAGAAAAAAACTTTTCCTACTCTTCTGTAGCTTTTGTTCTATCTTTACTTATGTAATTCTTTTCAAAGCAGGTGATTTTTTGAGAGCCAAATGAGAGCGTTTGCCATTTTGATAATAAAACAATAATAGTTGCAAATGTTCTCAGTAAGTGGCTTCGTGGTCTGCATTATGCGAGTTCAGACTTCTGATGGTCTGCCGGCATGGGTCATGTTAAATGTTCAGTGATGTCAGGGAGACCCTAACTTTTTAGCCTTTGTTGTTTTTTTTTAAGTTCATCTCAAGGCAGTCTCTACCTTGACATTACAGGGACAGCATTTATTTCACCAAGAGAAGAACCAAGTTTGAAAACATAAGTTGACTGGCATTTTATTGCATATTTATGTCAACAGTGTTCTAGTGCTTCTTATAGACTGAAATGTCCAAGAGGCTGCTAGTCTGCCGGTTCTCTAATCTAGTGTAGCAATCCATATATTATTCATTTTTCCCATATGCTTGTGTAGGTTCCACAAATAAAATGTGATATATTTAAGTAAAGGTATCTAAAATTTCACAAATAAGCTGAGAATATTACTGATACTTTGCTTGTGAATGGTTTCTAAAACCATGGAATGATAATTCTTTTAAGAAATAGCATATTTGGGATTATGTTATGACAATAATCTGGTGCACAAACTCATGGATAATGGTTATCAGTAAACTATAATTCTTTCTCTGCCACTCAAACAAAGTGAATGTATGTTTGTTTCCCATTATGTCCATTTTACCTGAAGTTAAACATATTATACTTGTAGTAAAAATTCACATGATTGCCTATATTTGTCTTGATTGTATACCCTTAATCAGTGTTCTTAGATTTTATTTTATAGACAGGAATTTATTTTCTTCTGAAAACATATGTGTGCTAACTTTTTATTGTGATAATAAGGGGCTTAAAAAAATCTGCCATCTACTATTATTGCAATTCATGTTACTCAAGAAATATAGGAGGCCATGATGAACAGTTGATGAAAAACTCTCTTGCTTCCCCAGATCAGTGAAAAAACTCATTATGGCTGCACCCAGTCCACAGAGGAGCATTTGGAGTGATGGCTTAGTCTAAAGTAAATTATCAAGAGAATGAGAGAAATGTCATACATTCCTTTTTCATGATGCAAACTGATCATATACAATGATATCCCAATTATTTTGGGAGAGAAATGACACGTGTAACTCAGTAAGAGGAGACATTCTTTTTTTTTTTTTTTAAAGATTTTATTTATTTATTTGACAGAGAGAGACACAGCGAGAGAGGGAACACAAGCAGGGGGAGTGGGAGAGGGAGAAGCAGGCTCTCCGCAGAGCAGGGAGCCCGATGCGGGACTCGATCCCAGGACCCTGGGATCATGACCTGAGCC
>NC_138375.1:32948031-32975893 GCF_054177405.1 Leptonychotes weddellii | reverse complement strand
CTTAACCGACTGAGCCACCCAGGCGCCCAAGAGGAGACATTCTTGCTATTCAGATATGAAGCCTTCTAGTGACTTGGAATGATAAGTGGCTGATTTTGCAGGTTCTACATTTCAGTGTCAGTTACCAAAAAGAAACTTGTCATCTAGAGAGGAAGAACAGATGAAATCAGAATTATCAGAATTACAGAATTCCTTCCTGCCTGAAGGCATAGTCATCTTGTTTGGCATCAGCTCTTAAACATTTGACTTTGAGAAATATATTTGGAGTAGAAGTGTAGGCAAATAAATGGACCCAGTTTGTCATATATATATGTGTATGTGTATATATGTACATTTATATGAACAATGCAAGGGTTGGGGTGCCGACTTCCTGTGCAGTTGAAAATCTGCATATAACTTTTGACACCCCAAAAACTTAACTACTAATTGCCTACAGTTGACTAGAAGCCTTACCAATAACATAGTAAGTTAATGCATATTTTGTATGTTATACATATTATATACTGTATTCTTAGAATAAGGTAAGCTTTGAGAAAAATGTTATTAAGAAAATCATACAGAAGAGAAAATGCATTTACAGTACTATACTTATTTATCCAAAAAAATTTGCACATAAGTAGACCCACACAGTTCAAACCTGTGTTGTTCAAGCATCATACACACACACACACACACACGTACACGTACACATACACACATGGCACATGGCATATGGCTTGCTTCTCTCTTTCTGTGTGTGTGTATATATACACATAAAATTATAATAATAATATATTAATGATAATATAATATGTCAATAATATATTAATATTATAATTTATAATATATGATATAAATAATATATATAATGTCTTTCCTGTGAAGTTGTTTTATATTTCCTTTTTTTTTTTTTTTAAATTTTTATTTATTTGACAGAGAGAGCACAAGCAGAGGGAGAGGGAGAAGCAGGCTCCCTGCTGAGCAAGGAGCCCAACGTGGGACTCGATCCCAAGACCCTGGGATCATGACCCGGGCCTAAGGCTGCTGCTTAATCGACTGAGCCACCCAGGCATCCCTATATTTTCTTCTTTTCCAAATTGGATCTTGTAACTCCTCTGTCTCCTCTGATTAAAACCTTCCAATGACTGATACTAAAGCTTTAATGTCTTAGCATGACCACCAAGACTCTGCATGATCTGGCCCCTGCTTTCCTCTCCAAACTCAGCTTGTATCACTCTCCCCTTTTGCAGACCATTCACTAGCTTCAGTAGACTTATTTTGTTCCTTGAAGCTTGGTCCTTTGAGAGGAATTTTTGCATTGCTTGTATTCTCTGCCTCCCCAGTCTTAGCTCAGATGTTATCTTCTCAGAGCGATATATCCTGAACACCTTTAGCTAAAGTTACTACTTCTCTACATTCATCTTCATGTTATGATGAGTCTTCACTTCTTGGCACTTAGAATAGTTTTATGTGTTTACTGGTTTGTTACTCTGTGTGTCTCCACTAAGATATTAGCTGGTTGATAATAAAAAGCTCTGCTTTCTTTTTTTTTTTAAGATTTTATTTATTTATTTGACAGAGAGAGACAGAGAGAGAGAGAAACACAAGCGGGGGGAGTGGGAGAGGGAGAAGCAGGCTTCCCACGGAGCAGGGAGCCCGATGTGGGGCTTGATCCCAGGACCCTGGGATCATGACCTGAGCCGAAGGCAGACGCTCAATGACTGAGCCACCCAGGCGCCCCAAAAGCTCTGCTTTCTATATTAGTAGCATATTCCCAGTGCTTACAGTACTTGGTGCATGGTGAACACTCACTAGTGATTGCTGAAGGATGTTTCCTGGGAGCCACCCCTGCTGATTGTGGTATTTTAGTGATTTCCACATCAATATTCAGAACTGCTGGTCTAGATAGTCATGCAATTATTTTCAACAAAGAAGCATTATTAGATGTTTATTTGCAATTGACATGAATAGTCTTTCACAATTATCATAAAATTAGTAAGTGACAGCAATATGATGTGGTCAATATACACATGATTGGGTTGAAATTTTGTTTCTGCTTCTGAGCTCTGTAACTTTGCTGAGCCTCTCTTTCTCTATCTAAATAGTATGGATAATAGATAACTCATGGGAATGTTTTAAGTATTGAATGAGCTAATAGATCTGTAAAAAGCCCAGGGCAGGACCTGAACATAGTGCTTGGCACATAGAAGGGATTTTATGATTCATAAACACAAAACTTTTGCCTGTATCATTTCAAATTTTCTTCTTTTTGCTGTAAATATGCCTTGTACGTAAACAAGGCCAGAGAGATAACTAAACAGGTAAATCAAAATAGTGGCCTAATAATGTATTGAAATATTTATTTGCCATGTTTAGGTGTTTGTAATAAGGAAATACGTTTCACAAAGTACCCTGAGGTCAAGGCTTAGCTCCATGCAGTTTTGCAACTTTATTTTATTTGCATTGTATTGATATATTTTGTGAACATATTATTAATGTGTTTTCCCATACCCTTTTGGACTTCAAAAAAATCTGTAGTTTTGGCTTTAAAAAAGATTCCACCTTCCTAGCTAAGAGTGTTTTGCATTCTATGATTTTAGAGGGAAAGATTTTAATTAGAGCTCTGTGTATTTTTCCTATTTCATATCTAATCAAGAACAGAAGAAGCATCTTGAGTTAAATATGCCCTGCTCTATAATACATGCATGTGCTCAGTTCACAGAGCATGGTGGTGTGAGGTGTTAGGAAAATATGAGGTCAAGGCAAGCCTGGAGGAACTGGGGTGGCCTGCTTTATCTTTGCACTTAATGTAGGAGAAGGTAAACCCTCACTAATTGTATTTGCAGATAAATGCTTATCTATTACTAACATGGAACCCAGTACCTTAAATAGCTACACACTTGTTGATCAAGCATTTCTATGAGGAAAACCAAAGATCACATTTTGGTGAGGAACCTGAGGGCAGAGGAGAGAGAACATGTGCATTCTCATCATCTTGGAGCACCACAGGTTCCTGGCAAAAAGAAGCATCCACCCTCCAGAGCTGACTCAGGGCCTCATCCCCACAGTCTGATATGTCATCTGGACTAATTCCAGTATGTCCTGGATCCCATTTTGCCTCTATAAACACTAGAAGCTACACACTACTGTTTGTTTCCCATCCTCAGATAGCTCTGTAGTCCACGATCCTGACTTCATTTCATGACCTTGTCTAAGCACCACCTTACACACTCCACTGGGCCCTGTGGAGCTAGAGATTTTATCAATCAAATGCCTCTGACATCTAATTTTTCTTTAAATATTTCACTTCTTTTCCCCTCAAACTGAAACCTAGTTCTCACTTGAGACACTGCATCCCCTGCTGCCCATGCAAGTGGTGACTTTTTTCTTTTCCTCTGCTCATCCTTGGGTCTGTGAGTGAGATAGGTGTGTTGATCCTCATTGTCAATTACAGCCCATTTCCCTGCCTCTAGCCCATTGCTTCCTTGACTCCTCTTTCCCACCATCTCTATCCCATCCTTTGACTCTATTCCAAAAGATACCTGGAATCTGACCATTTCTAACCGGTTCCCTCTTTACCATTCTGTTTAAGCCACCATCATCTCCCACCTGGGTTACTGTAACCCTCCTAAGTGATTTCTTTACCTCTATCCTTGTGCCCTTTGGACTTTTTCATAGCTGCTAGAGCATACCTTTGAAAATCTAAGTGAAATTGTCTCACTTCATGGCTCCAAATCATCCAGTGGCTTCCACTCCCATGAAAAGGCCCATAAGGTCCCACATTACTTGACTCTCCAACTACTTCTGTAATCTTGTCTCCTATTGCATAGTCCTTGTTTATTTCCCACTGGCCACATTGTCTCCCTGCTATGCCTTGAACTTTGCCAAGAATGTCCTTGACTCGTGGCTTTTGCACCAGTTCTTTCCCCTATTTAGAATGTTCTTTTGCCAGATATTCTCTCATCTTCCATTTCTTTCAGATCTCTATTCAAAGGTCAAGTTATGAGTGAGATCTTCCTTGACTACCATTAGATAAAGCAGTGGTCTCCCCTCTTGTTCTCCATCCATCCTCTTTGTTTCATTTGTTTCTTGATAGCACTCCTCACAACTTCATGTATTACCTATTTGCCCCGCTCTCCCTAGAATGAAAGCTCTCAGAAAAATGAGACTTTGTCTTATTATTTTGTTCCCTTCCCCTAGAACAATTTCTAGGATTCAGTAGATTTATATTCATTATTTGTCAAAAGAGTGTTTAAATGATCTCATCACTCTTTTGAATTAGAATAGGATGGATTCCTCACTTCAGTTACCAGGAGATAGTTCTCCTATTTGCAAAGAAAAAGTGCCTTTAATCAGTTTCAGTGAAATAATGGAGACTGGGAAGGGAATGAATGCAGGATAATAATATTATAGTAGTTAAGGTTAAGGTTTTGGGGGAATTTCATGGTTAAGACAAGAAGTCTAAGTTTTATTAAAACTTAGAACTTTAGAGAGAGAAGTGATTTGAGGGGAAACTGAGACACAAGGAGGCCGAGTGAACTTGTCCAAACTGATGGAACGAATCACTGGCATACAGGGTTGCATCTCCGCCTCACTATTCCTCATTTAGGATTCGTTCACTCCACAGTGAGTATTGACTATATACTTACTCAGGGCATGCTGTGGTCAAGGAGACAGGCACACGATCCCCTCTGATGGCTCTAACAGTAACATAGGAGATCAATGTTAAAAATGTTAAAATTAAACACATTCATTGTCGGGCTATGTACTCTGAAGGAGGAGGTGACACTTAAAAAGTGACTTTTTTAAAAAAAGATTTTATTTATTTATTTGACAGAGAAAAAACATCTTTAACAATGAATTGCTTCATGAAGCAATGAATTATTTTTGAAATACTTAAGTAGAGGCTGGATTTTTTTTGTCAGGAGTTTCTTACATGAATAGAATGAATAGGTTCCAAATGAATTCTGTAACCATTCAGCAAATGTGTATTCTGTTAAAAGCTTTATTAAACTTTTTCCTCCCAGTTTGATTCTGAAAGATGGGGAGAAATTGAGCAGCTATGGTGGGATGAGGCAAAGGTGATTTCAAGTGGTCAGATTAACAAGAAGGAAAAAATTTGGAGAAAGGTAGTGTCTTAATAAAAATAATTACATAGCAAGGGAGAAATATCCTTGAAAAATAAATTTGGATGACCTTATACTAGGTCTTGAACTCATCAAGAAATTTAGTCTCAATTTTTTTCTTTTTAAAGATTTTATTTATTTATTTGACAGAGAGAGAGGGAACACAAGCAGCGGGAGTGGGAGAGGGAGAAGCAGGCTTCCTGCTGAGCAGGGAGCCCAGTGCAGGGCTTGATCCCAGGACCCTGGGATCGTGACTTGAGCCGAAGGCAGATGCTTAACAACTGAGCCACCCAGGTGCCCCCAAAAGTAAAATATTTATTAAAGGAGGCTAACCCAGTCGGAGGGATAAAACAATTCTTCCCTGGAAAGGTGTATCATGAAGTTCATGGAGTTTTGAGTGTTGAGGAGGTAGCAAGAGGAAGAGGAGGGGAATATGTCCCTTGCAAAAAGATCAGACACTTGTCCCTGGGAAGAACAGGAAGCAGCATAGTGCCATCATCTGACTGAGGAAAGGCTTAGGTGACTCAATAATGCTACACTCTTGCTTTGGTATTATTATTGCTATGTTGACTATTTATTGAAGCATAATATATATTAAGAACTGTATAACTTCATACACAATTTAACTATGAATAAAATGATTCTTTGCCTGCCCTTTCAATTTTAGGAATGGGTATGTCTTTAGCTGCAAAGTTCAACCTCTCTGTTTGTATTGAGGGACTTATTTTCACTTCCTTGTTCTTTTTTTTTTTCCAAAGAGCCCCTTCCTAACAATCTAGTTCTTTGTAGCTCATCCTTTCTTGTCCAGCTAGCTTCCTATTTTTATTGCTGAGTCATCCAATCAGGCTTAATTGTCTCTTTTCTCCAGCTGGCTGTGTCCTTTTGGAGAAAAAATTCTGCTACAGGTGCATTTTTTAAAATTAGGAAAACATGAGTGCCTAAATATGGACACAGCTAGATTTTAATGGTGAATTCTGAAGTTATAAAAGATGATTAACATCTTTCACCTTTCTTGATGACGAGCAATAAATTTTGAACCATCCTATTGCAGGCTGACCCATAGCACTCGCTGAAAAATATTTTAAAAAAATTCCTTTCACATGATTTTTATTTGTTGCTTAATTATTTCCTTTCTTTTCAGAAATTTTAGATCAATTCAGGATTGAGTCACAATTTTTTTTCCAAAGGAAATGTTTGAAATAAAAATATGACTAAACTAAAAAATTGGAAGTGTTGTAATTATTGATAAATCTTTTGAATTTCCTATCTATTATCCATGAAAAGCTAGATTTATGAATCAATTCATTGTTCAAAAATTGAAAGGGTGATGATTAATCTACTTAAGAAAAAGGCTTCTAAATCCTACCATATGGAAGTCCTTGGATGAATGTTAAGAAAAATACGAAGTTTGACACATATGTAGTTTCTAAAATACTTTATTCCATGTGCTTGAAAATAAGAAACAGAATTGATTTTAATGTACTCTATTGGTCTTCTACAGTTGGTCCTAATTAGTGAATTATACTAAATAGTAAATGAAACATTTTTTTTCTGTTCACAGTTTATTCAAATATTAATGTTCAGATACTTTTATTAGGTTAATCTGTTTATAAAAATCCCATTTAAAATGCCCCATATGACATATTTTGACTCTTGTAGATTAAATCAAAGATTCAGACTATTTGATACATTGTATCTTATGGGCCCAGGATCTGTACTTATGTGATATTCAGAATGTTTCCTGAAAACTTCATTTATCAAATATTTAATTTCCCCCTTTGTTGTATTCATATTGACCTAGCTCTATAAGTAACTCTTGCTCAGTTATCTCATATTCTAAATTTCATTTATGGGGCTAAAATTGGTGGGGAAATAGAAAACTTAATTTAGCATATACAGATATTGTGCTAGCACTTCATATGCGTTATATCAAATAATCCACACAATCCCTATAAAAGTAGATATTATCTATCCCTTTTAGAGGTGAGGAAACTCAGGTTCAGAGGGACTAAGAAATTTGATCATCATAGGAAATCAGTGGAAATGTCCGTTAGAGGAAAAATATTTGATGAGGTACATGTTGTGAGTCTCATAAATATATAATAATGCTCCTTTGGAGTCTCCATCCCTCATGCTTTACAGTGTGATTCAGGACACCTTTCCCTGATAGTGAGAGTACTACAGAAAAATAGAATTCAATTCATGAAGTGTGGTAACATGAGGTGAAATAAGGCAAACACGGGGAATCAGGGACTTCTATTTTCAGCTTTGTCACTATCATTACATGAGCTCAGAAAAGCATTGAACCTTTTCGAAGCCTGAATTTTCCACTTCTGGGGGAAAAAAAAGAAGTAGAACAATTATAAGATTTATCTAACAAGGGTTTTCTGAAGATTAAACAGTGTGAGTTCCAAGTTCCTGGAATAAAGGTTGCTAGAAGTTAGAGCTCATTGAATAAATCATTATGATGAGCTCAAATCACCTTTAAAGGTTGGAGAATTTTTTCCTAGTTACAAAGGAAACAAACATGTTTTATACCTCTCCTGAGACCTCAGTTTTCTCATCTGAATAATCACAGATTGGTTTAGGTGATCTCTATTGTCTGTTCTATCTTCAAATAACATCAAGGTGTTCCAGTCTCCCAGAATAATGCTTGGCACATAATGCTCAATAAATAATAAATTAAATGAATGGATAAGGGGCGCCTGGGTGGCTCAGTCATTAAGCGTCTGCCTTCGGCTCAGGTCATGATCTCAGAGTCCTGGGATCGAGCCCCGCATCGGGCTCCCTGCTTGGCGGGAAGCCTGCTTCTCCCTCTCCCACTCCCCCTGCTTGTGTTCCCTCTCTCGCTGTCTCTCTCTGTTAAATAAATAAATAAAATCTTTAAAAAAAAAAATGAATGGATAAATGGCTCATTCCACTGCCTTCATTTGCTTCACTATTTGAGAGGCTGTAGTTGTGTAGGTAGAATAACTACAAGGGTACCAGTGAAAGAGCAATACTATGGGGGTGGGGGAATGTTTGAATGACATTCATGATTTTCTCTTACTATGCTTACACATGGTTGAGCTTCTGGAAATTTGCTAAAAGTTGCTTGGTCATCTATTGTGTGTATTTGAGTTTCTGATCATCACCCTCTTTCGACTACAAAACTATGATTTACATAGCAGAAATCTGGCCTTGGTATAATAATGAGGCAGGTATGTTTTGTTTGATTTCCTGACATAGCTTATTCCTTTAATGCTCTTTATACTTTTCTTCTGCTCCCAGTGAGATCTTTTTTTAAACTTCTCATTTTGAAATAATTTTAGATTTACAGAAGAGTTGTAAAGATGTAAGACAGAGTTCTTATATGCCTATCACCCAGATTCCCTAATGTTAGTATTTTACATACCCATGGGTACATTTATCAAAACAGTTAGATTTGGTATATTGTATGTTGATATGACACTATTAACTGAACTGCAGACTTTATTTAGATATCACCAGTTTTTCCACTCACATCCTCTTCATATTCTTGGCTTCCAGGACACCACATCACATTTAGTCATCATGTCTCCTTAGAGATATCTGATGTTCTTCAGTCTTTTCTTGTTTTCCATGACCTTGACACTTTGAAGGATGCTGGTCAGGTATTTTGTGGAATTTTTTTTCCAGAAGTTTTCTCATGATTATGCTTGAATAAGGAAGAATATTACTGAGGTGAAGTGCCCTTTTCATCACTTTTTTTTTTAAGATTTATTTATTTTAGAGAAAGAGAGAGAGTGTGTGTATGAGTGGGGGTTGGGGCAGAGGGAGAGAGCCAGAGGGGACTCTAACTCCCCACTGAGCAGGGAGCCTGATATGGGTCTCTATCCCAGGACCCTGAGATCATAATCAAGAGTCGGAGGCTTAACTGAGCCACCCGCTGCCCCCTTCTCATCACATTTTATCAGGGTACGTGATATCAACATGACTTATCACTGGTGATGTTGACCTCAATCTCTTGATTAAGGTGGTATTTGCAGGGTTTCTATACTGTGAAGTTACTATTTTCCCTTTCCATATTCTATTCATGAGAAGTAAGTCACTAAGTACAGCCCATACTCAAGGGGAAGGAAATTAATCTCTACTACCTGGAGGAAGGAATATCAAAGAATCTGTGGACATAAGTTAAAATCACCACAGGCTCCTGTTTACCTTTAGAGTTTGGTTCATCATTTCACCAGTCTTCAGTGGAGCTTGGCTACAGCAAATACTACTGTGGTATTTGAACGGTGATTCTTCTATTTCTTTCATTTCTTCTACATTTATTATTTGAAATTCTTCTGTAAGGAAAATTTGCCCCTTCTTCTCTACTTATTTATTTATTTAATCATTTATTTACATCAGTGGACTCATGAATATTTTATTTCTTGGGTTTTAATCCAGTACTCTTGTTAGTTATTTTGTTGCTCAACTTATTCCAGCTATAGTCAGTTCTTTTAGGTTGACTCCTGAGTCCTTTTGACATGACCCTAACTTTTTTTTTTTTTTCTAGCATTACTTTTTGGCACTACATGATGCTCCGGGTTCATCTTGTTTTCCTTATTTTTCCTTTGAATCAGCAATAGCCCTAGCCTATTCCTATTGGAATGCTGTTGAGAAATTAAGATCTGAGCCCCGGGTGCCCACTGCTACTTGGCCATCACTGCTTCTAGGGCCTGTGGGCAGACAGACATGGGGAGCAGTTTTAATCCAGGTTAGTGTCTATGTATGAAAATGCTTCTTAGGAGCTTGGTTTCTATTTTTTCTCATTACTTTCTCACTCCCAAGACTTTAATATAATTGATTATTAGATTCCCCACTTTTTCTACTAATTAAATGTTAACATAATTTTTAAGTAAGTATCACCATAACATTTCACAAGTACCTAAATTTTAATGACCTCCAAGTGTCACCCTAAATTACTTTTCTGACTTTCAGACTCCTATGTCCAGCTCCTTGCTGAATGTGCCTACTTGAAAAATCTGTGTAGTACATCAATTTTAGTATGTTAAAAAGTACACGCTTCACATGATCCTTCTCCTTTTTATATATCTCAACAGCCACACCACCCACCTAGTCATTTAAGTTAGACTCCCCATCCAATCAATGACTAAGTCCTGCTGATTTTGCTTTCTAAATATAATCAATGTTCTTTCCTTTCCCTCTGATCTTGTTCTAGTCAGAAGTTCTAAGTGTGAATATACATTTTTCTGTTTTTCAAAATTTTGTTTAGGTCTTGACAAGTATTTTCCTCATCACCGTTCCCACATTTTGCTCCTCTTAAATGTTTTGCCACTGTGAATGAAACCAACTTTTCCTTGATGGTGTCTTTGTTGCAGGCATCTTCAGCCTTAGGATAATTGCTGAGGTATGTAGGACATATTTGGTGGCTGATTAGGGTCAGTGACATTTTTAGGTTTTTGATGGTGTATTGGAAGTATAATTGTTTTATGTTTATGGTGATATGGTTACTTTCTTTTGGTTAAAACATGAAGGAAAGGGCGCCTAGGTGGCTCAGTTGGTTAAGCGACTGCCTTCGGCTCAGGTCATGATCCTGGAGTCCCAGGATCGAGTCCCACGTTGGGCTCCCTGCTCAGCAGGGAGTCTGCTTCTCCCTCTGACCCTCCTCCCTCTCATGCTCTCTATCTCATTCTAATAAAATCTTTAAAAAAAAAATAAAACATGAAGGAAAAATGGAGCTAGCTGATATATTTTGATCAACTAAGTTTCTTTTTTAATTTACCAAGGGAACCAAAGAATGTCTTCTCATTAACTTTTCTCTCTTCTCTTCCTGAATTCTCAGTGTAAAGAACATAGTTTTATTAATGTAAAGGATTTTAATTTTGTGGCATAGTTCCAACATCACTTTGAAAATGTTCCTTAAACATCTGAGAGTCTCATCTGTAAGATGAAAGTAATAAAATCTTACTCATAGGATTAATGTGAGGAATAAATGAGGTAAACTATTAAAGCATAGAACCTAACACATGGGAGCCAAATCAATAAATGATATCAGTTTTTATTATCATTATTACTCTTGTTTTAATTTTTTGTTCACTTGGGCATAGTCTCAACGCTTAGAATAATGTGAACTGCTCTCTCTAATCAAGAGATAGGTAGATAGTTATATATATATATGCAATTCATTACATATATAATTCATTACATATATGTGATAACATATATAAATGAGGGAAATGCATCATCTTCTAGAGTAGAAATGAAAATACAGTTTCTTTTGATCTGCAAAGCAAGATATTGAAGGTGGGACATTTGGAAATAGTAGTTTGGGTTAATAGAGGAGTCCTGATTATTAGTGATGAGTATCACATGAATTACAGAAGCCTGATGTTACCTTAGCCATAGGGAAAAAAACAGGACCTGGGATACATCATTTTCCCCTGCCTGCTATACTGGACAAGAATAAAACTGAACTTAAACAGCAAATTTTTAAAATGCATTACTGAATTTATTTTATCACAGTAACCATTTTTTCCTACACTTAAGTTTGGCATGCCCTTAAGACTGTAGGTTATCTATAATACCCTGGATCATACTTGAGAACATTCCTACCACAAAGGGCAAAACATACTAATTTGGTGGTGACTATTGATAAGCATTTTTTCTTTTTATTTTACTAAGGTATTTTAAATTGAAATTAAATTACATCAAATAATAGACTCCTTCACCCACCATTATTTGTTTTTCTAAATAATTAACTATTTGAAAATAATCATTAGGGATAGCTGCCAATTAATGATAGCCTAAAATCAAAATATGCATCTCTCAACATTTTATTTCTCTTTGTTTTTCTGGAGCATACCCAGTACATAAAACTAAGTACCCCTCTGTCATCCAAAGTCATTTTCATTTAGCTGTTTGAAAACATAATGGGGCAAAGGTGATATAATAAAGAGAAGTGGCATTATATTTGTCAATGACATTAACCAGAGCCCATTGGATTTGAATCATACACTCTCTGCTTTCATAGTTCGTCAGTGTAGTAGGAAAATTAAATAGATACACACAAACCAAAAGAAGTATAAGAACACAAAATAATATGATTGGATACAAGTCAGTAGAGTGAAAAGTATACACATTTAAGTTTCTGGAATCAATATTTATTTTGGATTACATCATATTTGGGATTATATAAAAAATGCAGTTATCTTTCAAAATGAGAACATTAAAATGATTTAGATATTAAAAAATATGTTTTGACTCCAGTTATAACTGTAGTAGCCTTTAAACTATGCATAGGAAATGGAAATTGTTATAATACATACGGCTTGTTTTCAAGAGGCTTATAAGTCAGAAAGTTACTTTCACAAGCTAAAAGATAATGAATGGTACAGATAACAGTTGCCATTAAAGGTTGGAAATCAATCAAAGATGATTTTCTGGAGGAGTTAAGTCTTGATCTAGTACTTGAAATTAGAAACACTATCTAGGCAAGAAGGAAGAGACTTAGAAAAATAAATTAAGCCACTAGAAATAATATAGTGATATTTAATTATCAGAAGATTAGTCATTAAACTTGTGAGCGTGATGGAGTCTGTTACTTGTGTATCAAAGCTTTTAAATCTGGGAATAGGCTTCAAGTATAAACTCTGGAAAGTTTGCTAGCAAACATTTATGTGTATGAGCAACATAAATATTTATAGGTAGTACTTCAGGTCCGTAATTTTTTCCAGGATCATAAAGGGATCTTAACTTCCTTTAAAGGTTGAAAACCTCTGCTCTATGTTCAGAACTTTCGCCCACAGATAGTTACTTTTTCATAACATTAATTTGCTTAAACTTGACTGTCCAAGTTATTCATGTTTTATGTTAGAATTGAAAAGTTTTGACACAGGTGGTCTTTCTAGGCTACCAAACAATTAACTGAATTTTTAAAAGGAGAACCATATTTGAATATCTCTTCTATGGCAGGGTAC
The DNA here is from genome assembly GCF_054177405.1 of Leptonychotes weddellii. Taxonomy (NCBI): domain Eukaryota; kingdom Metazoa; phylum Chordata; class Mammalia; order Carnivora; family Phocidae; genus Leptonychotes; species Leptonychotes weddellii. Next base: position 32,962,845 of record NC_138375.1, on the reverse strand, counting down.
TGGAATAGTACACTATATAAATCCTAGGATTGTTTATGGTTATTATTTTTAAAAATAAGTAAGGTTGAAATGAATGAAGCTAATCAATATTTATTATATTATTAGGAACTTGTTGAGTAGAATTTAAATCTCAGTGACAAAAATAAGGTCACATAGTTCAAAACATGTATTTTTAATCATCTTTTACAAGTTATATTTTATCATTAAAAAATCTGAAATAGTTCAGTGTTTTTTTAAGAGAAATGCTTCTTTAGGTTGTTCTAGATAAAAATAATCTTAAAGAATATTCTAATTATTCTTAATTTTACAGTAATTGTATTATGGACACATTCTTTGTGTGCAGAAGTAATTTGATTTTTAAAAAAGATTTGTTTATTTGAGAGAGAGAGAATGCAGGGGAGAGGGACAGAAAGAGAAGGAGATAATCTCATGCAGACTCTCTGCTGAGTATGGCGTCCTATGTGGGGCTCCATCTAATGACCCTGAGAACATGACCTGAGCCAAAATCAAGAGTCGACCTTTTTTTTTTTTTAAATATTTTATTTATCTGACAGAGAGAGCATGAGCACAAGCAGGGAGAGTGGGAGAGATAGAAGCAGGCTCCTCACTTAGTAGGGAGCCTGATGCGGGGGGCTCGATCCCAGGACCTTGGGATCATGACGTGAGCCGAAGGCAAAGGCTTAACCACCTGAGCCACCCAGGTGCCCCAAAAGTTGAACTTTTAACCGACTGAGCTACCCAGGTGCCCTGAAAGTAATTTGATTATTATCAAACAAAGTAGGTGTGCAATTTAAAAAATATTTTTAGTTGTTCCCTATTTATCTAGAGTTCTCTTCATTTTCCATTAAGTTCTTAAGCTAATTATAGTATACAGAAGTACAAGTTCATCTTAATTAATGAAAATTATATCATTAAATCTAGTGACATGAAAGCCTTAAGAAAAATGTTTCTTCATAAGTAGTTCGGAGTTGGAATGTGTGTGTGTGAGATAGAGTTGGATAAAATTAAAATGGATTTTAATTCTTCATTTCAGAATAAAAATTCAACATATATTTCAATACCAAGTTTATTTTTAAACTTTTGTTTCCATTCTTTCTGCATCCACAGTTATACTGTTATACAGATACAGGATTTTATTTTTTTTTATCTTTTTTTTATTTTTTTATTTTTTAAGATTTTATTTATTTATTTGAGAGAGAGAGACTGAGAGAGAGAGAGCATGAGAGGGGGGAGGGTCGGGAGGGTCAGAGGGAGAAGCAGACTCCCCGCCGAGCAGGGAGCCCCATGCGGGACTCGATCCCGGGACTCCAGGATCACGACCTGAGCTGAAGGCAGTCGCTTAACCAACTGAGCCACCCAGGCGCCCCAGGATTTTATATTTTTACAGATCATCTCATAGGGAGGTAATTCCTTCAACGTCCCTTGTCCTGTAGTTCTTACATTCTCAGTGTTGTTTACTGCCAGAATGTAAAACCCCATAAGAAAAAGTTTCAAATTAAAGAGAGAGTAAACACTGGAGATGACATTTATATCTGAGAGTCAGTCACAGCTCTTTTTAAATATACTCTCTATACCTCTGTCAAATACTTAAACACAAACTTTTATCCTCTTATTTCCTTACTTAACTCCTTTCATGACTCCCCATCTTCTGCACGATGAAATTCTGACCTATTTGCATCAGATACAAGACCCTTCTTGATCTGATCTCAGTTTACCCTGGAAACAACTTTTGTTGCCACCTCATGCCAAAGTCTTTTTCTCCCAACTTCACAGTTACACCCCTTTCTCAAAGGAGCCCAAGGCATTTCAAGTGGTTGACTCCTTGCACAGTTTCACTGTCCCTCTCAGGCAGAGGTAGTAGGCTCCTCCTCTCTGCTCCTCTCCATCACAGAATACTAACACAGTGCCATGAAAACTCTAGCATGGGCATCTTTTCATATTAGTCCTAGAGCTACCCTAATATTTTATTTTTATTTTTATTTTAAAAGATTTTATTTATTTATTTGACAGAGAGAGACACGGCGAGAGAGGGAACACAAGGAGGGGGAGTGGGAGAGGGAGAAGCAGGCTTCCCGCGGAGCAGGGAGCCCGATGCGGGGCTCGATCCCAGGACCCTGGGATCATGACCTGAGCCGAAGGCAGACGCTTAACGACTGAGCCACCCAGGCGCCCCCAGCTACCTTAATATTTTAAATAATGGCACAGAATTTTGTTCTGTTATTCTGTTTTTTCTCTTTTATTCTGTTTTCTATGTCCTAACAGACAGGCATATAGATTGAGTCCAATTCATTGCTACTGGAAACAATGACACAGGAAGTACAGTTGACCCTTGAACAGCACAGGTTTGAACTGTGTGGGTCCACTTAATATGTGGATTTTTGGGGGGACAAATAGAGTACAGTACTGTAAATGTATTTTCTCTTCCTTATGATTTTAATAACATTTTCTTTTCTCTAGCTTACTTTGTTGGAACAATACAGTATATAATATATATAATATACAAAATGTATGTCAGTCAAGTATTTAGATTAATGGTAAGGCTTCAGGTCAACAGGAGGATGTTAGTAGTTAAGTTTTAGAGGGAGACAAAGTTATAAGCAGATTTTCAACTGTGTGGGAGGTCGGTGCCCCTGACTGCATGTTGTTCAAGTGTCAACTGTATTCTCATACGTAGCTCATTGATCGGTTTTACAATTATTTTTGTATAAGAAGTTCTATAAAAAGAATTACTGAGTTACAGTTATTCATGTTTTTATTTTGAAGGCATAGCGTTAAAACGAGGTATTAAAAACATTAAGTATTTAGTTATAGTCACAAATAAATAGAGGTAACCGTTTAATTTCAAGCATCTACAAATGTTAAACACCTGTTTCAAATATATATTAGCTACAAGGCAAATATTCACCTTGCTTTTACTGCCTATTTCATTTAGACTATATGCTTATGCAGTAAGAGCGCATGCTCTTTTCTTTTTCAATAGCTTTTGGTAAGTCTTAAAAATTAAAAGTTGCAATGTTAATGTTCACTTTTAATTTCTATGAAGATACAGCAGAAAATATATCAGAAAATACAATAAGACAAAATCAAGATTTGTATCTTTGCTGAGGCATGGCTAACTCTTCTTATTTCTCTGCCCAACCCAACCAGCAAAATAGTGCTGTTTGATTTTTGTAATTAAATTACCGTTTAGATGCAGAGTTTGGGTAATGTGCTAATTATAAAGCCACATTCCCCTTTGCCCATATTTGTGAATTAGGTATGAAAGTCATTGTCTGGTATTTTGGAGCTGTCTTTACTTTTATTTTTTTATTTTTATTTTTTTTAAGATTTTTTATTTTATTTATTTGACAGAGACACAGCGAGAGAGGGAACACAAGCAGGGGGAGCGGGAGAGGGAGAAGCAGGCTTCCCGCCGAGCAGAGAGCCCGATGCGGGGCTCGATCCCAGGAGTCTTTACTTTTATTTTATAGCTCTTTCAATGATTCTGTAAATGTCTTCTCTGAGAAGGTTGTCCAGTTTTTAACATTAAGCATTCATTAGCTCAAGTATATCATTTTTTTAAAAGTTTGATATATTTAACTTCTGTGACCATATGACATGCAATTTCTGTCCCTTTATTATTAATACATTTTGAAGGATCATTTATCTGCAGACCACAGAACAGTGGTTAATAGATGTTTTGTCACCTATGTGACTGGCTCCTTAATTTCTTAAATGTCACTGTTTCTTGGTAGGACCTTTTTAGTGTGTCAGAAGTATAGACTTTCTTTAATGTTCCTAATTCGAAAGTTTAATAATGACATCACCAGCAGAGTGGTTTAGAGAATGTGATTGCCAACTGGTCTGCCTGTGTTGGAATCTTGGTCTGCCATCCACTAATCACACCACGTTAGACACGGGCAACTGGCTTATCTCCTCTGGGTAGCCACACCTATAAAATGGGAGCATGAGTCTTCTCATCCTTATTCCGTTATGATGAAGATTAAAGAAAGAAGGAAGGGAGGGAAAAAGGAAGGAAGGAAGTTAGGTTAAACCCCTTAAAAATGTATTGACAGTGGGGTTGTTTATAAAATTCTACTTGCCATTCCTTTGATTCTGTGTATAAACTATATATAAAATCACTTCCTTTGAGTTTTGAATTCATTTCAATCATTTTGTGAACAATTATTTTAGGGATCATTGTTTATAAAGAAAATTTTAAGTGGCTCAGTGGTTCCCATTCAAAATTAAATATTTGTCTTGCATTATCTGTTATGAGTACTCAATAGCTGTTAATAAATGAAATCAGTTTGAAAAAAGCAAAGCACCTTAATTGTTATATGTACTTGCTTTGCTTTTTCCCTTAATATGTTGACTCATGTTTATTCAGAAACATAAAAATGAAGTGATTATTTACTTAATCATAATCTACATTATCTGAGATGCCAAAAAACAAAGAAATAAAAAGCTAATATAATGGTGATTGAAACACTATATTTATGTCATGAAAGGAACTGGAATACTTTTTAGAAAAATACCTGACATTCAGTTGCCCTCCTCCTTATAGGACAGTAAGGTTTTTCACTGTCTACCTGGAATTAAAAGCTGTCTTTGACACAAATGCATTTTAGACTGTTAGAGCTGGAATTGCTTGGTTTTTATATGTGATAGTTTTCAAACTTGTTGCAATAAAAAAGTACAGTAAGGGAAATAGCTAAGGGGAGAGAAATCACTCCAAAATCTTTGCTTTAAGAGTCTAAAACATAAATCTTTTACAAAAATTGAGAAATAAAGAACACACTGTACTTAATACTCAGAGTGGGCAGAGAGCCTGTTTCTATTAGCATTAATGCATAGCATTCAGGTCGAACATAATAGGCTTCTAATAAAGGTGAGGTGCAAAGAAGAAAATAATCACAGGGTATATGTGGTGACAGGAGTTGGGGTGCCAAATTGGTCTTCATCCTCGTATTGCAAATTGGCTGTTGAATGCATATGTTGATACAAAATATTAGCACAAAAAGATCTGAAAGAAAAAATAGCATCCATTGTAATATTGAAACCTCAAAGTAGGCTTATTACATAAAAAAAAAAAGAAAAACCTCTCTTGTACTAAAGACAGCCTCCTCTCTTTAAGAAAACTTAATTATATAAGTTTTTTCTTCCTCATTTTTTTTTTAAACTGTGTGTAGATGGGATCCTAATGTTTCACCACACTCATTACTGTCCCCAGGCTTCATAAGACTCCATCTTATTGGCCATGTGATGGAGAGGATACTCTTCGCTATGACCATGCTATCTCTGAAAGCTCTGACCTGGAATGATCCAGAAATGATGACATTAAATGTTTTATTTTTGTTATCAGAATAGCAATCTTAATGATCCATTTTCCCTTGAGTGTGTAGAAATTGCCCAAGAGTGATTTTGGAAAATGGAGAAAAAGCTAGTCAATAGCAAACATAATATTTTATTGCAGTGATCAAAAAGAAAACCAGAGACTATTTCTTTTCTTTAAAAATGCTTGGCCCTGTAGCTTCAAGTCATAACTAATATGGAAAGTTTGTCATACAACTAGTCATGTTTTAAAAATCCATATTGGCAATGTTTTAAGTAACTGGCAAGATTTCACTTTGCTTTCTGCTATTCCTTTGGGCACGGTGCTCCGCTATTGATTACCACCTAATGGTTTTGCTGGCAGTAAAGATTTTGTGGGCAAGGCTGTAGGCTATAAATTGCATACAGGAAGCCATATGTTCTTCTTTCATAACAATTCAATAATTTAATATGATATTTAGAGTCCATTTTGAGTATTCTATAGAGAGAGCATGAAATAATTTTTAAATAAAAAAAATGTCCTGGAAGATGCTGTCACCTACTTTTATCCAGTATTCATCTAAGAATTCATGTGTAAGATGCTAGAATGCACCCTCTTTTAACAGCCTTCCCAGGACAAATTGTCTTGTTCATATTTATCACTGTGTAGCATTTTATGATTTTTTAAATATTCTTTATTCAGAAAAGTGCTGGAAACAATTTGGCAATTATTCTAGCCATTAGAATATCTATGATCCCTATAAATCTTAAAGTGTATGCTTGAGGGGATGTCTTAAAAAACAAAAAGAATTAGTTGGAAAATTTATTTTTGGTAATACTAAAGCAGGAAATGGATTCAGAATATATCAGATATTATGACAATATGCATTTGAATATCATCTATGATATTACGTACCATGTTTCTCTGCCTTCTTAAAATTCTGAAAGGATAAGATATAAGGAACATTTTGCCACTGGTGTTGACCTTTGAAAAATAATTAGTCGAGATACATTTAATCATTTAAAGCATTTATGAGATGCTTTAAAAATTCCACACTTTTCCATATAACTGCTTGAACTGGACACGTTTGATTGAATTAACCACTTTGGACGGTGTTAATATTATGTAGGTACAGATCGTCTCTAAACAATAAAAACAAAGGCCTTAAGCACACATCTACCTTTACTGATTGTTAATAAGAATAGAAATGAAATATGAATGCAAAAATCCAAGCTTTTTGTGCCACTGTGCCAAAGCAACGTGCATGTGTATTTGCCCGCATTTAATGAACACTCAGAGAGGGTGCTTCTCAGACACTTGGATCTGAAGAGAGCCAAGTTATAGATACTTGTTCTATCTTAATCACGGGAGAAATAAAGAGAAACTCTGGTACTTTTTTCTCAGTCAGCAATCACAGAAGTATTCAATAAGAAGCAGCCAAATTCTTAACTGTTTTAGGGAAATCGAAAGTGATAAAGACACACGTGTTAGTTTGCTATGGCTACCATCACAAAATGCCCATGGACTGGGGGCCTTACACAACAGACATTAATTTTCTCCGAGTTCCCGAGGCTGGAAGTCCAAGATCCAGGTATCAGTAGGTTTGATTTCTTTGGAGGCTTCTCTCCTTCACTTGCGGATGACCACTTTGCTCTGTGTCCTCCCATGGTCTGTCTTCTGTATGTGTGCATCTCTGGTGTCTCTGTGTCCAGACTTCCTCTTCTTAGAAAGATCCTAGTCACATTGGATCAGGGCCCACCCTAACAGCCTCATTTTAACTCCATTACCTTTTGAAAGACCTTATCTCCAAACATAATTACATTCTGAGGTACTGGGGGTTAGGACTTCAACATAGGAACTTTGGGAGGACACAGTTGAGCCCATAATGGCACATGTCTCATTCACTTTCACTTTCTATTTGGAAAATGTGGGTGCATTATCAGGACATGTAGGGTTTTTTTTCCATTTAAGCAAAAATATTATGTAATAGTTAGACCTGTACCTCGGAAACAAATAATACATTGTAAGTTAATAAAAATAAATAAATAAAAATAAAAATAATTTTGAACAAAATTTGAACAAAATTAAAAAATAAATAATTTTGAACAAAAATAAAAAATAAATAAGTAAAAATAAAAATAAATAACTAGAACTCTACAATTTTTTAAAGGATTCCAAGGTGCCAGAATAGATATCATGATGTCCATGTGCCAAAGATCGTATGCTTTACTCATGGGAACACATTTTATTTTTTATTTATTTATTTTTTTAAAAAAGATTTTATTTATTTATTTGACAGAGAGATAGAGAGAGAGCACAAGTAGGCAAAGAAGCAGGCAGATGGAGAGGGAGAAGCAGGCTCCCCGCAGAGCAGGGAGCCCGATGCGGGACTCGATCCCAGGACCCTGGGATCATGACCTGAGCCGAAGGCAGCCACTTAACCGACTGAGCCACCCAGGCGCCCCGGGAACACATTTTAGGCCCTCACTCAGATCTGATTTCTTTTTCATTCGTACATATTTGTAACAGAAGTGATCATCTGATTTCCCGGCCTTGTGTCATTAGAAAGAGGGTAGAGATAGAAGAAAGCTGGGTTTAGTTGCCATCTCCCAGCTCTTGTTTTACAGGTGAGATACACAGGCCCTGAATCCACACAGAAACTTGCCTTCTTGGCTGTATATCCAGAGCTCTTAGAGGAGCTGCTTGCTGATTTGGGATCATATTCTAGCATCTGAGGTTCTATAGAAGCTATTCCTAATTCGAAAAGGCTGGTGAGATTACCTACCCACAGTGGGACAGAATACTTCATTAGATTTTGTTGTTGTTGTTGTTCAAAACCATAAAAGAAAAACTTAGTAAGACAAGCCAGATGACACAGAGACCTGTGACAAATGCCAGACGTGTCCGCTACCACCCCAGATGGACCATCAGGGCGAATCCTCACCTATCTCTCATTTGGCAGAAACATTGTCCATTCTTAGCTTTTTCTGATAATTGGCTAGAGATTAGAAAAACTGAAATAGGGAAAAAATTTTTTTTTCTGTCCAGCCCTGTACCCATCTCCCATACTCTGCTTCATTTCAGTCTTATTTACCTAACAATAGGAGAGAAGTCATACACTCCAGCTTCACATTTTAGATTTTTTTCTATCCGGTTTCCTGGTGATTTTTTTTCACAGATACAAGTTTGGTCTATTTAAAGTATGTCTAAATACCAGTTTTAGGAAGTGTTTTCTAACTTCTCTAACATACAAGGTTCTCTTTTCTGCAGTCCTCAATAATACCTCCTGGCTGGAATGCTCACTTGGCATTCATCTTGGGTGGTGTGTGCTTTTTTTTTCTTAAATGGATTGCAGATCTCTTGGCAGCAAGAACTTTGTTCAATATCTCTATGAATTTGCTGTCTCTCAGGTCAGGAACCATCAACAAAGTGCATCTCTGTCTCCTCCAACTGTTTCCAGTCTGATAGCTTCAAAGTGAGATGCTGTTAGGACCTCTCCTTCCAGGGGAGCTGGCCTATAGATTTCTGGCAGGATCTCCTAATGGATGATATCATTCTTAATATCATTTTACATGAAAAAGGACATTTGCATGGGCTCTGAAGTTCTTACAGCTACTAAAATGTTCATCACAAGTGAGAATTCCAGTGACCTTATGTTAAGTTATTAAATACTGGAAACATACAAGGATTTTAAGAACGTGAATAATTGAACACATTTTGATGTGGGGTATATGGAATTTCTGGAAAAAGAATGGGGATTTCTGGAGAGTAAGGGGAGATAGTGGGAAACATATTTTTGACTCAATTAATCAAAATTCTTTGCCCAGAGCTCACCTGTTTCTTGTTGCTGTTCAGATGACGTTATTGAGATACACATGCACATACAAGCAGGAGAGGGGAGAGAGAGAGGAAGGGAGAGAGAGTGCACAGTGGGAAATTGTGCTTAAACCATAACTATTTTTATGGAGCAAATCAAAGTATTTACTTCATCTGTCCTTCTTATAAAACAACACGGCCAGATGTCTAGACACATTATACTGCTTCCCCTTGCTGGCTTGATGATGCTTCTTGTCTTTATCCTCCTGAAGCCTGTAGGTGCTGAGTTGTCAGCAGGCCTGGACAAATAGTGATGATCTAATTATTGTTTCTTATAAGCTCATTGTCTCTGTGTGGCCTTCATGAGAGAAAAAAGAAAGTTTCATGTTAAGATCTGCAGTGAATTCAGTCCCACATTTGTTTCAGTGAAATAGCACAGAAAAGAAAAAGGTTTAAAAAAATAGAAAACAATACTGTATAACGTACCCACAGAGAGTCCTTAACCAGTGACACAGCCAATTACCCCATGGCACCATCACCCAAGTCTAAAACATTACGAACTCTTTTTTTCCCTAACAGTGATAAGAAAAGAACTCACTGTCTATGATTTCCTAGGAACTATCAGAAATGGGAGGAACTTCAAACTGTTCTAAGCCCCAAATATTTAGTGATTTTTGTTTTTAATGGAACCTCTGCAGTTTTTACCTGAACTTTTAAGATGAACAAATAATTAACAGCCAAGCAGATAAAAATACTATTTGCTTTGAAGGAAGTTTTAAACACCTATTCTTTTTCTAGCTCTTTCTTGCCTCACTTTAGATATTCTTCTAATTTTATATTGGATGATGCAGAAGTTCTGGAGCTATTCTACTTTGTTTTATTCAGTTGGCAACTTTCCCTTCAGCATGTAATTCTAGTGCAAATTATGGACTCTTTTCCCTGAAAATATATGCATAGCATTACATAGAACTGTGCACATAATTTCATAAGAGTTGTGGGTGACCTAAAGCCCTCTTGGGGAGGGGGGTCCTTGTTTAAAAACTGTCACTAAATGGCAATTGGACAGGGAGAATCACAGCTTCATCTAGTGGGTACATGTTCTACTCCTCTGTTCTGAGAAGGCAGCAGCTGGAGTTTTGCTGTTTGCCACTTCTGTGTTTCATACCTGTCTCCGTGTGTGCTGTTGACCCATGCATAACGATGTACATAAACTATGTCTTCCTTGACACTGCTATTTGGTTAGCTGAATTTCTATTGAATGGGGAGTCAGATGAAGTAAGTTATTCATAGATTGCAGCCTTTATGCAATGCATTGCCACTATGTATGGTTACTATGATATGGCCATTTAGAATAGCTGGTATTTTTGATCACCTACTATAGGCAAGACCATGTTTATGTACTACTTTAATTCTTTGTAACCTCAGTGAGGCCAATACCCTTATTATCCACAAGACACTGAGACACAGAATGCCTTTTGATTATTTGGATATTGTTTAACTTTCTCATGAGCTCAAATAAAAACTGTAAAGTCATTTATCTTGTTAAATGGCAACCAGAATAAAATGCTGGACTTGTTGGATTTCAGAGTTTATGCTCCTTTTACAAACTTCTACTTTAAATATATCTTGAGACTTACACAACGATTTGTTGAAATTTAAAGATGATGTAATCAAGAGATAAACATATTTTATTTAACAAAATTAGAGGAAACAACTAAAGCTCCACAGCGTATCTGAGCATCTATTTTTTAACTTATACATCACTTTGACTATCCTTAGAGCTCCCAACTCAGTAAGGATCAGAGTGAAATATCCACATTTAGTAACACAGTCCCCAGGGCTGAATTTCTTCTTGTGCATGACTGGTCCTGGCAGCTTGGGTGTTAGAAGGCTTCCGGCGTTTAATTGTTGAAAGCTTGGATGTATCTGCATTTCAATGCCTATTGATCTCTATTACTTGAAAGAAAGATCTTTTTTCTCTATTATGTTTTATCATTTGCCTTTCTCTCCCTGGGTAAACTTATTCCACATCCGTAACTTCCCACAATAGAGACTCCTGTATGTATATCTCACCTACAGTTCTGCCCTGAGCTCCAATTCCAGATTGTTCTTAGATGTTTTAACCCAGACATTCTACAGGCCAGAATTTCCAAGTAACTTTCCTCCTTTTGGCTAATTAATTCCATTTTGTATACCCACACTCATGTAACTGCTGTCCTTTCATTATAACCCAAATAAGAGACGGTGCCCAGGGGAGGTTATTTGGGAGTGAGAGAAATGAAGAATTTGGTTAATGCAAGGATACATCTCTCTTCGGTAGTTGGACTAAAGAGCTGGGTGCTGTGCTAGAGTCGTAGTTTAGAGAATAGAGAATCTGTGTGTGGGACATGTCTATTTCTATCTTATCTATCTACCTATCTTTTTCTTCTTTTCCTTCCTTTCTCCTTCCTTCCCTTGCTCCCTCCCTTCTTTCTTTCTCTAGAAGACTCCCATGTGTCATTGCTCGTGATGATGTTTAATTACCTAAAATCAGGTCATGTTACAGCTAGAATTTGCCTTAGCAATCGTTCAATCTAATGTTTTTACTTTCAGTTCAAAAGTTGGGCAACACGGTCAACAAGCTGAGCTAGGACTATCCAGGATTCCTCCTGTTTAGCAGATAAGTCGGGAGTGCCTCAGTGGGCTGGTTTCACTGTAATTTCCATTATCTGTGATTGACTCAGCAAAACTGATGCCTCCTCTTTCATTTTGGAGAAAGGATGCCAGAGGCAGCAACTTAACTGAATTTAAAATAGCAGCATCATTATATCATCATAGTTTGGCGCAGTATTGGCCACCTGAAAGCCAAGAAGATGCACCATCATCAAACCACAGAGAGAACGCCTTTATCTGAGTGCTGGAGCTCTAGGCACGTGGGGAGGGAGGCACGATAGTACTTTCATTTCACTAACGGAAACCATTTAGCAGATTGCCACTGAATACTCTTAAGAGTCCCTTAAGAAGTCTGCAAGTGTTAATGTACTTCCCAAAGTGTCTGGCCCAGGCTCAGGGAAGAATAACCATACTCTAAATTTAGGGAAAATTGGGGAATAATATAATAACAAAAATAGTTATCCTTTTGTAGCCATTTAGAAAGCCCAGAACACATTTCTTTTACTCCTCTATATTTTCGTGTTGGCAGTAGCAAGGTTAAATGAGGTTCCTTGCCTGTCTGTTAAACTTGTGGGTATTCCCACTGGAACTCTGCCCAGGTGTTACAGAGATTTACCAGCTTTACTGTCTTGCTAAATATGGCTCACCGTCAGGGATAAGTAAGGTTGCAATGAGAAAAATTGAGCTTGTAGTTTGCTAATACGAATGCAGCATACTGTGTCCCCATGTGTCAAATGTATGTGTTGTGCATGTCTGTGTCTTTGTCAGTCTGGCTGTCTCTACCAGAGTGTGTGTGTGTGTGTATGTGTGTGTGTGCGCGCGTGCGCACGTGTGTGTGTGCGTGTATGTATAAGAGCTAATAAAATCATTATTCTGAAAATAAGGAAAGGTATGTATAGAGTATGTATATGAAAAATATTTGTTTGAGGATCCAAAAGACTTGAGGGAAAAATATGTTATTTCTAAATTAGTTTTCTTTTCTGAAAATTAAATAATTAGTGATTTTATTAAACAACATTTTAAAATAAAAGCATAGGAGTTTATTAAGGCATATTTTATTATCTTAAAATTTCCAAAATGGAAATAGTTTGATCCATGATATTTTTTTTAAAAGAAATAACCAGAATTTTCGGACAGTGCCTTAATGAAGGTATCTAGAGAAGCAAGAACATAACTTATTTCTAAATCTTCAATAGTTTTTCTCTTGCACTTACTTTGAAATAGACATTACCTAGGATGGTTTATAAGGTGTTGTTCTATGACTTTGTTTATGCAAATACACATCCCTCTAAAGCATTCAAGTATCTGATGGCTTGAGTTTGTATAGTTATATTAAAACTATTTACATTTCTATAAACATGTTCTTATGTATTGAGTGAAGTACAGGGAAATAAAAAACAATTCAAGAAAAAAGCCCATTCCAGAAAAGTTCCTAAACAAAATCAATATTTTTGATTTTGAACATATTCTATAATGAAATAAAATGTTATTGAAGCCATTGAAATGTATAAATAGAAGAATACATGGATAATTGAAAATCAACAGCTAACAGGAATTCTCTATTATTTATTTTCTTCCTTTAAGATATTTTTGGCTCTTATGAAAAATGAAAGATTATGCTAATACCCAAAGTCAGTCAAATAATGAACTCTGGATGATGTTTCATGATCATTCTCATTTGTGAAATATCTTTAATCATTTTACATCTACCCTTAAGGATTCCTTTTCTCTCCGTTTGTTTTCTTTATAAATCCTCAACACTCTAAGATTTTCAATATTTAAAAACATTTGAGAGTGTGTTTGCAATATACTATTTTACTTAATATGGTGGGATATTTGGCTCATATATTTCATCATGGAGTGAACATTTCAACAAAGTAATGTGAAAAAAGATTTGAAATTAACTATCAATAATTCTATTAGTCAGAATCTACCAGAAACTACACCAGGGTTTAGAATCTTAGAGTCTGAAAAAGGTACACCAAGAAAATAAGTTTTCTTCATTTAAACAAGAAAACTAAAGGAGAAAAAAATATCTGTAATTAGAATAATTTTCACACCCATTCAATTGCTGTCTTCTCTCTGATGATTGATACTGTTTTCTAAGAGTAGATAGCCAATGTCACGAGTAAAGGACAAAGAAGCTTCAGTGTCTCAAAGGCGTGCCCAATGTACCCATGAGCCTGCAAATTTATAGATAATGGAACTGTTCTGTTTAGACATCTTGTCCAAATGTCAATTTATATTTTATAGTGCTTAACTATTAAGTGATTTTCTCTTGTAACCGTTGACACTTGGAACCATCGGGTAAATAAGAATTACCAAATAGAATGCCAGAATCTGTAGAAATATGACTACTGGCTAGAAGAAACACATATTCCTATTCACACATATAGCACTCTCTAGAAAGCATGCATATAGGACAGATAGAACCTCACTCTTAGAGTTTATAGCCTCGTGTTCCACTACCTCCTCCTTGTCAACCTAAATAAAGAGGTAAACTGAGGCAACCTCAAATGACCAGAAATTGAGTTTATTTGGGAATAGCAGAAGAATTGCAAGTTACAGGTGAGTCTCCTTGCCTGTAGGATGTATCTGTGGGCAAAGAATGGAAAGAGGGAAGTCCAGCCAGAGTCCAAGCAATAAGTTCATTGGCTTGAGGATGGGGAGAGATTCTTGGTGGATATCTGTTGGTTAAGAGATAAGTCTCGGTCTACATAGCAAGCATTTATGGAAATCAGCCTGTCAGTTCTTAAGTTCTGTTCCTCTGAGGGAGCATTGTGACCTTCTCATTTCATATCCTCTAGTTGTATTTTAGATTGAAATCCTTTCCTATACTCATTCTATTTAGAATCACAGGTCATCATTTTGTCCATAGCTGATCAATATGCAGATGTCCCAGTGTCTGTACTTCTTTCATAACAGTGACCTCAACACCATGTCAGGTCTCCGCACTCACGGTCATTTTATTACCCCAAAATGCTACACCTGCACTGATCACAACAAATGTCTCATAGAACGTATTGTCAACTAAACTTAATCTTTTTTTTTTT
>NC_138375.1:32894570-32947531 GCF_054177405.1 Leptonychotes weddellii | reverse complement strand
AAAAGATTTTATTTATTTATTTGAGACAGAATGAGAGAGAGAGAGAGAGAGCACATGAGAGGGGGGAGGGTCAGAGGGAGAAGCAGGCTCCCTGCCGAGCAGGGAGCCCGATGCGGGACTCGATCCAGGGACTCCAGGATCATGACCTGAGCTGAAGGCAGTTGCTTAACCAACTGAGCCACCCAGGCGCCCCTGGTCAACTAAACTTAATCTTAATTCAAGACCGCAAACTTGGAGTCCTCTTTTTACAGCCAATTTTCTACCTGCTATAACACATTTGTTTCTTCTCCATTACGACTTCAGACTCCAGAACTGGTCTTTTAATCCAAGTTTCATCATTTACTCAGCCCCATTGTCCTCTCTCTTTCACATACACTCAGTGGAAGCAGTCCCTTAGCCTGAAACCACTTCTGAGGCCGAACCTTAGGGCCTTGCCTACTGCTAGTGCTCACGCTGGATGGAGGGTTTCTGTTTAAGGTGAGACTTCCTTTGGTTCCCTTTTATCTCTTCTGCTTTCCCATCTGAGAGGACTCTTCCTCTGAGCTGCCATCTTAACTTCCACACAAGCTTGATTTTCTTCTACCTTAAAATGAGGCAAAGCAAAACAAAATCAACAGTCCATTCTCTCTATACGCAAACTGTCCTTTAAGCTACTGCCACATCGCACTGTTATAACTAAAGTATTTTTTTTAAAGATTTATTTATTTATTTCAGAGAGAGCGCGCACACACGTGGAGATGCAAGCAGAGGGAGGGGCAGAAGGAAAGAGAATCCCAAGCAGACTCCCCGCTGAGTGGGAAGCCTGATGCGGGTCTTGATCATGAGATCATGACCTGAGCCGAAATCAAGAATCAGTTGCTCAACCAACTGAGCCATGCAGGTGCCCTATAACCAAAGTATTTTTATCAGGTGTGAGATAAGTGAGAGAATTCATGGGAGAAGTCAGTAAGCCCGGCAGACAGTAAACATTCAGGATAATGTTAAGCATTGTTTACCCTGTCTTGTTTTTACTATTTTTTTTTTTAATTTTATTTTATTTATTTGAGAGAGAGAGAATGAGAGACAGAGAGCATGAGAGGGAGGAGGGTCAGAGGGAGAAGCAGACTCCCCGCCGAGCAGGGAGCCCGATGCGGGACTCGATCCCGGGACTCCAGGATCATGACCCGAGCCGAAGGCAGTCGCTTAACCAACTGAGCCACCCAGGCGCCCCTTACTATTAACAATAATAGGGAAAACATTTTTCGGTGCAGAGAGGCATAACGGTCTAATCTAGCCTGGTGGGAAGCCAGTGAGGCCTTCCTAGAGGGAGTAATCCGTAACTCATATCTGGAAGGATGAATAGGAAGCAGTCAAAAGACAGAGAGTTTGGAAAGGGAATCCTGGCCCCCATGTCTGATGAGGCAGTGGAGAGGGGCCAAGATTCTAACCACCCTGCTATTTATCAGGGAGTGCTGCAGGACTAAAGATCATGCTGGAGCTAATGTACCCCACATCTTCCAGTGAAGGAATTGCTGTGCAAATCAAGAAAGGATTATATAACATTATGTTTGGAACTTAAACAAGTGTTGTTAAGTATCGTACAAAATTACTTCACTCTTAGTATTTGAATGGCCAATGCAACATTCCTGTCTCATTCAGTCTGCAATGGCAATTCTTGGTGATTCTACCTGTAGGACAAACACGTACCTACGTCCATTATGTTTTCTGGTGTAGCCTTGCCTGAGAATAAGTGCATGTTATTTTATTATTCTTATTTTCCTGTTATTTAACCTATTGCTTACCTATAGAGGATTATATATTTTTCAATGTATATGTATAGATAGGTTATATATTCTATTCCTTTCAGTTTTAATTAATAGAAAAAATGGT
This sequence comes from Leptonychotes weddellii, assembly GCF_054177405.1. Classification (NCBI taxonomy): domain Eukaryota; kingdom Metazoa; phylum Chordata; class Mammalia; order Carnivora; family Phocidae; genus Leptonychotes; species Leptonychotes weddellii. The sequence continues at coordinate 32,945,662 of NC_138375.1, read as the reverse complement.
GCTAATATTTCTTACAAAGAGAGACATTGTCTGAAAACCACTGACTGTACAGTATTGAAGATATAATTAGCTATTGATGGCCAGTGGAATTAAGATGCATATTTTTTGATTCTGGATGTGATTTTTAAAACACAAGAATATTCTGGAAGATTTATTACTAAGATGTGCTGTTACAAAACAGCAAAACCATAGAAGCTTAGTAGACCACAACTATTTATTGATTTATTTTCTGGTTACTGTGCTAGGCCTGTATGTTAGTTTTCTTTTGCTGCTTTAACAGATCACCACACACTTAGCAGTGGCTTACAACAACAACAAACATTATAGTTCTGTGGGTCAGAAATCTGGCGCAAGTCTCTCTGGACTAAAATCAAGGTGTTGACGGGCTGTCTTTCTTTCTGGAGGCTCTAGGGGGAATTCGTTTCTTTGTCTTTCTGATTACTAGAGGCTGCTACATTCCTTGGCTATGTCTCTCTTGCATCTCCGTAGCCCACAATGGCATGTTGAGTCCTCACTTTGAATCACTTTGACTTGACTGTGTAGTCCTAGGTCTTTCTCTGACTCTCCTCTTCTGCCTCCCTCCTCTACTTTTCAAGTCCCTTATGAATACCTTAGGGGCCCACCTGGATAATCCAGGATAGTCCTCCTATTTTAAGGTCCGTTGATTAAAAACCATAATTCTATGTAAACCTTAATTCCCCTTTACCATACAACCTAAAATATTCCACAGAACCAGGGATTCAGACATGGAAATCTTTTGGGGGCCAATATTCAGCCTCCCATAGCTTCTTGTATGGGAGCTCTCAGCAGAATTGTGGCTCTAATTGGGATACCCTAGTCTATATCTTTCTTTCAAGTAACATTCTAAAGAAATATGGTCAAAAAGGATATTTACGCCTTCTAAATTGCTAGCATATTTACAATTTAGCTATCCAAAGGAGTTGTATACCTCAACATAGGGAGGTACATTATCTCTTATAAATTAATCCTTTACCACAATGAGAAATTGTCTGACTTACTCTACTCCATGCCTGCACTATTTAAAAAACAAAAATAATTCAAAAATTGTCATGTTTTCTTTCCATTCTCTGTTTTCTGTAGATATATAACTCAAAGATTTCTTTTAATTTGTCATTCAGGTTGATGTGTGACATACCCACCCCCCTCCCTCCAAAATGTGAAAATATTTTGTTTTTCTTTCTGTATCTAGTCTCTAAGCCTTGGATTGTAATGCTAACAATTAAAAACTCAATTATAAGTGAGTGCTCATTTAACTTCCTTTTTTGTATGTGTTCTTTCTTGTTTTTATTGAGATCTGTCTATAGCTAAATTCTCCCTTTGATAATTTCACTCTTTGTTATTTTTGTGGCAAGATTTTTGAGGGGTCCTGGTAGACATTTGTAAGAGACAGAAACATGACCAAAGGGAGAAGGAGAAGGGGCTCATTTCCTGTGTGTCCCTTGAGACAGGACATGGGAGACTGGCAGAGTTGGTGTTGATGGGACCCAACTTATGAGGTCATTTGCTACCTAGAACTTGATGATGACTGTAGAAAAATATGACTTTGTATTCCACAGCTTAGTACAGAGGAAAAAATATTGACCCAAATTAGTTATTAGGAGTTGATTTGACCATCAGTAACATTGCATTTCTGTTTTTCATTTGTCAGCTTTGAGGATTACACTAAAGTGCTTAGGATATCTTCAAGTTTTAAAATCAGTGACTTCATGTCTTCATCTCGATTTATTCATTAGTTCTGTGTATATTTAATTATTATACCAGCTTTTTAAAACATATTTATATGTAAACACAAATAATAAAGTTTGGTTTAGAAACATCCCTTTTGACAGGATAGGCTACCTGAGGAAATTTGAAGTAAAGAAATAACAGTGATAATATGTGCAAAAAATTAGTTACACATGTGTACTGATGAATTCCCCTTGTGTGAGTGAACACCAATAAAGTATAGTGATCATGTCACTCAGATGTCACTTCTGATTTACGGTATTAATTTTGTTTTGTGTCTCTTTCCTTCCACCTCAGAATAATGACAATATCTTACTTTTTTTCTAGAGCAAAACTGCCTGGTTTGAATCTCTGCCCTGTTGTTTTAGCTGTGTGGCTTTGGCCAAGGGAGTGTTTCTCTGTGCCTCATATTCTCAACTGTAAAATGGAATATTTAATTTTTTTAAGATTTTTTATTTATTTCTTTGACAGAGAGAGACACAGTGAGAGAGCGAACACAAGCAGGGGGAGTGGGAGAGGGAGAAGCAGGCCTCCCGCTGAGCAGGGAGCCCGATGCGGGGCTCGATCCCAGGACCCTGAGATCATGACCTGAGCCAAAGGCAGACGCTTAACGACTGAGCCACCTAGGCGCCCCTGTAAAATGGAATATTAATAGTATCTACCCTCTGACTTGTTCTGAGAATTAAGTACATTCGTACCTGTAACGCACTTAGAACAGTGCCTGGGAAATGTAAATGCTCAGTACTAATGAGCTGTTATGATTCAGGAGTCACTCAGTCTCCCAGACTGGATTGGAGACAGTGTGTGACACAGGAGAGACTGTGACACCACCTCCCACTCTTATCTCATGCTTCCTAGAAACACTGGAATAAAGTTGTGAACACACTGGAAAGGGGTTGACGAGGTGCATTTTCTTCTTCTTTTTTCTCTCTATGGCAACAGGCAAGGAACAATCTGTGCTGCAGGATAGGTCAAAAGGCTTCAGATATTTTACTGTCAAGCCTGAATCTAAAGTCAGTTTATATTTGTTGCCAGGAAGAAACTACCTAATCACTGCCTGGAATGTGCTTCAAGCCTGGCACTGACATCTCTGACGTACTCATGTGAGACTTGTAGGATAGGCATTTTACCTTTCCAATTTGGGCTTCCAGTAGAGCCTGTTTATCCCATTTGGCTTCTCAGGAGCCAGTGGTGGGTCATTCAAAAGGAGAAACAGGGGAAAACATTAGAAACGAAAGCATCCAGATCTTTCCTTACCCCACCTGGGAGAGAAAAGCCCTTCTTTTCATGGGTTTAGGTCAGCTTACCTCTACTGTAAGCAATCATAGTATACAATGTTTGTGAGCCTTCTCACTTCAGTGAGTTATAAGCACCTGTTCAAATACCATGAGTTAGAGATGGGGTGGGTACAAAAGTGCAGCTACAGTCCTTCGAACCAGCCTGATCTTTGGTTAATGTGACTTAGAGAATTCCCAATACTGAGGATCAATCCAGGCAATGATACTGTTTACTTAATTTTCATTTTTGGGGTTTTTCTTTTCCTTAATTCATTTCAAAGGATGGATACATTGCTTCATATTTCTAAGGACATTTAAAGAAACTAGATTTCAAACATAAGAAAAAATAAAAACAATACTTTATGAGATAAGGATTATAATGTCAGAAAGGTTCTTATAAAGCTTATTTTATAATTTGCCTATTAGTTGCCAATGTAAATGTTAATATAACTAGAACTTTATGCTAATTATATTTTAAATAATTTTTTCTCCATATGAAAGATTTGTTATTTAAGAACTGGAGGCAAAATCTTTTGGTAAAATTGTGAATTATTTATTAAATAAATAATTGTCATAATATATCTATGCCAGGCCTAGTGTAACTACATATTTCCTACATTCTTTTTTTTTTTTTAAGATTTTTATTTATTTATTGAGAGAGAGATAGTGATAGAGAGAGCATGAGAGGGGGAGAGTCGGAGGGAGAGGCAGACTCCCCGCCGAGCAGGGAGCCCGATGCGGGACTCGATCCCGGGACTCCAGGATCATGACCTGAGCCGAAGGCAGTCGCTTAACCAACTGAGCCACCCAGGCGCCCCTATTTCCTACATTCTTATGTGCATATATTTTAAATTATAAAATCCTTTACAAATTGAATACATGATAACTTGTGACACTAATTTTATGTACAATTAACCAAATACAACATGACATAGCACAGCTAATTCCCTATCTTGACAGTTTTTAAAACATACCAAACCACCAAACCCAGCACAGATGTCACCTTCCCTATTAAGCTTTCTGTATTATCCCAGGCAGAAGAATTTCATCTTCCTCTGACCTCTAGCAATTTCTGCATGTACTACTCATGTTGCATAATTTCCATGTGTGTTTTTCCCTTATATTAGATTGTAATAACATTGAAAGAAAGCATAATTTTATTCATTTTATTTATCTTCCACAACACTCTCTGTTAGGAAGCTAATATTTGTCAATTAAGTATCTTTGTAGTGAGAGTAACTGCCAATAAACAGACTGTTGATGGTCCAACCCAGCCATAATAAAGGTGTGGATTCAGGGAGAGAATATTGTAGATATAGGGAATATCAGTCAATCATTTGGTACAAAGACATGTAAAAACATGATTTGTAATATTAAAAATATTTTAAGCTTAAATAGAAGAATAATAGGCTTAGCATATTTCCTTGAGGATGGGATAGGTGAAGGATCAGGTTTAGGATGATTCAAGAATCTGGAAGATGGACTAATTGGGGAGTTGGGAAGAATTTATGTAAATTTTTCTAGATGTAATAACTATGTATTCTCCTGGCATAAAATTAATCTATGTCAATATTCAATGACCTTTCTAAATGGAATATTATATTTAAAGATCAGTTGTAAGCTATTTCATTGTACATGTGCTATTGAGCATGTACTTATCTTAAATTTAAATAATAGTTACAAATTTTAATATCATGAAAGCAGATCTTAACAATATTTTTTATACTCTTTTTGTTCAGAAACCTCATTTAGTGTTTTTTTTAAAAACACAAATCTTAAAAACATTTCTCATAATATACCTAATAAGCTCCTATTGTCAACCTTCCATGCGTGAATTTCTGTGTGCCAAAAATATCTTGTACAACCTGCCACACCAATTATTAATGCAGATGTTTGCTCAAATGTTGCTTGTCAATAAGGGCCCTCCTGACTACCTTTTCAAAAAAAAAAAGGCAGCCCTCCAGCACTTATCTCCACACTCCCTATCCTACTTTTCTCTGCATATTTTTCCTCCAAATCACTAATCACCATTGACATTTTATAAATTACACTTATTTTTTAATCTCTTTTAATCTTTAATCTCTTTTAATCTCTTCCCCTCACCCACATCATACGAAGTCCCTCCATGAAGGCAAGTGCTGTATCCCCAGAGCTGAATTTGTGCCAGACACGTAATAGGTGCTCATAATTTTGCTGAATGAATCAATGAGTACTAAGTCAATTATTAGTCCTTGAACATCTTTTATATATGGTGAGACTATTCACCATTAAAAAGAGTAAACATGTTTCTCTAATTAAAAAAAAGAATATGATTATATCACCCTCAGTCATGGCTCCATATAGGCTTGAAATGTAACAGTTGTACATCCACATATATAAAAATGACAGAGCCATGCTTTCTCATGAGAAATACTTGCAGATATTTTTCAAATGAATGAATCCTTAATACATTAGCCCTGAGTGGACTTCAGGATATCCAAATTCGTTCTCTTTAAAGTATTTTGAGCACTCCTGACGGAATGAAGTTTTAAGGCCAAGGAACAGACGAAATATGTAGATACCATATGGAGAATATTAAAGGACAGTGAGAAGTCCTTCCAAGTCTTTCACAATTCCTGTAATTCTTTGATTAGATATTCCATTCCTCTGGGCTAAGGTTTGATTTAATGTCCCAACTTAGAATGGAAGTGCCTCTTGAAGGATGTGTATTTATTACTTATTCTTTGACATTATTAGTTATCAAAACAATTTTGACAGTGAGGAATATCTGAGTGAAAGATAACAATGGACATCATGTCTACAAGTGAATGGAGAGGAGAGTGAAAGATAGGTCACTGCTTAGGAATCAACAGTCTTCTCCTGATTGGATCAAACACCATGATGCCTAATGAGGAATGGCATGCTTTCAAATGCATTTATAAATAAACTTATTATAACTCTTATTGGCTTCAAAATTAGGATATTTGTTGTAATTCATAATATATATCCTGGGGTGGGGCAGGTATGGATTTGATTAACTTGGGTCAAAATTCTCATCGTGCCTCCAGACTCTTTTATGTCAGCTTTTGGCCCTACCATCCTCAGTGTGTCTGCTTTGGTCTCCATTCCAGCTTGCCTTAAATCACAATATGACAGAAATTCCAGAAGAGAGAAAAGCAGCTTCTCTGGTTTTCCTTTTAAGAGTCAGGAGATATTTCCAAGAAGCACTCACGAAGCCTTCCCCACATACCTAATTTTACACCAATCATTGGCAGGGGGTTGTGAGATTACCAGGTTTGTTTACTAATCTGGATCTATATGAATTACATGGGGACTAGTGGACATACCAACAAGCTTCTCTGTGCCATTAGCAAAGACTGAAGAAGTGGCCATAATTGGCAACCAGTGGGTCTTGCTATAGGAAGCAAATAGCATTAGGAACCAGGACTGCTTAATTAACTCCATGTTGATATGGAAGAAGCTGAAAATGTGAAATACACAAATAGACTTCTGTACTATTTTATTCAACAATACAAGCATATCAAATATTTAGATTATCAAGTGGGCAAGATTGCCCATAATCCTCATCACTGCTGATGATACCAAGAGTATAAAATATGAGCATGATAGAAAAAATGTTACTTGCCACAAAGACAAATTGTCACACAGGAATTTGAAATCCCCCTTGCAGCTTTTTACACATTAAATGCATATATATTTGTGCTAGAAAGATCAAATAAGTCCCAGAATAAGGGTGATAAAAACTCAAAGAATTCATCTCCAGTTTGTCTTTTGATCTATGACTATTTATTACTCAAAGCTTTAATCTTTTTAAAATTAAAACAGATATTTTTGGTTTGGTTTGGTTTGATTTTGCTTACAGCTAGGCCAGTTCAACTATCCAGTTTATGATTTAGGATGGATAGGTTATAAGGATAAAAGTTAGTTGAATGATCTAAGTAATGCTGTATTCATCTAATATTGAAGATATTTTGCTTGCTGATTTCCATTTATTCTGGGTAACCCATGATAGCAACAATAGATTGCCTTATCTTTATTTGAATTATTGCTTCACTAAAGTTTCTCTCCGCACTGGTAAGGTAGTATGCTGGTGAAAAGACTATTGCTGAAAGTCTTTAATAATAGATTAGCCTTCTGCTAAACATGGAGACAGAAATATGAAAAATGAATGTGTCAGTGGATTCCATGCTCCAGATGACATGGAATTTAGGAAAATGCAAAATGAAAGAAACACAAGCAGACAACAGAAGAATCCAAGTCAGCTTTTAAAAATACAATAAAAAGTACTCTGGGCGATGGGGGGGAGATAGAGAAAGAGAGAGGGAAGGGAGGGAGGGAGAGAGGCAAGATCATTTGGAATTAAATATGGATAAAAGATGTTTATGGTCATGATTTAAATTAAAATATAACTCTGGTAATTAAAAATAGTGATCGAACTTCAGTTTACACTAACATTTTATTGTACTTTTTTTTCTTAAAATTTGTTATTGAAGTATAATTGACATATGATGTTATATCAGTTTCGAGGGCATATAACATATTGTTTGGACAATTCTACACATTATTTGATGCTCACCGTGATAAGTATAGTCAGCATCTGTCACCTTATAATGTTATTACAATATTATTGACTATATTCCCTATTCTGTACTTTTCATCTCCAAGACTTACGTATTTTATAACTGAAAGTTTATACCTGTTAACCCCCTTCATCTATTTTATCAATTTATAGCACAGTTTGAGATAATCCATTTGGCAAGTACCTGCAGATGTCTTACTTCAGTCTGTGGGTTGCCACTAGTCATGTCCCTCTGGAAGATTTGGTAATTAAGCTTGGTTTTCCCATCAAGTTGTATAAAGCAATCATCTCTATATGTTAAATATACTAGCTGGCATAAGAAGACGTGTTATATGCTTGGCCAAAAGCAAATAATAATAATAAATAATAACAACATTAATAAGCCCACATAATCCATGTTTTTGCAAAAATATAGATTAATTAAATTTGTACTTGCTAATCTTAAGCCTCCATTAACAATATTAAGACATTAGATATAAAGTTATTTCAGTTTAAAAACTGAATATCTGGATTTTATGGGAACAGCCAAAGACTGCAAATTAGATTGAAGAAATTTATAATGAGTAATTTAAATTTTTGTTGTAAAATATTAACAACCAGAACAAAAATATGATTTAATCGAATGAATAAACATGCTAAATGTGTGAAATGTTATGCACTGAAGTTTCTAAGAGTGAACCCACAGAACCCTTAAAAACTTTCACATATCCAACAGACTGTCAGCCCCACGTAACAGTCTTCTCAACATCTCTGAATTTCCAAAATTAATTTCCAAAACAAAAAATCTATCTTTCCACATGGGCAAAAGCTTCAGAATTACATAATTTAAAAATAAAGCTACTTTTTAAAAAATGAATTTAATATTTTTGAATACAAATTCTTTGTTGTCATGATGCTTCTAAAATTTAAAGCATACTTTAAAATTCAATGGTCATTTATTTATTTACTTTTTGCCTACCAATTGAGTGGATGGTAGAGTACTTAATATGATTCGTTTTAAAAACTAATAAGAACAATGAGAATAAGAACTATCGACATTTAATAAGTGCTTTTTCTTTCAAGGAAATCTTCTAAACTACACATATTAAGTATTTAATTCTCACGATAACTTACAGACACTATTAATGTGCATATTAAATGATAAAATGAGCCATGGAGGATCATTGTGGGACCAATACCATTTCAACCTAATTTATCTAATTTACAATCCTGTTTATTAAGGTAAAGAGTTAACTGAAGATAAAATATTTTTAAGAGAAAAGCCTTGTTTAAAATCTTATTTATTTAATTAGTAGGCTCCACACCCAACTTGGTATTTGAACTCATGACCCTCAGATCAAGAGATGCATGCTCTACCGATTGAGCCAGCCAGGTGCCCCCAAAATGTAATTTAAAAAAGAATCTCATATAAAAGTAGCATAAGAAGGAGAAAAGGCTCCAAATATGGTTTGCTCAGTGTGTAATTACAGATGACAATGATGGCTAAAATAAGAGAGAGAGCAAATACAAAAAGGAAAACAAAAGCTCTGGCTATGTATGAGTAGAGTGGAAAGACAGACCTTACCATATATGAGATTAATACCTGTTTTAAGTCTTTACTGACAATATAATTTTAGACAAGTTTCTTAGTGAACATCTTAAGTACCATAGTCTTTTTTGTGTGTGTGTCTCATTTTACATATGAAAGTAAAACAGAGATGGTATAGGGCTTAAACACATGGTCATACTGAAATGCAAGCAACTAGAACAGGCTTTTAAGAATCATGCCAAGAAGGCTGAATACAAAATTCTGGTTGATTTTAAAAACATGCAAACAACAACAAAAATGGCTTTTTTAGTGGCGGTCAGAGTTAGAAATCAATTTTACCATCATTTGGTTGATAGGCACTGTGCTAGATGAGGACTCCTGTTCGGTCAATATTTTCCATAAAACAGTTTTTCCAATTCTATCTTTTTTTTTTGAGAAGCTGTGTTCTTTTGTGCCATAATGCTTTTTGCACTTTTTTTGTGTGTGTCTGAAATAAATGCCTTCCTCTCCTTCTATGTCTAGTTAATTTTTGTTAATAATCCTAAAGATTTAGTTCTGGATGCCAATGTTTAGTTCTTATGACGGATCGGAACTATCCTGTTTTCTGCCCCCACTGCTCCTTTCTGTCTATGAATATTCATCAAGGCACTTTCACCCTGCAGGATGATGTTTTATGGCCAGTCTTCTCCCCTCCTTTTATGAGCAAGGAGCACTCTTTATTTGACTTTGTTTTCACAGAGCCAGGAACAGCTTCTGGGACATAGTAGGTGTTGAATAATTTTTGAAGAAGGAAGGGAGGTACCAACAGAGGAAGACCAAAAGAGAGGAAGAAAATTCTGTAAGGCAGGAAGTTGAGTACATTTCAACTCAATCAATATGTCTTAATTCCATTTTTGATGCAATTAGCTCGTCTTGATTGTCTTAATTCTTCTGTATACTACCCATAATTTTAAAAACAAGTAAATTTTCCTTATGAATTAGGGACAATATGATTAAATCCTGAAACATTTCTGGGCCTCAAGTGGACAAATCTGCAGCAACTCGGCCCTTCTGGAAGGTGGGCCTGAATTCTGTCAGAGAGAAAACAGCAATGAGGGGGACAGAGTGACACTTTTAGTACACATGTATGGCTCACCCCAATATTGATTTGTCCTCGTTCAAAGGATTTCTGCTTTTGTAAAGCTTCCATTAGTTGCACAAGACACCACTCAAGAGTTCTTGTTCAGGCATTTTCCTTCATAGGGAGAACCCATCCCAGAGTGCAGGAGGCCTAGTCTTAGAGAAAGCCATCGTGACAGCCCTCCACTCAGACATGGAGACCTATAGTGAACAAAATCTTTTATTTCAGTCTGCCTCAGTATTCTCCCCTTTTATCCTTATTTTTATTTCCTCCTTTCTTTTCTCTTTGCAATAAATTATTATCAATTTCTACTTTGTGATTATTGATTTATATTGTGCCAATATACTCTTTTGGTCTTCTGGGTTTTGATTTATGTATCTGCAGTTGCCCTTTGACGTCAGGCCATTAGACACTTGATGAGAAATTTAATATTCTAATTTAAGATATAGGGTAATATACTTGTGACTTCATTGTATAATTTAAGCAGAAAAATTCTGTATACTCAGATACTGAACTACTTAGCAGAAAGTGTGGAGTAATGCAAAGTGAGCATTTGAGTATTAACTTTTAGACTTATACGTGTGGGAGACTAATGACAAGAGTGTTATTATTGAAAATGAAATTACCTTCCCCACATTAAGTTATTAGACATAGTTTATTCCTAAAAAGGAGACAACTAAGTATAGAGCTCAAAAAAAGAGGCCATATATGTGGTATAATCAAGGTGGCATTATACAGGTCAGTGCTAATAGAATCTTAGATGAGGAGGAATGAGGAAAAATGAGTAATTCTACAGTTAGGATGATAGAAGCAATTCTGGTTTCTGATGGAGAGAGGATAGTATTGACCTCTTATGAGAGAGCTATTCAATTGAATAGAGCCACAATGAAATCACAGCATTCAGGTTCTACTGCTTATCCACCTCTCATTACACCTCCGTATCAAGTTACGAGGAGAATGCAGTTCAATTTTATTTTCTTGCCCGAATGAAAATATCCTTCAAAGAAATTCTGTCTCAGGGCTTTCAGTCATATTCAGTTACAATAACCCTTAAACCAAGAGAGGAATCTTAACAAATAGAATGGTTATTTATCATTTTTATAACTGTTTAACGATCTCAAAACAAGTTGATTTCTGTGTATGCAAGGTATTACTGCTCCAAGAAACAGTCTTCTGCATTACAACATTGTTTAGTGACAGTAGGACAAGCATCATTATATACACAAATGTATTCTATAGAGAAAATCATTTGTCGTGTGTGGGTTAGTTTTTTGAGGCCACCCAAAGCTACAGAGTAGAGCCTGCTATGTGCTAGGAAAAATGTCAGCTTAATGATGATATTTCCTTCACTCATTGCTCCCTTTGGTTTCTGCAGATAACATTTCTATAAAGAATTTGATACGGTTCCCCAGGTAGAACATTAGGGAATGTAGCAGAGTGTTCAAAGGATCAAAGGAGAAAATGCCCATTTCGTGTATCATAACTCATGAATTTATTGGTCAGTTCCATTGGATGGACCCTTAAATCTGACAGTTCAGTTTTAATTTACCTTTTCATTGCCTTTTCTCTCAGATATTCTTCCCATGATGAATTTTTGTTCAATTAATTTGACTATAATACACAGAAGATTCTTCTGACAAGATAATTACTCTGATTATTTCATAAGATATTTTTAGTTTATAAGGCAGAGAGAGAAAGCAAGCTCTTAATAAATACAAATGTGTAACTCCAGTGTGCCTTACAAATCCCTTTATGTTTTTTTCCTGCTGTCTTTTCTTTCCTTCCCTTCTGATACAGATTAATAACAGATGTAACTCAGGCTGCCACCTGTCCCTTGTTTATTTGAGATTATTCCTTTTTATCATCTCATGTTCCTTACTACTGATAATTATGGAAAGCTTATTTTAAAACCAGATTGTCTGTGAAATATGATCTTTTATAAAGAGTGAAGATAATGCTTGGTGTATTTGCTCTTACAAAATGGAACCTGCTCAAAGGAATGTATAGCCAGGACTTTAATTAATTGCTATCATAAAAGTCCACCCTTAAAACAGCCCAAGAAAATGTACATTGACTTTTTTTTAATGTGGATATGACACTTTTAGTAGGGTAGGTGTTTGGAGTTGGAGGTAAGTTTCCTGTGGGTTCATCCATACTTCATTTTCTTGTTCAAATATTTATACTGAATGGGAGATGCATTTGTGAGGTATCAGAAAGGGATTAATCATTTAAAATATCTTTATGGAGCAGTATGAAGTTAAATTAACTAGATGTTTTAAGTTTTGATTAATCAACAAATTACCTTTTGTCTGATAGGAACAATTTCACTCCATATATGATTGGGTCTGGGGATACAGATGGTCAGTGGTGAGGCCGTTACTGTTACCCAGATGCCAGATGTCTTTGTACGTTTACAAGTAAAAAGTTGCTCTAACCCATAGACATAGTTGGAAGAACACACGGTACCTAATAAAAATTAAACCAACCTAGATAGAAATTGGAACAAAACTCAAAAAAAAAAAATAGGAAGAGATTTATATAAAATCCATGTTCAGCTGCTTCAGAGCTTTACATCCTTTGTTATGTCACTCCCTTTGGGACTCAGCTTTTTCATCTGTAAAATAGAAATCAAATTGGTAGGATTAGAGACAGTGTTTAGCAGACACCTTATAAAAAGTATCTGGCATATGATTGAATGCTCACAGTCATTATAAGTTTACTAAAAATAAATTGAATGTTTTCAAAATTTTAATTATGAACTATGTAAAATGTTATTAGAATTTTTTTTTAAAGATTTTATTTATTTATTTGACAGAGAGAGAGATAGCGAGAGCAGGAACACAAGCAGGGGGAGCAGGAGAGGGAGAAGCAGGCCTCCTGCCGAGCAGGGAGCCCGATGCGGGGCTCGATCCCAGGACCCTGGGATCATGACCTGAGCCGAAGGCAGACGCTTAACGACTGAGCCACCCAGGTGCCCCAAATGTTATTAGAATTTTTGCAGGAATAATTTATATGCTCTTACTTTTCTGATTTGAGAATACTTAAGGACAGCTCCTCTAAAGATAGGAATTCCAAAGTAAATCTTATATTTGTAAATCTTTTTTTTTTTTAAAGATTTTTTTTATTTATTTGACAGAGAGAGACATAGCGAGAGAGGGAACACAAGCGGGGGAGTGGGAGAGGGAGAAGCAGGTTTCCCGCTGAGCAGGGAGCCCGATGCAGGGCTCGATCCCAGGACCCTGAGATCATGACCTGAGCCGAAGGCCGACGCTTAATGACTGAGCCACTCAGGTGCCCTTATATTTGTAAATCTTATGCTACTTTCAACATATAGTCAATCTAGAAGTGAAGTGATATAGAGATTCCACTGTATATCACAACTCACTACATAAAATCACTGTACAGAAAGAAAAATAAATCTGGATATGGCAAGTATTAAATTATTTACCCTAGGTTGATTAGAATGTTGTTTAAGGAAAAGTTATCAAGATACTTGAAGTGTATTCATATGAATTTGTCCCTCTGAGTAAAGCTATGTTACAGTACAGTATCCTCCTATTCAATCTTACTCTGTTGTGCAACATACTCGTCCTTTCTTCAACTTCTAGGTTTACATGGCCCGTCACATACCTTAAATAGTTTGCTTAATCAAATTAATTTTGCCTTTTACTATTTGTCCATTCAGAAAACAAAATGTCAGCAATGGTGTTAGGAAATCATTCAATTTATATGACGTGTGATTTATTATACAAGAGTGTTTTTCATTTATTAAGCTATTTTTATTCTGAGGTTATCTGTAGAAAGGAAGTGTGACACTTCTTTTGGTCTTTTTATCACTTTCACTTTGACAATTCTCACTTTCTTAATATTCCAAATCACAGGATTCATCTCAAGGAATTACCTTTGTGGCTGTTATTTTTACCCAGATATTCATTCATAGTTTCTAATTGCTGTGTGTGTGTATGTGTGTGTGTGTGTAAAAATCACTTAAATTTAAGTCACCGGACTTTCCCAGGACCTTTTCTCTGATATCATTCTGCTGATGGGTATCCAGAGAAAGAGATACCCATCTCTTTCCCAAGAAACAGAGTCTAGTAGATTAGGAGGGCACTATGGCATATTTACGAACCCAGAGTATAAGAGAATGAGAAAACCACAAGATGTGCATGATTGGGTGTACTACAGAACACCCAATTGTGATGCTTACTACCTGGAATTCGTGTCAGACTCCATAGGTTTAAGGGCATGAAACCCAGCAAGACTGCTATCACTTCAAATGCCAGCCACAAATTTGGGGGTCCCCAGGACACCTGCACTTCTGATCAACTGACCACAAGTCCCATGACCCCCCCTCAGGTTTGATAATTCACTAGAAAGACTCAAAGAACTCAAGAAAGTGCTATACTCAGGATTACAGTTTCATTATAAAGGATACAAATCAGGACCAGCTAAATGAAGAAACACATCGGAGAAGGTCTGGGAGAGTCTCAAACATAGAGCTTCCATGCCCTCCCCCTAGGGTAACTGGGAGCAGTACCCACTAGGTACATTTGATGTGTTCATCAATCAGGAAGTTCCAGTGTCCAAAATTTTTATTGAAGTTTCATTATGTAGGCATGAATGATTGAAACACTGAATCGCTGGCCATGCAATTGAACTTAATTTCCTTCCCTGGTGGTCAGGCTGACTGACGTAAAGCCCCATTCCACTAATCACCTGGTTGATCTTTCTGATGACCAGCCTCCATCCTGAGTAATCTCAGTATAAACTCCAGGTGAGATCTGAGGGGCTCATAAATAACAAAGACACTCCTATTATTTGGGTTCCCTCCCTGGAATCTGGGGCAAAGGCCGGTCAAATTCTTTATAATGAAATATTAAATATAAAAGCATATATCCTATCTTTCTCTTTTTGCTACCACTAGAAATCTGATTTACAATATATGTTAGCATTTGAAGAATGACTTTAAAAATCAACCTAAGTGTGTCATAATGGTATTGAACTTTCTGCTAATACAAGTTCTCTAAATTTTGTTTGTATTCTGTTAAAAATTAGTTGGAAATTTCAATATCTCAAGAACATTTTTTTGGTCGTAACCAAGGAGGTGCATCAAACTATGACAGCATTGGCTAATAATTTACAATCAAATAATATTTAACTCTGTATAGTTTATACAACAGGCGGTGGTAATAAATAATATCAACAATCTCATCAACCATTAACTGGCCACAAAAAGCCTAACATTCAGTTAAATTATGATATAAAATGCTCTATTGGTGACATATCAATATGCAATAAAATAATTTTATTTATTTACTTTTAAATAATTTTATTTTTGAAAATAATTTAGTAGGACTTTTTGAAGTTCTGTCAATACAATAAAACCAATTTTATTATTTTTAGGGATCACTTCCATTTTTCAAAATTGTTTTAGTTTGGACAAAAGATTTAATGGTTCCCCTGCTTATAAGTCCATATTTGCAATTATCTACATAATGGTTAACTATGAAAATGACCATTTAGGTACTATGGGCACTCATGCCTCAATAAATTACCCAGTAAAATTTAATATGACAGTGTTTCTTGTGGTATGATTATTATAATTATAAACTCAGCAAATTCTGTTGAAATAATTTAGCCCTATCCTCCAAACAGAATAAATAGTCCTAACAATGATTTATCTTACTGTAGATCATTTGGAGGAAGAGTGCATTTTGATAAAGAAGGCCTTTTATCTGTATGGTTATGTCACTTTGATCTTTCAAGCCTTTTACACTTAGTACTTTATCTTTCATTTTAGCAATCCCGGAGACATAATAATTTAGGAATGGTCTCCTGGTAGACATTTGAAAATTCTATCTCTGAAAAATTTTCATACAAATATCAGGGAAAGATTGTCACTGCTATCATGTGACACTGTATCCTGCTTGATTCTTCCAGACAGAAAGGCTAGAATAAAGATTATTTGGTTTTGCTTTATTTAAAGGTAGAACACTCAACTAATATAATATTGTATGTCAACTATACTCAATTTTAAAAACATTCATATACTCACCATAAAATAAAAATAAATAAGTAAAGGTAGATCACTCAGTCGCCTTTCTTAGAAAGAAATGGAGGCTGCTGGGAAGAGAGCCCACTTATTATTTTTTTAAAATTGTGTCAGCCTCTTCATAGGCTTAGGCTGAGTAGAGTGCCAAGGGCACTATTGAAAGAGTCAATGAGACTGATTATTCTCTGGCCTGGTTCCAAATTCAGGGCCAATGTTCCAAAGACCCTACTGCAGTAGGATGTGTGATGAACAACTCTAGGTAGTCTTTTCAAAGTTAGAAGTTTTCAGGTGCTTTGTTTCCTAAATTTGAATACAAGAAGACAATGAACAAATGCTTGTGTTTGATCTGGTTTGATCGAGACCATCCGCTAAGTGGATTTTAAGCATTGAACACCTGGAACTATAAATTCTGGAATAAGAGCATGCAGTTATGTAGCAGTCACTAAGTGCTTTATGCATATTTTATTAATTTATTAGTGCTAGGGCTGCTGTAACAAATACCACAGAATGGATGATCTAAACAACAGAAATTAATTTTCTCACGGATTTGGATACTAGGGCTGGTTTCTTCTGAGGCCCAACACTCTGCTTGTGGATCAGCGTCTTTTCCCTGTGTCTTCATACAGTCTTTCCACTGTGTTCTATATCTCCTGTCTTATAAAGATACCAGTCATAATGGATTAGGGCCCACTTTAATGACCTCATTTTAACTTAATTATCTCTTTAAAGACCTTATCTCAAAATACAGTCACATTCTGAAGTACTGTGATTAAGACTTTGACACATGAATTTTGAGATACACAATTCAGCCCGTAACATATATCAACTCCTCTAGCCTCGTAACAACCTTATAAGGTAGATGTAATTATTATCCCCATTTTACCAAGGCAGACCTAGAGAGGTTAAGTAATCTGTTTGGACTAGGGTTTAAATCCTAGGCGGTCTGTCTCCAGAGTCTGTGCAAAGAGTCAATGCTGTTAAGTTCAGGTGCTATACCTAATTAGAAATTATAACCAATGTTATCTATTTTGCTCAATAATATTTCATCCATATGGTACTTTTTATAAATGATATTGAAGTGGAAGTTTCCTTTCTGTGTTGTCACTTACTTTCAGTGCTAGGCAGATATACATACAATTGTAGACATAAAATTTCAGTATATCACTAAGGAATTAGCATATGAACAAATAATAAGAATGCATGGAACTCCCTATATTCCTGACTCAGTAGCAATGACAAGGCATTTCAGGCAATTTGGAAGAAATATGGATAGACTAAAACCTTTTTATTGTGAGTTGTTTGCTCGTAATGTAGAACAAGAAAAGAGTCAGCAACACTAAAAAAACAGTTGACAGTAAAAGATGTAAAAGCTGTAATTCTTTCCTACTGAAAACTCAAGTGGTTCAATGATGAGGACCTTGGAGAATTTTGGGTTTCTAGATCAAAGTGCATTGTACTGAATAAAACAGAATAGGAAGGAAAAAGCAAAATGACAGCCTCTGGCTGTTAACTACCTTTAAGGCTCTTTAGCTTTTAAGCTGGGGCCTTTCATTTCCTGGGAAACCTCCAGCCAGTGGCTGAGCATGGTGTAGGTACTAGGGTATTTCCATCTGGGACCTGAGTGGGACTAAATAAATAAATAAATAAGGAAAAGGAAAAAACAAAATCAGAACAAAAACACAAAAAGTTTCCAAATCCTGGGAGTGACCATCAGAGTACATTGGGAGACATTAGGAAGATTTGATATTTCTGTCTTAATGGTGGTTAAAACAAACAAGGCTCTAAACTTTCAGTGATGTCGGGGGTCTGTGGTAAGTCCATGGGAAGAGGAGTGAGGAATAGACCAGGAGCGGAGACTGAACTGACAAGGATGGGAAGAGATCTGAAAGGGAAGTTTTAAGGAAAACACAAGTCAGGAATGGGTTGCAAATTTGAGAGGTGAGTCCAGCTTTAGATATGTGATTTTTGAGACATAGACGGTTCCAAAAGATGAAATTTATCTGCCAGTTGGCAATCCAGGGAGGAGGTTGGAATGGGAAATACATGTTATCATCATAGAATTATATGAGAATCAATAGGAATGGATGAGAAAAGGAACACAGAGGGCAACAGCATAAGGGAGATAATGAATTTTGTGGAGATTCTGCATTAAAGATTTCCAGGAGGAACTTTTGAAACAGATAAGAGGCAATCGAAGTGAGTATGGTCCTAGGGATAAAAAGGCCAATAATCTACTTCTGTTGTCTTCAGTGCTTGTCACATTATTAAATAGGAATAGAGTAAATGGAAGAAGGAAGCTATTGTAAAATATTACTTAAGGGATTTGGGGCTAGAGAAAGGGAAGGAAGGCTCTGTAGAAGTTTACATACAGTCATGGTGAGGTATGACTAATATATTGAAGGAATTAGAAAAGGATATTGAGCTGTAGACAGAGAACAATGGGCTTGACAAGCTCATTTTAGTCTGAGAAAGGAGAGGACATTATCAGAAGTTCTTACTTTCTATGCTGACATCCAGAGTTTCTTGGAAATATGTTATTATAAGGGGTGAAGGATAGATTTGAGTTAGGGTTTCAGCAGAAACACAGGAGAACAGACTTTGGGGATTTCTATAGCAGTCAATCTACTTATTACTAATTGAAGGAAGATAATATTGCTTACAATATTAAGCTGATGTATGTAGAATTCAAAAGTCTAAGTCAAATAAGTAAATATTAGTTACATAGTTCTAGAAATGTTTCTGAAATTTCCTATTGTCTCTTTAAAGAAAAAAATAAGAATTGCTTAAATGATATAGGTGAACATTCTGCAAGATTTTAAAGGAAAGTGATTGTGAACATGTTTATTCTGAACCAGCGTATTTTGATGTGGGTAGTTTGCCTTAGGGACATTTTGAAGCAGCCTCATCAAAACTGCTATAAAAATGTAAAAATGTTTCTTCTTTTTTTTTTTAATGAAATCTCTTACTTACATTTCATGCCTGAGCTTCATCCCCATCTCTGAGGCTCCATTAGACTCAGAGAAAGGCTAAGTGTTACAGATGGGATGAGATGCTCATGTACATTATTAAGAAATAATACAGACGAGGGGCGCCTGGGTGGCTCAGTCGTTAAGCGTCTGCCTTCGGCTCAAGTCATGATCCCAGAGTCCTGGGATCGAGCCCCACGTTGGGCTCTCTGCTCAGCGGAAAGCCTGCTTCTCCCTCTCCCACTCCCCCTGCTTGTGTTCCCTCTCTGGCTGTGTCTCTCCCTGTTAAATAAATAAATAAAATCTTAAAAAAAAAAAAAGAAATAATACAGATGAAAGTTAAGCAGTTTGTCAGACCAGAGGACCACATTTTAAGGTCAAATTGGCCTTAGCAAAATGCGCACTGATTACTCATTGGCAATTTAATAGCTCCTCACCCAATATTGCTGGTCCTTTTTGTTTCCTTCTGGTTGCCTCAGGGATTTTTCTGAATCCCCACAGGATGGATAAGGCTATAGTGCGTCCGGCTAAAGAGTGTCCAGCTGAATGGCTTTTGTTTGTGTGTTAACCAGGTTTTGAGGTCTGTTAGGTACTGTCTCTTCAGGAAATAAATATTTGATGAACCCAGGCTGAGACCCTTCCTTTCAGATCAAGCCTGACTGAGAGGAGGATGGCATTACATTTGATTAATAACAACCATATGTATTAATTTTTTCAGATTCATGAGAAACAGAATAGTACAATTTTTCTTAAGCTGAGAACCTTCTTTGTAGCATCTCTGAACCTTACACTTACTACCTGGGAATTACAATTTCATGAAGTTGCATACTCTGTATTTCGGTGGGTCTCTCTGTTCATCATAATCAACAACTACTTGTTTAGTCCTGCAAAATTACAGACTTCTTTTTGCCCTGTGTGAGGCAGTTTCTATGAGCTAACTGTCAGGTGGAGTAGGAGAAGTTGAAATCAAGGCTAGACCAGGGTGTCTAGGACTGAGGCTGAGGCAAGACCAGGCATCTTATAAAAAACTTAGATGGTGAGGTCCAGTTAGAATTGGAAGTAAGTAGGGAAAAAGCAGAGATATCAAATATAGGGAATATACAGAATATTTCACTCTTGCCATTCTTAAAGTTAGGGTCGTTGCAGGTATATCTTTGATTGTGACTAATTTTATCATTCTCAGATTATGAGATTATGTTTAAGATTATATCTTTTAAGATTATATCTCCATATGTGCATGTCCATCTGTTATTAAGAGGATTTGCATTCAGTGTCTTCCATATTTCATATACATTATGTAATACAGAATAACACATTTATCCTTGTATTGAACCAAAATCACCCATCTTTAACATCTATTCAGAGGTGCTAATTATGAGGAGAGAACTACAAAAATTTGCAGTTAATAACAAAGAATTATTCATGACACTTGTTAAAGTGTTAAGGCAGACGATTCAGGAGGACTATCACCATAGGTACAAGCACTACTGAAATGAGTTTTTGCAATAGGGGAGGGAAATGGGCTCAACTCCTAATACAACAAGAAAAAGAGGATCAGGGGATGGAAAATTACTAAGAAGAGCCTCAGAGCTGGGGGGAGGTTCTGGCTGAAGCGACCTAACAAGATTCTTGCTGAAGGCGGCCTGAGGTGATCCGACAACACATGCGGGATGGTAGAAGATTCCGACTTTGGTCAGATACCAGGAGTGTTGCGATCTGGGATTAGATCCTGAAGTTGCGGAATTCTGAACTGATTGAACAGGAATTTTGCTAAAATTGGACAATGAAAGTATGAACATGGAAACCTGAAAATCAGGGCCTACTTGAGAAGAGAGTTCAGAGAACCCCCACTAGAATTTGGTAGAGGAGAGAATCTTTGTTATTAGTAATTATGACCTTCCTGAGATTTCACTTCTGTAAGATAAATGCTATTTCTCGGCGGGTGAGAAAAAGATAGCATGTTTCTAGACCTCCCAAATCCTCCTTAGAGTCTTTGTAAGCTCTGACTTTCAATTCTTCTTTTATTTATTTTTTATTTTTTTAAAGATTTTATTTATTTATTTGACAGAGAGAGAGAGTACAAGTGGCAGAGAGAGGGAGAAGCAAACTCCCTGCTGAGCAGAGAGCCTGAAGTGGGGCTCGATCGCAGGACCCCGGGATCATGACCTGAGCCAAAGGCAGATGCTTAACTGACTGAGCCACCCAGGTGCCCCCGTCAATTCCTCTTTTAAAGCAAGGAGCTGATAAAAACCAAAACCAAAACAAAAAACTAAACTGACTCAGACATGACATTTCCAATACATAATTAAATGTAATGATGATATCTTTGTCAGAGAAATCTGCTCTGTTTACTCAAGGAGCATATTGCAAGTCTTCTGCTTAATTATACTAATGGATAGAATACATAATAAGTAATATAAAATAATATTATGGACATGGCAGGGTTTTTTTCGGGGGGTTGTGTACTTGCAAGATGTTGCTATATTGCCAAGGAACACTTCAGTTGCCAACTGAAATAAAAAAAATGTTAATTTGTTGACTACTGTGTTATTTGAATTCATTACTATTTTTTTTTTAAAGCTTAACTGTGTCAACAACAACTGCATTATAAATTCACAGTTTGAGAGATGGGGAGTACTGCTCAAACATTAAAGAGGGAATGCACTGCTGCTGAAGTTAATGGAGAAGTCAGATTTAATGAAGCCTTTGCAGTTCTTTGGAGAAATGTGATAGATTTCACTAAAGATGTTATTTATAGACCAGCCTTTCCCTTAGCTGAAGCTCAGATGCAAAATATGAGGATGGATCTGCTTCTGTTAATCACTATCTTGTTCATGGATTTTTCTTGAAGAATATAGGATAATCTTGAGGTGTAATTAAAATTTGGGCAAAAATGTCAAAGGGAGAGCAAATCAGTGGTCTCTGTGTATGTATTTTAAGTTTATTTTGGGATTTGGATGTGTGCTATATAAAACTAATGACTTTATGCTGCTTAGTCTCTTCCTTTTTTTTTTTTTGCTACTTACAAATAATAAATAAAATGACTTTTTAAAAATAGCCAGACAGTTTTGGTACCTTATATATAATTGAGAAATAGTCATCTTTTGAAAAAATTTCTCCACTAAGCTCCAAATTATTATTTTTTATTATAAACTCTTTTTGTTTTTCTAATTATCATTCTGGTTTTTAATGGAGGGGTATTATTATAAATTCTTTATGGACTTATTCATTTTCCACAGTTACCAAATTGTACAGGCAAAAAAAAGCAAAAAGAGGGGTGCTGGGTGACTCAGTTGGTTAAACATCTGCCTTTGGCTCAGGTCATGATCCCAGAGTCCTGGGATCGAGTCCTGCATCTGGCTCCCTGCTTAGCGGGGAGTCTGCTTCTCCCTCTGCCCCCTCCCCCACTCATGCTTGTTCTCTCTCTCTCCCTCTCTGAAATAAATAAATAATCTTAAAAAAAAAAGCAAAAAGATTGTTGCCAGAAATAAGTATTACTTCTGAAAAGAATATAATATGAAAATGAATGTCCATTAGTGATGAAATTTATATCATGATGTTGACTATAATCTGAATCAGCATATCCTTTATGAGGTAATCTTTTATCTTCTTTTTGAAAGTAACGATAATTTTCCCATCTTCAAATTTCTACTACTTTCTAATTTTCCATAACTATTTAAAGATATCATTTCCATGGTGACATCTAAAAGTTTTATTAGTATCTCAGGATATCATTCATTTTTGTCTAGAATTGAACCTATGGATATATTTTCATGACAGCACAAAAAAAAAAAGTTGGCAGAATTTACTAAAATCCTCCTGTGGTTTCTTTTCTTTTTTTTTTTTTTTTGGTCATCTGTTTGATATGAAATTAAAGGTGTAATCAATAATAACATGATACATATTTCACTGTTTGGTTATGGATTAGTTGTCCATTGTTTACTGATCAGGTCTTTATCACAGTACCCAACCAGGATACTGGGCAGAAAATTCTGACAGTCAGAGATGTATATCATAGAATATGAAGTAACTTACCAAAATTTAGGCCAGTGAAGTAGATAGATGTAATGGGCTATTATAAGATGCTTGTATGCATCAGAATTTTACTTAAGAATAGGGATAATGAGTTACCATTCTGTGAATTATTAAAATCTCTATGCTTAAAATGATGTAATTTAGTTTTCTGTGCATGGCTTTCAAAAATAGTATGATCCCTTTTCTCTTTTTCTCACAAATGCAAAATCCATAGAAATGAAAATTAGCTGCAGCTGTGATTTTATGAATAACCGGTTTCCTAGAAACTACATTGAAGGAAACTTCAATCCACAGATGAGTTTTATACTGTTCTAAGCACGTGCAGATGGGAGGTTTTTGAGTTTTCACTGTTGCTACCAAAATATATTAAATATAATTTTTGAAGAAGATGGTCACATTTTTTCAAGTTTAAGTTGACATTTATATAAATACCATCCTTATGGAATGGACAAATATACATGTTTTACCAATGGAAGCTTTAGCACTTGTCCGGTAAAATGAAAAACTCAACTATTACAATATTTACCTGATTTAAAAAAAATTCAATGAATTTCTTGTTTATTCACACAAACAAGGAACTCTTGTATTACCCTGTAATGCAGGGTGATGACCATCATTTATTCTTTTGTTAAATCTAGGCCTATAAGATTCATTTATATAAAGTGTATTTGAATTCTTACTATGCAGGGCATTGGTACTTACTAGTGAAAAAGAAAATTAAAATAATCCAGAGAACATGTCTTTTTTTAAGTTTGTAAACTCCTTGGAGAGATAAGAAATGTCTATCAATAGATTGATGATAGACCCTAGGCAATTCTAGGCAATTATTAAATACACGATTTTTGAATTCTGGAAAAAAGAGATGATAGGTGATGCTCATGATAAGTATAATACTTGAACATGTTATTTTCAAATAACCCTATTTTTTTCTTTCACAAAATTTCTATTCTGATTGAACAAAGAAATACAGAAGACATTATATCTGAAATACAATTAGGTATTTGACAAAGCTTCTTATAACAAGATAGTGACATATGAGTAGATGATTGGTAATATATTTATTAGTAAATATTGGATGACATAACCACAAAGTCCCTGATTAAAAGGATTAATATCAGTCTGAAAGACAATTTCTAATGGAGGGACTCTTTTCTCTGACCTATCCACAAACATTTTTGATATTTCACATATTTCTTAGATGAAGACATTGAATGTTTATTTACAAGATTTGTAGATGAAACAGATTCTTGACATAATTAAAAAATGTCTTGAGACATAGAATCAGGACACAACCAAGAATGATCCATCAAAAAAAATGATCCATCACATCAAACTGGATAGATTAACATTGATATATGTTCTGCACTTGGGTTCAAAACATATTCAAAATGTTAAAATATGGGTAAGCAATATGAATATATTCATAAATATGAATACAGATACTAAGCAATATGAAGAAGACTCAGTAGGCAGTAAATTCTACATAATATCCAGCCTGATATGAGTAGGGAAACTGCTAATTTGATCTCACAAAGCTGTTTTAATGAGTGCATACTATCTCAGCTAGTATATTGTCTATTTCATAGCTTACACTTCTACCTTGATATCAATAGCTAACTCACAGTCACAGTATTAGAAAACAGAAATTCACCATCCCAAAATGACCATTCTTCTGCTTTTACTGTTCTGGCAGCTCCTTTTCCTCAGTTGCTCATTTGAGAAACTTATGAGTCAGCCACAACTTTATTCCTTTCACGTAATTAGTTGGTGTGTCACGTGTACTTCATCAGTATAGTTGGAGTTACTTAGAACTGGGTTCGAAGTGAGCAAAAATAGCAATATTCATTCCTTTATTCATTCGTTCCTTCATCTAATGATTCAAACAATGGTTATTGAATACAGACTGCAAGATTGTGTTTTCAAGGGTGTATATCCCAGTAAGGAGATAAAATTTTGTAACAAAATTGGAATACCAAGAAATTTTAAGTAGCAAGAAAGATATATAGGTTGAATGTTAGTAACAGTGAAAAAGAAGTTATGTCTAAAGTGATAAGTTTATTATTAATTATGAAATTAACACAATGCCATAGGCCTTTTTCTCCGTGTTCTGCACTAACATGATTTTTTTTTTTAATCACCATTTTTACTATAGAATCACTGTAACTAAAGTGAACCTTCAGTTGTAGGATATAATAGTTTTGACTGTCACTTTGATTTCGAGATGGCTCCTTACTAATTTGCCAAATTCAATGCATACAACAATCATTCCCAATATACATCTAAATTCAAAATGTTCTTCCTTATAGGAATAAGGATAATCTAAAATTAGAAGAATAGTACTCTTCAGGGCGGGAGTGACAGATACCAGTTAGCAACTTCGGGGACTCTCTTCTATTCGAACTGTAATTATAGTTGGCTCTGGTGAAAAACTTCATGATACTTTAGAATCAAGTTAACTTAATTTGTGGCACAAAAACAGTTTGGAGTTATTTTACTTCGACACAGGTTGAGGTCAACAATAATAATTGTAATGCAAAGACGTAAGGATAAGTACCTTTGTATTTTTTTTTATTGTAAATATTTGTATTCAACTAAATATGCTCTAAAACAGCTCAAATCTCTTCTGTATGGAACAAGTCTCCAACTGCCTGAACATACACTGTACTTTAAGTGACTAACATTTTTTTTTTAAGTGATGCTGTTCATTAGCTTCGTGTAGTAGCTTCTCCAAGGTTCATCAAAATAGGATTTCTGCTAAGCTCTGTTGGAAACATAAACCTAACAAAAAGAGCTGAAGTCCTGTCACTGGAAAACACGCAGGACAACTCAGACTTTTTGGGTAATTTCCACGTGCCTGTTGCTTGATTATCGTTCTTAGCTGAGTTTAGTAGAGGGTACTTAGTCCTTTAACAGAACTGTTGCTATTCTACTCACTGTCACCACTATAGTGCTCATCAAAATAACACCTCAGAAAGAAAGCACACAAATGTTCCCAAAGAACCGCTAATCTGAAAAAAGGCTTTTTTTTAGAGTTCTTTTTTCCTTGGCTAAAAAAAGCATTAAAACTATGTTAACAGATATTGAAAGAAGAAAAGATAAGCACTAGAAAAAAATCCTGACATACAACAGAGTCAGATACCGGGATGAGATAGGATAGATCTACTCTAATCCAAAATACAAAAAGCATTAATCAGCCCACTGGGAAATTCATTAGCAAAATGAGGTTAGGGCGTTAGGAATACTTGAGAAAAAAAAAGTCTACATTTTATTGTATTGTAACTGGTTATTTTGACATTGCCTGTATGTAGTTTCAACCTTCATATGACTAGTTAGGCAGGAAAAAAAATAATTTTAGTCTCCATGTGAATGGGTGGAGAGGAAAAGACAAAGCTGTATTTTATAATCAAACATATCATCATTATTATTATTATTATCATTATTATTATTTTACCAATTAGGACTATACATGTTCCTGCTAAAGTAAGGAAAATAGCTGTATTAAACAATAAACCTTGATTAACATTTTCTCATGCTTCTGCATATTTATGTCCAGGATAATGAAATAGTAATACTCAGGAAAAAAATTTATCTATTCTGACATAGCTGGCTGTTCACCTTCTTCTTCCATTTTAAATGGATTTTTATTTTTTATATTTTGTGAAAAACTTTACATTTTACCATGTATGTCCTCTTTAAAGAATGCTGATAAACAGTTATTTGTCTACCACTAAGCTTAGGAAATAGAACAATGTGATTGTTTTTGAAGACCTTCTGCAAATATATTATACCCCCTCTCCATTCTTCCAGAGGTAGCCTTTATTTTGAATCAGTATTATTTATGCTCTTGCTTTTCTTTATAGGTTTCTCTCTCATTTTCTCTTTCTCACATTTACTCACTCACATACACTAACATACAAACCCTATATTCAGGTTTCAGTAAATATAGTAATATTTAATGAACATGAAGTAACCCATCTTTGGTAATTAAAACTCAGGCAGCGTGTCAGTGCTATTGGTCTAAATATCAGTTAAGATTTTATGGTATTGCCAATGAAGAATGTATGGAAGAATTTTGACTGCATGTGACTTGAATTTAATGACATGCTGTGTCTTCAGTGTTAATTTGACTAAATATCTAATTCATATTCCATTTCTAGTTATCTGCCTCTTTCCTTTGAATTACAAAAAATATAAATGAATTCATCTTGATTATGGACAATCAAGGTTTAAACATATAGTATTGTTTTTATATTTTTGGTCTGCAAGTGTATTTATGTTAACAGTGTGGGAATTCAGTAGCCCATTTCTATTTCGAAGTCATAAATGCTGAAGGAAAAGTTTACAACTATTTACATTGTGGTTATTCATTTTTATTCTGTATTTGAGTGTACAGTTTGTAAATTCTGTACCTTTTATCCTTTACTCATTATCCATAGCTTATAATTACCGATCATCTCCTCCCCAAAGAAAAAGAAAAGACAGTAAACAACATTCTCTTTTCTCACTTTTCAAAAATGTTTGGGTACCCTGAAGTCAAATTCACAATCTATCACTTAGGTTTGTAGTTCTCTTGAGTATTCTTTGTGTTTTATGCTATTGCTGAGCCCACTTCCTACCTGGGGTGACAGACAAAAAAATAAATGGTAATAAAGTGTGATAAGTACTATGTTCAAGATTCAACGAAAGGACAGAACTGCTTCACTCAGCCAAGTTTAAAATGATGATAGAAGGTGTTTAAGAAAGTGAACATTGAACAGATCTGGAGATTGCTAGAGGTGGCTGGGTGTTCTAGGAGTGTGCAAGGAGACGGCGGGCTAACGTGGCAAGTCACCTTCAGGACGTTTGGAGAACAGAGCTGTAGAGGATGCCCACTAGGTCATAGCTTGGGAGAGCTGGGGCTAGATAGGTTATGAGCATCAAGAAATTGTTGTATTCTCTACAGAATTAGGATGGCACTTACAGGAGCTTTATGGAGATAGGGTGGCACTGCTATCTTTGCTTTACGTAGATTCATTTCTACCACAAGCATTTTGTAGCAACACATGTGGAACCCACAGCCCACAGATTTTATTCAGTGTGTACCAGGGCAGTGAGTTAGGCCTTATCCTCTCAGATTAACATTTTTTTCTGCTTAGATGTAATGAAATGTTTATGGTGAGCACTAACTAAAGCATATTTACAGAGATTTGTGTGTTTCATCAGAGCAAGTCAGTTATAAACATAATTCTTTTTGGATTCCAATTTTGTTCTGTTCTATATGGGATCTATTTTGTATATATGTTTTGTCTATATTGGATATATTTTGTCACTTCATGTTATAGGCATACGTCTCTTTTCTTTTTGAATTTTAAGGTTACATGAGGCTAGAAATGCCAGCTAAAATTAAAGGACAAATACATGGTGAAATATTTTCGTCAAGCAGAACACATCAGGTATTATTATTAGATTCTTACGATTAAGATATGTAGAGTTTGAGTGGCTCAATAATAAAAAATAAAAACATCAATAGCAAAATGTATAAAATAAATGTTGAAAAAATATGGACTGCCACTTTAACACCGAAAAAAATGATGGAAAATGACTTGCTATTAAAAATAATTATTTAATGGGGCTCCTGGGTGGCTCAGTCAGTTAAGGGTCTGCCTTCGGCTCAGGTCATGATCCCAGGGTCCTTGGATTGAGCCCCATGTCTGGCTCTCTGCTCAGCGGGAAGCCTGCTTCTCCCTCTCCCTCTGCTGCGCCCCGCTTCTGCTCTTTCCCTCTCTCTCTCTCTCTTTCTGTCAAATAAATAAATAAAATATTTTAAAAAATTATTTAATGCAAAACAATGGGATTTATTGAATTACATGGAACATCTCTGAATGATGCATTTTGCTTCTCTATTATCTTTCTCATCTGTGAGGATATCATTAAGGAATATATTAAGACATTTTCATCTGTTATATATTATCAGGGCCAAACATATTTCTTATGTTTGTGCTATAAGATAGTGTCCAGTTTTGTATTTCAATGTAGCAAAATCTAAATACCATTCATCTTTTTGCTTTATGTAGAGATTGTTTCCCTTATTTACGTTGTTGTATGATTTGCTTTATTTTACAGTTATAATAAGGGCATGATGCTATTGTCTTTCATTTTAATATAGTGCATGGTTTAGTTCCCCAGCATGTAAATTGTGGCACTGAGCAAAAATGCTGATATTTTATTTTGAAAAGATAGGATTGCTAGGTCTTATTGTTTCAATAGCTTTCAATTCAAGCATATAATTAATGTATGTGCGTGTTAAAATGTTGTTATGCTTAATATGTTTTTTCACATTTTGAATTTTATACTTTGTAAGATATGTTTCTGCTCTGAAAAGAAACCATGCACTTGTAACCAATTAAAATGGGCTATTTAGTAAATGAATGCAGAGTATAAGGTTAGCTCTTTTATTTCCAAAATCGTTCCTCCCAACTAATTTTGCTGAACCAATTGATGCATGTTGAGCTTGATTCTTACTTTGTGTGTGTGTGTGTTTTGCTTAGAATTGCCCCACGGGTATGTTAAGCTCAACCTGCCTCTCCATCTTTCTTCATAAACTTTCATCAGTTTCTTACATATTGTGAAAGTTAGTTACGTCTTCTCCTTTTCTGGAGTGCCTTGAGATTACTCTAAGATGTCAGGCGGAAGTGGTCTTACAGTAAGCCCCTGGAAAGCACGCCCATCCCCATCCACAGCCATTGATTTATTATTTTCCCTATTTAAATTAACATCTCAGAGCGTATGATGTGGATATTGGGTAGTAGTCCACAGGTGGCTGAGAGCAGAAATCTGTGCCCAGTAGAACTGGGTTTTCTTATAAATCTCAAACACTTTTAGCTAATGCATCTTAAAATGATACCAGCATGTGGCACTCCTGATCTGTCTTCTCTTCTCTACTGGCCACTTAGCAGATGGCTTCCAGCCCACAGAACTGTGCCCTGCCACACTCCACTAATGACCCTATTGTCAGCCCTCTTTATCTTCTGAGGGATCATGTAGTTTGCACAACGCACAAAAGCCCGTTCCTGAGTGGTGAGTAAGAGCTGAATTACAGTTCAGCCTCTGCTACCCAAGTTT
Organism: Leptonychotes weddellii; assembly: GCF_054177405.1. NCBI lineage: Eukaryota > Metazoa > Chordata > Mammalia > Carnivora > Phocidae > Leptonychotes > Leptonychotes weddellii. Next base: position 32,915,258 of record NC_138375.1, on the reverse strand, counting down.
TATTCACTTTGCCAGCTACCCAAAGGAACTGTTTTTGGTTGTTGTTGTGTTTTCCCTACATTTATTGGCCTGGGGGGTGGGGGTAGGGGAACCTTCTTCTAATTCTTGCCATGTTCCTGTATAGTTTAGCTGTGTGTTTATCAGAGGGTACACATGGAGTCTTGACGTAATGAAAATACTTCCTATTCCTTACAATATTGGGATACATTAATGAGGATATGAACCAATAGGTTATCGTCCATCTTAGGCAAATCAATACATGTGAGACCGTCTCTCTGGAATCCTTAACAAAGAAGGGAAGAATTGGGCTTCACTACATCTCTTGACTTAGAGAAACTTGAAATGACATTTTAAAAAGGCATTTCCCTAGAATAGGCCTAAATTCTGGGGATATAGAAAGGAACTGACTTGGAGTCCTAGACCTTAGTGAGATGCTTTTGCTTTTACATAGTTTGTTCACTGATTGTGTTTCTTAGTTACTTGAGTGAACCATGAAGGATCTTTGTTTTTCTAATCAGTTTCTGTTTACTAATGTGCAATGTTTATTAAAATGAAAAAAAAAAAAGACTTTATGTTAAAAAGAATAGGCCACGTACACCCATGGCATTGATTTCTCCAAAGCTATTCTGAACCTTGACACAATTTAGAATTGTGTCCTCAGTGCAGTAGCTCTTCCCTCAGAACTCAAAATCTTGGCTGTCAAACTTCCCCTAAACTCATTAGGACTCATTTGTCTCTGTCAGTGGCCTGTTCTCAAGAGTCAGTTCATGCCAGGCTGCTTTGTCTCACAGCCACTTTGAATCAGGCCAGTTTTCAAGAAAAAAGAGAATCTATGCTTTGGAATGTATCATATCTCAGGGAATTACATAATTTTTTTTTTTTCTTTACCAAGTTCCATTTGCAGGGAAAAGTGCAGGTTAAGCACTGTCTAAATAAATTAAATGCTGCATAATAAAAATATCTTTTCTATAAAAACCTCTACTCAGAATACCGTACACTGGTCCAAATGAATGTAGTAGAGAGATTCTGACCACCTTGGCTGAAGGACAACAAATAGTGTAGGACACCTCTTAATACTCAGTTTAGAAGTGCCTTCATACCGTATGTTGTGACAAAAATAAAAGATATATAACACTCTGATCATTTGTTTTAATTCAAGGGTAGATTTTTGGGGGCGCCTGGGTGGCTCAAGCGGTTAAGCATCCCACTCTTGATTGCAGCTCAGGTCATGATCTCCGGATTGTGAGATCGAGCCCCACATCAGGCTCCATGCTGGGCATGGAGCCCGCTTAAGATGCTCTCTCTCCCTCTCCCTCTGCCCCCCACCCCCCTTCTTCTCTAAAAAAACAAAAACAAAACAAAACAAAAAAAAGGTAGATTTTCCCTTATTCCAAGAATAGATGATGGATGGATTAAATATACTTAAAGCCCTGATCTCTAAATATAATGTCTCAATCTAGTTTTTTTAAAGAAGTGAATGTAAATGATTCCTAAGTTGTACTCAAGTGACTATACTTTATAGCACGAAATTTTAATGGCTGAGTAAAGGTTGGAAATGACATTCTCTTATAAAAATGCAGTAAAAATAAAGAAAAATGCCCAATCAGAAGGCCACTACTATGAGCAATGTTACCTTCAAACATTTCTATCTGCTCAAATATAAGAGCAAATAAATGACTGAAGCTACAAATTTCTATGACCACAGATGTTTTAGCCTCCAAAGTCTCTGACTTTGAAGCCCCATAGCCTAGTGAAGATGATACTTCACAAATTATTAAAGTGAGATGAGCCCTAAAATTATATGAGCAAAATGTGATGGAAACATAGAAGAGGGAGATTATCACTTGGCAAAGCATCTCAGAGATGTCATAATGGAACAGCATTTGAATAAACGTGTTCCTTGCTTCAAACTCCTTCATTGCTGTGCCTCCAAGGCTATCCTTGTAAGAAGTGGAACCAGCAAAATGCCATGATCAGATTTATGGCTTATAAGAAGACCTAGTTCAGTGGAGAGGCTATTTTAAAGCCCAGAACAAGAGCAATTAGAGTAGAAGTGGTAGAAAAAGGGGGTATGAGGAGAGAATGGAACAAATTAGAGAACCTTTTAAGAAGTAGAATTAACAGTGCCAATTAGAAGGGAAGAGTCAACAAGAAGAAAAAATTATCAGGGATTACTCAGTATCACTGTTCCCTTAGATTATTAATATAAAACAACAGAATTTGGGGCAGAAGTAATGGTGCAGCTTTAAGCATGATGGTTATTACTATTTTTTTCATGTGATTTGTGTGTGTAAGAGCATTCCTTTAATTTTAGATTGGTAAGCTAGACCCAATATTTCTTGGCATTCAGATCCCAAATGTGGATTTTTTTTAAAGACCTTTTCTACCACCACTAGGCTCTATGTCCTTCCTTGCTCCTCTTCCCCTATGGATCCAGGCTGACTGGGTAACTCCTGTTGCCACCTGTTATTAGATAGGTGACCTTGGAAAAATACGGAAAGCCTCCCTGTGCCGTCAATGAAGATGACAATACTAGGACATACCTCATAGAGTCAATGCAAGATTTAAGTTAATGCACATGAACTTCTTAGTTTATTTATCTTTCTGAGAAACGGAATTTAATTAAAGTTAAACTTTATTATTTTGACAAGTCCTTTGGGAGTAAGCATTAAGAGTATTCTTCAGATTATAGTTATCTTGAAAACCAAGAGCCTAAGATGTTCATTGGCTATAATTTTTTTCACCCAAGCATACTTATTCATAAAATCCACATTAAGATTTCACAATTATGAAACATTAAAAAATGCATATAGTCTTTCTTAATTACATGATGCCAATAGTTTTTTGCCATTCCCAAAAGTATCAAACTAAATATTCATAATATAACATAAAAAAATGATTTGGCAACTATGGAGAAAACTAGATTATCTTAAGAGCTTACCTTAGGAGAAAGTGTTTATCTTCAGCTATTTTTAAACTTAAGTGAGTACTTTTGATTTTGCCTATTTTAATTTGGTGTTCTGCCCAGACACCATTTGGATCTGATCAAGATGACTTGGTTTCAATACACTCTTTATTATTGGATTTTCCCAGTCATCATTAATTACTTGCTCTCCTCAATCTCTCCACCCCCCAAGCTACACAGCATTTCCTTCATTACTTTGACACATTTAGGTGAATAGGAGCCTACATCCTAAATAAAATACATTGGACCGCCTCACTATTAGAATAAGACTCCAAAGAGACCTTTATACTTGTCTCCACCTCTTAATTGTCTAATGACATCAAGGAAATTGGCTTTATCTGGGCTCTGGTTTGCCCTCATTATTCATTATCTACCTAATTAGTGACTAATGAGCTTATACATATTGAAAGAGTAAAGTAAGGGGTGCCTGGGTGGCTCAGTTGTTGGGCGTCTGCCTTCGGCCCAGGTTGTGGTCCCGGGATCCTGGGATCAAGCCCTGCATCCGGCTGCCTGCTCAGAGGGAAGCCTGCTTCTCCCTCTCCCACTCCCCTTGCTTGTGTTCCCTCTCTCGCAGTGTCTCTCTCTCTGTCAAATAAATAAATAAAATCTTAAAAAAAAAAAGTAAAGTAAAATATGATGTTCATATTTTTAATGGGGTTAATTATAGTTAAAGAAGGACATGTTTAAGAAAGGACATGTTTCTAGTTTAGAAACTAGTAGAAGTTTCTAGTTTTACTTCTTTGAACTAGAAAAAAAAAACAATATAACATTAATGCATCATGAAGAAATTTTTCTCTTTTATGCTGAGTGAAAAAAAGATCTTGGGAACTTTAAGAAGCATTAGTTTAGTGGCAATGAAGGAGAGAATAGATGACCTATAAGTGATCTGTTTTTATTTTAAAGCTTAAAGATATAAGTCAGTCTTTACTGTGTTTGAATTCATTTAAGAGTAGGATTTCTTGCCCCATTTGTCACTAATAAACTTTTAGACTCAGTAAAGCTAATGGCACCTTCACTAAATTTTACTTGTCTTTACTTTCATAATCATGTCCATGATCTTTAATTTCCACGCCAATTAGATTTGTTTTCAGAACCTGTGCTTTTAGTTTCAGTGATGTGGTCTCTACATTTCTTATCATTGAGATTCAAAATCACAAGCAAAGACACTTTGGAAGAATTATCTTGTCATACATCATAGATTTTGAAAACAGTGTAGGCCGTCAGGCAAAACTTGAAGAGATAATATTTTCTTTGGTGTCTTTCCATTTCTTCTTTCTGGAGACATTTGCTTATTTTGTAACATTTATTAAGCAGCATGAGCTTTCATAAGGTTACTTAGCCTCCCTGAGATTTGGATTCCACATTGATTAAGATTGACATAATGATGCCTGCTTTTTCCTCCTCTTAAACTTGTTTGAAGAACCAAAAATCAAGATGAAAAATTCTATGTGAGGAGTATTAATAAAAATATCAACCAATAAAACCCAGTAATGAAAGCCAGCTGATTTACAGTACTGATGCTTACAGGTAGAAGTCGGCGCTAGTCTGAAACCTTTGGTGTAACTCTAATGATAAACGTATGAAATGGAAGCTGTTAGTAATATTGCTGAAAGGAATATTAAGAGATGACTCTCAGAACAAAGAACCTTAACTGATAAGTACAAGTCAGTAATGATAGGATTTAGGGAAGGTAGTCAGACATATTTAAAGGAAAAATGTCCTAGAATGCATCTTATCAGATTGCATAAGTACTTAATAGTTCTATTTACTCTTTTTGAGAATGCACTGGCATTCAGGTAAAAGGTTTGCTTTATCCTAGATTTATTTATAAGATTAGAACACCAGGGGGCGCCTGGGTGGCTCAGTTGGTTAAGCGACTGCCTTCGGCTCAGGTCATGATCCTGGAGTCTCAGGATTGAGTCCCGCATCGGGCTCCCTGCTCGGCGGGGAGTCTGCTTCTCCCTCTGGCCCTCCCCGCTCTCATGTGCTCTCTCTCATTCTCTCTCTCTCAAATAAATAAATAAAATCTTTAAAAAAAAAGATTCTCTCTCTCCCTCTGCCCCTCACCTGCATAAATGAATGAATAAATAAATAAATAAATAAATGATATAGAGTGGAAAGAAACCTCTCCTCTGATGCAGGGCTACTTTATTATTTGAATAGGACTACAGAAAAATCACATGATAAGGGCGCCTGGGTGGCTCAGTTGGTTAGGCGACTGCCTTGGGCTCAGGTCATGATCCCGGACTCCTGAGATCGAGTCCCGCATCAGGATCCCTCCTCAGCAGGGAGTCTGCTTCTCCCTCTGACCTTCCCCCCTCTCATGTGCTCTCTCTCTCTCTCACTCTCTCAAATAAATGAATAAATAAAATCTTTAAAAAACAAACAAACAAAAAAACAAAAAAAAGATTAGAACACCAGAATAATTGACTACATATTTGTAAAGAAATAAATGAAACTAAAGCAAACTTACTGATTTTATGTTCAATTTAAAATTTATTCTTTTTCTAGGATTATGGAATATCCTTGGGTTAAAAAAAAAAAAAATCAGCCCTGACATTGGAATAAGATGTAGTTTGGCTTAGATCCTATCTTTACCATTACAGGCCCTGTAGCTTTCAGCAGTTTAAGCTTCTAAACATTTATTATATGTGTACTACATGCCAGGCAATTGAAATATAAGAAATAATATGACATGGTCTCTGCCCTCAGTCTTCTCACATTCTATTTAGAGAGATACACAAGGAAAGAGTTGACAACATAAAGGAAGTTTCTGGTCCCAAAGGAAGAGTATCTGTCTCAGTCTATGTGTAACCCTTTCCATTAGGATGTCAGTTTGTTTGTGTGGGGGAGGGCAGAGAAGGGAAACTTCTGGTAGAGAGCTGAAACCCAGATTGACCCTTAATCATTTTACTTGACTCTCCTTCCATTTTTGGTAGTTGGAGGAAATAGCATTCAGGGTACTTCTGCAGGGCAGGAGAATTAATATGATAGTATTAGCAGAAGCCTATGTGACAGAGCTTGGCAGCTTGGCTTGGAACAGACTAGAACCTAAAACAAGGCCCACAGTAAGAAGATAAGGATCTGGGAAGGAAGGCTTGTATTGGAATGGCAGTCTATGAGGTGTTGGCATAAAATCCCCAGCTCTGCATGCCAGGAAGGAAGAAATCTAGTCCATTAGATGAATCATGATAACTGAAAGATAGGAGCAATGGGAAAACAAAAGAAGAGATAACTCTAGGAGAGAGAATTTTTCCAAAACCAAGGGATCAGAACAAATGATTATCTACAGAAGAACTAGTTGACAAAGCCAGCGTCATCAGGCCTGGATAAAGGAACGTGAGTCTAGTCTTTAAACAGAAGACATGGTGGGATTGGAACAGGCAAGAGAAAAATGGAGTCAAGGACCTAGAAGGCAATAGATAGATTATTAGGATGAAAAGTTTGACATAGTACATGGAGGCTAACGGCCAGTTGCGGAAACTGGGACACATGGGTCGTGTCAGGTAAATAATGGCCTTCTGCTGCTATATTCTTGATAATTTAGACAAAGCTTTTTAATCCTTCCTGTTTAAGGTAAGCATTTATCTAGAAATTGAGGTAGGGCCAAGTCTAAAGAAAGGGCTCACATGACCCCAACAATGGGAGAAATAGTTGGCAAAAATTGAGAATTCAAATCTGAAACTTTATAGTAAATTCCTTGACAACTGGCAGTTAGCCAACAAAAAGACCAAGACTAAATATGATAGAGAGCCTCTAAGGCTAGAGCAGAGTTGCAGTGGACTTTAAACCCTAGCTTGTGCAGGTGACTGGTTTGGTGGCCTTGGGCAAGTCAATTACCTCATCTTCACATTCCTCATTTGCATTTGACTTTGGTTTGGGGGGGCTTAATAGTGATTTTTAAAAACATACTTAATTTAGTTTTTGTTTATTTGTTAATATTTATTCTTACCATATTTAAATTTAAATGAAAGAATTTAAAGAAGCAATTGAGTTTGTATAGGACTTAATATATTGACTATGTGCTATGTAGAATAATCATCTTTGTCCTCATCATGACATTTATTTGAGGCAGATGTTCAACTATCTTTAACTTAGACACAAAATAATACATTGTTCAATTTTTCTTTGTACATATATTCATTGCAGACAAGGACAGTTTTCTTTTACAAATTTAATTTACTGTGAAAAACTGTTATACTTTACAGGTTTTTGTTTTTGTTTTTAATTAGGGAAAGGGAACTTTAATCAAGGTTAGGATAACCATTGCTTGTAGTTTAAAATTTTCCTTTTCAGTTGGCTAATGAAAAGACACTCGCATTTTAAGAATTTCTCCTAAGAGGGCGCCTGGGTGGCTCAGTCATTAAGCATCTGCCTTCGGCTCAGGTCATGATCCCAGGGTCCTGGGATCAAGCCCCGCATTGGGCTCCCCGCTCAGTGGGAAGCCTGCTTCTCCCTCTCCCTCTGCCTGCTGCTTTGCCTACTTGTGCTCTCTCTCTCTCTGTGTCAAATAAATAAAATCTTTAAAAAAAAAAAAAAGAATTTCTCCTAAGTCACAGAATCTTCTGGGTAAAACTGCTGGCAATATAAGCAAAATTAATTATCTTTTCAAATTGTATTTCCTTCTAACTAATGGTAGTAGGAGAATAGTACTAATTAATGCTTGTATTTTGAGATTGCTGCTGACCCCCACTGTGGGTCATTGTGCACAGGTTTGAAAATCAATGCATGATTTAATTCAAGTGAGTAAATCTAACATTAATTTTTAAGACAGTAGAGATTTTAACTAAAGATTTTAAAGATAATTTCTATAATCTGTTAAAATTGTCTCAGATATTTAATTATTTATACAGTAAGTTTAAATACGTGACCTGAAATGAAGCTGAAGGTAATAAAAGCAAAACTAATTCTGGATAGATGACTTATATAATAATTTAGGAGATTCAAATTACAAAGACTGTTAGGAAAGTAAATTTTTATATTTTAAAATAATGGAATAAGATCAAGGTCTTTACCTATATTATTAGGTAAGGCAGAAAAATACAGTTGGATGAAATTTCAAAGTCACTTCATTTATAATCTTTTAAAATTTAGGAATAATTTAAACTGACTCAAGCAATCTCATCCATGAACAGCTAGACTCTAGAATGTTCTTAAAATCATCTGAGTCTTAGTTACATTGAAAGGTCTCTGATACTCTGTAAAATTATTCTGCCAAAGGTAATAATTCCCTTCTTTAATAATATAGTTGACTCAAGATTATTGAAAACTGCCAGACTATAGGTTTGCTGGCAGTGAGTAAGTAAAATTATAAAAATCACCTAATATACAGACCACATCAGTGGGATTCCTTACTGTTATGGATTGAATTGTGTCTCCACAAAATATGTTGAAGTGATAGACATTAGGGAGGGTATGGTGAGCGCTGTGAATTAAGACTGTTGAATCACAGACCTGTACCTCTGAAACAAATAATACATTATATGTTAAAAAAAAAAAGAAGAAGAAGAAGATAGCAGGAAGGGGAAAATGAAGGGGGGAAATTGGAGGGGGAGACGAATCATGAGAGACTATGGACTCTGAGAAACAAATTGAGGGTTCTAGAGGGTGGGAGGGGTGGGGGGATGGGTTAGCCTGGTGATGGGTATTAAAGAGGGCACGTACTGCATGGAGCACTGGGTGTTATACGCAAACAATGAATCATGGAACACTACATCAAAAACTAATGATGTAATGTATGGTGATTAATGTAACATAATAAAAATATATATATACATATATATGTATATATATATATATATATATATATATATATAATTATGTGGAAGCCTTAACCCCCAGTTCCACAGAATGCGACCTTATTTGGACATTGGGTCATTATATAGGTAATCAAGTTAAAATGAGGTCATTAGGGTGAGCCCTAATCCAGTATGACTAATATCCTTGTAAAAAAGTACAATCTGGGTACATAGACATGCACAGAGGGAAGATGATGTGAAAAAAACAGAGAATGTCATCTACAAGCTAAGGCCCATGTGAGGCTAACAGACTCTAGGAGAGAAGTCTGAAACAGATTCTTTCTCATAGTTCACAGAAGGAACCAGCCCTGCTAACACCTTGATTTTGGACTTCTAGCTTCTAGAACTGAGAAAATAAGTTCCTGTTGTTCCAACCCACCCAATTTGTGGCACTTTGTTACTGCAGCTTCTGAAAATTAATACACTTGTCCTCTGGCTTCCTATTAAGTTTGCCCAGTGGGAATCAACAAAAGATGAGAAGATAGAGTGAGGCACGCAGAGTCAGGGCATTTGTTACTCCTGGTGCTTTCATGGCAAACCCTGGGGTTAGCCGCCCTCTCCTTAGGGTGCTTTCTCCATACAGTCGTTCCTTCTAGATTCCTGAAGGCACTCTCTCTCCTTGTTTCTTCAATTCCAGGTGTTCAAAGGGCTCCCTGCTGCTGCAAGCTTCAGGGGCATGCATCATCTCTTACGTTCACCTTAATCTTTCCAACATTTTAAAAAATAATCCCTTTATTCAACTTTTATGGAAGCATCTGCTTTGTATGTAACACCTTTTTCTTGACAGGACCTTGACTAATACAGCCCTTCCCCTCCTAAAGGGAATTGATTGCCCTCTACTTTGTACTATTATTGGACATTGCCTGTATGATATCACTTATCACTGTGTATTATGACTTGCTTAAGTCTTTGCATCTATAAGAGAAGTTCCTTAAAAGCCATTTATTCTCTCTTGTAAAGTCAGGACCTTACACAGGTTCTGGCATAATGTAAGTCCTCAAATTATAATCAATGAATGGATGCATAGATGAATATTTATTTTTTAAATGTTTGCATACCCTGTGTAAATGTTAGCATATCTATTTTGTGGATAACCTCAGAAGGAGACTTCAGGTAGCTAACAAAAATAAGCATTATATAATATTAAACATTAATAGGTGAAGAAAATAAAACTAAAGAGTCGTAAGTTCAGGGAAAGAAACATTAATATAGGAATACGATTAGTACCTGAAGCATAATATGCAGATACATAACATTATATTTCTATTTTTATATTATGTTTGTTTTGGAATATGGCTCTATGCTTTCTAACAGCCAATATGAAGGAAAACCAGCTTAGTTACATGAATCATGGTGTAAATATGTTAAATACTAAGTAATTACTTAGGCAATGCACACATATTCCAAGTAGTGAGACCAAATGCAAATATTAATCTCCAGTGAATCTTCATGAAGAGGTGAGCATGTCATATAGTGAACAATGGCTTCAATATACTTCTATATATAATTAAAAAGAGAGTTTCATAAGGATGTTTTTGCACTATACTCTCTTGTGGCCAATAGTATAAAGCCCAAATAATGTTCAGTAAAGACTATTCCAATAAAACAGGCTGCCCAAAGCAATGTTGATCAGGTGCCCTGCCAGAGTGGATTACTCTAAGCATACATTCACTGGGCCTAGAATATATGACTGCCTATAGTTTTGATGTTATGATTCATGCCCATAATATCTATATCACAAATATTATTTTTCTCACAGTGATTTCTGTATTTGGTGGCAATGATTTTAATTCTTACAAGTACTAAGAATGCAGATAACCATTATCAACTGTGATAGATGAAAATACATGTTTTTATAGAAAGCCAGGCTATGAGATAGAAACTGCTTATAAATATTTTTAACCACCAGTTTAAGTTTATTTCATATTTAACAAAGAGATAAAATGTTAAAAATGGAAATACATTTAAAGTGAATGGAAACAAGCAAGTTTGTAAAAGCTTGAAAATAGAAATAGGTCTTTTGTTCCTCCTACATTTTCCAGAACAAGTTTCAGTAAATAATGAGATTTTGAGCCTTGTATCAGCTATTTGAGATGAAAACCATTATTGAATAAATAATTAAAAAAAAATCTATGTGATAAAATCTCACACTCTACACCTATTTCTTTTTGCTGCCCCAGGGGGAAGAACATATCAGGAGGAAGTTCACAGATGGCTTACTGCTTGTCCTCAAAGAGAAAAAAAAACCTCACATTGATTGCTTTCAAAAGATTACAAATCCCATGCTTACAAATCTCAGCATGTAAAAAAGTGGAATTATTATAGCCCAGTTTTGAACCTATCTACTAACAAATTAGAGGTCTATAGTGAGGAAAGAGTGAGTGTGTGTGTGTGTGTGTATGCATGTGCATGTGTAGGATGTATTTACAGTATATCCTATACTTGCCAAAGAAAAAAATAAAAACATTTTTTTTCAGGACCAAACAGCTTCCCTTAGTCTCACCTGGGCATCTTGAACTTCTCATAGTGCCGGTGATCAGTGGTCTTTTCATTATCTTGATGAGTTGGAAGGAGAAATCTCAGATTCTGACTTTCAGCATCATTCAATCTCAGGAGCCAGACTTTGGCTTTTGTTTCTTTTCTTTTCTTTTTTTTTTTTTAAGATTTTATTTATTTATTTGACAGGGAGAGAGAGCACAAGCAGGTGGAGTGACAGAGGGAGAGGGAGCAGACTCCCCACTGAGCAGGGAGCCTGATGCTGGGCTGGATCCCAGGACTCTGGGACCATGACCTGAGCCAAAAGCAGACGCTTAACTGACTGAGCCACCGAGGTGCCCCTTGGCTTTTGTTTCTCCATGTGGAAGCATTAAATTCCTTGTAATGAAATTTGTCATACTGCCTATGATTAATGTGACACTCTCTCCCTCATAACAGCATAGTAGCATAATTTGGTTTGGGTAGCTTTGTTTTTGTTACACTATTCAGCCACCAGGATGGTCTTAGTACCCTCTGTGAAAACTGTATTTATATACATTTTATATATATCTGTATATACATATATATATGGTTTTTATATCAGTACTTGTGTCTGCTTTTGGGTCACTCAGTGTCTTGTCGGCTTTTCTTAACTTAGGAAACACATATGTTTCTGGGAGTTTATGAAGACTTTTCTTATTTCTTCAGTTTACTTTTTGCTCCTCCTATGCCAAGATTCCCTTCCTCTTCAACAACTTCTTGGCTCAGAGTACTCACCAAATAATTTTTGGTTGCTTTTTGCTGATTAATGATCCCCTGGTTGAATTCTTCCTCTAAATTTTCCTCGTGAAATTCTGGTTGTCTTCATCTAAAGGAAATGTCCACAAAGGCTCCTTCTTGCACCTTTTCACAACAGGAGGGCCACGACACTTATTTCCTTTGCCTTCTCAAGCTGTGTGTACATTAGGTTCCCTTCACTTTCAGTAGGACCTCCTTCAAGTTCTCCTTATCTTGCTCAGACCCCTGTGCCACCAGAGGCTTTACCCAGTAGCCAGTGTGAATCCTGCCAGTTCTGTGACCAGGCTGCCATACTACCATGCCTCTGTCCAGGTGCTGACTCCTTGAACAATGTGGGGAGTCCGACATGGACATTCACTTGATGATGTGGCTCTTCAACTGCTCTGTAGATGTGGGTGAATGAGATGCTTACAAACTGAGTAGAGATTTTTGCCTACAACAATTTAGGTTCTGCTTTAATGCAAAGAGAAAGAAATGATTGAGGTGCCAAATGTTCTACATCATGGATAAAGTTCTCAATAATGTTTTTCAATAATTTTGTCCTGAAAAAATTAAGGGTTATTACCAAATGTACTGGTTATCCAAAGAAAATGTTAATAAATTACTCAGAAAACCCCTAATTGGAAGAGATGTACTCTTCTTCTATATCCGTTAAAGAGATGTATATCCTTTAAGATAAACTTTTTTTAAACTGTCATTCTGGGCAACTGGATAAATTAACTTGCAATATGAATCTTTTAGGTATGAGCCAATTAAATGCTCACTGTCATCAACTAAAACTGATTACTTGGGTTTCAGATGAGTTTATCGGAATGTCTTATTTTTAGGGGAACTTAGGAGGATGTATCAGTAAGGATTGCATTGGACTACATATACCAAATACTCCAGATTATAATAGTAATAAAGATTGTTGTTTGTTCGTTTGTTTGTTTTACCTTTTTTTTTTTTTTTTTTTTACGTTGAGAGAAGTCTAGAGATAGACATTGAGAAGCTGGTGTGATGACAACATGTTTTCATCAGAGATGCAATAATCTCCTTTTAGCTTTCTGAGCCACCATCTCCAGGGTGTTTTTGTTCTCATGCTTACAAGATGGCTGCTAGAACTCAAGCCATTATAGCTTCCTTTTTTTTTCCAAAAAGGAAAGATAAAGAGCTAATGGTAATAGAGCATAGACCATTTGAGTCAATCCCCTTGGAACCTCAATGCTAACACTTTGACTTGCACCACATAGACATATCTATTTATGAGATTTAATATAAAATACAGCTTTTTAGCTAGCTAATGTGCTGACCCCAACAAAAATCATGAGCTTTTAAATAAGGGGCCAATTGGGAATGCAGTCTCTGCCATAGGAGGTAAAATAACTTTTGAGACTATATGATGATCTATGTAGAGGAAAAATATCTCTTCATTTTCTACAATACAAATACACATGAATATGCATACATGTATGCATGTGTGTTTGTGTGTATGTGGTGGGGGTCGGATGGAGATTAGAAGATTGCACACAGTCATCTCATCCAAAAGTAGTATCAACCTATCAATTTAGAACTAAAAAGAAGACAATAATCAGAATGTATCCCCATTTTTACCCCAATAGAAATTATATCTAGTTAGAAGCTATTTTGCTAATTCTGACTATCATGGTTGACTTATAGTACATGTTCTTATTAACCATCAATATCTAGGAGTCTATATTGAGGTCATACAACTTAAGACCTTGGCTTATTCTTGTTTATGTAATCAAATGCCTCTAAATATGTCAATAAAAACTCAAAGCAGTCTTACATTTTTTTTCCTAACAGTTTTCCCACAGGGTCCTAAAGTTCTCTTCAGAAAGTAGTTAAATAAATGAATGCCAGGATGGCTCAGTGGGTTAAGCACCGACTCTTGATTTCAACTCAGGTCATGATCTCGGGGTTTCGACATTGAGCCCCCCATCGGGCTTCATGCTGGGCGTGGAGCCTGCTTAAGATTCTCTCTTTCCTCTCGCCCTCTCCATCTACAACACCACCCCTCCACCCCCAATAGTGAGTGCAGTCTCTCTTTCCAAAAAAAATAAAAAGTAGTAAATATGCAAGGACTGGGTCTAAAACCTGTGCACTTCTACTCTCAAATATTATCCTGAACAAACTTCACAAGAAGTTTGTTTACATCTTAGATAATAAGTTAATGAATTTGTAATATGCCACACAATATGGAATAGATCATAATTATTTATTTTTTTAATTGAAGTATAGTTGACACATAATGTTACATTAATTTCAGGTGTATAACATAGTGATTGTATAAGTCTATACACTATGCTATGCTCACCACAATCGTATCACCATACAACAGTATTATAATACCATTGACTGTATTCTCTATGCTGTACCCTTTATCCCTGTGACTTACTCTTCCCATAACTAGAAGCCTGTATCTCCCACTTACCCATTTTGCCCATTTGCATATCATCATTTTTAAACGCATAATGGACTCTGGCTCTAATAATATAGAATGTTAATGTGATAAGGTGAAAAATCATGGGGGGAACTTCAATAATCCTCAAGGCAATAAACATCCCCCAAGGGCATTATTAGCTTTAGCTTATTAATCATATTACTTTATGATGTAGTATTCCATGGACCTATTTGCAAATCATCCTGGAATTGACAACATTTAGAGCAGTTTATAAAACCAAAATATAAATTTCCTATAAAATTGCCAAAAAAAATATCTCTATTACTACAAACTAACTTACCTAATTCAAAATATGACTTACTCTAATTGGAGGAGGTTTACTTCTGAATTCTGCCATCTTAGCTCTCTGTCTCAAGGAAACTGCTGAAGGGACTAGATGAGAAAGAGAAACACAAGGCAATGATATCACTTCTCACTTCTTTGTTTAAAAAAATGAGTTTTGGGGCGCCTGGGTGGCTCAGTTGGTTAAGCGACTGCCTTCGGCTCAGGTCATGATCCTGGAGTCCCAGGATCGAGTCCTGCATCGGGCTCCCTGCTCGGCAGAGTCTGCTTCTCCCTCTGACCCTCCCCCCTCTCATGCTCTCTCTCATTCTCTCTCTCAAATAAATAAATAAAATCTTTAAAAAAAAATGAATTTTGGGGCACCTGGGTGGCTCAGTCGGTTAAGCGTCTGTCTTTGACTCAGGTCATGATCCCAGGGTCTTGGGATCGAGCCCGGTGTTGGGCTCCCTGCTCAGTGGAGAGCCTGCTTCTCTCTCTCCCTCTGCTGCTCCCCCTGCTTGTGCTCGCTTTCTCTCTCTCTCTCTCTCTCTGTCAAATAAATAAATAAAATCTTTAAACTATATATATAAAAATGAGTTTTGTGATACCTATCTTACATTCCATGAACCATTTTTCTGAATATGTGTGGTAGACTGTATTTAATAAAATGCCATTTTTTTTTTTTTTTTGTAGACCACACGCACTCTCCTAGTTTAAGGAGCGAAACATTGCTTAATGTTGAAACAGCCAGTAAGGGATGTGTTGAGGGGAGATGTGAGCTATGCCTAAAAGAATGGTTGGAATTTAGAGAAGTCCACTCCAGTGAGGAGACACCTTCCAGAAAGGCAGACCTGGGAATGATCTCTGTGTTTGTGTAATGATAAAGTAAACAGTTTCTTTGGATGAGGTGTATGTGATGGATATTAATATAAAATAAGGAAAGGGCTGGGATATTAAAAAATAACTGATTCATGAATTAAAAGTTAACTTGCATTTATATATAACAAAGAGTCTCTTTATTTATTATGTGTTTGTGTTTTTCTTAAATGAAAGAATAGTGTTTAGTGGTAGATTTAATAAAATATTTTGATGGGTTCATATTTTATTTTATCATGTGGGATATAGTACTCTATTTGAGTTCCATTTTGAAGTTTACATATTTACTGTTTGAAACCAGTAGCAGATATTCTAGAATCTAAAAAGATGTGGGGTTTTTGTTTTGTTTTGTTTCTTAATTTAAATTCAATTAGCCAACATATAGTACATCATTAGTTTTTGATGTAGTGTTCATTGATTCTTTAGTTGTGTATAAAAAGATGTTTTATAATGTGGTTATGGATTGAGTATGAAGTAGCTGACTGGACAGGTGAATGATTTCTCTATATCCACTCCATGTGGAACTCTAATAGAATTGTGGTCCTACTTGCTTATGGGATCATTGAATGAATACTATATCAATTTGTATATTCACCTCCCCTAGTTTTTATAATAACTTCCATACTTGGAAGTACTGCTATTCAATAATAGCCATGAAGCCAAGAGCATATCATTTTAGGTAAGGAAGTGATTTGTATAGAGTAGAAGCTTCATACATTTTTCTAGAATTGAATTGAATGGTACTTATTGCAACATGATTTTGTTCACATTTCTCTAGGACATCAACAGATACTCAGTAAGTTTTTGTTGAATAAATAATTGACTGGCGACAGCAGTTTCAACAGTACTCTGCTGATGATTTTAGGCCGATAGGCTAAGTTCTTGACATTCCTTAATTTGACACCATACAACTAAGTAGCCCCTATTACTAATAGTTAAAATGTTTTGGGGCAGCTAACTAGATTATTTATAAGAAAAAAACATAATACAGCACAATGGACTTCAAAGAACGTGGGATAGCAGCAGTTGTCATATGCTTTGACATCAACTACAATTTTCCTTCTGCCCTCCATATGTTAAAATGAGAACTGTGCACGTATGGTCTATATAGTATAATAAGGTTTTGTAGGCATACATCTAGTTGTATAGTTCTTAACCTCTAAACTATCACTGAATAAACAGACGGTAAATAAAGGAACCTTATAACCAATGAAATTTAATACAGAGAACATTTAAATATACTCCAATTTAAGCAGAATTTTCAGGATAACTGAATGCAAGTTTCAAGATGACAAATTGCGGTTCAACAAAAAATTAAAAAAAAAATCTTTAACAATGAATTGCCTCATGAAACAATGAAGTCTTTTTGAAATACTTAAGTAGAGGCTGGATTCTTTTGTCAGGAGTTTCTTACATGAATAGAATGAACAGGTTCCAAATCAATTCTGTAACCATTCAGCAAATGTGTATTCTGTTAAAAGCTTTATTAAGAATGTTTCCTCCCAGTTTGATTCTGAAAGATGGGGAGGAATTCAGCAGCTATGGTGGGATGAGGAAAGGTGATTTCAAGTGGTCAGATTAACAAGAAGGAAAGAATTTGGATTAAGGTAGTGTCTTAATAAAAATAATTAAATAGCGAGGGAGAAATATTCTTGAAAAATAAATTTGGACGAACTTATACTAGGTCTTGAACTCATCAAGAAATTTAGTCTTAATTCTTTTTTTTTTAAGATTTTATTATTTAATTGCCAGAGAGAGACACAGCGAGAGAGGGAACACAAGCAGGAGGAGTGGGAGAGGGAGAAGCAGGCTTCCAGCGGAGCAGGGAACCCGATGGCAGGGCTGGATCCCAGGACCCTGGGATCATGACCTGAGCCGAAGGCAGAAGCTTAATGACTGAGCCACCCAGGCGCGCCAGTGGGGATTATTTTGATTCTACGATTTAATCATGTAGGAAGTGTCGTTGTTACATATTTCTCTCTTACCTTCCTACTCTCCTCCTTCTTTGCTTTAAAAAATCTGATATACCATCCTGTGAGCACCCATACCAGGCTTCTGAAATACTTACATCGTAAGTTTGTTTCTTGTTTTATCATAAGTAGTACTTTTTTCTAGAGGCACTACTTCTCCTAGTAGAAGTAGGTGATATATTTGGTTCTCCAGTCCTTTTCAAAATTTAGTCTCCAGTTACTTTCTGGATAGGTGCATGTTATCTGGTAATGCCAAGATCTAAGGCATTTGTTTCACATACTGTCACTTGCCCTGTGTTTTCTTCATGCTCAGTGGACATTTCTCAAAGGTGGTTCCCATTATATTATATTGTAATGTTGTATTTTTGCATCTTTCTGTTTCACTAAATGCTAGATTTTTTTTTTTGAAGATGGGGTGTTATTATTCATCTTTTAAGTCAGTGTGTGGTGTTAGAACATAGTAAATAAGTGTTAATAAGTGAAGAAATGTTTTCTAAAATACTACTTCATATCTAAAACTGAAGGATGAATGTGCACCTTTCATATCAATCAGGCCTGTTTTGGGAAATCAAGCTTGCTCTATTGCAACATAGTACAACTTGAACCATGTACAATTTCTTTTTTAGTATGGTTTTGTAGTTCCTCTTAAGCTGTTTGAATTCCTTTGTAAGATTTAGAGTGTGTTTTATAGAATCTTTTCTATGGGTGTGACAATAGCTACTGTGGAATTAAGTGCTAGAACTTTTGTTCCCTAGAGTATTAGTTTTTAGAGAGCCAATTCAATAAAAAAAATACAAACATGTATGGGATATGACTTTTTAAAAATTGTCGAGTCTTATGGTAAAAATAGATTGTACAGCTCTACATTTTATCTAAATTATTGACTAGATAAATATCAATAAGATGATCTCATTGTATTACACTAATATATTAATATCTAGTTAGGTCTGGAAACAGGCTATTAGGAGCTAGCTTTCTAATATTTTAGCTTGAAATTAGACCTTTAACCATAAACTGGGAAAAGATGAGTTAATCTGACACAATAGCTGTTAAACATTTTTCTAGAGCTTTAGACTGTACTAACCATATCATATTCCAGAAGACATGGTCATTGAATCTTCAGAAAACATTAAGGAGATCCTAGCAAATAACATTTTGTAAAAAAAAAAAAAAAAAAAAAAGTCGGGGCCAAGGGGCACACCTCTGTGGCTCAGTGGGTTAAGCATCTGACTCTTCATCTCAGCTCAGGTCTTGATCTCAGGGATGTGAGGTCAAGCCCTATGTTGGGCTCCATACTGGGCATGGAGCCTACTTAAAAAACAAACAAACTTTGACCAGTGGAATATATAAAACAAATTATATATGATTGAAATACGTTTGTCTATAGCCAATGCGAAAGATAAAATAAGGTTTTGTACATAGAGAAAAGATAGGGAATCTATCCAGCTAGTTGCTCACACACTTACAGAATGTAAGAATGTGTGAGAATGGAGATCTTATCCTTAATTTTACAGGCCATAAATTAAATTGGCATCTTTTTGGATAGCTTATTAAACTCAGTGTTACAACTTTTTAACTAAACTTAATTTTATAGTTTTATACTTACAAAAATGTTACAAAGAGAGTACAGAGGGTTTCCATATATCCCACACCCAGTCTCCCTACTCATTAACATCTTACATACTATAGTACATTTATCAAATTAATGAACCAATACTGATACATGATTAACTAAAGTCCATACCATTATTCAGATTTGCTTAGTTTCTTTATTTAATATTCTTTTTCTGTTCCAGGATCCCATCCAAACTGCACATTACATTAAGTCCTCATGTCTCTTTAGGCTCCTTTGGACTGTGACATTTTCTTAGACTTTCCTTGTTTTTAGTGACAGTTTTGAGGGCAATAGTTTTTTAGTTAAGGTTTATCTGATATTTTCTCATAGACAAAAGTTAGACAAAAGTTAGGAATTTTTGTAAAAAAGAGCATAGAGGTAAGGTGCCATTCTCTGGTGACACATTCATATCAAGGGTACATGCCTGAATATGACTTATCACTGATGATATTTACCTGATTACCTGGCTGAGGCAGTGTTTTTTGGGTTGTCCAGTATTAAGTTTCTTCTTTTCTCTGTTACCATATTGTACTCTTTGAAAGGAAGTCACTATGTGAAGCTTACACTTAAGGGGTGGGAAGTTATGCTCCTTCTTTAGGGGAGTGTATCTACATAAATTATGTGGAATTCTTCTGCAAAGGAGATTTTTCTCTTCTCTGGCATTCATTTATTGATTCAATCATCCCATTTATATTATTAAGGACTCATGGAGATTTATTTTATACTTTGGATATAATCTGATACTGTGTTATTGACTGTTGCTTAAATTGTCCCAGTTTTGGCCATTAGAAGCTCATGGAAAATGGCATTAGAAACCAAGATCAAGGTTCTGGGAGTGTTCATTGCTCCTGGGAGTGTTACTAACTTTTGTAAAATAAACTTGAAACTTCTCATCAAATTAAGTAACTATTTAAAACATATTACCCATATGATAAATCCAAACTGCATTAAACTGGGTTGCAGAGATTAATTGTCCTCCAGTATTTATTTTGTTTTGTTCCTTTAATAGGACCCCTAAACATTAATTAGATCTGGACAAGAGCAATACATTTATTTCTAAGCCCTTTTGCAGTTAGATTTGGCCATGTGACAGTTACTGAAGATGCAATGAAGCTGGTATCTTTAAGTATTCTTCCAGTCTTTAAATGGAGGAGGTATACCCTTCTTCTTGCCCTCTTCTTTATGCCTATCTAGAATGTGGTTATGATGGTGGGAGAGAGAACAGCCATATTAAGTATGACAACATGGTAGAAAGAATTGGTTCCCTGTTGTTCTTGTAGTCATCATACAAGGTGTGAGATGCCAACACTTAAAAGAGAGGGACATAAAATGTTCTCTTTAATCCTTTGTTATTTGGAGTTTTCCTGTCACTCGTAGTCAAACCTAATTCTAATTATATTTGGTAGAACAGATTTTTTTATGATATGAATCTTGAATACATCTTGATCTGTTGCTCCTAGCTTCCC
>NC_138375.1:32786948-32894070 GCF_054177405.1 Leptonychotes weddellii | reverse complement strand
ACCCAGACGCCCAGAAATCCTGTCTTTAAACACAAGAATCACACTTGGCCCACTGATATGTTCTTACTGTAAGAGGCACATATAAACTGAGAAAGGGAAACCTGAACGTTTGTGAGTGCAGTTCATGTTTACACTGCAGCATATAGGCCTGAAGTGTGGCAATGACTGGAATCTTCCGAACTGCTCAAATGCTTTCTCTCCTCCTTCCTTTCTCCCCTCACTCCGTCCCCCTCTCCCTCCTTCCTTTCTCCCCTTCCTTCCTTCCTTCTTTCCATCCTCCCTCCCTCCTTTCCTTCCTTCCTTCCTTCCTTCCTTCCTTCCTTCCTTCCTTCCTTCCTTCCTTCCTTCCTTCGATTTCATGTTGTTCTTTATCTATCTCTCTTCCCCAGACCATGAGCATGTATAGTTGAATTTGTTAATACACATGTGATGTCCTCTATCCAAACAGCTTAAATGTGTCTCAGTTCCCTGAACAACCAAATCTCTTGGGTTACTTTCACCTCTAGGATATTACATTTATAGTGTGATAATCTCGCTGTTCTTATCTGGGTAGAGGTACCCTCATAGTTACAATTGTAAAAGATCAATTTAGCGGAAAATATCACAATGCCGAAGACATGTTAAATACTAGAATTAATTGTAATAATTTATAAGACTCAGAGAAGAAGCATATTGTATTTATTGATCATGATTTCCTTACCTCGAATGTAAGGAAAATGTCTTTTTTATCTAGGTGATTTGAGCAGGGTAGACACTTAGCAAATATGTGCAGGATTTGCAAAATATAATAATGGTATTTTTAAAAAGCACATTGAACACTCAGATAAAATTAAAGCAAACGGGATGATAATAAAAATCATTTGTTTACCAGCCGTAGCTGTTTGACTTTCTAAAGTCTTCAGTCTGGAGGCAAAATCCGTGACCTTGGAGATGGATGTTGTGATTTTACTATTAGTTTCTCAAACTATTACTGCAGTACAGCTCACTTGTATCCTCTGAATGTCTCAGATTTACCTCTCATCTCTTAAAACCACCCTTTCTTTATTAGTAAAGTTACATTAATGACAAATGCTCAATCGTAGATATTCTGTATAAGAAAGTCTGGCCTTTAATGAGAAGGCTTGAACATGTCAGTCTTTTCATTGAGGCTGGCCTATGTTTTGAAGCTTTTTAGTGCTATGATTGTTAGTACCACATGCCCCTTATCTTCCTCTTTTCCTGATTTTTTTTTTCCTGGAAAAGACAATGCACAGTGTTTGATTCTAGAAACAGAGGTAAGGCTGAATATTTCAGGGGAAGTGGGTCATCTGTCTTCTGTTATTTAAACTATAAAAAGGTGAAAACTATGAACGTGGAGCATAATTTGGATTGTAAGACAGTGGCATAGTCTGACTTTCCATGGCTTTCAAAAGTAGTACACAGCAGCTCTTGTCTGAGATTTTTCTGTATGCTTACTTGGAGGTAGAAGAAAGATATGATGACCTTTTAAGACGTATTTCCAACTCAGTAATTATCACATGAACCTTAAGAGTTAGTGATAGTCTTACTTGCCAAAAGCTTTCACAGTAAGCTTTTTAAAAGCTAAGATTAGAATTCATTGATTTCTGTCTTCCCTTTAGTTGTCAGTGCTTGGCTTATGTTATGTTGCTTTCCTGCATACAAGTATGTATATCCCTTTGATTATACTCAGAATCTATAAAATTAAAATAAATTTTAGTGAAATTCTGGTAAGATATATTTTTCTGGAAATACATAAAGGTGTATGTACTGTATGTCATTTTAAAATCAGGAATTAAAAAAATAAAAATAAAACAAAACCAGAAATTCAATATTGGTAATATGACTTTTAACTTGGAATTATAATATAGTAGCTAGAAAATGTCTACCTTTATATTGATTCAGATACCAGTGTAGAATTTGAGAAGTCGGTGCATGTGATTTTTAGTTTAAAAAGGAATTCCAAACATTGAACTAGATAACACTTTTGCTGAGAGCTGGTTTTTATACTCTCCCATTAATGAGCACCTAAATACCCTCCTTCATCATATAACCCACGGCTCCCCTTCCAACCATGTGAGCATGCTCCTTAATTCTCATTTGGCGGGGTTGAAATGTTTCTCACCAATACGTGTTTATTTCCCACTGGAAAAAAAGTGTTTCTCTATCATGGATATCTTTTGTAAAGCTGTGTGTGTGTGTGTGTGTGTTGTGTGTGTTTTCCTGTCACATTTTCAGTGGGACCCTGGAACCATTTCAAAATCTCAAGCCGGGGCATGGAT
Source organism: Leptonychotes weddellii (assembly GCF_054177405.1). Taxonomy (NCBI): domain Eukaryota; kingdom Metazoa; phylum Chordata; class Mammalia; order Carnivora; family Phocidae; genus Leptonychotes; species Leptonychotes weddellii. The sequence continues at coordinate 32,891,791 of NC_138375.1, read as the reverse complement.
ATGGAGTGTGCTTTCCTTCTTTGCCCATCCTGTCATCGCCCTCTTAGCTGCTGCTATGGCAACAGACTGGCAACAGTTGTGGAGGAAGCCATGCTCAGACTGAGGCCAGATGGAGGGAGTGGGTGACTGGCAGCATCCCGGGGAGGCTGTGTGTAGCAGTGATGAATTGAACTTGGCTGTATTCCTCCCCAATAAATAGGCAAGTTGGAAAGGGAAGGAAAAGGGCAGAAACTATGGAGCATCACACAAGCTGCACAATTGTTCACTTGAGTGTGGTCCATGTGAATGTGAAATCTAGATTTCCTACCTAGTTCTTTTAAATGATGTAAAACATGCTAAAGTCTATGTTCTGTCGAATAAACAAAAAAAAGCTTCATGATTCAACTTCTCTTCTAATTGACTTACTATCTGAGACTATTTTTTTTTCCTTTCTCCCTAGCCTCGTGATTAATGATCTCCTTATTCTTGTCACTAACAGCCTATCTCTTTATCGTTGATGGTGACAGTGGGAATATTTCTCTTTATTAAGAAATGTTACCATTCGTTTGCAGTTTTGTAGCTATGAGATGTGTAACATTTTCTCTTCTAAATATTTTCAGAGGCGCTTCCTTTGAGTTAATAAGAATTCTTAATGAGCTTTTATGATATAATAATTAGGACTGATAATAAATGAATGGAAAAAAAGGATGACAATTGATTTAGTAAGAAAAATGTGATCGCTTTAGAGAGCTGTACTTTTAAGCAAACAATTTGTTCTCAGGGAAGGGTTTTAAAGCCTTTCCAACCCATGAATAAAGATGGAGATAAAAATAAAACAAAATAATTTAACAAGATATATTTGAGTTCTAATTTCTTCTTTTATTGATAAAACACAACTTATATTTTTATTACTTGAATTTTTTTCTCCTTATTTTGTTAAAATGAAAAAAAAAAACTAGAAAACAGAGGTACAGACATGTAAAAATGTGGTTAATTATTATTAATATTTCAATGACATTTCATTATTTTTTTCTGGAAGTTTTAAACTGATGATCAAATTTGAGACAGATTTTGTTTCCCAAAAATGACTTGTGCCAGTCAGCTGGTAACTGGCACCACTCATTTAGTTGACAGACATGGAAATGTACTTGTTTATAGATTGATTCCTAGAAGTTAAACATGTAAGTTGTCTTAAAAACAATAATTTTTCCAAAAAAAAATTTGTTTTTGGTTTTCACATGGAAAATGGCAATCTTACTTAATCTGAACTATGTTTTAGTAGGTAAATAAATGTAATCTGTAAGTAAACTTCATTATTTTTATTGTGAATTACAAGTACTATTTATCTAACACAGTGAAGAAATGCCAATTTTATTTCATTCCAGTGCATATAACTATACTATTCTTGTTACTTCAGCAAAGACAAGAGGAGCAAGATTGCACTTTGAGTTATATAGGTTTGAACTTACTAAGGCATAGTAACACCTTTATTAGGTAAGGATAATGAATGACATGTTAATGCAAGCATGATTAGCCAACATTCCTTATTTCTAATAGGTGCTCAGTAATAGTCATATTATATTGATGTAAAATCAAATTAGCCTTTGGAAGTGGTAAAATATATATTTTCTTTTACATATAAATTAATATATATTAAAATTATGGAAATTTTAAATGTGTTCAAAACTAAATGGTATAATTAGTTTTAATTTACCCTCCCCAAGTTCCAACAATTTTCAACATTTGGACAGTTTGTTTTATCTGTATGCAAACTTCCCTCCACATATGATTATGAAAAATTCCCAGGTAGAATACCGTTCAGTTAATTAAAATTTGAAAATGTAACTGTTAAAAATGAGGTTTAAAAAATAAAATATTGTTTTGCCTAAAAATACCCATTTTTTTTTAAGATTTTATTTATTTAGAGAGACTGCAAATGGGGGGAGGGGCAGTCTCTCAAGCAGACTCCATGCTGAGCAGAGAGCTTGATGCACGGCTCAAGAGTCGAAGACTTAGCCAACTAAGCCACCCAGGCGCCCCTTAATTTTTATTTTTAATAAAAGTTAATCTCTATATCCAGCATGGGATTTGAATTTATAACCCTGAAATCAAGAGTCATCTGTTCACCTACTAGGTGCGCCCTGCCCCATTTCTTTATTTTCATTAGTCAGTGCTCAAATTTCCCATATTGTCTTCCTTTTTTTTTTCATTTAAAGCTTTTTTTCTAATCAGAGTCCAAATAAAGATGTCTCCTAAATATCATTTAGTCTGAATCTATACCTAAATTCAACTTCTGTTTCTGTCTCTCTCTTTCTCTGTCTCTATCCTTCTTTTGCTGTTTATTTGTTGAACAAACAATTCATTTGCCTTCAGTTTCCCAGGGTCTGGAAATTGCTAATTTCTAAATGTTCTCTTCCCTTTATTTCCTTTAAATTGGTAGTGAGATTCATGTTTAAGTTTTTTTTTTTTTTTGGCAAGACACTATCACAGGTGGTGGTGTGTGCTTACGTCAGAAGGAACATCATGTCTTTCTCTGTGATGTTAGCAGCCACTGCCTAAATCTATTATTTCATTAAAGGTCACAAAACTAAAATTCCATTTAACATACTCCGTCTTCATTTACTCACTGAATAGCTAACATTTCATCAGATATTTTGTTAGCCTACAATGTTTAATATAGGGAAAGAGACATAAATGTTTGATTCTTTTTTTTTTTTTTTATGTTCAGGTAGCCTGCATATATTACATCATTAGTTTTTGAAACAGTGTTCAACGATTCATTAGTTTTGTGTAACATCCAGTGCTCATCACAACACGTGCCCTCCTTAATACCCATCACACATTTCTTTCCATTAATTTACTTGTTTATTCATTTTAACTATTGTGTTGTATTCTATCATCTGTATGTACCAACATTTGCATTGTTCCTATTTTTATAGGTATAAATATTACTGCAATATTAACACTTATGCATGTTTTGACAATTTCTACTTCAATATTGCCAATTTTTTTCACATGCAGTACATAAAAATTTCTCTGGACCCAATATTCTGTTTATTTGTTATTTATTCATTATTATTATTTTTGTTAAACTCCCAGGTATGGAATGATTTATTAGTATTATTGGCTAACATTTGTTGTGTGATTACTATGCTCAGACTTTCTTTTAGATAATTTTATTTAATTTACAGACAATTTTATTAGGCGGATGCTATTATTATTCTGAATTTAAAAGTGGGAAAATGAAGGGACAGAAATATTAAATAACTTATACAAAGCTAGTAAGGGATAGAGTCAAAATTATTTGACCCAATGTTATCATAATCATTAAACAATTGTAGATCCCATTACTGTTTGAAATTGCATTCATTCTTGATTGCTAGTGATATTGAACAGTGTTTCATATATTTGTTGGCCATTCTGATTTCTCTTCTTTGTACTTTGCTTTTCATATATATTCTTTACCTGTTTTTCCCCTTCTTAGCTATCTTCTTTGTTTATACATTAATTTCCATTCAAAATCAATTATAATTCATTTATTTGCTGGAAGTCCTAATTTTGTCATTTTTCAGGATAAATATTGAATAAAAGGATAGTTTAGTAAAGTCTTTTCTATATACTTGGATTTTAATTTGTGAGGCCATACCCTTCTGAATCTTGAAGAAGTTATTCAAACACGTTTCAGTGGCATCTGGAAAACACTAAATAATATTATAGCTTTTGTTCAGTAGCCTGAGATTGACATTATCTTTAATACAATATCTTTAAACAATGCACTGTAGTTTTAAGCTTCTAATAAGTCTGAACTAACTACATGTTCACCATTGTGTCAAACATGTGGGAGAGAAGAGGTTAATAAAACATTATTTCTTTCTTGAAATTTACAACCTGGTTGAGGGGCCAATTCCAACACAAATGAATTTGGCAACTGATTTAAAGGAGATGTAATCACAGTCTAGGTAATGTGGGACACACTAGTAAATCTAGGCTAAAAAATATGAAATTTTGCTTTTCAGAAGAGTTTTTAAATATTTTAATATCTTCTTAGAAAAATAAACATAACAAGAATCTAGCATTAACTTAGCTCTTAGCTATTTAAAATAAAACTATTTTAGAATTATCTCTTGAACTTTTCTTTTTTCCTAAAGCCTGAATATAAAATAATAAATAAGATACGATCTCTCAAGGAGTACATTATTGGGTAAAATGAAGTAAATGAAATGAATTTATAAGTGAAATGATTTTAATAAGTCAGGTATAATCTTAGTTCATTCTAACTGTCCATATACTGTAAAAATACAGTAGGATTATATATTAGAATGCTAATAGTAGATTTTTGAAGATGGGCATATAGGTGTGATTTGATTTTTTAACTTCTTCTTTGATTATATTTATATTTTCAGAATGCCATTTATGATTTAAGTTATTTTAACCCAAAAAGTGGAATTCATCTACAGAGTACTGGTTAAGTGAATGTTAGGACATCCATGTATTAAAATACTACTACACTGTTAAAACTTATTGAAGCAATTTTTTATGTGTTAATAAAGAAAACCTTCCAAGATACAATAATTGAGAAAAACAAGGTAAATAAAGCATGTATAAGTATTCCTGTTTATGTTTATTTAAAAAAGGTGTGTGTGTGTGTGCGTGCATGAGAGCACGTGCACACATATAGTATGTACATAAAAAAATTCTAGAAACATAAGAAATTTAATGACAGTAGTTAACCTATACGAAGTGGCTTCGCAGTTACCTTTTAAAAGGTACAAACTTTTGAACTGTTTAAACGTTTTAAGTCATGTATTATCAGCTATTATTACTAATATATTACTCAATCAGCTTGAATTTAAGATATTTAAAATACTTGTCTTATGGAAACTGCACTAAATATGCTTGGGGCTAATATGCTTTAAATCTGTAAGCAATTATTACTACTGGTGTCTTAATGGGAATATTTATATATTTCTTCATGAGCTGTGAAAAATAAAATTCCAAGGTCCTATACTCTGTGTCTTTGTGAAAGATAAAATGATTTAGGAGTTCCTGCAATTTGCCCTTTCACTTTGATCCCTGGTTATTTCATTGCTTGACATCCATATTATTAAAAATCTCAAAGCAACATGTACAAATTTTGTTTGCAGGTTAGTAATATTCTTAGGAAATAAATGCATAGTTATTTTTCTTTTAGACTAAGAATCAGCAGTGATGGTTCAAAGTTTTGGTTAAGTATAATAATTTGAGTTACTGAAAAGATAAAGCATATTGTTAGATTGTTTATAGAAATACAACTTCCAAAAGGTATCCAACAACCCCAAATGACACTAGATGCTTTGAGGTTTAAGAAAAAAATCTCTAAATCATTTTGGAAAATTAGCACAATAATGTTTTTCCTGTTTCAGCTGTAGTAAAAGTATCTTTTTGCGTGTCTGTTTACCTCAAATATGTTCCAAGGCATTCTTAATATTATTTTTATTGATGTTATCTTTAGCGTAGTTTGATTGAGGAGACAGGAAGGATTGAAATAATAAGCTGTTCTTAGAAATAACTGTAAGGACCTTAAAAAATACTTATTTCTTTCCCACTATATGTTCACTTTCATTATACATCCTATATCCATTTTCTTATTTGGATCCCAAAGTGAGATTAATTTTTTTTTCAAAAATGAGATTATTTTGAATGAAATTATATACCTTTTAGGTCCTGTTAATTTCAAGTAAAAATATGTTTGTAAATTATAAAATTAGTGCCCAAATTGCTATTATAAAAGCATTGTTTATATTAATAATTCTACACAGTTAAAAACTGAGTATCAGTAAAAGCTAAACATGAATATGTATATGTAAAAAAGCTTTATCTAATATATAGCTTCACCAAAAGTATCCCTTTATATAATGAGTTTTATTGTTTAATTATAATTGATACATATAATGATTATATTTGATTTATAAGAAGCTTTAATGAATCTATATTATGTAAAAGATTTATGTGTAATATATGTAATATGTATTATATTACAATGTATTAACATTCAACTGTTTTTTAACTATCATTTTTCTCTGCTATCAAGTATTTTTTGTAATAGTGACTTCTTATTTATCCATTTGGTTTAAAGTTCAGAATAATTAAAAAATTAAGCAAAGAAATAATTGTTAAAATTCACAATATTCATTGGCTCTTTCAAAAAAGTCAAATTCTACTTTCAGTTAGGATACTTAATTTCCTTCAGAAAACTTAGAATAACAATCATTATAATAATATATTTGACATTTAATTAATATGTCCATTTAATAAATATGTAATGACTGCTTACCATGTGCTATCATAAACTAGAATTGACCCTACAGTTAGTTGCAGGATAATTGAGTATATAAATTAACAATATCAAAGAATAATTTTAGGTAAAGAGAGGAGTTACAGGGAAAATAAAACCTGGGTAATGTTTTTGTATGGTTGAGAGAGTGAGAGAGCAAGAGAGAGAGACAGATTTTTGCTGAATTTATCTGAATTATTCTGTGCAATGTGGCAATGATATTTTCCAGAGCAAAGTTCTCTACATTTTGATCTCAGCTGATTATACCTCAGATTTCTAAGTGTCACATATTTAGTCACTTATTGTATTGGGTGAATGAAGATTTTAAAATTTGCGTTTTATAGGCATTATAACATGTACCAAGTAGAAAGTAAACTCCTTGGGTACAGAGAGCATCTCTATTATTTTTACTATAAAATTCCAGTGGCTAGAAGATTGACGTTGTTGACACTTAAGAAAAATTTGCTAGTTAGCTGATTGACCCACCATTCACCAGTTTTAAGGCACATAAAATTTGATATTATTCTTAGGCAGGTGTGAACATGACATAAGTAATGAAGGAAGAACAAGGAACCCAGCATGGTCACAGCTCAGTCAGAGATGAGGCAGGAATTAGGGGATGGGCTCAGAGAAGTAACTGTCATCAGACCCTCTAGTATAGTGATCTCCAAGAGAAAAAATAACATGAGCCATATATGTAAATTTTAATTTTTTAGTTGCTGTGATAAAAATATAAAAATAAGCAGATAAATGGGTGAAGTAAGTGAAGTAGATTATGAGTATGTTTATTATGATGAGCACTGAGCAGTGTATAGAATTGTTGAACATTGCATGGTACACCCAAACCTGTGTGTTAATTTGAGTTAAAAATTTTTTTTTAAATTTTAAAATAAGAATAAAAAATACAGATAAAATTATTTTTTATATTTTATTTACTCCCAAACATGCAAAATAAAATTTTCAGCTGTAATCAATATAAAATTATTAGCAGTTTTTTACATTATTTTTTCATTCTAAGTCTTTGAAATCAGTGTGTAATTTATATATATAGCATATTTCAATTATGCCTAGCCATATTTCAAGTGCTCGGTAGCCAGCCACATGTGGACAGTATAGCTCGAGTGCCTTATAAACCATTGTAAAGACTGGCTTGCTTTGGAAAATCATTTGAAGATTCTATTTTTTTAGTTTTTATTTAAATTCAAGTTAGTTAACATACAGTGTAATATTAGTTTCAGGTGTACAATATAGTAATTCAACACTTCCATACAACGGCTAGTGCTCATCACAAGTACACTCTTTAATCCCCATCATCTATTTCACCCAGCCCTCCACCAACTTCCTCTCTGGTAACCATCAGTTTGTTCTCTATAGTTAAGAGTCTGTTTCTTGGTTTGCTTCTCTCCCTCTTCCCCCTGCCGCCGCTCTTTTTGTTTCCGTAAATTCCACATATGAGTGAAATCATAAGGTGTTTGTCTTTCTTTTTTTTTTTTAAAGATTTTATTTATTTATTTGAGAGAAAGAATGAGAGGGCACATGAGAGGGGGGAGGGTCAGAGGGAGATGCAGACTCCCCGCCGAACAGGGAGCCCGATGCGGGACTCGATCCCGGGACTCCAGGATCATGACCTGAGCCGAAGGCAGTCACTTAACCAACTGAGCCACCCAGGCGCCCAAGGTGTTTGTCTTTCTCTGACTGACTTATTTCACTTAGCATAATAATCTCTAGCTCCATCCATCATGTCATTGCAAAGGCAAGATTTCATTCTTTATGATGACTAATATTCCATTGTACATATATACCACATTTTCTTTATCATTCATCAGTCAGTGGATACTTGGGCTGTGTCCATAATTTGGCTATTGTTGATAATGCTGCTGTAAACAACGGGGTGCATGTATCCCTTTGAATTCATATTTTTTTATTCTTTGGGTAAATACCTAGTAGTGCAATTGCTGGATTGTAGGGTAGTTCTATTTTTAACTTTTTGAGGAACCTCTATACTGCTTTCCAGCGTGGCTGCACCAGTTTACATTCCCACCAACAGTGCAAGAGGGTTCCCCTTTATCCACGTCCTCGTCAACACCTGTTGTTTCTTGTGTTGTTAATTTTAGCCATTCTTACAGGTGTGAGGTGATATCTCACTGTAGTTTTGATTTGTATTTCCCTGATAATGAGTGATATTGAACTTCTTTTCATGTGTCTGCTGGCCATCTGTATGTCCTCTGTTCGTATAGAACAGAAATGTCTGTTCATGTCTTCTGCCCATTTTTAAACTGGACTATTAGTTTTTTGGGTGTTGAGTTTTAAAAATTCTTTATATATTGTGGATACTAACCCTCTATTGGATATGTCATTTGCAGATATCTTCTCCCATTCAGTAGGTTCCCTTTTCATTTTGTTGATTGTTTCTTTTGCTGTGCAGAAGCTTTTTATTTTGATGTAATCCCAGTGATTTATTTTTGCTGTTGTTTCCCTTGCCTCAGGAGACATATCTAGAAAGAAGTTGCTATGGCCGATGTCAAAGAAGTTACTGCCTGTATTCTCTTCCAGGAGTTTATGGCTTCAAGTCTCACATTTAGGTTTTTTTTTTTTTCCATTTTGAATTTATTTTTGCATATGGTATAAGAAAGTGGTCCAGTTTCATTCTTTTGCATGTTACTATTCCGTTTTCCCAACATCATTTGTTGAAGAGACTAACTTTTTTCCACTGGATATTCTTTCCTGCTTTGTCAAAGATTAATTGACCACATAGTTGTGGGTCCATTTCTCAGTTTTCTATTCTGTTCTATTGATCTATGTGTCTATTTTTGTGCCAGTACCATGCTGTTTTGATGACTACAGCTTTGTAATATAACTTGAAGCCCAGAATTGTGATGTCTTCTGCTTTGCTTTTCTTTTTCAAGGTTTCTTTGGCTATTCAAGGTCTTTTGTGATTCCACATAAATTTTAGGATGGTTTGTTCTAGTTCTGTGAAAAATGTGAAAAATTTTAGTTCTGTGAAAAATGGTATTTTCATAGGCATTACATTAAATATGTAGATTGCTTTGGGTAGTATAGACATTTTAATAATATTTTTTCTTTCAATCTATGAACATGGCATGTTTTTCCATTTCTTTGTGTCATCTTCAATTTCTTGTGTTTTATAGTTTCAGAGTACAGGTCTTTCACCTTTCTGGCCAGGTTTATTCCTAGGTATCTTATTATTTTTGGTGCAGTTATAAATGGGGTTGCTTTCTTAATTTCTCTTTCTGCTTTTTCATTATCAGTATGTCAAAATACAACTGATTTCTGAAGAATGGCAGGGTATTACTTAGGTTTTAGTGATCTGACTGCTGTGTTGATAATGGTATAAATGTGTGCAGATGCCTGGGTTATTGTACTGACTCAGATAAGTGAAGAGAATGGTTAGGGTCAGGATATTAGTGGAAGAGGTAGTGAAAGAGGCTAGGCTATGGATATATTTCAGATGGCTTGGATATGGAGTGGTAAAGAAAGAGTTGAATAAAAGGTGGTCTCCAGGATTTTTGTCTATGTGAGTTTAAATCTAGACAAGGAATTGGTTCTTATTTCTAGACTTGTGATTTCCAAATGAAGATTCATACATTCTAGTGCATGTGCTAGACAATACAATGGGTGCAGAAAGAAAATAGGAACATTTAAAATATTAGGAAATATAAGAAATACTCCTTGGAAGGTTGTTATCCCTTAATATCCACACACAACACACACACACACACACACACACACACAGACACTCCAGAAGACCAATGCAACTTGACTCCAGCTGGCTTCATAACTGCTAAGGAAATTAATTACAATAATAATATGGTAGAATCTGGATTATTTAGTATTTTACTCTAAAAGTAGATATTGCCCTTGGGAAGACCATAATCAACCATCATTTTGCTCTGCTGCCCACTCAGTCATTATTTTGAACTGCCATCTAATCAAGTTTGAGCTTGCATATTAAACCTTGTGCAATGTTATTAGTCATCAAGTTATGGTATTTTATTTTCTCTGGTAGCATTTTAATTTATTTTACAAGTAACTATTAGGATAGAGAGTATGGTAGGTTGGGGAAAAATCATCAAAAAAGGAGTGACACATTTATTGATGTGAATTTTCTTCAATTCTAGAAAAAATGTCATTAGGAATTTTAATAAATTGAGGAGAAGATCATGCCACTCCTTGCTGAAAATTACTCAGCAAAACTGTGAGTTCACAGAACATGTATTATTTTTTCTCAAGTGAAGTCATTTTCCTCTACTAACAGATTGAATTAAAGGTAGTATGGCCAAGCTATTAATTTTAGGATTTGTTTATGATTATGCATCCCTTGTAGCCTATATCAACATGGTGATTGATAATGGTTAAATTATGTTCCAAGATCAGATAAATTATTGCAAAAATGCGACAAAAATTATAGGTTGTTGAAATGACAAGTCAATACGTTACCAGTTCTACCAAATCTAATATTCATTCACCTAATCCAAAAGTCCTTCACCTGTATGTCTACATACTACTTATTACATACTATTTTTAGACACTGTGATCATTGTTTGTGCCTACGACTGGTACATAAGAGTTCTTCATAAATATTTTATCTTTAATAAACACACTTATTTAATTAATTAATTCTTTTGCATTTCTTTTTTTTAATTAAAAAATTTTTTTTGTTATGTTCAGTTAGCCACTGTATAGTGCATCATTAGTTTTTGATTTACAAAATCTTGGAAATTCTAAATGAATTAATCAATAATTTTTTACCTGAGTCATTGATTCTTTGCACTGTCAAAATCCATCAGAAAATGGCATAACCTTCTGCTTGCTTTAAACTGTATAGTATGGCCACAGCTGGACTTAGTGTCTTAGCTAGAACACATTAATTTTAAAATAAGAAAATTTGCATTCTTTGAAATTGCCCAAATTTTGAATGAAATTATTTGTATGAAATGTGATCTGTGTCTAGGTTTATATAAATATCCATGCTCTAATTTTCCCAATATTTCAAGGGAAGATGTTTATTAAAGCTATAATATTCTGTATAATATGTGTATTGCAAAATAGATAATATAATTGCCAAATATCCTATACATTTCAAAATTTACCAATGCAGTGTTTGTGTCTTTGCTTGTATGTCTGGGTATATGCAAGCATGTGTGTGTGTGTGTGTGTGTAGCTCTAGAAAAATTACCAACAGTGTAGGTTGTGAAGAGAAGGTACTAAAAGTAAGCAAAATATTGGACCTTATAATTGTAAGTTTTTATGAATTTTTAGAAAGCATACGTATTTTAGTATATAAACTTCCACTTATATAAAAGGAATATATAAAAATACTGCATTAACGGGGAAAATCATGGTCATCGATACATTAGAATATCATTTTTAGAAGCAAAGATTTATTTTGTTAGAGAACAAAATAGATCAACTGTGATAATTCTACCATTAAAAAAATTTTTTTACACTTTCAGATGATCATGAAACCTCATTCCTTTTTTCTGAGTGACTGAAGTGACTAAAATTAATCTCTCTCTATATATATATATTTATACATATATATATATTTGTAAATGACAATCTAGTATTTGTTTAATTACAAAGGAGAATTCAATACTTAAAAAAAAGAGTCAACTGAGCTGTAAAAATTCAGTATACCACGTTTAACCTCAGTGTATATACAGAGTATGGCTAGTATCTTTCATAAATATCTTAATGAGAAGTAGTCTACAATTATTTTGTTCTGCAACATAAGAAAGGATAATTCTCTCTGTATTTTACATATCAAAAGTGGAACATTTTTTAAATTATACTGGATTAGAAGTTATATTAAATCATATGAAGGTCCCAGCTTAGCCAATCCATTGACCTTTGAGAGCTGTCCATTCTCTAGTTCCTTCTCATTCCTCAAAGGGTTGATCTGAGAATAAAAGTACTGTATGGGGAGTGAGGGATGGTTACTTAAAATCTAGAGAGAAATATATTAAAGTGTAATATAATGTTATTACTTTAAAAATAAAGAACAATTACTGGCCACTCCAGAATCTCCCATAATTTTAAGAAAAGAGTTTGGCATGCACAGGTAAGGTTTTGCTTATCCTTCTTTCATTTAAAGAAGTCTAAGGGTGTCTCTAACTTTGGTTGAGCTTATTAGTCAAACCTACTGAAGAAGATTTTTTCTTTAAATTTAGAAGGATAAACATAGCTCCCTGTTTCTAGTACTTGTTCTTCTCAGACCGAAGCAGAAATTTTAAGAAATGAGTTCTGGTTAAATATAGGTTAAATGCTCTTCGTGGTCGCTAGGTATCAAATGAGAGAGCAGCTGGTTTGACACTCATTATGACCCAATGATAGGTGTCAAAAGTAATCAGTGCTTCTGTAGTATGATGCCAGTGCCCAGAAATTCGGTGATTATCTACAATTTTCAGATGAAGAGGTGAGACCGATTGAAATGTTTTTCTTGATTTGTTATAATTGCTTACATATTTCTATGTTCTGACAAAATGTCCTAAGTGTCAACATGGCAAGCTATTTATTTATATGTGGGCAGTGCTTATTAATCATCTAATAGGCCTATATCAGATCTTGGATGCGTGAAAAATAAGGAATTTGAGCCTAGTTTTCTCTACTTCCTTACCTCCTTATAGACGCACTGCATCATTTCTATGAGAAATACAATTTTATTCCATAAAGCATTTGCATATATTACTTTTCTCATTTGTTCCTCACAATACTTCTTTGATTTCCCCAACTACGATGAGACCCAGAGGCTCAGAACTATGTTACTCAACTTAAAATAATCTGTGGCAAAGCACATGTGTTATAACAAAGGGCACCCATTAAATGTTTGCAGAATAAGAGAATTAATGAACAAATGATTGAGCACACAGGAAGTTAAAATTTTAGTTCAGGGAGGTTAAGCAACTTTCCATGTGACCCTGCAAGTGACTGAAGAAGCTGTGAACAGGTGGCAAAAGTTTGGACAGTGTGAAGATCTGAGCACACAGCGCAGAGACTAAAAGCCCCTGAAGAAAGCCCCAAATTCAGTTTAAGAGGGATTGCATAAAATTGGGATAAAATCTCAAAAGTATTATGTATTATTTGGAGCATGGATAACATTTTGTGCAAAACTTGTAAAACACTAAGGGATAAATTTAAGGCTAATTTTGGATAAGACTTGACATGGCAAGGCTTACCAAATATGAGTTAGCCTATATACCTTTCTAGAAATTAAAAAAAAAGTGACTTCCAAAGTATGTATCTCAAATAATATTTTAGAGTTCTGGGGGAGTGCATGCTAATTTTTAACTTTCACATACAGACCCTGAGTGTTATGGCTGAAACTTGCTGAAAGATGGCTTAGTGAAAAAGAGGTTGGTAGAAGCCAAATCTTAGTAAGTTCAGGTGAAAATGGCTTCTTACAGAAAAGGTTGATAAGGCAGGGAAGCCAAGGGTAGGTGAGGTGGGCAATATGATGGAGGGTTTTCTGTTTAAGATGGAAGATCCTTGAACAAGCTCATATGTGTAATAGCCACTTGAGAAGGAAAAGTTAGTGTAACAGGCTAGGCAAAGGATGATTGGTAGAGAAAGGTCAAGCATAATTAGGAAAGGATGGGATTAATTTTAGGGCAAAGGTAGAGGTATATCTACAGTTGGATAAAAGGAGAGATTCCTCTTGCACTGAGAAAAGAGTTTGAAGAGTGAGAAAAGTTGATTATTAAACAATTTAGTAATGATGGCTATGTCAGCAGCAACAGGGACCACTGTGGTGGAGGTGACCTGGGGAGGAGGGATAATGGGGAGGGGCAGACTGGGAATTAGAGCATCCCTATTTGTTTCTGAGAAGAAAAGAACAAAATCCTTTGGCTAGAATGCTGAGAAGGAGGCTGGAAGAAAATGCAAAAGTTTGAAATTCAAACTGTTTAGAAATAAGTAATATTTTTAGATGTATTAAAGAAGATATGACCCCTAAATTTGTCAGGCATCACTGAGAGACCAATCAATTCTGGAAAGCATAAATTCATAGTTAATCTGTCTGCAAGGCCTATCCCAACATGCTCTGACTCTTGACTACCCTTACCTTCCAAATTTATTTCTTTGTCCCTGCACTGTTGGCATTCTATGACCTAGTTGTACTGAATTTCCTTGCGGTTTTCCAAATGAGCAATTCTCTCTCATACTTTTATCTTGTTCCCTCTGTTTCAAATTTTCTTTTTACCATGTTTCATCTGTTTAGCTCAAGATACTGCTCTGTCTCCCATCAATTTATGGAACTTCCTGAGACAGGGATCCTATCTCGGTGTACTCATCACACAGAATGCCTGGCACAAAATAGGTTGATTCATCTTAGGCTCATCATGCTAAATTGTTTAGTGCCTTCATTGGAGAAATTTAAGCTGGTTGCCTTAGGGATATGGACCTGGCCAAAAAGAAGCTAGGGTCCAGTTTGACCATACCTTTAATCACTGATTGTGGGGCCTTCTCCTCTTATGTGTATTTGATGTGGAAGATGCACAGGATTTCTGAAGAATCACCTAACTTCTGGAGCCCTGTAGCTCTTACACACTTGTCAAGCTACTTATTATCAGAAAAACTTTTTTTCTATAATTGGTCCAAATATGATTGTATTTTCTTGTTACATTTCTTTAGGAATTTCCCACTGTTGCTTCTAGAATAAAATCTAAATGCTATTTGTTGAGCTCCATGGCTCTTCACTTCAACCTCTCTTCCCACCCAGAGTGCTTATATTTTTCCTAAACGCCCTGGCTTCCCATCACATGAAACTGACTTTTCCCCCAAAATACAATGAAATTTCACATTTTGGGAATTTTATGCTCTACCTCAGCCTTTTCTACTTGAGAAATCCTACTGCAAATTGCAACTCAAAATATCTTGCTTTCTGTGAAGCCCATAGGTAATGCCCCTCACTCTTCTGAACTCAAGGTTCACTATTCCCTTTTCAAGAATTTCTTAAGGCCTTACCTAAGTCAGAATCAATTAGGTACATGCCAGGCTTTCCCAGTACATCATGAAATATTTGAGGGCAAAGATATGGTATGATTTGTTTTTGTTGCAGGCATTCAGTAACTGTTATACCTGGTGAATTGTACAATCAAAGCTTTAGGGCTAGAAGTTCTCTTTTTTTAAGATTTATTTTTTTATTTGAGAGAGAGAACATGAGTGAGGGGAAGGGCAGGGAGAGAGGAAGAAGGAGAGAATCTCAAACAGACTCTGTGCTGAGCCTCACATGGGGCTTGATCTCACCACACATGAGATCATGGCCTGAGCTCAAACCAAGAGTTAGTCGCTCAACCGACTGAGCCACCCAGGGGCCCCAGGGCTAGAAGTTCTCTTAACACAAACCTTATTGCCTTTGACATGAGCTTTGAAAGATTATGGTTCCTTAATTTCTTGATAGAACTATGGTCCCAAGACCCAGTATCAAATCACAGACTATGTGAAAATACTTAAACTGTTAAGCATAGGAATGGATGGAAAAATAGCAGTAGCTGTGATTTTATTTATTATATAGCTATATGGTTTTGGGTACTTTCCCCAGTATTCTCTAACTTACTACATCCCTTTCAAGCAAAACAGAACTGCAACCTTTGGAGTTTCTGAATTGCTTTCATTTTTCCAATATGGAAATATTACAGCATATTTTAAAGATCAGTTTTTATGAACTCTGGTAAACCCCAAGGGCATTTTAATATATTTTATGATAATATGAAAATGCCCTATGTCTTTTAAAAGAATATTACTCAGAATTTAATGAAAGTACAACTGACTCATATTATTTTTATATTACAACTGACTATAAACAGTCCCTGCTTTTTCATTGATATGTATTGCTGTAACATGAGAAAATTAAATATATTTGTTCAGTGTTCCTCAAGACAAAATATTCTCAATCTTTTAACAAATACATATTGAGTTACTTGTATCTTTTAGTGTTTAAATGCTTAGGATCCTTCAGTGAAAAAAAATAGAAAAAAATGTTCCCAGTCTTATGAGGTTTCTATTTTAATGGAAAGGCATACAGAAAGAAACATAATAAAAAGTAAATTACATAATGTTATGAAATCACAAGTTTTTTTATGTAAAAAAAAAAAAGAAAGAAAAAGCAAGGTAAGAGGATCAGGAATTTGAGAGCACAGGTGTTGGGTAGTGTTGGGAGAAAGCAGTTTGTAGTAATAAACCAGGTGGTCAGGGAAAGCCTTGGTGAAATGAAAATTTGAGCCAAGAGTTAAATAAGGGATAATGGCAGATGGTGGTGGTAAGTCCTATATGCATTCATCCAAATTTAGACAATCCTTATTTATTACATGTTACATACTCTCCAGCCAAGATTACTATATTCACAGTCCATCTTATCATAAGTATAAAAATCAGTTGTGTTATATCATTTAAAAATAGCAAAAGTCAAATTAGTATCTCCAGTTCAAGACCTGTGTCTCTTCTCTGTCACCCAGCCAATGGGATCTGGCTGTGACTTTATTTAATCCAGACTTTCCAGATTAATTCACCCACATGGTACACATGTTAAATCTTGCATTTTCTAAGAACTTGGCCTGAGTATGTTAATTTTATTTTATTTACCTATGTAGACATACCCATCTGAAAGAAGTAATTTCACTAAGTTTTTAGTGCAGTGTTTTTCAAACCCTGATATATGTAACACTCTATTTCATAATAATAATAATATCCTTGGATTATTTTGAAAATATAAAATATATTCAAGTCATAGAAATTGAAACAAGAACTCATGCTATTTTGCCTATTTTCTCAGTAAGAATAAAAAATCAGAAAATGCCCTTGTGTATGCACATATGTCTTTTAAAAGTCACTTATGACAATGGATTTTCATGTTTGTGGTGTTCACACTAGGGCAAAGCTCTGATAGAATATACCTTTTAATTTTGAAATGGCTTAGATATATCAAAAATAGTGATTGGCCCACCATACATTGCTCTAACCAAAAAATGTATAGAGCTGATTCTACACAATTTCCATCATCTTACTGACCCTCTAAATGTACAGTGCTTTTATCCAAAATGTATTTTATATTGAACAAGAAATATTTTTTAAGAAAACCTGAGTGTGAGTCACCACATAAAACTTTTATTCTTCCTGTAGAAACTCACCAAGTGCCAAACATGGCAAAAATGTGTACTCACTATTTTCAAATTCTTAAATATCTACTGATATAATGCATTAGATTTGTATTTTAAGTATATTATTCAGAAACATTTTTCAGTACCCAAAGTTATTGTTGAATATACTATGGACAAGGACCTAAAGATGTTGATGTAGTGACATTATTGTTTCAACTTGTTTTGGCATTAGGTAGAGCAATGTTCAAAGTTTTAATGTAGCTTTTGCAAGTGTACAGCTTAAGAAAGGAAGAAATAATTACTGCTCAAGGGGATGCAAAATGACTGATGCATTACGGGCAACACTAATGGAAATAGAGAAGAGATACTCGTTAACAATAGACAGCAGATATTGGCCTTTGGACAACTAGGATAATTGTGAATATCTGCTTTACCAACTAAAATAGATGATTTGGGGGATACCTGGGTGGCTCAGTTGGTTAAGTGTCTGCCTTTGGCTCAGGTCATGATCTCAGGGTCCTGGGATCAGCCCTGCATTGGGCTCCCTACTAGGTGGGGAGTCTACTTCTCCCTCTCCCTCTGCCACTGCCCCTGTCCCCCCCAGTTCTCTCTCTGTCTCTGTCTCTCTCAAAATAAATAAATAAAATCTTAAAAAAAATACATTTTAAAATAGATGATTTGGCTGCTTACTGTTATTGTGTTCATATTAATTTAAAAACTCAGTGATTTTAATTTTGTACACATAAATATAATTTTATATGCATATGTATACATATTCCTATACTCTATCATTTCTTGTCATAATATACCTTTACAGTAGTCCTAAAATATTTCACTTGTTACACATTAAAGATTTTGATGAGAAATTATTGTCCTACATGGAGACAAGTCTACTCCTGTAAGTTAGCCTGAGCTACATAACTATATAGTAAGATACTTAATTCTTCATCATTTATTTGTTAGTGTTTCATTTTATTTTTAACAGGTTTGTTATTAATTATACTGAATAGTTTAAAAATTCACATTGGCACATGTGTCATCAATGATAGAGAATGATTTTTCCCACATAAAGGATGAAAATATAGCTAGTGTGACAACCTTTGATGGTTTATAATTCTGGAAACATCCCTAAGGGGTGTATCTTTTATTTAACATCACATGTAATATTTATCTTTTATATGATCCTTAACAGAAGAATAGTTCCTGGAATGTTGGTTAAAAACCATGGTTTTAGCAATAGACAGAATGGATTTGACTATGGCTCCACTTCTTCTAGCTTGGTAAAATTTGGTTAACTTATGTAATTTCCAAAACTCTTTGGTTGCTCATGTGTGAAATGGAGATAATTGGATAATAACAATCTTGATGCTCTTGGAGGGTTAAATGTAAGCACTTACAATTAATATGTAATAGCTATGATTCCTCCTATTACAAAATCCATGTAGGAGGATAATTTCCAAATCTGTTTCTGAACACAGGAAATTAACACTGCTGATGATATCTGTCCATGTTCCTCTGTTACTGACCTTCACCCCCTGTACCATGAATGAGAATATAGCTTTCTGATTTAGGAATACTTAATCTTGACTTTTTTTTTTTTTTTTAATCTTGACCTTTTTGATCTTCCCTAGTATACAAAACTGAGAACCACAGCACTATCATCTCTTGCCAAGTTTCTTCTTTTCTAACCATGAATTTTATTTTGTTCTAAGTACATGAATAAATTTCTTTTTGACTTTTCTTTGGGAAAAAAGAGGTGGTTGTTTAATAAAAAATAAATTACAAATTAATCCCTAGTCTATGGCACCATTGAATGGCTGGCTTAGTTAAAGTATAAATACTTCTCTTTTTACATTTTTGTTTTTACAGCTTTAAAATTAAACTCAAAATCTAAAAATGGAAAAAAATGCATGAATACTTCCCTATTGCACAAGTTGTTGGAAATTTATAAAATAGAAATTATTTGAAATGATTCAAGTAAGATGAAAACAATTTTATTGCTTAGTCATAATTTTTAATAAGACAAAAATTTCATTTTGTTATTGTTGTCTGTACTTTCATTTGTGTAGTAATCTCCTCAAATTTTTAATTGGGCATTTAGGAGGGGTAGATAGGAGAGGAAAAGAACATTGTTTCCGTTCAAAGTTTAACAGTATGGATAGTCGTATGCCTGAGTAAAAAGAAATGGAATAAAGTGTGCATAGGAAATATTTATATGCCATGAAGTCACCACTTATTTGAAGTCAACTAATTATTTTAGAGCCTGCATTGAAGTACAAACCAATCAATTGCTTTTGGATATTTTCCTGGAGCAGTATTTTTTTTCCCATTCACAAATGTAGTAAGTGAGCTAACATGAGGAAGCTAAGCAGAAGACTACCATATCTGAGTGAAATCTATTAGGAAATTAGGGCATGTGTATGGGTAATGAATTTACCCAAACTGAGTTTTGGCCATGACTCAAAAGGCCAGGCTTCCAGTTGCCAGATTGCCACCTGTGCCCTACATAGCACAGGAGTTCAGGTCTTCAGAGCAGCTCTTCTTCCTAATGATTTCTAGGCCAGCAGTGCTCCCACACACCCAGCACGAACTCATGCACTGAATCGATACCCATTTCTGGACCAAACATTGACATGCACCTTGAGTTTGAACATTTTCTCATCTCTTTTCTTAAAGTAATAACAATAAAAGTACAAATTCTGTAGCAGTCAGAATCAGGTTCAGCTATTATTATCAGAGACCCAAAATAACAACTGACGTCCAGGGGTGACATGGCAGTTTTGGGGTCATCAGGGACCCAGGCCCTTCTTTCTCTCTGTTCCATCAACCTTAGCTTGTGGCTTCCATTGTCAAGGTTACATTAGAATCACAATTTGACTGCTGGAGCCCTCGCCTTCATGACCTTGTTTTGAAAGGAAGAAGGGCAAAAGGTGACTCCCCTCTTTGAGCCACTCCCCTTTCCTTCTTAAAAACCTTTCCTGGAAGCCCCAGTGAAGTACTTGTGTTCATATTTTATTGCCTACTCCTGTCTATGAGGGAGCCTGAAAAATATAATTTATAACTAGAAACATTTCTGACAATATCAATATAAAGTTACTTTAAGGAAGAAAGGGTGAAGGGTATTGGATAGGCAGCCTGGAGTTTCTACCACACCCTTTTATGTTTAAACTAGATCAATTATTTAAAAACATTTCAGCAAATAGGTAGAGCTAGTGGCTTATATATAACATATATAAAGCTTAATAGCTTATATATAGTTTATATATAGCGATAGCTTATATATGAATGTGCCTTAGGTTAGGGACACTCTACATACACCCATAATGTTCAAAGTTTAGTTTGCATAAGAACGTAATGAGAGTTTGTATAAAATACACTTCTGGAGATGCTGATTCCACAGTTTACTGAAGGTCAGAAATCTCTTTGGAGGTTCCTGAACGATCTTAGAATTTTGTTGCCCCCTACTAGCTGTGTTGCTATGGAAAGCCTTCCTTTTGATATTTCTCAACAGTGCCAAGTTGAGAATTTCTATGGAGCTTAAGAATGGGAATCTCTTGAAGTCCCCTTCAAAGAGTATAGAGTGTTGGCAGCTGCAGAAGCAAAGTCTTTTACATAAAATTGAGAACATACTCTACTCCACATCAAAGAACTGGGCAGACAGAGTTTGTGGGTGGGGAGCATGAACCCTCTTTCCCCGCCATTTGGTGCTGTCACCGTGAGCCTTGCTTATCTTCTAACTCCATACATTACCGCACAAGAGAAGATAAACAAATCTCTGAAACAATTCAAACTCAGTCTTCATTCTCTCTCTCTCTCTCTCTCTTTTTTTTTTTTAATCTTTCTGAGGTTCTTGATACTGGAGTATCAAATTAAACTCTGGAGTCAGAGTTTAATTTATCAGATGAGTGACAGCAAAAGAAGAAAGAACAGATTGGCCAACTGAAGTGGAAATGAGAATAATAAAAAGCCTAGCCAAGTTTATCTATTGAATTCCTATCAAATGTTTATCTTAGGTTAGGTGGCTTTTTTTTTTTTTTTTAAGGATTTCAATTTATCCTCAACACAGTCCTCCAGAGTAGGTATTTTATCATCTCCATTTTATGAATGAGGAAATAGAGACTCAGATTGAACTAACTATTCAAATTACAGTTGGTAACAGGTAAAGGTGGATTCATACCTGGATCTTACTGACTTCAAATCCATGTTCCTTGGACTCAGCCATAATGATTCTTTGACGGGAGAAGGAGGAAGACAAAACCAAAAACCTGATAATCCTCTTCTCCCTCCCTCAACCAGACTGTGTCCATCTCCTAATTAATTGGTATAATAGAAAAGAAGGAAATCGCAAAAAGAAAATGGAATAGGTCATATGGCAGGGAGCCAAGTACTAAAGCCAATCTCTCACAAACATACCTCCGCAAGAGACTTCTCATCTCACTCTTCACTTCAAGTCCTCCCTTAATATCCCAAGTTATTTCCTTTAAACTTCCACTGCTATGTCAGAGTTTGTGTTCCTTCCCACTCCTCAGTCCTCCAGGCACTGCCCAACCATAATTTTTAGTCATGACTTGAATCAATCCTCTTTCTTCTCCAAACTCTTGTCACCTTCTCACTAACCTCTTCCATGGCTGATCCTTTCTTGTTCCATCATTCTGCATCCAGTGCTTTCTTACTTTCCATCTGACTGAAATATGAGAAAATACAAATAAATGACATATAACCGGATTAATATCTAGCTTTAAACCTTGATTAGAAGAATCATTGAAATCCAAGTTGTTTAAATCCCTCATTTTTCTGACAGGAGTAAAAGATAGTATATCTATCTGTGTTGGTGCTCATGATAGATGTCGAAAGCCATTGATACTAATTCTTCTGCTACTACATGGCCCTAATTGTTCTTATGTCGGTCTCCTGATGGGATGGGTCAACACCAGGCTGTGTTTTGCTGCTCTATTGACATAATTTCTCTTATGTTGATCCTTTTTATACCTGGGCTCTCACATAGCTCTTCCTGAACCATTAGATGCTATTAAGGCAGTATAGCATGGCTATTAAACTCTTTCCTCTGCCATTAACCAACTGCATAAATTTGTGGACCTTATGTAAACTTGGAGCCTTATATTCAAATATTAGAATATTAAAATCAGCAGATAGGTGTTTTCTGAATATGTAGAAAGATAACTCACAAAACCCACTTGGCAGTTATATTACAAGATGATATCCCCCCACCAATTTTGTAATTTTATTATGACCCTTCTAAAGATGGTATTTAATGCAATGTTCCTAATGTTGCAGATCTCTCTTAATTTACTTTCTTTCCTAGTTTCTTACAGTGTACTGATAGAAAAAAAATTCAGGGCAAGATTCCTCAAGACTGAGTTGGGAAACATGTTATTAATGACATTGAATAGAATCATACTCAGGTTTAAAAACTTACCCTACTTTGTCCCTGAAATTTTTTGACCCTCCCAGAAAGTTTTATGTTCATTACAGGCATTGCCGAGGGGTTAAGTCATGATCACTGTCCTTCCTTCTCATTTGAGACTCTCAGTCCCAGAACAAACCACCAGTTCTGACATGTCCATCCTTTCTTTCTCTGAAGGCTGATAGGCCTTCATGTAAATGCTGTCTCTCCCAGCTGGCTCTTACATGCTCAGACTTGTCAGAGTTTTCAGTAGCTATTAAGCTCCATCCACTTTTGGCATTTCATCATTTAACAAATATGTATTAAGAGCTAGCGATATGCCAAGTGATTAAAATTTAGGGAAATATGTAAATTGTTTGTTTTAAAAATTGGAATACAAAATACTAGCATATTAAAACTACACACTGAAAGTTTAGAGAGTTGAGAGAAACCACTCATGAGCTTTTGTATTGTAATTGACTGCATGGAAGAGATACTAGACCTACAAGAATGAGCAGGCTTTTAATAAGTGAGATTCAATGATGTGGATTTTCACTAAGAGCCACATATGGAAAGGTATAAAATAGTGTGGGAAGGTGTAAACATATGAGAAGTTGTAAGCAATTTTGTGAGAAGACAAATAATTAGTCATGAGCAAAGAGTACATATAAGAGTTTATTTCCACACTTTGGGAATTGAGATGTGAGCTGCTTCAATCATAAGCTAGAATGATTTATTTAATCCAGGAGAGAATGCTAAATCATGGAAACCAGGGGATCATTTGACCAGAGACATGTTTTAGGAAGTTTATCTGTCATTGATTCTGCCACTGATTTTCCAAAAATATTGGGATAAAAGAAATGGGAATGTAAACTGACCAGTTAAAAAATATAGGATAATTGCAAGGGAGGAAGAGGACTTTTGCTTTTTATTCTACATGTTTCTGTTTGAATTTTTATAAAGGGAATGTGTTTGTGTATTATTTGTACATTTCCAAAGTTTAGTAGATTCTAAAAGAAAAGCAGAACAAACAAAAAAGAAATATTTCACAGTGATCTCAATGATTTTCAATCTAGCACTGGCTGAACAGGGGCCATAGAATTAAGTTATAATTATAAATAGGATGTCAGTAACTTTAATTTAAAAATAATGAATGGAGATTAGGAAAAGGGATGTGTTATGAAATGGCTTAGCAAATCACAGACATGAAAACCCCGTTTATTACATAGCTAACTTTTAAAATTTATTTGAAGATTTTACCTTATTCTCCCTCATTTTTTTTTTCAGGATTGGTGATTAAAAATGTGTAGCCATGCATGTGATTCATCTTCTAGCAAAGCTACTCCTTTCATGGAATGTGTTATATATATACTGCTTTCATCACTTTTCTTGTTTTTCCTACTCTTCTTTCTACTCCCTCTAAGATCTTAAATTACTTTATTGGGTTTTTTTTTCATCTTTTTATTTAAATTCCAGTATAGTTAACATGCAGTGTAATATTACCTTTAGGTGTACAATATAGTGATTCAACAATTCCACACAACACTGGTGCTCATCACAAGTACACTCCTTAATCCCCATCACCTGTTTAACTCATCCCCCCACCACCTCCCCTCTGGTAACCATCAGTTTGTTCTCTATAGTTAAGAGTCTCTTTCTTGATTTGCCTCCCTCCCTCTTTTTTTTTTTTTTACTCTTTGCTCATTTGTTTTGTTTCTTAAATTCCACATATGAGTGAAATCATATGTTATTTGCCTTTCTCTGACTTATTTTGCTTAACATTATACTCTCTAGCTGCAACCATGTCATTGCAAATGGTAAGATTTCATTCTCTTTTATGGCTGGGTAATATTCCATTGTACATATATACCACATATTCTTTATCCATTCATCAGTCAGTGGATACTTGGGCTGTTTCCATAATTTGGCTATTGTAAATAATGCTGCTATAAACAATGGGATGCATGTATCCCTTTGAATTCGTATTTTTGTATTCTTTGGGTAAATACCTAGTAGTGCAGTTGCTGGATCATTGGTTAGTTCTATTATTAAATTTTGAGGAAACTCCATACTGCTTTCCAGAGTGGCTGCACCAGCTTGCATTCCCACCAAAAGTGCAAGAGGTTTCCCCTTTCTCCACATCCTCACGCAAACCTGTTGTTTCTTGTGTTGTTGGTTTTAGCCATTCTTACAGGTGTGAGGTGATATCTTCTTGTGGTTTTGATTTACTTTCCCTGATGATGAGAGATGTTGAGCATCTTTTCATGTGTCTGCTGGCCAACTATGTATCCTCTTTGGAGAAATGTCTGTTCATGTCTTTGCCCATTTTTTTATTAGATTGTTTGTTTTGGGGGTATTGAGTTTTAAAATTTCTTTATATATTGTGGATACTAACCCTTTATTGGATATGTCATTTTCTCCCATTCAGTAGGTTCCCTTTTCATTTTGTTGATTGTTTCCTTTGCTGTGCAGAAGCCTTTTATTTTGATGTAGTCCCAATAGTTTATTTTTGCTTTTGTTTCCCTTGCCTCAGGAGATATAGCTAGAAATAAGTTGCTACGGCCGATGTCAAAGAAGTTACTGCCTGTATTCTCTTTTAGGATTTTTATGGACTCAGGTCTCACATTTAGGTCTTTAATCCATTTTGAATTTATTTTTGTATATGGTATAAGAAGGTGGTCCACTTTCATTCTTTTGCATATAGCTGTCCAGTTTTCCCAACATCATTTGTTGAAGAGACTTTTTCTGATTGCATACTCTTATCTCTTTTGTCAAAGGATAATTGACCATATAGTTGCCGGTTTGTTTCTGAGCTTTATATCCTGTTCCATTGATCTATATGTCTATGTTTGTGCCAGTACCATAGTGTTTTGATGACTACATCTTTGTAGTATAACTTGAAATCTGGAATTGTGATACCTCCAGCTTTGTGTTTCTTTTCTAAGGTTGTTTTGGCTCTTCAGGGTTTTTTTGTCATTTCATACAAATTTTTGGATCATTTGTTCAAGTTCTGTGAAAAATGCTGTTGGTATTTTGATAGGGGTCGCATTAAATCTGTAGATTGCTTTGGGTAGTATGGACATTTTAACAACATTAATTCCTCCAAACCATAAGCATGGTATATCTTTCCATTTGTTTGTGTCATCTTCAATTTCTTTCATCAATGTTGTATAGTTTTCAGAGTATAGTTCTTTCACCTCTTTGGTTAATTTTATTCCTAGGTATTTTATTATTTTCACTAAAATTGTAAATGGGGTTGCTTTCTTAATTTTTCTCTTTCTATTGCTTCATTATTATTATATACAAATGTCACAGATTTCTGTACATTGACTTCGTATCCTATGACTTTACTGGATTCATATATCAGTTCTAGTAGTTCTTTAGTGGAGTCTAAATATGGTATCTTGTCATCTGCAAACAGTGAAAGTTATACATATTTTTCTTACTAATTTAGATGCTTTTATTTCTTTTTCTTATCTAATTGCTATGGGTAGGACTTCCAGTACTATGTTGAATAAAAGTGGTGAGAGTGGACATCCTTGGCTTGTTCCAGATCTTAGGGAGAAAGCTTTCAGTTTTTCACCATTGAGTATGATGTTACCTGTAGGTTTTTCATTTATAGCCTTTATTATGTTGAGATATATTCCCTCTCAACTCACTTTGTTGAGTTTTTCTCATGAATGGATGTTGTACCTTGTCAAATGCTTTTTCTGACCTACTGAAATGATCACATGATTTTTATCCTTTATCTTGTTAATGTGATGTATCACATTGATTGATTTGCAAATATTGAACCACTCTTGCATCCTGGTACAAATCCGACTTGATCATGGTGAATGATTTTTTTAGAGTATTGTTAGAGGCAGTTTGCTAATATTTTGTTGAGGATTTTTGCATCTATATTCATCAGAGATATTGGCCTGTAGTTCTCTTTTTTTGTGGTGTCTTTATCTGGTTTTGCAATCAAGGTAACACAGGCCTCATAGAATGAATTTGGAATATTTTCTTCCTCTTCTATTATTTGGAATAGTTTGAAAAGAATAGGTATTAACTCTTCTTTAAATGTTTGAAATATTCCACCTGTGAAACCCTCTTTGTTGGGAGTTTTTTTTTAATTACTGATTCAATTTTGTTACTGGCAATTGGTCTGTTCAAATTTTCTATTTCTTCCTGATTCAATTTTGGTAGGTTATATGTTTCTAGAAATTTATCCATTTCTTCTAGTTTGTCCAATTTCTTGGTATATAATTTTTCATAATCTTTTATAATTCTTTGTATTTCTTTGGTGTTGTTTTTATTTCTCTTCTTTCATTTCTGATTTTGTTTATTTGAGTCCTCTCTCTCTTTTTTTATGAGTCTAACTAAAGGTTCATCAATTTTGTTGATCTTTTTAAAGAACTAGCTCCTGGTTTCATTGATCTGTTCTATTGTTTTTTTTGTTTTGTTTTGTTTTTTAGTTTCTAGTTCAATTACTTCTGCTCTGATCTTTATTATTTCCTTTCTTTTATTGGTTTTGGGTCTTGTTTGTTCTTTTTCTAGATCGTTTAGGTGTAAGGTTAGGTAGTTTATTTGAGATTTTTCTTGCTTCTTGAGATAGGCTTCTATTGCTATAAACTTCCTTTTTAGAACTTTTGGTTCTTTTGGTACATCCTAGAGATTTTGGATCATTGTCTTTTCATTTTCATTTGTATCCATGTATTTTTTATTTCCTCTTTGATTTCTTGGTTGATCCATTTATTGTTTAGTAACATTTTATTTAACCTCCATGTATTTGTAGTCTTTCCAGAGTTTTGCTTGTGGGTGATTTGTAGTTTCATAGCATTGTGGTCAGAAAAGATGCATGGATGACTTTGATCTTTTTTTGTCATTATTTTTAAGCCATTCATGCATATGCTACCATACTGGAATCAAGTTACTAATGTTAAAATCACACTAATGGGATGTGATATACTTACAGTGTACAAGCCAGACATTCATTCACTGTGCTGGGCAATATGAATCAAAGGACTGTTAGGATGAAACTCTTACCCTTATATGGATTACCAAAAAAAAAAGATAATTTTATAAAAAAAAGTATGAATGGTATGCAACAGAGATCCAAGAGCCAGAGGAGTCACAAATTCCATGGGAATCAGAGAAAGAAGACTGTAAATTCTCATAAGGAAACTAAAGTTGATGCAAAAATTCTCACTACTGATTTATCATCATGCACATATGCTTTACATGTTTCTTTTAGTTATTAAATTAAATATTCTTCTTAGTACAACATGAAGTATGGAATGATCAATTAAAGTGACCAGTAAACAGTGCGAATTTTATGTGTTTAAAAATCATGAGACTCAGTATGTTGGAGAAATGAGTAATATTTCCTCTAACCTTAAGCACTAAATGTAATTATTGCCAGTCATAGCACTTCCAGATATAATGAATGCTATGAGAAACCATTTTCTACACAACCTGCTATATATTGACAGCTTCAAAATGCCAATTTCCCTGGAATGGTTACTTTCATATCTGATTGGCATAACCACTGCAGAAAAGGGAGTAATTAATAGAAAATCTACTAAGAAATGTTAGGAGCTAGAGAAAATTCTAGCATTGCCAGGAATAATGAATGTTCATGTTTTATATAATATTATGTTATTTCTATTAAGATGTTACTCTGAATTTCAGTTTTAAATTTTCCTCACTTGTATCAATGTATTGGCAAAAGAAGTTGATAAATCTGACTGTGATTAGGGACCCATCTTTTTATTTTTCTCCTCCAATTTTTGCTGTTCCTGGGATCCCTCCTCTTCCTTCTTCTTCTTTCTTTTCCTCCTTCCTTTTTTCCCTCTTCTCCTTTTTTTCCTCTTTCTTCTTCTCCTTCTTCCTCCTCTTATTCTTACTATTACTATTATTATAATTTTGCTTGGATTTGTGAAAATTGAACTATCTAACCTGTTTACATAGAACCATAATTTTAGATTTTCTTGGGCTATTTTGAAGTAAATGAAAGTAAGTAAAACCTCTTTCATTTGTTACCCTTGCATCCTAAAAGTACATATTTATGACTTAGTTATTTATTGGTAATAATAAAAGTTATGAACTCAATACTAGTTACAAGCTTTTATATCATAAATAAAAGCATGTTTAAGGAAATGTTTAAGTGTGTAAGACTTCATATAAATATATGTACACACATGCACACACACAAATACATGCTGGAACTAGCTAGGAGAGGTTCAAAGAAAAGAAGTAAAATGTTGAAGCAGTTACATATGGATTTCAGAAATTAGGTACTATAACATACTACATAAACATGCCTTTGAAAATAAAAGAAATAGTTTAGTTTATTAAATCACAATGAATATCTGGAAAATATGAAATGAATATCGAATTGTTTATTATTTCCTGGAAACTAGCCTAACAAGATTATCTTAGAATAATAAGCCACTAATATTTTAATTCTATTAATCTAAACAGTATCTTTTCAGTGTATTAAAGATGTATAATCAAATAAGAACATCTACTAGTCACTGAATGCATACTAAGATATTAGTGCATTTACTAATCACCGCAATTTTATAAAGTAAGGGATTTTGTCCTCATTTTACAAGGTCAAAAGACTGAGGCTTGGGGAGGTTAAGTAACTTGCTAGTCCTCACTGAGGAAGTGACAGTTGTGAATCAAACCATGATTCACAGACTCCAAAAATCTATACAAAATTTGAAGTTTACATTGTCTCTGAAATGTAGTACCTTAGGCTATAACATTAAAATTCTAAATACATTCAAAATAATTCAGATAAATTCATGAACGGTGGATCTCATTGGGCCAATAAGGTGAAATTTGAGTGCAGTATAATGGCATAGAGGAAAACATGCTTTTTCACAGAAGACTCACTTTTTTTCTCTTTTTTTTTTCTATATCACAAAGAGAAAGTTGACAGCATAAGCTATTAATCTAACTCCTGTTATGAAAAAACATTTTGTTTACATTCAACAAAATAAATTTCTGAGCCTTTAGATTTTTCATTTTTAGAACAACTCCTATCTTAGCCTTCTAATGATGAATATTTTCATGAATGGTGAACTACTTCCCCTTTCATAGTGGGGGTTGCAATTGCCAGCAGGAAAATTTTCTTTAGCAATCTCACTTAGCACAATGCCCTTATTAGAGGTTGTCTCCACATGATCAGGACAGACAGCATTCTCTCCTGAGGAAAGAGACTCTAAAAATGAAAATATGGGAGAATACTGACCAAACCAATATGGGAGAACAGTGGGGACAACAGTCAAATACATGGCCAAACATTTTCTTATGATAATTCATTTTGCTTTTAAGAAGAATGAGGATTTTAGAATGACTTAAATTTTACTAAACAATGAATATACCAATTGGTGTTTTTTGTTTGTGTTTTTTGTGTGATTTTTGTTTGTTTTTGAGACAGAGAGAGAAAGCGCATGCATAACCTGGGGAAGGGAAGGTGAGGGGTGAGGGAGTGGGAGAGAGAGAATCTTAAGCAGGAGACCATTGCAGGGCTCGGTCTCACCACATTGAGGTCATGACCTGAGCCGAAATGAAGAGTCAGATGCTTAACCAACTGAGCTACTTAGGTGCCCCCGTACCAGTTGTTTATAATTTAAATGATTGTCTTGTATTTTAGAAGATATTCTAACATTATCTAGAAGGTCAGAGTTAAATTATTTTTTTCTGTTCTGCAAGCAGGATGTGTAGAGGCTAAAGATAATTGTTGCGTGCTTTTGCAGCTTAATTTGACACTTGTCACACGCTTCAGCTTACCTTAAATAATTTTTATATATTGTATAAAAAATACCTAATTTAAATGACGACAGAACTAAAACTATAGTGGTGTATTACCTGAAGGAAAATGTCTCTTTTGTTAGATTCTCATTTTGATAATCTGACCTAAATCCAGTGTCTTGAGCAATATGATAAACCAGAGTTTAGCTTATAAGCTTAACTCTACTACATCAATGTTACTTCAATTCTAAACTTTTCCCTTGAAGGACAGAGGTGGAGATTAAAACAAAACAAAACTGTTGGTTTTCTGACTATAAAATATAAGATGTTAGAAATTTATATACTGCAAATCTAGGAAATTATGATAAAGTAAATGTTACTATCAATCTAATTATTGTTATTGTACTCATTTTGGTCTATTTTTCAGTAGTTTTTTTTTAGAAATTCATTTACCTTTTACACGATGTTATTGGTCGTCAGAGTATGTCTTAGATCATCTTTTTTTCATTCTACATACTCTTCAGGGATATCTTGTTGATTCCTAGGATTTTAGGTGCAGATAGGAAGTTGGAAGTCTGGCTTCATGGGTATGTATCTTGTGAGTCATACAGGACTCTGGCTTTGAAGATCCCTGTGCTTGGCTTAATGCTTTTTTGACACCATCTTGAATACTTATACTGTTTGACCAAGGGGCTTTGCATTTTCATTTTTCACTTGCAAATTGTGTAGCATGAATTGGGAATCTTGGTGATAGCAGAAAACCCAGCCTCTTTCATTTCCAAAGTCATGAATCTTGTTCCAGTTTTCCTCAGCCAAAGAGAAGATGTTGCCATTTTCTTTGCACAAAAGTGTCTTTGGCTTCCAAACCTCATGTCTGTGAGGCTGAGACTTCATGGAAGGTTGACTTTGTCTAACTATCTATCCAGGAATGTTGAGGGGTTTTTGCTTATAGATACAATGATGAATTTATAGACTGTCAGTGATCCTGACCACAAATACCCCAGTGCCTTCCAAATCCTTACCTCCTGCCAAATCCCTCTTCTGGGGATGTCATATCTACAGTTCCATCTACCTTGAATATTTCCAATGAGGTAAGCTATGGGCAATTTAATCCCAGATTACACAAAACTGAAATTCAATTACTTCTCCTGTGAAGACTGTTTTATATTTCTATATTGGATGTTGGATACTTCCAGTCACCTAAATAACACCATTAGAAGTGCGGGAGTCACCTTGTCCCTTTCTTCCAGATCCAGTCCATCATCAAGTACTGTCAGTTCTGTTTGTTAAATTGCTTTTGCTGTTATCTCAGGCTTGAGCTCTTTCAATAAGAGTTTGAAATCAATTTCATTTTAGCTATACTTTGTCCTTTACAAATCATTCTCCAATGTAGCTAAAGAAGTGGTATTTGAAAAATTCACATCTGGCCTTTTTATTCCCCTATTTAAAACTCTAAGATAACATTCTTATTTTCCTAAATAAGACTTCTAAAGCCATTCATTATTTGAAGCTACCAATATCATCTTTCCTCACAGCACATATTCTTCAACGGATTCTCTCTCCTTTTCATTCCTCTGCCTCCTACTTTTTGGATTAGCCTACTTTTAGACATCAGTTCGGTTGTTTTGCCCCAGAAAATTAACACACATGAACACTACACACACATTACTTCTTTGATTTTATGTTCTAGGGAAATTCTACTCCTTCCATTCTAGCCACACTGGTCGCCTAACATTTTTTTTTTTTTGACATGCCAAATATGCATTCACAAATATGCCTTTACACTCATTGGCTGATTCTTTTCTTCCAGAAAGATTAAGACTAACTCTGCCACTTCATTCAAGCCTTTACTCAACAAGGCCCTACCTACTCTGATGGTCTCAATTTATATTGCAAGTGCCCAACCCTTGCTCCACTGTAGCACTTGCAATTACTAATCTCTCTGACATCACTTTTTCTTTTTTTTGCCATAAACTTATAATCTTCTTAACAATATAGTACATATTTCATGTATTCATTTTGTGCAGTCTGTATTGTCTGTGTACTCATCTGTTCTGCCATTAGAATGTGAGCTTCACGGGAGTAGACATGTTTGTTTTGTTCTTCACTGAAATATATTGACAACCATATGTACATCTTTGACCACAGCTCTGAGTATTTTCATACATATGGTTCTTAAGTATTAATTTTGATGCATTGTCAATTTTTACATAAATGTACCAATTTATATTACAACCAATTGTGAATGAGTCCATTTCTCCATGTCCTCAGTAGAAGAAAATATTTTAAAGTAACCCATATTATTGGTGAGAAATGGTATCTCATTTAAAAATTGTTTTATAATTTGTATTATTTAGAGATTGAACATTATTTATATCTTTATTAGAAAATTTATTTTTTATTTTGCAAAACATATTTATAACCTTTGCATAATTTTCCATTTGGATGTTAGTTTTTCCCTTGTATATTTGTGATACATTTTTGCACATTAATTATGTTAATCCTTTAACTTAAATTTTTTACTAAAAGTTTATTGCTATTTTTCTAATAATTTATCTTCTGCCTTCTTTTGTTTATTGCCTATGCTAGCTTCATAAACAGCTATTACCAAGTTTATTGCCCCTCTTACCAACAAAACTAGGGGCCATTTTTTCTCCTTCTTCCTTCTGTTGTTTTGTATAAAACCTCCTTTTGACTTTAATAGAGTTAGTCTTGGCTTTGCTCACTGTTTCTCAAAACACACTTAGGTAGTTTGTTTTGTTTTGCTTTTTAGTCATATTTCTTCTGGACACCAATTTTAGATCACCATTCTGAACGATGATACTGTTTTCTGCAAGATTCACTTCATGAACAATGTGCCTGTGCTCATAACCTTTAGCAATATTGGCATGGTATAATAGTCTACTTACCACCCTCTCTTTTGCTTGAATCCCAGATCTTCACAATAAAGTAATAAAACATGGAGGTTTTCTGTTTCTGGAAAGAATGCTTTAATTAGTTTTGTAAAGTGATGGTTAGAATACAAAATATTATCACTGACACAATACTGATTTATACTGGATGGGTCAGATTTTGAAATTAGGTTGGATGTCACATCCTGATGTGTTCATAATGGTTCAATCAAGTATGCCTTAGGGTGGTATAAATGTATCCTGGGAATAGTGTAGAGCAAAATCAGCTGGATCTATGATCTTGCAAATTTGTTTAAATTCTTATTATATTTAATTCAATAAATATTTATTGAGCTTTATGTAAAGCTAAAAATATGTGTAAAGTACTAGAAATATAATGAAAAACAAACCATAGTTCTTATATACATGGAGTATATGGCCTAATGAAGAGGACAGACAAATAAACAGGCAATTATGCCTCAGCATAAGTGCTAAAAAAAAGCAGGAAGGTGCTGTGGGAGCACGTAGGGGAGAATTTCCACTACAGTCCCAAGAGGCACAGGGAAGGTTTTCTAGAGGAAGTAAAGGCTGCACTGAGACCTAAGTGCATAAGCTACCAATATCATCTATACATCCTTTACAGCCATAAAGGAGTTAGATGAAATTGTAGAGAAGGTGAAAAAAAGGTCAAAAATCCACAGGCAGTGATGGCCACTTTAAAGCTTTTTTTTTTTTTCTTTTAATGCTAAAATGATGAGGTATTTTAAAGTAGTTAAAAAAAATAAGTGGTGGTGCAAATATGACTCATTGTAAGCACTAGTGATTGTTTTTATTTTTGAGCTTGTTCTACCTGCATAGTTATGTCATTTGAAAACTACATTCGTCTGTGATTATTACAGCTGAGCCCCTCTTTTCACATTGTTAGTAAAGAAATCTATTAGAAAGAATAAAACTCCATTTTATTAAATGTAGTAAAAAGTTACTTTGTTCACTTTTCCAGCTTATATTCTTTATATAAGTATAAAGTACATTTCTGTTGAATAAAGAAAAATATTCTTGCTGAAAATATAATTAAGTTTTCTGTATATTCTAATTAATAGCTGTTGTCTTCTGTCTTTAGGGAAACATACATATATATAGTATATTTTAATTTACAGCTGTTGTCTTCTGTCTTTAGGGAAATATATATATATATATATATGTATGCATACATACATTTTTATATACATACAATATAAAGTATGTATATATATTCTCCCAAATGGAATACAGGGATACCTCACAAACCATTTCTATTATTGTATACTAGTTTCAGTAAAGATGATAGACTTAAGGACAAGTTTACTTAGCAAATTAGATAGCTATCAATTAAGAAAAAACTATTAATAAAGGGCAGATACTTCTTTTTAAATGAAAAATTGCAT
Organism: Leptonychotes weddellii; assembly: GCF_054177405.1. NCBI lineage: Eukaryota > Metazoa > Chordata > Mammalia > Carnivora > Phocidae > Leptonychotes > Leptonychotes weddellii. Next base: position 32,856,920 of record NC_138375.1, on the reverse strand, counting down.
GATCTTTTTTTTCTTAAAGATTTTTTTTATTTGTCAGAGAGAGCACACAAACAGGGGGAGTGGCAGGCAAAGGGAGAGGGAGAAGCAGGCTCCCCGCTGAGCAAGGAGCCCAACGTGGGACTCCATCCCAGGACCCTGGGATCATGACCAGAGCCGAAGGCAGGCACTTTACCTGCCTGAGCCACCCAGGCATCCCTACAATCTTTATCTAGAAAAATGTTGACTTCACCTAGAGTTAAATGGAATCATGCCTTGAAGGAAACTCTGTTGTGCATAGTCTGTACAATATCATTATAGTTATGTCACAGTGGAAGACGCGTTTGTTTGTTTTTTAAAAATTTTATTTATTTATTTGACAGAGAGAGAAAGAGATAGTGAGAGCAGGAACACGAGCAGGGGGAGTGGGAGAGGGAGAAGCAGGCTTCCTACGGAGCCGGGAGCCCGATGTGGGGCTCCATCCCAGGACCCCGGGATCATGACCTGAGCAGAAGGCAGACGCTAAACGACTGAGCCACCCAGGCGCCCGACATGTTTGTTTTTTAATCTTTCATAGTGACAAGTAGAACATGAGTCTTCTGTTGAAAATATATTATCCACTTGAATTGCAAAGTAGGTAAGCCTTTTTCTATTAAGTTCAATGAAAAGGGATTTTTAAAATATTTTTATAAATTTAGATGAATAATTTGATAATCATTAGGGATTGTGCATGTTAATTTTAATACTTCAAAGAGTTAATAAATTCTTTCTAAAACTAAATTTCAGTTCAAAAATGTATGTAAATCAACATGTGTACCTTTTTGCCATGTATACTTTATTGCCCTGACTCTAGGTAAAATATATGCATATAATTGCAAAAGCATTATAAAAGATTTAACTGACAGGATTTTAGATTAATTTAATCTTGTTTCAGCAAAATGTAAATATAAACCCAAAATTTTCTGTTATTCAAGATAATCAGGGATGTCAAAGATAAAGATGTATTACAATGTGAGAAAAGACACACACATTAACATACACACACCCCTCAGAGTAGTTGGAACTAAAAACCAGTTGCAGAGACAGAAATTTATCACAGTGAATACAAAACATCCAAGGGAGTGGAGAATACTAGACCTTGAGTTTAGAATTGTGATCTTTGGCTTCAATTCTTTCTACATGTAAAAAAAGAAAAAGTTAGACAACACCCTTTTGGATGACTGTTGCAGTTAAGAAATTGTATGTTTTTAATAGATGCTTATTCATTCAGCATTCTACCTAGTGCTGTATTGAGTATGAAAAATTAGAGCTACCTTGCAGTGAAAACACACCACTATGAATAAGCATGTTTCATCTCATTCAAGCTCTACAATCCTATGAAATACAGATAGGTTGCTGTGTTCTAAACTTGTTTTTCACGATGAAAGTTGGTATCATGGACTGAGTGTTTGCAGGCATTTTCACTGCAGCTGAGCCATGTCCTTCCTGCAGGGGCAGCCAGTCCTCCTAAAAGCATTAATAGTAGCCTGATGTTGGACTCCTATTTATTCATTTGACAGAGAGAGAGAGAGCACAAACAGGGGGGAGCAGCAGGCAGAGGGAGAGGGAGAAACAGGCTCCCTGCTGAGCAAGGAGACCCATGTGGGACTCAATCCCAGGACCCTGGGATCATGACCTGAGCCAAAGGCAGACGCTTAACCGACTGAGCCACTCAGGCGCCCTGATGTTGGACTCCTAAAGAACATTCTTGAAGTTCCCCACCAGTTGAAAGATGGAACATCCCCTCAAATTTGCCATTCCTTTGGGAAATATATTTTTTTATTTTTGCAAAAGATACATATGATTTTAAGGGATATTTTATATACACATCAGAAAAAGCTTTAATGCTATACTATAAATAATTATAAAAATTATCTTGGGTAAATATAAGTACAAGAGTTTAAAATTTTCATTTAAATATTAAACCTTTAAATATTGACACATTCATATATTACAGTACTTTATTTATTTATTATTTATTTAAATTCAAGTTAGTTAACATACAGTGTAGTGTTTGTTTTAGTAGAATTTAGTGATTCATCACTTACATGTAACACCCAGTACTCATCCCAACAAGTGCTTTCCTTAATGCCCATCAACCATTTAGCCCACCCATCCCCCTACCCACCTCCCCTCCAGCAACCCTCAGTTTGTTCTCTGTGGTTAAGAGTCTCTTATGGTTTGCCTCCCTCTATGTTTTTATCTTATTTTATTTTTCCTTCTCTTCCCTTCCACTATGTTCCTCTATATTGTTTCTTAAATTCCACATATAATGAAATCATATAATATTTGTCTCTCTCTGACTTATTTTGCTTAGCATAATACACTCTACTTCCATCCACATTACTGGAAATGCCATGATTTCATTCTTTTTGATGGCTGAGTAATATTCGATTGTGTATAGATACACCACATCGTTTTTATCCATTCATCAGTCAATGGACACTTGGGCTCTTTCCATAATTTGGCTGTTGTTGATAATGCTGCTGTAAACATTGGGGTGCATATGCCCCCTCTTTATGTTATATATCAACTATTTTTTCCTCTGCTTCTTCCATCCTTGATGTGATTACATCCAGTCAGTTTTGCATCTCAGTTATAGCATTTTTTATTTTGGCCTGACTTTTTTTTAGGTCTTTTATCTCTGCAGCCAGTGTTTCTCTGGTGTCTTCTGTGCTTCTTTCATGCCCAGCTAGTATTCTTTTATTTCTGTTGTTCTAAATTCTTGTTCAGATATATTGCTTATATCTGTTTGAGCAAATCCTTGGCTGTGATTTCTTCTTGATCTTTCTTTTAGGGAGAATTCCTCCATCTTGTCATTATGTCTAGGTTTCTGTCTTTTGTGTGTTATCAAAGCTTGTTATGTTTCCTGTTCCTGAGAGTAATGCTATATTAAGAAGGGGTCATACACTGTCCAGGGCCTGATCCTTCAGGAAATGTTTCTGGTGTATTCTGTGTGTACTCTGCTGCTGTGTTTTGGTTGCTCTTTACCACAGGTCAGTCTTCTACAGAGTTCCTCCTTACTTGCTGAGGGGAGTGTTCAGACCTTTAACTATGTGTCCTTTGATTTGTTTGTAAGATAAACCTGATTAAAGAAAAAAGAAAAAAGCATGATCCAAGAAAAGAGAAAAGTAAAAGGAACAAAAAGCCAAACAGACAAACAAGCAAAAAACTATAAGCCGGATTCCAAAGTAAAATAAAGAAGGAAAAAAAAAACCTGACCCAAAAATGAGAAAAAGAAACAAACCAACCAACAAATGAACAAAAGACTATAAGCCTGATTTCAAAGGAAAAAAATAAATAAATAAATAAAATAAATAAAAAATAAAATATAAAACATATATATTAAAAAAAGAAGAAGCCTGGTCCTATCTCCTCCACCAGAACTGAAGCTGATGCTTTGGAGCATTCTGTGATCAGTACACTTGGTACATCCGGGTGCCTGTGTTGGTCTTTTGAGGGAGAGGCCCATGCCCTGGCTCACAATCAGACCTCCCCTAGTAAATATGCCCCTATCTAAAGAAGGCAGACACAAAAGGCCACATGTAGTATGATTCCATTTAGGTAAAATGTCCAAAATAGGCAAATCTGTAGAGACAAAAAGTAGATTAATGATTGCCTAGGGCTGGGTTAAACTGGAGAGTGACTGCTAACGGGTACAGGGTTTCCTTTTGGGGGCTAGTGAAATGTTCTAAAATCGATTGTGGTGATGGTTGTACAACTGTAAATATGCCAAAAATCATTGAATCGTATACTTTCAATGGGCAAATTGTATGGAATGTGAATTATATCTCACAAAAACTGTTATTAAAAAAAAAAAATGCCCCTGCTGGGGATAGGAGGGAGCAGGGTTTTGTGTAAATAACTCCAGACTCCACTGGAGGTGCTGTGTTTCTCTCTGAAGTCTGACATTCTGGTGGGTTGAGGGTTGGAAGATGGTGTCACCCCACCCTCCAGTCCCAAGGAGGGGACCTCCTGGCCACCGCTGTTCAGGAGGCCCTAACAGAAATGCGAAGACTCTCCCCTCCTGTGTCCCAGGCTTTCACTAGATCCCTGCCATTGGCATACCCAGCACCACAAGTCTGTGTTTTATCTCTGGCTGGTGGCTGGAATTCAAAACTCCAAAATCTTAAAAGACCCAGCAAGGTGCTGACTGGCTCCGCTCCCCCAGAGGAGAGCCTTGCAATGCTGCACCCAGCATGGTTCTGTCCCTGAAAAGTAGTTGCATACCTACGCAGGTGCCCGGAGTCTGTGGTCAAGCACAGGGAAAAGCTGCAACCAAGTTATCTGCCCTCTGCATGTGCCTCTGTCCCCTGCTGTTGAACAGCCACTCAGTGGTGCCCCGTAGTCCTTTTGTGCTTGGAGAAGCAATATACCCTCTTCCAAATGTGCTCCAGGAAGGGGAACAGTTCTCTCCCAGTGAGACCCAGGGGATCCCCACACCAGAATGTCTTGTGTGAAAGCTACACCCCCCTCTCTCTCCTGCTCTCTCCCTCTCTCCCTGACTTCTCTCTCTGAAAAGGGCTCCCACTCCTCCACGACACTGCAGCTTTTCTCTGCCCCAATTCATGTCTCTGAACCTCTCATCTGCCACATTCTCTCCCTCCAAATGTGCAGATTGTTTTCTCAATCCTCAGACTGAGTTCCTAGTTGTTCAAAATGATTTGATGTTGATCTAGCTGTGTTCGAAGGATGAGGCAAGCCCAGAGTCCCCTGATTACTCCACCATCTTAACTCCTCCTTCTCGAAATACTTTATTTAAATATTAAATTGAGACCTGGCACATGGCAGGTATACATATAGGTTAGTATCTCTGGGGAAACAGTAGAGCTTATGTTTACTTCTGTTAACATATTTCCTGAGTATCTTTCTGCTTCTTGTTGGTCTTTTACATATAGGCACAACAGGTTTTTCAGCTACATCCTGGCTGCCCACTACACTCTAAAACTTCAGCGTGTCACCATGATAGTGTCCCATGCTTCCAGCCAGCCTGCCTCTCCTGTGTTTTTCCCTCCTTTGTTTTTTGTTTTTTTTTTCCCCAACAGATAAAAATATATTTTATAATTTTTCTAGGGTTAGTTGCATTTTAACATTTTGGGTTTTTTGTTTGTTTTGCTTAAACCAAATTAAAGCAGAACTACTTTTTTTACATGAGAATAAATGTTCCAAGGATTGTGCTCCCCTTGGTCACCTGTGATTCATCCATACCTAGCTAAGTGTCTGGCTTACAGTAGGCACAAATGGATGAATATGTGACCCTCAAATCTCTAATTTGAAGCACGGAACAAATCTATTAGCATTTAAATATATCCCTGTATACAGATTCAAATGATCTTACACTGTGGTTGTATTATGAATTAAGCCAACTTTATCAGTTTCTGTAGATGTTTTAAGTCTAGAATAATAGGATATGAAACTAGAGATAGAGAAGTTGGATAATTGAGAGTCACATGGGCAATGCTGAGGACATTTATTATTTATTATTTATTTATTTACTTTAAAAGATTTTATTTATTTATTTGACAGAGAGAGAGACAGCAAGAGAGGGAACACAAGCAGGGGGAGTGTGAGAGGGAGAAGCAGGCTTCCTCTAAGCAGGGAGCTCCACGTGGGGCTTGATCCCAGGACCCTGGGATCATGACCTGAGTCGAAGGCAGACGCTTAATGGCTGAGCCACCCAGGCAACCCATATTTATTATTTTTTCTTCTTTTTATAGATAGGGTTCAATTACAAAATTTTAAGCTATGTTTGAAATGGCTCACTGAATGTCCCCTCATAGCAGATTGGTTGAATAAACTTCAGCTCACTTATACAATGAATTAAGAGGTAGGTTTTATTTTATTTTATTTTATATTTAAGATTTTATTTATTTATTTGAGAGAGACAGAGAGAGCGAGAACAAGCAGGGAGGAGAGGGAAAAGCAGGCGAGAACTGAGCAGGGAGCCTGATGCGGGGCTCAATCCCAAGACCTTGGGATCATGACCTGAGCCACCCAGATGCCCAAGAGGTAGATATTTTAAATATATTAACAATTAGAGCCTTACCCACAGTATTCTATATAGAAATTTTAATGCCATTCATATGTATAGAAGATCTACAACAAATAATTACAAACAATACATTTATTTCAATGGGGGGAAAAGCCCATTATATATTATTGAATGAAAGTCTGGGTATAAAAAAAAATTATGCACTGCTTTCTTCTTTTAAATATATGTATATATTAAAATGTATGGATTATAAATCACAAAAGATATCTAGGAAGAACCAAAATATTAACAATGGTTAAGTCAGTGGTAGCATTAAATACAGATTTTTATTTGCTTTCTGTTTGGCTCTAATTTTTCTAAGCTTTCATCAATGAATATACTCCTTCAATAGTTGTGAGCCATTATAATAATCCAGGTTAAAACTGATGAGAATGTGAATTATTGGTAGTCAAGATTGGTAGTACAAATGGGAGAAAGGCATAAAATATTTAGGAGATAAAATTAGTAGGAATAGAGGATGAACAAAAAGAGAATAGTTAAAGTTGAATATCAGATTTCTTCACTTTCTGGGTATATGTCTTTGCCACTAACTAAAATGACCAAAATAGAGAATGCTTAGTGAAAGAAAGTTTAAGTTTAATCTGGGGCATGTTGAGTGTAATATGAGTCTAGGGCATATGGTAAAATAAATAAGCAAAAAATAAATAGAGAAATAAAATAAGGAAGATATATTCTATAAGAAGAGTTTTTTAGGGGAAAGATTAAAGGAGTCAGCTAGAGAAAGTGGATTTTCAGTAAAGAGCAACAACATAACAATAAAATCTATGAATGAGGCTAAAAGAAGTAGTTTGATAGTATGGATGTCTTAAAAACTAAGAGTAAAATGTTTCAGAAAGTAAACAATAAAAAATGTGAAAAGCAATGGAGATTTAAAAAAACAGACTGCAAAACATAAATTGCTATTACAGCAAGAGGACATTGATGTGGACAATGGGCACAAAAATGTGACTTGGCTAAGGCAGTAAGTAGAAAATGAGGAAGGAGAGATAGTATGAAATAGAATGGTATCTAGATGGGGATTCACGTGGAGACTTTTTTCCAATGTTATTTTGTTGTTTTTCTTTATTTTTTGATTTTTTAAAGGATGATTGAGATGTAAATAGCCTTATAGCCCAAGATTCAAAAATTGCTCAAATTAAAAGTAGAAAGGGATATCGTATGTGATTAAATTTTCCTTTCATTCTTCTTTTCCCCTAAATAGTGCCTGGCTTGGCCAGCATAAAACTCAACTCTTGGCACACACCAACTGACTATAGAAGAGACAAATCAAAGGTATAAGGCAGATTACAAAGAATAGAGTTTAAGATGGACAACTTCACACAGTGCCATCAGGAAGAATTCATTGGTGAAAAATCTAGCCCAAAGATAGGGAAACCATTTAGAAAGCAGAAACTTTAACTCAGTAAAGAATTGGGCGCCTGGGTGGATCAGTTGGTTAAGCGACTGCCTTCGGCTCAGGTCATGGTCCCGGAGTCCTGGGATCGAGTCCCACATCGGGCTCCCGGCTCAGCAGGGAGCCTGCTTCTCCCTCTGACCCTCTCCCCTCTCATGCTGTTTCTCTCTCAAATAAATAAATAAATAAAATCTTAAAAAAAAAATTTTTAACTCAGTAAAGATAGGTCTAGACTACAAATGAAATAGAGGGATGGAAAAAGAGAAGAAATCCAAATAAAAAATAGTTGCTGACTAATTGAATGATCATGAAACTAAGTATTTCTAGGTTTGACCAGTTGTATAGAAGCAGTGAAATCCCTGACTCTAGGAAGTGGTCACTGGTCCCACTGCACCTGGAAGAGTCTGGGCCTTGTGTTCTCCTTGATGTTAGGTCCTCTTCTCTTGGAATTTTTACTAGTGAGTCTACTTTTAAACGTATCTACTGCTCATCTATTGCATATCCCATTTCACTGTGTTTTTAGTCCAGCAATGAGAATTTTATTGTGTTAACTTCTAATCTTGCAATCCCTATTGACTTTGTTGTAGACTTCCCTAGTTTATTCAGGACCTGAACTTGTGCTCTGTGGCCTGACATGCCCTATGAGACAAGTCTATTTGACCATAAAATTCAAATATTTTTCATTTATACTTAAAAACACACATATTTTGCACTAATACATACTATTCATCTAATACTGGTTTATTACATACCACTCGAAAGTGGTTTCACAGTACGTTCTCATTGATAACATGGTAGCTGAATATTTAAAGAAGTATGCTTTTTTTCATATATTTAACTAAATGACTTAATTAAATTTATTAAATGAATATGACTTCTGATTTGCAAATTAATAGTAAAATTATTACTGCCCCCTCCTAGTCATCTGGGACTTCTATAATAAAATACCATAGACTAAGTGGCTTAAGCAAGACGTTTATTTCTCACAGTTCTGGAAGTTGGAAAGTCCAAGATCTAAGTGCTGGCAGATTTGATGTCTGGTGAGAGCCCTGTTCCTTGTTCACAGATGGCCATGTTCTTGCTGTATCCTTACATGGCAGAAAGAGAGAACAAGCTCTCTGGTCTCTTGCTATAAGGGCACCAATCCCTTTATGAGGACTCTACCTTCATGACCTAATTCCCTTCCAAACGCCCTGTCTCCAAATACCATTATATCAATTGTTAGGGCTTCAACATGAATTTGAGGGAGACACAAGCCAATCTATAGCATTCCCTTAAAGGTTGGTTATCTATCTGTTTGGTTGAGGGATAATAGAGGTTCTGAAACCCTTAGAAGAGCTTTGTGGTATTGACTGAGTCTGTAGGAATCTTGAAAATGCTTTTGTCTATCTTTCAGAGTAAAAATGACCTGTAGCTACTCTTACCTGCTGCTTTTTAAAAATAGTTTGTAAATATTTTTATATAAAATTTAATTCTAGAAGTTTTAAAATTTCTTTCATTCTGTATATGCAGCCCCAAAATTGGGCCCTTCAATATGACTGTTTACTTTGGGAAATGTTGGTATTTTTTAAAAGAAAGTTAGAAAAAAGTGTCACAGAAATGTAAGCCTATAGAGAGGTATACATATTAAAACTTTTCACCTTTATTAGTCTTAAATAAAATTGCATGTTTTTATTTCTAAGTACACTACTCAGCACAAATACAAAAATATTCTCTCTATTAAGTCTCATACTACATAAATATACCAAAGGAATGAAATAATGTGGAGTCCAGAATCGATGCTGAATTTAGCAGAAAACATGACTGATTTGTGAGTTTGAATGCTGGGTGAAAGCCCAGATAATAATGATAGTAACCTTTTGGACTCCTCCATTTAGAACTTGTCAGAAATACTGAATCCTATTGAGTTTAAATCATGCCAAGTTAATAGGAATAAGTCCAAATGTTCAGTTTTATAGAGTGGATTTTGGCTCAGTGTAGGTGTCTGTTCCAGGGTTAGCCCATTAGCTCAAATTGATAATGGATCTGGAATTTCTTAAAATACAGTGGGGTTTATGTTGTCAGATCCATATCAGAGGAGACCAATATTTTAGTCAAATGAAAATAGTCACACAAACTCAAGATGATCTGGGCCCTCACAAAAATATTGTTAATTCTGCAATAATTTAAAAAATTCTGCAAGCATAGCATGCATTCAGAACATAGAAACCAAGCTCTTCCATGTAATAACAATTTTATGATTATAGAACCTATGACAATGACCATATAAGTAATTAAAACCATTTTCATTATGTATAAACAAAATCTAATTAATCATTAGTTTATCTTATATATTCATTATATACTGTTCAGTATCTATATTAAAACAACGAAGAAATGGATTTCAATTAGTTCCTACTAGAATTAACAGGTAAATAAATATCTCATTGAAATTTTTCTGATTTTTAAAAACATACAAATTATTTGTATGACACCTGGGTTGCATTATTTGTGTGCTATTTATTTTATATAAACATGAAGCTGACTTAGTATTAACAGGTAGTAGATTTCATTCATCCATTATCCAATCATATGTTTATAATTAACATATATTTATTGTAATTAACAGTGTGCCAAAGACTTGGAGATACTAAGACAGTAAGATACGATTCTCCTCATCAAGCTTATATTTTAATTGAAACAGAAGGAAAAAAGAATCATAAACATTTTCAAATGTAATGATTAGAATTAAGTAATATGGAGGCTAAGAGTAAGTGATGTACATGAGGCTTGTGAAGTAAGCAGCAGTCAGACCATGAAGGGCCATAAATATTACACTTAGGATCTTGGCCTTTATCTCAAATTTAATGGAGCTTCACTGAAGATTTCTCACCAGGAAAGTGGCATCACACATTTGTGTTTTAGAAAGAAAACTCTAGTTGCAGGGGACAGGAGGGTAAATCTAGAGAACTAGAAATAATTTAGGGAGTTTTGGAATAACTTAGGTGAAAAATGAGAATTGTCTGAATTAAAAGATTTGTGAATCATAAGCTTTTATAGAGGGAGACTTATAGAATGTAGTTACTCATTGAATGTGGAGGGCAAGGGAACAGAATAAACCTAGCATTACCCTGAGGAGAGGCTACTTTGAGGCTTGATATGTATTAGGCCCTCTAGAGAATTCAGTTGGGATATGGAGGAAGTAAGAGTTTCATAGTTTCAGACATCTTTGGAGTGAATTGATTGTGGATTTTAAAATGAAGAGGGTTGTCCTCTGTAAAGTTAAAATAATGGAGCCCCCTGACTATAAGTAATAGTTGAAGTTATGGAAGTGGAAGAGTCCCTCAAAGAGAGTGTGTAGAGTGGAACCCAAGTGATTTCAACTCCTAAAGAGCAGAAAATGTATAGCTTGACACTGAATATAATTAACAAGAGAAGTGGGAGTAAATGAGGAGCAATAAGGAAAATTGCATATCAGAAACAGAGCAGATGGAGTGTGAAGTAGGAATAAATAAAACCTGCTGAATATGCAGGGAGGTCAAACAAATGTGGTTTGCAAATTGCTTATTGTGTGGCCCCAGAGATATATGCCAATTTTATCATGAATGTTCTCAGCGGACATAGGAGGCACCAGGTTCTACAATGTTTAAAAGTTGAATATAGGGTAAAAAAGTGGAGAATATGTAAACAAATTTTCAGTACAGTTGAGATGAAAAGTAGATATTAGTATAGTGGATGGAGAGGAATAGAGGATCAGTGGACAATTCTTTAATACAGGAGGGATTTAAGCATGCTTAAATTCCAATGAGAGAAAATATAGGAAGGAGTCTGAGGAAGAAGACGGGATAATTAATGAAGCAAGGTCAGTGAGGATATAGCAAGATTAAAAAAGAAAAGACAGTTGTCATAGGGGAAAAAAAAAGACATGTTCTAAAGTAAGGAGAAAGGATGGATGTAAACATGTCTGTAAATGACAGTGTTTCTCAGTAAAATTGGAAGTTAAATGTTTTCTTCTGATGAGGCGAACAGGTGAGGGATGGTAAACTTTGGGAGACTTGGCAAAGTTTGAACTAGCTGTCCCAAGAACCAGTTACATGCTGTCTAGGAACATACAGATAACACTAAACAGTGCTGAAAACCTAGTTGATGTTAAAACCATGATCTGGCTGTGCAGTTATGGGGTTCTCTTTAGCAATATATGGAAGCTGCTCATATATAGGAGTGAGATTGTGGACAGTCAGTTAATCTTGGAACAGGAGTCTCATTACCATGAGACTATAGCTGAGAAGAAGATAATTGATAATTTTGACAAGATATTGGTTGAAATAATGGGCTTTTGTGTCAGACTGAGTAATGAAGGAAATGATGAGCGAGAGGAGAGTAGGAGAAAATAGAATTTTTCCAAGAGTAGCCACCTCAAACAATTAAAAAATAAAACAGTTTAGTGAGACAATGAAAAATAAAAACTAGAAAGGGAAAAAGATGTCATCAGAGAGGTAAATTTTGAATAAAGACAAGTGCCAATGATGACAATGTCTATATGGACATTGATCATGTAACCAGGGTGTAACAAAGGATGACAGATATTCTAGAATTAATTAATACCAAAATTACAAACAAAATTTTTTGTACATAATAAGGATTCTCTTTCATTATGGGTACATAATAAGGATTCTTTTCAATCAGAGTCTCTGTTCTATTATCATGCACACAAAAAGAGAATTTGAAAAAAATATATAATAATCCCAAAGGTCCCCATTTAATAAAATAGGCCACTTGTTTTCAAACTAGGAACTCCTTTCTTTGTTTCCTCCCTCCTTCCCCCTTCATCCCCTCCCTCTTTCCCTCTTCCCTTCCTTCCTTCCTTCCATCCTTCCTTTTATTCTTTCCTCTCTTGTTCATATTCTTATATTTTGTAAACATGTTAAGTACATGCCATGTGTACATGCCTTGACCTCCAGGGGTTTACAATCTAGTGAGGACACAGACATATAAACACACAATTATAGTCAAGTATAAAGCATTTTTATAAACTTATGGACTAGGTCCCATGAGAGGAAACTCTTAATTCTTTCCCTAGAGAAGTCAAGTAAGCCTTTCCTGAGGAATCTATGTTTGAGCCAAGTTTTGAAATATGAATAAGAAAGTCATCAGTCAGAAAAGGGATAGGATGGAAGGCCTTGTACTGGGAGAGAATAGTATGTAAACAGATACAGGCTCTGATCAATCATGTTGTATAAAGCATACTATGCAAGTTTGGTCTGCCCCTGGCATGGAATACCAATAGAGGAGGTATGATAGATGATAGCAAAATAGTGGATGGAGGGCAAATCACAGGGGCTTTTTATACTAGGCTGAGGAGTTTGGACATCATGAAGATTCTTTGGACCTCTAACAAAAGTTCAAGCAGAGAACTAACATGATCAAGTTTGAATTGTAAAATGATAATTCTTGATGCCAAGTAGACTATATTTCCAAAGAAGGTGAGACTGGAAGTTGGAGATATGAGATGATAATGTTGAAAAAATAATTACAGACACAAATTAATTTATGAATTAAATCAGTTACAACAAGGACCAACATAATTTTAGGAATGGGATAGGGATTTGACAAAGTGATTCTAAGTTTATTTTTAAATACAAGTGTGTGAAACAAAAACTATAAGGAGAATTATTGAGGGAGGGTAACTTGGAGGTTGGAAATTATACTGCAAAGTTAAACTAGTTTAAGAATGACTTATTGGCAATTGAATAGATCAACAGCTCATTGGAACAAATCAGTTATTCCAGAAAGAATGTGTAGCTATGAATTTGAGTTATAGAAGTCCTTTTATATTGGGGTTGACAATTCAAACAATTGGGAAGTAAATAAATGGTTTCTGCTTGAGGAAAACAGATTAAGACACAATATGTGGGCATTTTGTCCCTCCTAAGACTACAGCACAATGAAAGAAACCTAGTGAAAAAAAGAATGCATCTATAAAATAGAAGGGAACAAGAACAAGGAACTCTTATTGAGATGAAAAAATTCTCAAAATTTTTACAAGATTCAAAATGAAAGGGAGCAGAGTGAAGGATAACACATGGAGAGAAAATCAGACCCTGCAATATGCTACAAAAGGGTCTGCAAAAGAAGTAAGAACCAGTCTGTACTGTGAACTGTGGAAACATTTGGATTCAGAGTCAGGAGGCTTAAGGCAGAACATAATTGAGCAGTAGGGCTGAACACAGGAAGGGTGCTGAATTTAAGAAAAATATGACAACTGCACAAATCATTACTTATAACCCACCTCTCACACCCTGCACATACATACATGGAATTTGGGCAGTTTCATGTATCCCCATGTAAAACTCTTCATCTTTTCACTGAAGAAATTAAACCCATATTTGGGGTAAGATACAGTTTCATTAGATGCTGGAAGGAATGGAGACAAGTCATCAAATATCTGTGAGAAAATGATTTTCAATCTAGAATTCTATATCCAGACAAGATGTTGTTAAAGGAGTAAGAGAGAAAGATATCTTACACATGTCCCAACTTTCCTAACCATACCCCTCCACAAAAAAGCTATAAACTAAGATTAAGTGTGGCTACTGTAAGATGTGTTAAAAGGAGCAACAATTCTGATGACTCTGCATCAGGTCTAGAGAAAAATAAGTCCTTCTTAAGACAGGTGGGTGGATTCTGGAGAAGAAAGCGTTACATGAGTATGTGAGTGTGTGGTGGAGGTGATACCAGGAGCACCGAAGAATCCAGTGCCTACCATTATTCTGCACAGAGCCAATGTTGATAAGTGATTTTTAGTTATAAGAAAAATCAAATGTATACCAAAAAAGTATATTACTTTTAAGGGTCCTTCCACATAGAGCAGTTTATATAATTCTTATAATGATTCTGACACTTAAGTATTTTCAACGCTTCAGGTGGTCTGGCAAATATCTTGATGTACTATTATCTGAATTGATGAAGCATTATAGTGCATATGTGGTTCTGGAAAGTGCCTAACTAGTAAATCTGAAATCATGCCATTTTCCAATAGATCAAATCTTACTCAAATGTTTCTTGGGTTGCTAGCAACTTTGTCAATACTTGTCTATTTTTTAAGTATCTTTTGGGGAGGTTGCAATAGTAATATGTTTTTCTCACTTACTGGGTTTCTTCAAATGGCAGAATGTGTGGTTTACTCACTAAGATTTATAGCTGTATTTTATGGCTTCATACCCAAAATCATGTACTTAGCGATTTCTTTCAGAAGGCATTTGCCAAGACAGTGACCCAGCACCATTTTTTCTTCCAGAGCAACTCTGACACAAATCCACTCAAATAAATTAGCATTTTTAACTTGACTGGCTCATTGGGCCAGTGTATCAAGATGACGTGCCAATGCATGAGGTAATTCTTATGGCTACTACTAAAAAACTGTGAAGAAACTTTGTTTTCATCTTAGTAGCTTTTTCAGAAGCCAGCTTTCCTTTCTCTTGCCTTTCCTATTGGCTTCTCTTGGAAAATGGTGCAATGAGCTGGTTCGCACACCACCTTTCTAAAGTATAAATGGTGAGTGGAGGCTGGGGATGTTGAGAAAGATACATGCAATTAATTTAAATATAATGGCCTCTGTCACATTTTATTTTACCACATATTTATATTACCATTAATCTTATTATTACATTTTTATTTTATTTGTTTTATAAACAAAGGTTTAGGGAAATTATGTAAGTCAGTGTTTTACTGCTGGTTTATCTTCCATTTGGGGTGTGTGTGTGTGTGTGTGTGTGATTGGCTTCCCTTTGTTTTCACTTTTTAAAATTGTACTTTTTCAATCCTAAAGTAAAGGGTATTATGGAATTTTACACATACAATGTACTTTAGAGGTCATTTGCTCCATCTCCTTTCTTTTAGTTGAAAAGCTAAGGCAAATTTTTGGAAACTGATTAATGCAAATTCAGAACTAGAACTCCAGTTCCCTGTTTTCACGTTATGCATTTCTCCAATAGTATTTTTTTTTAAGTTCTTACATTGCAAAAACTGTTGTTCGGTGGTTTATAAATTTTATGTTAACCTTGTTATTTATCTCTAAGATTGGCAAAATAATAGCTCAAAATTTTGAAAAAATATATATTATGTACCAAGCAGTTTAATGTTCCATGCAAATATATATATGTCCAAATTTTAAAGGTTTTACCATACCACAAACACTACAATCTTTAATATTTTAGGCCAAAAAAATTGGTTGAGATGCCAAACAGTAATTATCACTTGTCAGTTTAAGAAAGTTCATGAATGTGAAACCAGGAATATTGGAGTCATTTTTTTTCTCACAGAACTTATAGAAAATAGAAGACATAATAATGCATAATATCATATAGGGCATACTTAAAAATATGTTCACAAGAGACCACCAAAATATATTATGCATTTTATACATGCCTCAGGGATAGTTTAATAATATTTGATTAACTGAGGATTTAGTACAAGAATTCTTTCTGGATGATATATCTGAATGGACTGGAAATATATGTGATATTCTTATTTGGTAATTTCAAAGCAATCCATTAGCTATGTATTGACTATATAATATCAGCAAGATACTGTCTAGGAAAACAATTTACACAGTATATAAAATGAGTTTAAACATCCTCTGCTTTGTTTGCTTTTATAATTTAGTCACTAGAGCTTGTACACTGAAGTGGTCTTTTCTGTTTTAAAAATGTTCATCACTTAGATGAATTTTAAAATACAAATTAATGAGATGAAGTCTCCAAAGTAAAATATCTTCTTACAAAGATTAAGTACATTTCTCTACTCCATTGTATGGTCTTTTTTTGCCTTTCAAAAAGCACGAATCCATGTGATTGGTTTCATATGCTTAGGAAATGAACTAATAACAAAAACAAGAATAATTTTACTATTTGTAGCTCAAAATGTAGAGACAACTAAATTTGTACTTGTTGGAGTGTGTAACGTGTTACAAATCTGATGAGACCACAGCTATACAAAAGAGAAGAGAGTGAGCAAATGATTGACATGAAACTGTAAAGATAAAAATGAGACTATTATTAGTGCTATGTTATTTCTAACATGAATTATTCCCCAGTCCTCTCCAAAAACCACACTGTTATGGAAATATCATTTGAAATTCACTCACAAGAGCTACAAAATTCACTGAATACTGCTAATGTGGTTATTAGTTTGATTTTTCACCCTCTTTCTCTACACACACACACACACACATTTATGTAGCCACTTCTGATTGTTTACTTGAATATCATTTTTACTATGTACTAGATAATAAAAAGAGAATGTTAACTTTTTATTTAAAAAATAAAATTTTCATTTTGAATTTTCAAGATAAGATTTTTAAAAAGTCTAGAAAAAAATGTATTAAATTTCATTAAATCAGTATCTTAGTACTGACTTTATCCTGAAATTAAGTGTACCTAGTAAGCATGAAATAGCCTTCCCACAATCATTATTAAAATAAGGTGCAAATATCCATCATAAAATATTTGTTTTTACTTTCCTCATTTAAATATTTCAGTATATATTGTACATATGTATATATTGTCTACATTTATAGCAATTTGAAATTTGTTGTAGAAGAATAGACAATGATCTTAAATTGTTTAATTTTAATTAATTTCATTTTTTCCGTAGTACTAGTCCATCAAACTCACTTCTTAATAGAACCATTTTCAATATTCATCTGTAATTTGATTTTCCCAGTGTGTAAGCTACTTCCTAAAGTAAATTAAGCATATGAGGGGGTTATGCTTGCTCTTTTGTTTTTCTAGGGCACAGTCCAATAAATAGTTGCTCTGTTATAGAACATAGTCCTCATATAAGTTAAAAAGATGTACTCTTTTTTCCTAAGGAATTTTTGAAATGCAAAGGTGTAGCTATATTCAGTTAACAAAATGTAACCTATCATAAGCATTTTTGTTTCTGACCTATTCCCAGTCGTCAGCTGATAATGATTTGAAATTCAAAGGAAAATGAACAAGCCTAGTAGAAGTGCTTTATCTCTGTTAGGTACTCTTTAGCACTGACCCATTTATGAAAATTCACTGTTAGTTGAATAACCTCTGTGGGAGAAAAAAGATTTGCTGAGTGTCAACTCTATACCACCAGGCATTGTGTTTCCCAGTTTTCAAAGTTTATACCTTTTACAGTTTACACTATAACTGTTTCCTATCATTAATTTCCTACCAAAAATCTTCAAAGAATCCATACTACAATATTTTACCATTTTTTGTTTCTTTAATAACTCATGCTCTTTGATTTTTCTCAGACTAGTAAAGCTAAACAAGGAGCAATTTAAAAAGAGAGAAAAATTTTGCATAAAGATTTACTTTTTTAAATGTTTAGGTATATGCAATTAGGATCTTATATAAAAATATGTATAATTAGAAATAGATGATATACGATACAATGGCAAAGTAAGGAAAAAGCCATATTGTCTAAATAATTGTCAAAGCAAAAGATGTGTGACAATTTTTTTACAACAAAAATATCTAAAATTGATTTTTAAATTTTATACATACATATATGTTTATTAAAGAAATATGTGGACATGACCAAAGTAACACATGCACAAGCACCTATATATTTTAATAGTCATGACTGATAACTAGTACATTCTATTCTGTAAATATATAGTTGTTATGACCACATCAGAACTGTTTAGTTTTACTGCAGAGTCATGTGATGAGACATATTCTTCTCTGTGCCACTTCAAAAAGAATGCTCAGATAGATTATATTTTTTCTTAAGTTTCAATTTCCCATTTGGGAAAATGAAATCAGCCTTAAATATCTTTACACTCCTTTCATCTATGGAGAAGGGGGAGGGGGACAGAGACACAGAGTAGCTATGACACATATGTCCTTCAGGAAATCAGATTTTGCACCAGATGGTAATTTTCACATGTAACCGAGAAAAGAAAACCACTTTACCCACTAAAGGTGGGTGAAGGTAGGCCAGCTCTCTCTGTCTCAAAATTCCAGGGAGGAGAGTTTTTTTGAGAAGCCAAACTGGAAAGACTATAAAGGGGAAAAAAAAGAATTAGGTAAGTACCTAGGAAATGAAGATTCTTTTTCAATTTGAGGTGTTTTTGAGGAAATAAAAAATTTTATTATTTTTGAATATTTGGGGGTAAAGATAGTGTAGAAGTTAACAATTTTGAAGAAAAAATAATCAAGTCATTATAGTAATTTGATATTGCCAACCACATCCAAGAACATAAGCAATAGGCTTGTATTACATATGTTACAGTTTTTTTTAAATTTCATTTTTATATTAATTCATTTTTTGCTGTACTTTACAAAAGTATCTGTCCACAATGGTTGGGAAGAGAGTTGGTTTCCCCCATAGACTGAGCAGCTAATTATTTAGATTCCTGGAGGAGAAAAAAGTTTAGATTAATATCAAAAGTTGGTAGAGATTCGTTTTTAATAAAAGGCATGCCTTCTTTCGATATTAGGAAAAGGCCAGTAAGAAAAGCTGCAGATATTTGTTTGTTTGAAGATATGAGGGGTCAGAGTCAAGAGGATCCAAACATAAGAATATGTTTCCTCTGAAAAAGTAAAATCTTAATCTGAAACTGAGTAGGATAGTCACGAGCTTTGGGGAAGTAAGAAGAGAGGAAAAAATATAGGATGAGTGGTGTTAGGAATAAGGAAATGAATAGACCATAGACAAAGGTCTCAAATAAGGTTGCTTTTTAAAAATAATTTTTTTTAGTAGCCACAATCTAGTTTCCTCTCCAGTAATCTTCAGTAGCTCAGGTATAGAAAGTAGCTGTTTTAATTAATCAGCAGTTGACATTTTGCAAAGAAAAGGTAATGGAAGAATACAGAGTCCTCTAATAAATGGAGATGTGCTGAGGGTGGAGATTGAGAGCTTGTTCTATGCAGAAATGAGAGAAAGTTATGAGGGGAATAGCCAAATGGAATGAATGGAATGAGCACTGAAGAGAAGCCTTTTTTTTTTTTTTTTTTTTTAATACAGCTGGACAAATACTTGTCTGAAAGCAGCAAAGGCAAGCGAGGTAAATGAGAGGAAAATGAGGCCACGGCATCAGAACCTAAGGCTTATGAAGTACGAAAGAATTGAACCAACTCTGAGAAAGCTACCAGGGAAGCTGAGGCTTTGAGATAGGGTGAGGGAGACTCCTCCATCTCAGGAAAAGCAGAGAAGGAGAGGAAGAATGTGACGAAGAGGCTGAGGGTATAGGAGAGTTAATTGATGATGAAGGGGCAGTTTGGGAAGGACAAGGGAAAGAAAAATCCAGGAAGATAGCACTTAACGGCATGAGAATTGGACAATAGGTGAGCGAGGTTGTGGAGTGAATGATTGCACCTTGACTCCTTACGGAGGCTGAGATGAGAGACCCAGATGGTTGACTTTTGTGAAGGTTGTGGGCCGGCCATTCTGAGTGAGATCCTAGATAGAGTAGGGGCTGCAGTCACTGGTCAGTGTTCAAAGAGATTATCAAGAAGAGTGCTCTTCTGTCGTAGATCAAGTAAAACCTTCAGCACTTTGTACCAAAAGCATGGTAAGAGAACCTGGGTCATTTTCAAGCTAAGAATTGCAGAAGTTGCAATAGGGCTCTTAAACATTGGGCTAGTAGACTAGGACTACTACACATTGACTCCTAGATAACATGGTGGCTGGGAAACAGACTGAGTTGGTAAATGTTTGTTTTCTTATATTCTGTGTCAACATGGCATATAGACAGTCCATATAAAAGATAATTGAATTTATGCAGGTGCAGGTTTATAAAGAGAAACAAAAAAGAGAAACAAAGGTACCCAGCCTTGCTTTATGCCTTAAAAATAAGAATGTCGTTTGTCAAAAGAACTCTTTCTGACCCATTTGATTCACTTAATGTTACTTTGATAAGAATTTTAAATTATATTTGAAGCCTTGAATCACAATTGAGATCATAGAAGAAACCTAGACTTTGAGTGATCCTTGTTCATGAAGCCAAAGACTAGGGACAGATCAACGCTTGCTATGAAGGGTCTTAAATTACTTTCGACAGTTTTTGTGGTTAGGTAAAACATAGTACACCAAATAGTTAAAGAGAGTTAAGGCCCACTGATCATAATCAGGCTATTAGATTGAAAAACCTCTGAATCCAGTGTATCAAGGAAGAATGTGGACATGTTTTGAAAGAACTCAGCTAATTTATGGATCCTGCCATACAGCACACTTTGGGATTTAACCTTTCAAAAACAGTGTGGAATATACAAAAAATCATGGTAAACAATTTTGTAAATAGTAGGGCAGACTTGGGGATTCTGAATCAAATTATCCTAGAGCATTCTTCAGTTTTGGAGAGTTAGCTATCCTCTCTGGAGTCATTAAACTCCAACTGGGCAGAATTCTAGAACTATAATATTATAAAAAGAATTCAGAGAGAACTTGTGACCAGAGCTTTCTTTTCATTGAAGTCAAATGAAAAACACAGTGTTCTGAGCTGGACAAATGCAAAGCACAGTGCCTTCAGCTGGCATATTTTGTAGTCTGGTTTTTAATGAAAATAAAATTAAAGAGCTGCTTTAGAAACTTATCCTAATTCTGTTTTTTTTTTCTTTTTAATTCAGTTGACTCTTACAAGTACCACTTAGCAGCATATTAAGAGTGGGTCAGAACAACCTGTCTTTCTGCTACCCACATTCTGAGCAGTCAAATCAGGTTTCAAGTCAAGTCAGATTACTTGGAAGGTAGAAAATGATAGAGTTACCTTCTTTAAATTCCCTGGTTTAAAACACAAAAACAAAACCTTCACATTGTTAAGATCATAAAAAGTACTTGGGCTATTATTGTTAAATCCCTACAACATTTTCATTCATTCATTTAACAATTTATTGAACGTCACATATGGTGCCATTTTGTGTGAAGTGGGGTTTGGGTGGAGTAGCTTTGAGATAATTGATTTAGATGGGAATTTATCACTTAAGGATGTCTATCTTGTAGACGGGGAAAAAAACTCAAAAATATTAATTAGTCAATGTTATTAGCTGCTTGATCCAAAACTTGAGTAAAGTCATACTTAGATTTATCCTACAAGCTGCCCTTAGACGATAAAAAGTTGTGGCTATGCATTAATTGGATCAGATTTTTCCTTCTTTGGTTAATGTGTTTATCTATAGATGTATGTGCTCCATAAGGGAATAATTTTCTTATTCTAAATCTTCTGTGAACAAGGTTTTAACAGAGCCTTCAATATTCTCAGCAACCAGTCAATGAGACGATTATGCCTACCAGCATGTCTTAATTAATAAGAGCTCAAGAGACAATCAGTTTGGGCCTAAGCACTCTACACATTCAGGTGTATATCAAAAGTTATACTACATACGCTATAATGTTCTTTGGTCAGATAAATAAATTGAGATGGAGATACACGGATTTGACTATTTGCAATTAACCTCTGGTATTGACCAGTGTCAGGGCAGGCAACTTGCTCATGCCTCTTCCAAAGTTGGATTTTGGGATAGCTCCAAAAAGTAAAATTACTTTTGAACACAGAATGTTAAAGACCAAAAAGGGAGACTGCTCCTGAGCATTGTCTATATAGCAGAGTTAATACATAAATCTAGCGCTAGTATTGTATACTAATACTATGAGGCTGGGAATAGAAATGAGATAGAGAATAGGTTTAATTCTACGGCTTATCTTGTCACAGTTGGAGTTCAGTAACCACATGGAAGCAAAAGGAAATAAAAAATGTATTTCTACTACGTTATGAAAGGCCTTATTCACCATTAACTTCCTTTATGAAAATAGTGGTTATGCTTCTCTGGAAATTATTTCAGAAATAATAGGATTTTCTTAAAAGAATTGTTGAATTACAGCATGTGCAATCAGTTACTGTAAATAAGCTCTTAAAATCCCACAAAAAGAATCTAATTGCTGACGAAGAAAGTAGAAAAGCCATAAAAGTCAGATGTATTAAGAATAAGACCTAGTTCTCTATAACATCCCAGCTCTAAAGTCTCATAATTGCATGATTGCCCACATGCTTATAATTTATAGACTTTGGCAGAGGGTTTCAGATATTGTTTACTTCAGATAATCAGGTTGAAAGGTGATTAGTTCCTTGTTTGATCCACAAGCTCATATTCTGCAACTTTACTCAATTTCACAGCAATGCAACACTTACGCAAAAGACATATTGAACCATTTTGTCAGGAAATACTTAGATAAAAATTTGTAGGGTTCTAGTACTAAAGAAAAATGTTTAAATCCATGTTGATTTTATTTTCCTACTTTAATAGTAGAAAGCTTTTAAAATTATATTTTATTGTATTACTTTTAATGAGAAATTATTGATGAAATTTTTGGTATGATTTCTCTTTACAAATTTAGTGACCATGAAATATCCGAGGGAATAACATCAAAAGGACTTCTCTGTAGGTTTGCCAAATACAAAACAAAATTAAAAAATAATTTAGAGGCAGGTGACCTAGGTAGCTCAGTCCATTCAGCATCTGCCTTCTGCTCCGAAAGTGATCCCAGCCAGAGTCCTGGGATCAAACCCCGTGTTGGGCTCCCTGCTCGGGAGCCTGCTTCTCCCTCTCCCTCTGCTCATCCCCCCTGTTCATGATTGCTCTCTTTCTCAAATAAATAAAATCTTTTTAAAAATTACTTAGAGGAGGGCGCCTGGGTGGCTCAGTCGGTTAAGCGACTGCCTTCGGCTCAGGTCATGATCCTGGAGTCCCGGGATCGAGTCCCGCATCGGGCTCCCTGCTCGGCAGGGAGCCTGCTTCTCCCTCGGACCCTCCCCCCTCTCATGTGCTCTCTCTCTCTCATTCTCTCTGTCTCAAATAAATTAATAAAATCTTTAAAAAAAATTACTTAGAGGAAAATAAAATTCTCAATTCTTTAATTGTTCTGTGTATAGCTGTCTGAATATAAAAATACATGATCTGTTGCCTTTAAAATCTAGGACCCCAACCTTACCTTTAAAAGGAATTCAGAACAGTGTGTACTTTCCCACAAAGAAAGTGGGAACTGATCACTACTGTGTCAAAAAGGAAGATGGTTTAAAGAAAGAATTAATGCCTAATAGAAATGTATCAAAGTGAAAAATATTTAATTAAAAACAGATTTGGTGATTTTATAAAAGCAAAACTCCAGCTGTCCTGTCATTTTGCCTCTACATACATCAATATGTACCTCTTAAGAATTATAGCTATTTCCTTACAAAGATATATTTAATAAATCAAAGTATAAAATTTATGGGTTTTCTTTTCCATTTCTCAGATAATTTCTCAGTACATGGTGTCCTCATTACTTCAAGAATAGACCATTCTTTGGTAAATTATTCAAATGTGATTCTAAATATTTCAAGGTGTTGTTTCTTTGTGTATTTATGCATATTTATTAATTTTATTAACTCAGTAGCCTTTTAACAATTAGGAAATAAAGTTTATTCTAGAATGTAGGTCTGCTCCCAAGTGGGTTTTGTTATTCTAGAATAGGTAAAATAAAAGCAGAAATATTAGCAGTAGAGAATGATATAATATATAAGCTGCTAAAGAAAGGGTTCAGGTTCTGGTTTTATTTCTTGTAATAACTGGATTGATGAAAAGTCATAGATATCAAGCTATATGTAAGTTTATACTTCCAAAATTCTGATATATATCATTGATTTGTCATAATTTCTGTGCTTTCTGAAATATCTTCCCTGTCATATTGGATTTCATGAAAATATAAATGAGAAAGTTTCATGGGAAAGGGAAATAACAATTTTAATTTTTAAAAAGTGTGGCACAATTGTTTTTTAACCAAATTCAGAGAACTTTTTATCTCAAAGGCCACTATTCATGTTCAATATACACAATAAAAGAAGTACCTACACTCATATAGCTATAAAATTCACTGCACTTAAACCTCAATATTATTTTATATTTTGAAATCAATCTGTTTTTGCTAATGATTTTCAGTCTCTGTGGGTTTTGTTTGTTTTTTGGTCCTTCAACAAATCTATTTTTTTATTTACCTTTTTTTTTTTTTTAACAAATCTATTAATTTAAGAAGGGATGAGAAGCAGAGAAGAGGGTCAAATCTGTTAACTTGTTTTAGAGCAACATTGCCAAAATGTGCAGAAGGACAGTAAATGAAAACTATTGGCAAAGCCAATGATCTTTAAAACAGGACCCATGCATTTAATGTAGTTATGTTATCTCTGTTGTTTGTGGAGAACCCACAGTTGGAGGTAGTACTCAAAGGGCAGAGTGCCAGCCTATGTAAAGATCGAGAAATGTCATCTGTTTCTACTTGTAAAAGTTCTTCCCGTATCTTTTTTGAAGATTTTTTTATTTATCTATTTGACAGAGAGAGACATAGAGCAGGAACACAAGCAGGGGCAGTGGGAGAGCGAGAAGCGGGCTTCCCGCTGAGCAGGGAGCCCTATGTGGGGCTCGATCCCAGGACCCTGGGATCATGACCTGAGCTGAAGGCAGACGCTTAAAGACTGAGCCACCCAGGCGCCCCAAGTTCTTCCCATATTTTTATTAAATCAGTACTTACACTGCATAATGTCAATGTCTACTGACATTGGGAGTATTCTTGACTTTAAAGGAAATTGATGATAAGCATTAATAAGAATTGATTTTATATTTTGGCCGACAGATTTTCCACATGACATATGACCTTGCCAGTGCAGTGGTGAGAATTTTTAACCTCATCGGCATGATGCTGCTGCTCTGCCATTGGGATGGCTGTCTTCAGTTCTTAGTCCCACTCCTGCAGGATTTCCCACCAGACTGCTGGGTGTCTCTGAACGAAATGGTTGTAAGTAATTCGTATTCTTTTAAACTCTGCGTAACCAATGTTTTGCCAAAAAGTTCTAAGTGCTTATGTTCGAATGATCTAATTTCTTCTCCGTCAATGTCTAGAGAAAACTTAATTTTGCTTTCATGGATGTAAAATCAAATGTTGTATTGTTTTTTCTACAACTACATTTCATTTACATGAAATATTTCTGGGGACATATATGTTAAGGATCTATTTTGAGGTGTCTTGCTCTGTGTATATTGAAGACATATTTTATTTCAAAGCTACATGTACACTCACACGTGCGTATAATCATATACAATCATGGTACAACGTTCATGGTACAATGTTCTTCCAAAACTGCCTACTGCTTAGAGTAACTCCTTTCTTTCAACTTGATTTGGCATTTACTATGCTTAAGACATGTAATTCTAGGTGGTGTTTAAACATGCAGAGACATGTACATCAGTATAAATGCAATGAGATTTGATGTGCATGGTATTTCAGATAGTACTTTTTGCTAGGGAAGACAAGGAAAGCTTCATGGAAAAGGTAAAGCCTTTATTTACTTTTACTTTTTAATTTTTTTAATTTGAGTATAGTTGACACATAATGTTACATTAGTTTCAGGTGTACACCTTACCCTGAAAAATATTTAAATATTTAAAACTTGTGAAATATAAATTTGAAATATATAATTAACTATATTCATAGCCACATTTAATTTTAAGAACCTAAGTTTTAAAAAAGAACATGTGTTTTGATCTATATTGTACAATACTTACAAAGAAATTGAAATACTAGTAAACAATGGAAGATAAATTTTATGAGACTCTCACAAAATTTTAATTTTGGCATAAATCAAATGCCCTCTTTCTTCCCAAAATGTTCCATATTAATTTCTGGGCTTATTATTGTAGAAATGATATGAAGATCTTAAGAACATATATTTTTTTCTTCTAATAACTAGAGCTCAGGCTTTATATTTTAAGAAAAGAGTTTACATTACATGTTAAGAAGTCTGGTCTTCTTTCTTTTCTTTCTTCTTGCCTACCTGTTTTCCTCCGTCCTTCCCACTCTCCCTCTCCCTGCCTTCTTATTCCTTTAACTCCTTTCTTTGAGACTTGATATTCACCTGGATCTCTCCTTCATGTCATTCATATCTGCTTAAATGTCACTGTCTCACTGAAGCCAGTGTGTGATCACTCTAATACAGCACCCAAGTGGTTTATATTTTATCTGAGAAGAATTTAATAATGTACACACACACATCTGTTACTTATATTTCTCTGTGTCCTCTACACAGAATGTCAGTTCCATTAAGTCAAAGAATTTGTCTGTTTTGTTCTATACTCTACGGTAGTGCCTAGAACGGTGCCTGATACAGGAGTTTGTTGTAATCTAGCCACTCTTTATTGAAAGTTCGTTTGAGAAATACTGTATTTGTGTTTCTGTACCTAAAAATCAAAGCAAGGTGCAGGTCACTTTTTGAATCTATGAAGTCTTCTTAATTATAGATCTGTCCTTTTTACTTATCACTGAAAGAAAATTTGTGAAGACATGATAAAGATATTTTGGCGGGGGTGGGAGGAAGAAAAAGCCACAGCTCTGTATTCTAGTTATGAACTGAGTGTGTAGTATAAAAACACTAACACTACTGCCAAAAGATGATTCATCACCGGCACCAACCACTCTTTAAGTTCGCAAATAATTTTTGTTTTAAATTACCCTTAGGTATCTTTCAGAAAAATAGGAATTGTCTTTATTAAAAAAGTAAAGGGACTATTTTGGGGTATCCATGAAGTGCATGTGGTTGTGTAATTATAATATACGGGAATATACTCCTTAATATATCCAGTGCTAAGCACATTAACTGAAGAAAAATTTTAATATCTTGATCATTTTTTTTTAAAGGATTTCTTTTTTTTTTTAAAGATTTTATTTATTTATTCATGAGAGACAGAGAGAAACAGAGACAGAAGCAGGCTCCCAAGGAGCGGGAAGCCCGATGCGGGACTCGATCCCAGGACCCTGGGATCATGACCTGAGCCGAAGGCAGACGCTTAACCATCTGAGCCACCCAGGCGCCCCTATCTTGATCATTTTTTAAGTGTGGTTTTTTTCTTGCATCTTTTTTGAGGGGCAGGTTTACTTATGAAACTGGCTCTTACTTCCTTTCACATTTATTTAGCATTACTTTCATGTTTAACTTTAATGTCAAGAGTAGGAAACAGTTAAGTCTATGTTCAACTATAAAGACCAGAAATATATTGTGAGTATTAGTGATATAAAGGAGATAACCATAAAAAAGACAATTTTTGTATCAGTAGAGAATCTCCATGGTGTCATTTGACCTTGAAGATATCCTTTCTTTCTATCCTAGATCTATCGAATTCTAGAAAAGCTTCCATCACAGCAAAACAAAGTGTATTTACACAATAAAGGAGTTATAAAGAAGTAAAAATCCAATATAAGAAAAAAGCACCCTGCATGTATATATCTTGCTTACCGTATACAAGCCCTTGTGCTTTGAAATATGCTCTTATTTGGTCCTCATAGCAACAGAATGAGGTGAGCACTGTTATCCCCCATTTTACAGATCAGAAATCTGAAATTTTTAGAGGTTAGTCTAATTGTTCAATAGCACAGAGTTTAGTAGATTAATAGAACCAAGATTAGTATGCCTGGCTATCCAACTCCGTAATTTCTGTTCTAAACCACATTAGAATATCTTGTGTTGTGTAGATTGTAAAAATTAGTTAAGAACAGTAATGACAAGAAACGAAACCTGTCGTCACAGCACACCGGTTACAATAGAAAGTCACTAAAAAATCAGCATTTGAGCTCTGACACTAAAAAGCAGCAAGACGAATATGAGATGTAGATGTAGAAAAACAAATTCAAATTGGGAAGGCAAAAAGTGAGAAGCCAGATCAGGGTAGATGCAGCACATGGTATCAGTCATTCCTAGGTATGTGCTTGACAATTCTATGACGTTTGACATTGATACTAAATAATTTATGGTAAAGATTAGGGTATTGGGTGAATTCTTTATACCTTTCTTCTGTCTCATATTTTGCATTCTTAAATGATTTATATCCTTAAGTGTTATTTTAAATCCTCCTTAACCATATTTTCATTTCTATGTGTATATTTATCTTTTTATATGTATTTTAAATCTTTCTGAAACACATTTGGATTTATATCTATATCCTTATCTATATATCACTAGCTAGTTATCCATATATGTCCTATAATGAGAAATCCAGAGTAATGCTACGACTATATCTATAACTGGTAATTTGTTCAATATACTTATTCTTATCTTAACTCTTTCTAATCCGCAATTCATTCCATAGAAGTAGATATTGACTTGCAAAATCCAACTTAAACAGGGATTAATCTTGCTCTATATTTATAATATAACCTTTTGTATTGAATATTTCATTCAAGAAATATTTGAATTATAGAATTCTGTCTGAATGAAAATCTTGGGTTGGTCAGATAATGTCTAATAAAATTTTGAAAATCTTGTCATTCTCATATTTTGTGACTATGTTTCTAGGTATATCACACTAGAATTATAATAGTTCATTATGAAAGTGATGAGAGGTGATGGTTTGGTTTAAGTTATAACATCATGAAATACTCATTTTAAAAATCTAAGAAATAAAAATTATGATGCATTTGAACTTACATATTAATTCTGACATAATTTAGGGAATGATTTTAGAGAAGAAAGAAGGATTTGCAACTAAATAGTACATTCCTATAGTAGTGTTTCTCTATTTCTTTTTTTAAAGATTTTATTTATTTATTTGACAGAGAGAGAGAGAGTACAAGCAGGGGGAGTGGCAAGGGAAAGGGAGAGGGAGAAGCAAGCTCCTGCTGAGCAGAGAGCCCGATGCAGGGCACTGAGCCACCCAGGCGCCCCTAGAGTAGTGTTTCTCTAATGGAAGTCTGCAGCTTTACTCTCAGGGAGGCACAGATTTTCTCCCAGCAGTCTTGTAAATGTATAAATATATGTTGGTGATAGTTTGAAAGGTTTCACGGTAAACATATTATGAATCTACAATCATCTGAATGCCCTAAATATGGAGTCTGGATTTGCTTTTATAGTTGAAGTGCATTATGCCATATAAAATAATTCTCACTTATTGGCTTAATAATTAATGATCCATTTATATCAAATGAGGGCTAAGTGACATCATATTAAATGCTGTACAGAATTTTCACCAAAGTCAAAATGGAGAGATGGGTTGCAAAACCAAGTTACTCATTACATAGCACACAATTGTATAGTAGTGTGTTAAACTACATAATCTATAAAAATTAGTGCCATGAAGGCACTAAATTTACATTGTGTGCAACTATTGGTTTTACCAAAACAACATTATCCATCACAATACATTTATATTAAGATAGGCTTATTGATTTATTGTTTTGTTGGTGTTTGATTTATGAAATTGTTTTAACTTTACAGGAATTAAAAGGATAAGAAATTTATATCTAGTTTTGTAGTTGTATTTGTTTCAGTAATATCATAATCAAAATAATTTGAGCCAACTCAAGTGCCGTGTATTACAATGTTTTGTTTTGTTGTGATTTGAAAAACCGTATGCATTACTTCATCTTGAGAGATGCCTTCTAGAGGGCAGACAAAATGTTTTATCAGTATTTGCATACCCCACAGATCCTATGCCAGCCTTGCATATGTTGCTAAATAAATATGAGTGGTTTATACTAAAAAGGTAATTATCAAAAGTATTTGAAAATTATGTGTAAAAGGGTTACTCTGTTATGCATTTTAAATCTCCTCCTTGGATAGTTTTTGCTTTAATAATTTGTACCTCAAATTATTTCTTCAAAGATAAGTAATCACTTGACCAATTCATGGGCAATATAAAAATACTCGAAATTCATGACGTTTATATGAACCATACTAAGAATATCAGAAAATAAGATATATAAATGTCTAGAAGGGTCTAATTAATATTCTTATGGGGAGAAAACAAGAGATCTGATTGGAAAATCTAGATCACTACAAAAGTTCATTTTCATTTCAGACAGTGTATCTCAAATTATTAGTGCGTTATTAATAACCAAATAGTCACACGCTCCGCATTCTCCAGCTCCCTTCCTGCTGGATGGGGTCCTCTGATGGTCATGGTCAATGGGCTCTGAGTGGCAGTTTCGTATTTCACTTACAGGTCTAAGCATTGAATAGCTGGTTTGCAACCCTCCAGTTCTTTTTTTCCCTATCCAGAGGCACCCTTTTAATTTGTAGCCCACAACATAACACAGCTTATCCTGACTCATTTAGACAATAGAATAGGGATGGGAAAATCTGGCAGAATTGAATTTAGAGACACACATTTCAGAATTGCCTCTACCATTAAAACGTCTATGATTTTAGGCAAATCACTCAACTTTCCTATAGTTCAACTATGAAATGGTGTATATTACTTATTCTTTCATTTAGGTAATTTGTTGAGTGTTTGCTTTGTGCTAGGCATTATCTTAGGCACTGAACATACACTGGAGAATGAGACAGTTTCTGCCCTGATAGTGATCACATTCAAACAAGCTTTCATTCATACCACTTCATTCCAGGTGCCAAAAACTATTCAGAGATTTAAAATTTTGATTTTCTAATCTAAGGGAATAGAAAATTATGTGCAAAAGCCCTTAATATGAATTTGAATTAAGACCTCTGAAATGTATGCACTGCCCAGACCCTTAAACAAAGGGAAGAGTCCTAGCTAGATCCTGCCCTCTTTCTTGCCATGCTACATACATTTGAAAATATAGCCATTCTTGGGGCGCCTGGGTGGCTCAGTCGTTAAGCGTCTGCCTCCGGCTCGGGTCATGGTCCCAGGGTCCTGGGATCAAGCCCCATATCAGGCTCCCTGCTCGGCAGGAAGCCTGCTTCTCCCTCTCTCACTCCCCCTGCTTGTGTTCCTGCTCTCTCTATCTCTCTCTCTGTCAAATAAATAAATAAAATCTTAAAAAAAAAAAGTAAAAAAAATATAGCCATTCTTACAAAACTCTGTCTTCCTGATTTAGCCCCCCAGAGAACACTATTTTTTTCTAACTCACAAAATGGTGTGCTACTAGCAGGTTTGTGTGAATGGAGATAAAGTCTATGAGTAGTATAAACTAAAGGCAGGGAGAGACAAAATAGGGAGTCATTTATTTCAACTCCTATCAGTTGGTTTTGGATCAGGAATTTTCAATAAAGAGTGCAGATTGAGACATATCAGTCACGTCTACTCAAAACTATAATGATCAAAATAAATATGTGCTGGGGGGGCTTGGGTAGAAAGAGTTGTTTATTAATATCTCCTATTTCAAGCAAATTGTTTGGGAAAAAAAGGATTTATATTGTTTATATGCATGTCCCCATATACAAGCAGAACATTGAAACCTAGGATGATTAAATTATTGTCTATTGATATTCCAGCAAATGTATGAAGACAAAATTAAAATAGGTTCACTTTTTGTTTTACAAAGCCCAATTAACTAGTTAAGTAATGATTGATTGAAACAATATAACCAAGATGTATTTTAGGTTTGAAATTCTATAAATTAGAAATTGTATGATTATATTACTGACTTTTTAAAAATAGAATATATTGCTTTATTTTTTTTATTTTTTTATTTTTTAAAGATTTTATTTGACAGAGAGAGAGAGACAGCGAGAGAGGGAACACAAGCAGGGGGAGTGGGAGAGTGAGAAGTAGGCTTCCTGCAGAGTAGGGAGCCTAATGTGGGGCTCGATCCCAGGACCCTGGGATCATGACCTGAGCTGAAGGCAGACGCTTAACGACTGAGCCACCCAGGTGCCCCAGATTATATTGCTTTAACAGAATTTTTTAAAAGTTCTAACAAAAGTAACTAATTTGCTGACAAGTCACCATGTAGCTTTACAGGAAAAAAAAATGCATTCATAGTCTTATAAGTTATAATAACAAAGTAGGTCAGTAGCCTGCTGAGTGTTGTGATTCTCCTTTGCCATCCTGTTTCTGCCTATTAGGAAGGCCAGCCTGGTGACTGCTGTCTGTTGGATAGAAACACGACCTAATCGCAAAAGTGAAACGGTTCACATACTGTGTTGTTCCTTCTCAGACATGTATTCTTTTATGGGAATGAACATATGGAAATAAATCCTAATGTGGTATTTTGTTTTCAAATGACATGTGCATTTCAGAAAATCTTTAAAATGAATTATAGTTCCATAATAGAGAGGAAATAGGATATTACTTATATTGTCTATAGCTATGTTAAGTTGCTCTGTCAGTAAGACCAGTCCCTCAGTTGCAAACATAGTTGTTTTTTTTTCTTATATAGCCTATCTCTTAAATTTTCAGCAACGAATGGTTAGGAGAAGCACCATTCATTAAGTTACCTTATCTAACAAGAGATACCTATTAAAATTGGGGAAAGATACAAAATATCTTGCAGTCCAGTATTTTCTCCAAATATGAGTATTATGAAAACTTTCATGAATACCGTACAAAAGTACATGTATCCCATTATTTCATCTATTCTGAATGAAATGAAAACACATTCATTCCCATTTTACAGATGAAAAATCTGACTCAGAGAATTATTACCTGGTTTACATGAAGTCAGAGGCAGATGGTGTGGGAGCTGGTTATGAAATCCATATTTCCTTTTGAGTCCATGCCGAACTTACCATGGCATTCTACTTCATGGATCCCAAAGAATTTCAGCCATTATCAGTTTTTTTTTTTTTAAGATTTTTTTATTATTTATTTATCTGAGACAGAGAGAATGAGAGAGACAGAGAGCACATGAGAGGGGGGAGGGTCAGAGGGAGAAGCAGGCTCCCTGCCGAGCAGGGAGCCCGATGCGGGACTCGATCCCGGGACTCCAGGATCATGACCTGAGCCGAAGGCAGTCGCTTAACCAACTGAGCCACCCAGGCGCCCCAGCCATTATCAGTTTTTAATTCATGTTAACAGAGAGCAACTCTATATTGGTTGAGTCACTAGAAGAACTTGGAATATAGAAATATTTGAAAAACTCATTGTATTTTGTATGTACATGTTGCTTAAGTTTTCTCCTTTTACTACTGCCATAAATCCAAAAGAATCTGGTAATGAAATTTTATCTTCCCACTTATTCTGAATTTCTCACTTATTTAGATTTCACCTGAGAAATTATTGTTTTAAATTGATGGAGGTTGGAATAAAATGGTAACATTGTTTTCAACCTTGGAATCAGTGGAATAGCAGATTAATTATTTCTCCTGTATTAGTTCATGTACAGATATACGGACATGAGGCAATTCATATGAATGTCCCATCTTTCCAAAGAGACCAAGGTTTTATCTCACTCTTTTACAGAATATAGAGACTTGCATAGACCTGAACTTTCTAGGTTATATCACCTATATTCAGATAATGTTCTGGACAAGATATATAGTCACTTCCCAGAGTGGAGGGCTTTCTACAGTTTTATTTTTTTGCATCCCATTTCATCTTTTTTTTTCCCTCCTCCCACTACCACTGACCTAAATATGCTACCCCAGAATATGTTGCAGAATCAGAGGTGACATGAAGAAAGCCACGTGATAAGTGACGGGTGTAAAAAAAGAATAGCAAGAACATTTTCTATATCTTAGCATGAACATTTTCACAGTCCCATTATATACCTCTTCGTTTTTGAGAAGTGTTTTGTTGTTTTTAAAGATGTAATATATTCTGGGAATGAGTAATTCTATGAAAAAATTGAACTTGGCTTGTGAATCTTTATTTCAGTTATTTTACATATATTCTTACAACATGCCAACGAATGCTGGCAAGTTATCAGATAAGAGCTTAAAAATATGTACTAGAATCATTGGCTGGCCTTCTCTAATTAGTAGCCAGGTGCCTCAGAAACATGGCTCCACAGAAACAAGAGTTAATTAACCCCTGGTTCTGTTGTACAACCTGCTATCTCATACCCCATGCATAGAGATATGAGTACCTCCATCTGTGGACTGTAAACACTTATTCTAATTGTATAAGCTTGATAATAATGAAAAATTAGGAGACTTTAAGAATTTGCCATCTTGTTTTTGTAAGTCATAAAAAGATATATAATAACGAACCATAAATATATTCTCTATATTCCATTAGCATTGTTCGAGGGCATATCATAAATTTAACAAAAATTTTTCTCTAGATATATTCTTAGGATAGAAATAAATATGAATTAAAATGTCTACTTATAATATCCACCAAAGTAACTGATGTATATATACAGAGCAACTGTTAGCCTTCACCGTTGTGATCAATATGATAATCTAAGATCCTGATTCCTGCGAGTTAGGAAAGGACTTCCAGTACAAAAATCTTTAATTTCAATTGTATTAAAATGAGGACATAATTCAGTTAGACCATCTCAATTTGCCACAAACTCTGTTTTTTGTCCTTGAGATAATTTTTAAAAAATTCTTGCATTTGGGGCGCCTGGGTGGCTCAGTTGGTTGAGCGACTGCCTTCGGCTCAGGTCATGATCCTGGAGTCCCTGGATTGAGTCGTGCATCTGGCTCCCTGCTCGGCAGGCAGTCTGCTTCTCCCTCTGACCCTCCCCCCTCTCATGTGCTTGCTCTCTCTCATTCTCTCTCTCTCAAATAAATAAATTAAAAAATCTAAAAAAAAAAAATTCTTGCATTTGTTCTAGGGTCAGCCATTGATTCATATTTTTAATAATTTACTTAGTTAAATAAAACTTTAAGATGATTGGGAAAAATACCATTTCATGTGGTACCTGTTACTAGTTTCCCACTTCCCCCAAACTAAAATTAAAGCACTAATGCTCCATTAAATGATTGCTACATTCTGTCTAGCACTTTTGTAATTCTGCTCTCAACTTGGTTATCAATTCTTAAAGAAAAAGAAAAAAAAAGTTTGCCGTGCTAAATATTAGGCAAGTTAAATTAAAGTTGGTAATAGTCTACAACATTTATGGAGGTAATTCTTCTGAGGGTAACTTTCTTCTGAGGGTAACTTTCTTTTTCAGTCATCAGTGTTATTATTTATCTATAATTTATCATTTTATCAGAAGATTAGAACTTTTGAAAACTAGGTCTTAGGGAAGTACAAAAAAGAGATTCAAACATATAGTCTTTTATATAAAGAAACATAAACATGGAAATCTTATACATGATAGATCTGAATGCTATTTACATATGAAAATTCATGAGAGTAACATGTTTAATGTCTTCTAATGTATTTCTTTATCATTTAGTTTGTAACCTAATGCATTGTGTGAACAGACTAATTATCAGAGTGGTTTAGTATTCTGTGGGAATTAAATGACCACAAAAGTTGAAAGAGAAACAAAAAGGAGGATAAACACATTATTTTACAGAAGAATGAAAAAAAAATAGAAATAGGAGATAGGAGCCAAATAGCTAATACAATAAAAGGCAAATTGCCTTTTCTTCTTCTGGCTACGTTTCCAGCGTTCAGGCCATTTGACATTGTCACTAGGTGTCTTTGAAACTGCTGTTTCTTCCAGTGTGTGTGTGTGTGGGGGGGGGTGTGCATATACCCTTTATCATTACCAGCTATTGTTTACTATCTTAATTCTGGGTTTTTTTGCTGAGTTATATTCTTTTTTAAAAGATTTTATTTATTTATTTGAGATACAGTGAGGGAGAGAGAGAGTGAGGGGCGGGCGAGCAGAGGGGGAAGGAGAAGCAGACTCCCCGCTGAGCAGGGAGACACACTGGGCTCCATTCAGGACCCTGGGATCATGACCTGAGCCAAAGGCAGACACTTAACCGACTGTGCCACCCAGGCTCCCCAATGTTAAGTTATATTCTTATTAAGATCTTTTATTTATCATCTAGTAAGTAAGCAATATGTTTATGGGTGTATTTCTGCCAAATTTTTTTTCATAATAACCTATTATAACTTCTGTAACAGTTGTAACTTCTACCATGTATCTAATATTTAGTATATGTAATCAGGTATTATAATCAGTTAGTTCTTCATGCATTCTTTTGCGACGTCCATTCACAACTGTGCTCAGCAAATTGTCTTTATTTGGCCATGAATGAAGAATGGATTAGTTACAGTGTCAATTTTACAATGCTTCTTTACCTCTTAAAGGTACCTTTACATACAACAACCAATGTCATGAACATATTATGAATAATGAAAGAGACATTCAAAATATCTGGTCAAGGTCAAATACAATGTTAGTGACAGAAGTGGATCTAGGACAGCAGTCGTACTGTCCCTTATTTCTCATTAATGCAAGAATGAAGACTTGTTGAAAACTTTGAAGAAATCATATGTCCAGGCGATTCTGTAAAATAGAAATCCTCTTCTCTTTTATTGTTTTCATAATATAGAGCTTACCAAAACCTACTTTAAGGAAGGATTTGAGTTGGATAACCATAGTAAAACATATGGCCTTGGATTTTCAATATTCTAAGGCATAGATATGGACAGAATGACATAAATTCTAAAGTAAATCATAAAATTTGGTGGGCTAAAATTTATGGTTGAAATATGGCTTTTTGAAAGAACTTGACCTAATTGGAGGAGACAATATGTCAAATAAGTGCACAGCTATTAGAAGTCTAGCATGTTGGAGAAGATTAAAATAAAGAGTATAAAGAAAATGTTAATAAAGTGATATTATAGAAGGGCATATTAAAAGTACTAAAGTAATTAAATGTGGGAGGATTCATGGCACTTCATAGCACTGGGAAAGTATTATCAGTGATGGAGATTGAATACTTACTCTCCCTAAACCCAAATACTGATGAAATCTTGACTAGCTTAATTCACAGAATTATTTCCTAAAGTATAGAAGAAATAATGAAAGTCCACTTAAGCCAAAGTTGAATTTGTTTGTTAGGGTTAAGTGTTAAGAATCTGAAAGGAAGTGTGCAAGTAATCTTAAACTAAACATGAGAAACAGTATTGTAAAGTGTTAAGCATGGTCAAGATCTGAAACCAAATTGCTTAGATTCATCTGTTTCACACTTACTAGCTCTGTGACCTTGGATAAGTGACTTAACCTATTTGTGCCTTAGTTTCTTCATCTGTAATGTGGAGATAATTATAAAAAGTTTTGAGGTAAATGGAAGAGCTTATACATGCCAAATATACAGAACAGTTCTTATTATATTTCTGAGCTTAGTACACATAAAATATTATTGAGAGTGATAGTTATGTATAAGCTAGAATTGATTTTTCTTGTCTATAAATTTGTGCATAATTCTCCCATTTAAAAGTTGAGTTGATCTAGCTTGAAGTAGAAGCAGATATACCATATACCTAGAAATATTAAAAGGCATGGAAATAAAAAGTTTATAATGCATAAGCCTGGCTGAAGAAATCAAAAGAATTTAAATGTAACTTTGCTTTTAAATAAAAGCAAACTACCTACCTACCTCCTACTTCTGTAGATAAATGATTTGAATCCATTAGAGTAGCTGTGTATAACATTTAGAATGAAAGAAACATTAATGGCATTTAGTAATAGTTGGGACAAAGACCAGGGAGTGGATAAACCCTTCACTTGGGATTCATGGCATGATAATAAATGACAGACTATTTGTGGAGTATTTTCAGTCTTGTTTAATAATGTCTTCTGTGAAGGCAGAATATTTTAAACTGAATAGACTGATAAACTCCAGGGAAATTGAACTCAGAGTCAATACTTTGGTACTCTAAAGGAGTTCCATCCCCTGGCCCATGCGCATTGCACCTTAAAATGGTAATATCTTGGAGAAGATATGGTAGACTGATTGCATAGGGTCTTTCATAAGCCATGAAAATGGGGAAGAACTGGTTGTCCATGCTATATGTAAATAATGTTTGAATTTACAATGAGAAAATGAAGAAAGATGCTGCAAATTGCAACCCGATATGTTTGATGTTAATTCCAAGCAAGCCTCTGCACCAAGTTATAAAAGAAATTATTTGTGGGCATTAAGAAAAGGCAGTGTTCTTGTCAGAGCAACCACTGGTTTAATGAAAGCAAGTCATAACCGTTCAGCTTTTTTATCTTTTTTTTTCTTTTATATGGAAGATATCATGGGGGTGATTTGGTGGCTCAGTTGGTTAAGCAGCTGCCTTCGGCTCAGGTCATGATCCCAGGGTCCTGGGGTCGAGCCCCACAGGGGGCTCCCTGCTGAGTGGGGAGTCTGCTTCTCCCTCCCCCTCTCTCTCTGCCTCTTCCCCCTGATCATGTGCTCTCTCTCTCTCTCAAATAAATAAATAATAAAATCTTTATATAGAAGATATCATGGGGAAAAAGAAAAAAGACTTGTTGAACATTTGTTGAAAGCCTTGCTAAGTACATATACCAGTCCACTATTTCCTTTTTGAGATGAACATTAGATTGTACATGCACTTCATGCAAGGCTTTCTGCAAGGTTCTTAAAAATATTTTATTATGAAACATTTGGACTAACAGAAAATAGAATTGAGTGGGTTAATAACTGATTGTTTTCTGCTCCCACATCCCAAAATGCACATTGGTTGATATCAACATAGAAGATGTTCAGTGGCTGTCTTTAGGATATGATGGTTTTTCAGCATATTAGTGTGATCTGAGGTCTTTTTGACATAATGATAATAACCTGGTTGAAGCCATCAAAGATGCAGCTAATGCAAAGCAAAAAAGAAATGGCTAATATGTTGGGTTATAGATTCATATTCAAGGAGATCTTATTATATAGAAAGATAAACTGAGTCTAATAAAATGAATTTTTCAAGACATAAAGTCTTATAATAGGATGAGAAGAAGAGAAAAGGAAAACGACAAGTACAAGAATCAAACATGGCTCAACCAAGGATGTGAAAAATACTTAGGGTTTCAGGGACTCTTGTTTCAATATATGTCAATAATTGAGATTCTGCCCATGTTAATGAAACAGAAAATTCTAACCATGTTTTATAAGAAAAAAAATTAATTTAATTGTGAGCATCAAATTCTAAGATCTTTTAATTCTATGGGCAATTTTCTTTCTGACCCGAAGATATTAATTATCGCTTTAAAATGTAAGTCCTCACTGGTTACCTACTTTTATTCTTGAAATGGTGCTTTTAAAACTAATTTAGATCCATTTATAAATTCATTTGTATGTAAGATAAATTAAGGACATTGTGACCCATCAATAATTTATTTTTCAATAACCACTTTTTTCAAATAATTCACTTGATTATTTAACAGAGTCCTTGGGTATTAAGAAACATTAAGCACACCTACATATTGTAAAAATCTACCAAGAGAGTTACAGAGAGAAAGGAATTATGCCCAATTGAATAAAAAAGATTTTATTATTTTTACACTTAATCTTTTCAATTATGTAAACAAGAAACAGAGGCTCTTTTCCTTCCAAATGTTTTTCTTTGTAATACATCTCTTATTGTGTAGCTGAATTTAGTTTAGAAATTTATATCACTCATTATGACAGATCACTAATGAATACACCTTGATTGAGAAACTTAGAAGTAATATGGCTGGCGTTCCACAGACTATTAACATATTGTCTTATAAATATTTATTCTATTTTTCTTTATTAGTAGTAATAAAATATTTTAAATTATAACAAAAATATCCTTCTAGATTACCCAGTTTCCATTTGGATCACAGAGAAAAAGATTGACTTATTATTTAACTTGCAGAAAGAAAGTCAGAAGTTGTATATCTTACAATTGACTTCACCAAAAATAATGGCATCCCTAATATAATTGTGATGAACTTACTGTTTCATTGCTGATTATTTTCATCGCAGCCAAATTATGGAAAGTTGAACATATAGCTTTTAAAAAAAGTGTATCTTTTTATTTAAAGATAAAAGAGATAACAGATCAGGGCGCCTGGATGGTTCTGTCCACTAAGGGTCCAACTCTTGATTTCGGCTCAGGTCATGATCTCAGGGTCATGAGATCGAGACCTGCATAGGGCTCCACGCTCAGCAGGGAGTCTGCTTGAGATTGTCTCTCTCTCCCTCTCTGTCTGTCCCTCTGCCTGCTCACACACCCTCTCTCTCTCTCTCTAAAATAAATAAATAAATCTTTTAAAAAAGAGATAACAGATCATAAGTTAACTCATTCTCTCTATGAATCTTTCATTTGTGAAATTGCATTTCATTAGAGAATCCAGAGCAAACCTTGGAGGAAGGTGTTAAATCTATATGAAATAAACAACCACTCAGCCAAACACCTATAGCACATCTCACTAATATTAATAAAACACAACTACTCAAAGCCTTTAAATAGCCCATTTTTTTCACTTATTTCCCAATAATTTGGTGCAGAAGAATTCAATGGGAAGAGAAATGGGAAAAGTATCTGAAATTTGTTCTAAAAAATTATTCTTGACTATGGATTAATGCGGGTTCAGCCCAATCCAGTACTCTAGTCTATGCCTCTTTGTAGCTTACTACAGTTGAATGTACAATGGTAGTCCCTAAAGTCTCAATTATTAAGTAGTAATTTAATATAGTTTATAATATTCCATTTAACATGACAAGAAAGAAAAATATTTTTGCCAACTTTTGAAAATCCCAGCTACTTGTAAAGGTTAATTAATCAACAAGAGCAGTGAGGAAATTTTGTTCTCTAAAAATACTATTTCATGTATAAATTTTACTGTACATAAAAAATTCTTTACTAAACACATGACAGCCTGAGGCTATCAAGTTAACTAGCTTGGGAAAAATAAATAAATAAGAAAATATAGTCCACTCCATTAAAGGGCATTACTCAAACATTGTCTGACCTGACCAAACTGATTTCAAAATGGATAGAAAACTTACAGGCCTACAGGAGCCAATCTAGTGATATCGATGTATGAATTCAACCAAATATAAGACAAAGCACAGCCTCTTGCTTCTGGTGAACTAGATATGACTGGACACAGCCTCTTCTCAATTTCAGCTGATAATTGTCATGTGGAAATGTATGCCCAATGATGCCCAGAGTAATCAAGGAAAGCTAGATATTCAGATTTTAAGAGGAAATGCCATAATTTTTTAGATGTAGAAACATTATAATATTTAATTATATATACTTATATATCATTTTACATAATTATTATTTTTTTAAAAAATAGTATGTGTTCCAAAGGCGGGGGCGGGGAATAAACACCAGCAAGCCTGATTTCGAGCCAGCAGGCCATCAGTTTGCAAGTTCTCAAATTAATCAAATAGTTCATAGGGCGACACCAGGAATATATGCTTTACCACCGTATAAATCAGTCTCTTCCTTCAGACTCAGACCTTAACAGAATTCTTCCTTTCTCTTCCAGTTGCAAAAGGGGAAAAATCAATTACTGTTAAAGGCACATAGGGAACATGGGAGAGAGGGAATTTGTCTACATTAGTGGTTCATCCTGGACTTATCAGACTGGTGCCATTAATTTGGATTTTTTTTACATGAATCTAACTGGTTTAATAATTTGTTTCAGTGATATGATAAATTATCAGACAGCTATGACTGAAAGAAATGGGCTAGATAAAATTCATAAATAAAAGAAAAAGACAAGACAGACAAGTTAATTCAATATGATCCACGAGAATTTTTTGTCATTACAAGGGGAAAAAAATAATGCATTTGCAGTTATGATGTTACTGAAAAACAGCAAAAATTCAAGCAGTAACTGTTGAGAAGGGTTTTCTCAAAATGAATATTCCCTTGTCTTCTTCACTTCTCATGTTGGCTATTGCTGAGAAGTATCTGATGAGCGATCCGTTAATTAATAAATCCAGATCTAGAACTTCACTGTAGCCATAGCCACAGTAGACAGTCACATGATTCAAGCTTTTGATTCTGAGTATTCCAGATAAAGAAGACCTTAATTTCTGGGTATATGGCATCACCCTTATGTCAGTGATAAAAGAAAAAAAAATATATCCAGCATCTTAAATTTATCACAAGAGAAATGGTCTTCAGTTTTAAGTATGTTAAAGGCTGTTTTAAGGCAGTTTTGAACAATGTAAAACTCTTTCAGGCTGGACTGAAAAAGATTTGGGAAAGTACTGTATATGCAATTAGGTATAATACTTCCTCCCCAATAGACAGGATCAATTTGCATGCACTTATTTGAATGAGATTAGAATGCTTGATTAGCATTAATCTGTCACCTACCTATCTACCTATCTGTTTATTTTTATACCCAGTGAATCTAGTGGGAAAATACTGATAATAAAACAAAATATTGTCCTCATGGTTGTCTATTTTTCCCCAGAAAATAGAAAATAAACAAAATAAAGAGCTTTGAAAGATAATGCCAAGTAGCACAAAGCGTATCAAGAAATCAAAAGCAAGAGAAGAGAACGCAGTGACCTGTGTCAAGCAGATCTATTTAAGATGGAATAGTTCTTAGATGCATCTCTGGACAGATGACATTCAGGCAGGGAACTCAAGGAAATGAAAGAATGAGTTGCACAAATATCTGGAAGGCCCGTAGTCCCGGAGGAAGGGACAGCGCATGCAAAGCTGATTGGTATGGCTGAAGGAGAGTGAGAGAGGAGTGCAAAAAAGACATTGGAAAGATACCTGGGGCCATCCAAAGTAGATAATGGGAAGATTTGGGGGTTTATTCTTTGTAAAATGGAGAGCTAAATGAGACCCGTTGCCTGGGCTATGAGAACCCTACTAGGGCAGAACACAGAGGAGGGAGTCCCGTATTCCCGTTTCACAGAAAAAAACGACAGCACCAGGCCCTGAGATGCAGGGATGTGAGCCCACGTCTAAGTTAGTTGCCAAGCAAGTAGTCTAGAACAAGCATGGGAGCCCATGGTAGCACAGAGGTCGGCTGTGTGTAATGGAAGCTCGAGGCAGCCGGGCAGAGCAATGCACAGCAGCAAGTGAGTTTGGTCCGGGAATGGGTCTGCAGCCATCTGCCACCTGCGGAGAGCAAGGAGTCAGTGGCCTACGTAAGTAGGCCAGACTGACTTGAAAACACATGTGACATATTCGCTAACATTGTGGGTGGAAGAGGGGCCCGAACTTTATTTGGTCTTAAAGGTGGGAACGGCCAAGAAATTAATTTAGTTATAAATATTAAACAGATTTCCTGGGACTCTAAAGGGAGATAATTTAGTTAGATTCGTTTTTTCCTTATGTCACTCAGTCAACAAATACTTATGGATTGTCTTCTCTGTGGCAAGCACTGTTGCAGATACTATTTATCCTGTCCTGGGAGTTCCACATTTTAATTGAACTTGTTACTATAAAAGAAGTAATTGGGGGTAAGCTTGATTTCCTCAAGTATCATGTTCAGTGAAAAGAAACCAAAACCAATGTTTGATTTCTGGCGGACTTGGACCTTTAGTGATACTTGAGCTCTATGATTTACGTTCCTGCCTTAATTATTTGAAAGACTCTCAACATCTATCTCAAGTTGAAGCTGATTCTTTGTCTATATATATAATGATATCAAATATTAATGTTTGATTTTTCTTTTTACCTTTCCTTTAATCTCTTTTAACATCACTACTCCCGGAAGTCCTTGTGAAAAGTACTCTGTGTACTTGCCTTTCTATCAAATAAAACCATGAGGAATACATTTAAAAATGCTGCTACAATAAGTAATATCCTTTTAACCCTGGGGAGGGTCTTCCATGTCTCAAGTGAGCCATTTTACCTTTAGAGTGATGTGGGGGACCTAGAGTAAATTCATGGAAACAAAACAGAACTCTGTTTAAATACAAGGGGGGATTTGAATTTGACTCATTTCCCTCTAGAAGAGCAAAAGATAACATCTTTACAGTATTTCATATTTTAACTTATTATCCATTTTTTTTCTTTTGCTAGAAGAGAACATTTATTAGAAAATGTTAAATCACTCTATGTATTTAATTTGATGACTAAGGTATCGTTTGGCCTGTGACATTTCCCTGATGATATGTTTTTCTTTTTTTTTAATTTTATTTTATTATGTTATGTTAGTCACCATATAATACATCATTAGTTTTTGATGTAGTGATCCACGATTCATTGTTTTCGTATAACACCCGGTGCTCCATGCAGTACGTGCCCTCCTTAATACCCATCACTGGGCTAACCCATCCCCCCCCCCAAAACCCTCAGATTGTTTCTCAGAGTCCATAGTCTCTCATGGTTCGTCTCTCCCTCCGATTTCCCCCCCTTCATTTTTCCCTTCCTTCTCCTAATGTCCTCCATGCTATTCCTTACGTTCCACAAATAAGTGAAACCATGTGATAATTGTCTTTCTCTGCTTGACTTAGTTCACTTAGCATAAATCCCTTCAGTTCCATCCATGTCAGTGCAAATGGTGGGTATTCATCCTTTCTGATGGCTGAGTAATATGCCATTGTATATATGGACCACATCTTCTTTATCC
This sequence comes from Leptonychotes weddellii, assembly GCF_054177405.1. NCBI lineage: Eukaryota > Metazoa > Chordata > Mammalia > Carnivora > Phocidae > Leptonychotes > Leptonychotes weddellii. The sequence continues at coordinate 32,812,341 of NC_138375.1, read as the reverse complement.
ATTCATCTGTTGAAGGGCATCTCGGCTCTTTCCACAGTTTGGCTATTGCGGACATTGCTGCTATGAACATTGGGGTGCATATGTGATATGTTTTTCTTATCTAAGACTTCATTTTATCAAATATGCACTACAGCCACTCTGATATGTGTATGGGATTGTACTAGAGAGGGATTAATTTGAATTATCTATGATTATTATAATTTAGTTTAAGAAAAAAAAATACATTCAGGCTTCCTTTTTTTGTTTTTCTCTCCTCCCTCCATCACCTGCCACTTTTCTGAAGAAAAAGCCACATTTAAACTCATGAGAAAAATATTTCTTTGTGACCTTCCAGTGAAATTTTGATGGTAGTTGAAAATATAATTTATTAAATGGAGATAGTGCATTATTAAAAATACAAATATGAGATGAGAATGCACACAGATTATCAGTTGAAAACTATCTTATAGTTCTGCAGAAAAGTTACAGACTTTCTGACAAAAGATGTTCATGGAACCTGAGGAGTATTTAGAACATTACAGAATTCTTTCATGCAATTGCTGTCGTATTAGACATTTGATAGCTGTGCAAAATTATTTTCACAGTGGTTGCTATGAAGAGAGACATGATTTCAATGCATATTCTTCCCGTACATAGGGCTGGAAGAAACATATTAGCCACTATTGTATGCCAAATTAAAGGGACTATTCCTCTTTCTATTTGGTCCTTTACTTAGTAATAGTGCTTACTATATGTAAGGAACTCTCATGTGCACATCGTCTCATTCAATCTTCACCAACTCTAAATCGCTAATCCCAATTTTAGAGTGAGGGAACTAGAGCTCTGAGTTGTTAATATCGCCACTATACATGGCAGAACTGAGATTGAACTCAGGTATGTCTAAATCCAAGCCTCAAAAGCTCTTCAACATCTGGGACTTTATTATCTAGTGTCTTAGCTCAGGCTGCCATAAAAAATTACCACAGATTGGGTGGCTTAAACAACAGATATTTATTTCTCACAGTTCTGAAGCCTAGGGAGTCCAAGATCAAGGTGTCAGCCAATTTGGTTGCTGGTGAGCGTTCTCTCCCTGGCTTGCAGAAGGTTATTTTCTACTGTGTCATCACTTGGTGGAGAGTATGCTCTTCAGTCTCTTCTTACAAAGTCTCATGACTAATCCCATCATGAGGATCCCATCCTTGTGACCTCATCTAAATCCAATTGCCCCCTAAAGGCTCCATCTCCAAATATAATCACATTGGGAGTTGGGGCTTCAGTATATGAACTTGGGTGGGGGGAGGGAGAAACACAACTCAGCCCATTCCATCTCACTTGTTTTAACTCTTCTTTCCAGTTTAACTCCAGCCTGGCACATCTTTTAGGTGATCCAAATTGGATGTGTTAACATGTTATCTTTTCATCTAGTGTAGTAGCCAGCCAGCCACTGATGATCTTGCCTCCTGGTAGTCACACCCTATGTAATCCCCTCCCACATTGTACCAGGATTGTTCTGTTACCAATAAAATATGGTAGCAGTGCACCTTCTATCTTGGGTTCTCCCTCTCTTCCTCCCCACTCCCCATCTTTCTGGGATCACTTGGGCCAGGGGAGGTGGGGAGCCAGCTGCCATGTGTGAGCTGCCTTGTGGAAAGGCACTAAAGTCTCCTGTCAAGAGACAATGGAGTAGCTGAAAGTGGATCCTCCTTCTCCTCAATTGATGCATCCCTGGCTTACTTCCAGACTGACCTCATGAGAGATTCTGAGCCATAGGCACCCAGCTAAACTACTCCCTGGTTCTCACAATTATATGAGATAATAAATATTTATTACTTTAAGCTGCTAAGCTTTAGGGTGATTTGTTATGCATCAGTAGGTAACTATGCACCTGACATTATCTTTTATTATTATTATTTTTTAATCAACCTAGCCAGAGAAGATTCCAAGCCATTTTGCTTCTCTACTGAGAGCATACCTGAACTGGAAATTGTTATTCACTTTGATACACTCAGGTTTCAAAGTTGTATCCTGGGTTAAAAACATAATGTGACACATTTATCACGTACATACCGTAAGTATGAATGGAGGACATTAGGACAATATATTCTTTGAAATAATAAAATGCCTTTATTCAAACACTATAAATTTAGAATTTTGGTCATTTGGCAGGAACCAGAATGAAATTTGCCTTTTCGTTATCTTTAAAGTATTTCTAAGCAAATTAAGGCTTCCTTCCCACCAAGTCCTTCAAAGACCTGATCAGTGCTGCTGGGAGCGTAATGTGACACCCCAATGGGTTAGATGCTCTCTAGAACTATTATGGGTATACTATTCCAAAATTACATAGTATAAACCAATGAATAAAATATATTCTGTTACTTGTTATGGCAAATGGAAGTTGAATAATGTGCTTTTCTTTTGGAGCTCTTGATAATACATAATCATTCCTTTTTTACTAGCTTATGAATAAATGATTACTATTTCATTATCATTATGCTGTAATTGGTGACCTCTTTACCTAGGCCTATATCAGAATTCAGTGGGTTAATTCAGCCTCTCATATGAAATAAATAAATGTAGCAAGTAACACAGGTGTGGTAAATGCAGAAATTTCTCTCTGTCTTGAGCAACACATGTTTGAGCTAAGAAGAACATCTGTAGCATCTCAGCTAGTCTGTTGGGCTTAGGTAATGAATTCATCACTGGCTATGTGTGCTGGACTTAGTGAAAGCTGATTGGACAAACCCTAAGACTCTGACTCATCTACTGCCAACAAGAAGTAAAACTGTGGGAATGAGCAGATCTGTGCCATAAGGAGTCTTCTCCACTGACATTCACGGAAGCCATACAGCATATTGCACACCAGTGCTATCTATACATTCTTATAGTCATGTCTTTATATATGTATGTTAAATATTTGTAAATATAGAGAAAACTGAAGCTTAAAGTCTTTTTTGCTAGCACTCATGGAATAATTCAGGAAATCCAGATAAAATGTACAAATGATAGAATCTTCAGTATAATTGATCTTCCTAGCAAGCAAGAACTATATTTTCGGTTCTGGGGTGTCTGCGGAGCAGACCTCAAATCTGAAATACACACTGTCTTGAAAACATTTCATATTTCATTTGTTGCAGATTGTTTTTCCTTAAATGTGCTATAGAAGAGAAAAACAGCTTTCTTATAATTATTAATTTTGTGTTTAGGTGACTTTATTTCTAACATCTTTTTTGGGGGCATATTTATTTGAATTGACTCTTCTTTAAAGAACATTAAAAGAAAATATCATTGGGAATTTTGATTATTAGATTCCAGGTTACCAAAGTTTCATGTAATACCTTTTATTATTTTCATAGATTTTAAATGCATACCCCATCTCCAAAAGTCATTATGAATGAGTAATTTATTCTTTGATATCTACCAGATCTTTATGGTTTTTTTGAAATTTAGTCCTTGTCATTAATAAGATCCTTTTCTAGAATACAAATATCATATTATCTTATTGATAGATATTTCTAGTTCTTTTTGTTGGAAACTGTTTACCAAAGAGCCAAATCTATCTCATCTTTTTTTATATATCATTTTACTCAAAAAAAATTACTACACATTGGGGTGACTGATTTTTCAGAGGACATTAGAAAAAAGAAAAAGAAAAATCAATTTTAAAAAAAACCTTTAAAAATTAAATATATCTATTATTGACTAATTCTGTTCCATAAGAGATAATCAGAAGAGTAAAAATACCTTGATAATTTTGAAGCTTTGGTCATTGACTACATATCTTTTTTTATTTTTTCAAACTAATACATTTTCCTTTTTAATACATAAATCAAAAATTATATATATAATTTGTACATATGTACAAATACAAAATGTATTTGTATATGTACATATACAAAATACATATACAAAAATTATAAATGTATACTTTATAAATTTTTATTGTTAATTATATCTCAAATTAGCTAGATATTTTCTTTTTGCCAAAAATAGAATTAATGTTATTCTTACTCTAATCTATTGGATATTTTTAATTAGCTTTGCCTTTGGGCTCTCTTGCATTAGTCTTAACATAAAGATAATGTAGCAGGTGCCATTTTAAAAGAAATAACATAATCTATGATTACAATATTCTTTAATAATCTGTTGCTCTTTTTGAAAATTACCATATTTTTTAGAACGTAGATGTGATATATTATGAAAATAGAACTTCATTTTGATTATTTTGAATTTTCCTTTTCAAAGTTTCAAAACACCCAATAATGCCCACTCCATTGGGTTGTTATAAGATCTATAAATACTGTCTATAAAATGCTTAGCACAGGGGTGCCTGGGTGGCTCAGTTGGTTAAGTGTCTGACTCTCGATTTCCACTCCAGTCACAATCTCAGGTCTTGGGATCAAGCCCCACGTGTCTCTGAGTTCAATGTGGAGTCTGCTTGTGACTCTCTCTTCCTCTCCCTCTGCCCCTCCCCCCACTCACTCTTTCTCTCTCTCTCTCTCAAAATAAATAAATAAAATATTTTTTAAAAATAAATAAATGCTTAGCACATCTACCATATAGTCAGCACTCAAATATTAGCCATTAGAAATAGAATTTGCTAGTACCCAAATTGGCAAAATTAGTTATTTTAAGTTCATCCATACTCTTCATTATTGTTCAGACATTGGCCAAATACCTCATCAGCCTACAACTGAGGATACTGATGATTTTAACTCCATTTGATTTATTCGTAGGAAATTATCAACCCTTTCCCTCATGCTTGTATCCACTTTAATTTTTGTCTTCTATTTTTTGGAAATCTTTATCCACTTTAATCCACTTTTTCTCTGGATTCCTACTGACAAAGCTTTGTGCAATGTGCAAATAAAATAGTCTGTGTTTCATTTCAAAAGGCTGCTCAGGGATATTTGTGCCAGTTCTGTCCACACATTTGGGATTGAAGTAGTGCTAGGACAGATGTCCTATGGGACAGACTCTAAGTGTCTCTCCAGGGATGTCACCAAGAATTAGGAACCTATAATCTCATTATACCCATACAAAAATGAAAATTTTACCACTTTCTCCATAAATCATTACCTTGTGTCACAAGGCTCAAATGTTAAGTCTATAAATCCCTCATAAACAACTTAAAATTCATTTCTTTTTATATTCTCCAGAGAAATGGAAAACACCCTCTGAGCTGTAATCTGATGCCTTCTATTAAATCAGCTCTACTGAATGCACCCTGTGTGTAGGAAGTGAGGAATTTACCTTCAGGTTTCTCTAGCACTGAGACACTACTCTGATTTGATTAATGCCTTGTTCCTGAATTAATTCTTCCCCTCAGATCACATTGGTTAGGTTTGAGGGTAAACCAAAAGTTTTTGCAGTTTTCCCCTGTATAATATTTTAGAAATTTCAATTCAGTCATTCAACAAACATTAACTGAGCACCTACTATACATCAGGCACAGACTTGCAGACATGATGAAGACTTGCAGACAAAATGAAGAAAGGAAAAACATGGTTTCCATTTTAGCTTCACTTCAAGAAAGGAAACCAGCTAGTTTGAAAAATGTGTGTTTCCTGAGCATTTTAACCTTCAGCAATGCACAAAAAATTACACATTTTATCAGACTAGCCACAAAAGGGGAGAAAAGAAGAGAAAGAAACACAAGCAGCTGCGCTGTGCTACCTGGAAATACAATATTGACTAAAACAATCTCACTAATGGAGAACAGATCAGCAAATTATTAAGGATAAATGATATCACTGGGGATGTCATTGTTGTCTATGTTTTTTGTAATTAAAATTTCCTGAACTATAGGGGCACCTGGGTGGCTCAGTTGGTTAAGTGACTGCCTTCGGCTCAGGTCATGATCCTGGAGTCCCGGGATCGAGTTCCGCATCGGGCTCCCTGCTCAGCGGGGAGTCTGCTTCTCCCTCTGACCCCCCCCCATCTCATGCTCTCTCTCTCTCTCATTCTCTCTCTCAAATAAATAAATAAAATCTTTAAAACAAACAAACAAAAAAATTTCCTGAACTATAAAATAGAAAAGTTGATCAATATTGGAGTTCTGCTCACTATACTCATTTAACTATCCTATTTGAAGATTTTTGTGTGTGTTTGGTCTTATTTATCCCTAGAGGTAAAAAATGTATACATATATATCCATGTGTGTATATATATGTAAACACACACACACATATTATTATAAAGTATAATTTTGGGCTTACGACTAGTTTGATTCTTATTTATATTGTTGCTTACAGTCCATTCTCCTGCTCTTCTTCCTAAAACATAGAGCTTTGATGTCCTAACTATGCATTAACTACCACTCCTGATCCCAGTTGACCCCACTACCTCTCCTACCCATGCAGATTGGTTTTCTTTGTTCCTTTGAAGGTCTCAGCTGCATGCTCACCATCACTGTGTCCACAATTACTCCTATTATTTTCTTGTGGACTTCAATATCTAAAAAGATGACTCTTCTAGCACCTTGCACTCACCCCCTCCAATGAGCTCCGCTCTACCACAATCACTCACTGGTCTTCACACAGTCATTTTCATCACTGATTCTGTGTATCCTCCAGAATCTCAGCTCCAAACATCCTGCTCTCAGCCACCACCTCATAGCCTTCCAGATCACTCCATTTCCTCAATTCTAACAATTTTCACAGTCCACTGAGATCAACTAAGTGATTGTACCTTCTTTTCCATATCTTTCATGCAATTCATGTCCTCACACTCCCCCTCAGAAAAGATTTAAGAGCTCTCCCTCCCCAGCCATCAACATCAGCAGAAGTTTTGATAAACAACCAGCACCAACTTGTAAGCTATGTGAGTGAGACATCTTAGAAGTGGATTATCTACTCCAGTTGAAAAATCCTATGTGAAGCTGCAAACATCAGAGATTCACCATTCTTGGTGGTCCCCACCCAAATTTCAGATTCCTGAGGAAAGTAAATGACTGTTGTATTTTAAGCCAATAAGTTTTAGAGTGACTTTTTATGTAATAATACATAACAATGGCACGTGGCAATAGGGACAAAATCTTGATAATATAATTGCCATAATTTCTTAGAAACTCTGTGATCCTTGGGGAGCCAATTAATCTCTTCAAGCTTTACTTTTGCTGTCTGTGAAAAAAAAAGATAATTATAATACTTACCTCTTAATATTATTTGACAGTTAAAATAATGTATTTAAAGCTCTTAGATTAGTTAGCTCATAATAATTTCTCATTAATTTCTGGCCATTATTATTATTTTGTATAATAAATATTTTCCCCTAGTATAGTATCTTCTGTTTCCATTTTTTCTCTGAATCCTATATTCCTTTCTCTATTCTCTTTTCAGATTATATATAAGATATTATATTATATTACATTGTATTAAACATTACATTAATATATTTTAAAGCTTTTGGGGGGTGTTTCTTATCCTTTTGTATCTAATTCAGCCTTTTCTCTCCCATTGTAATGGACTGTTTTCCTCATTTCTGCCTTTCTGTCTTTCTCCTTTATTGTCCCTAGGCCAAAATTGTTTTCAAAAGCTGCAGAGTGATGATAAAGCATGAATTTAATAATACATGAAAGATATTAAATTGTTACAAATCACACAAAATGTTCAATAGAGAAATGTGCAATTGTCTTCATTCCTAGTGAATTAAAATTAATAATTAAATGTGTATATAAATTAGCTGTTAACCACTTGAATTACACAAAGTTAACTAATATAATTCATTTTAACAAATTCATAAGGAGTACATGATAAGAGTGACTTGAATATTTTTAAGAAATAAATGCTTCTGTATTGCTTCAAGTTAGCACTAAAATGATTGAAAAGCAGACATCCTGACAGAGAGAAAGGGAAAACAAAGGCCTAAATGTCTCTTTACATGGATAACAAAAATTTTGAATAAGAAAAAGTCCAGGGGCTCCTGGGTGACTCAGTCCATTGAGCTTCTGCCTTCCACTCCATGGTCCCAGGGTCCTGGGATCCAGCCTGGGGTCCGGCTTCCTGCTCAACGGGGAACCTCCTTCTCCCTCTTCCTCTGCCCTTCCTTCCCATATCCCAAACCCCACTCATGCTCACACCCTCTCTCTCTAAAATAAACAAAATCTTTAAAAAAAATAAAAATAAAAAGATAAGAATAAAAAGCCCAAAACTCATTAGCGCTAACAGCAGAAATGAATCCATAACAGAAAATCTGAAACTGACTAAAATCACATCTAAAATGAAATTGTACAATATTATTTAATTTTTACATAGTGAGAATATGTAGAATAGTTTCTTTGTTTTTGCTTTTAAGTCTCTACCAGTTATTTTTCTCCAAAAAGCCAGGGGCTTTGCATTCATTATCTCACTTACTCCTTGTAGTGATTGTGCAGATTTTATCTCCTTTTTTTTGTGGAGGACAACACAGACAGAGATGAAGTGGCTTCCCTAAGGTAAAACAGCTAGTGGGAAGCCCAGCAAGAATTTTACTTAAGAACTGTCTCACTCCAAAGTGTGTCCTCTTTTCACGATAGTGCAGGTTGTATAGGCCAAAGACAGGATGTTCTCCTTCAGATAATGCCCTGAAATTTTGAAAATGGAAAGTAATCAAGAACTACCTCCACAGCATCTTAGCAAAGTAGGATTTGTCCTCAGAGCCAAAGATTAGTTGAATAAGGACATGAAATACTCCTTTGTACTTTAAATGACTTGGACACAAATGTCATTACATATTGTACCATAATTTCAATCAGGTAGTTTCATTGATGTTAAGTAATCAAAACATTTATGGATTAATACTTAAATTCAAAGTGTTTTCCTAGTTTATCTAAAGGACTTCAAGATGACTTATATACTTTCTGAGCATTTTACACTTTGTTTTACTTATAAAGTTTTTTTAAAATGTACCAATAAGCACAGGTAAAAATAAGAACAATTTAGTTGAGCTGTACGTTTGATATACAGATCCATATCTTAGAAATACAACATTTTTCCAACACAAATCAAAGCAATAAGACAATAAATTTTTCTTTACAGGTGATGTTATCGAAAGCTACAACTTGGTCAAATCTAATAAAGCACTTGGATGTTGCAAGCTAATTTGCAAGAGAAACTAGGGTTATGTAAAAGGAAAGGCTGAATGGATTTTGAAGAACACAAATATTCAGATATTTTAGAAAAAAGCAAAAAGATTTTTTCTCAGCAGAGCAGCTATGAGGCTTAAACTTTAACCCTGAACACAGAAAATTATGGAATTTGTAAAATGTTTTTAATAAGCCAAAACCTGGGTTTTAGACCACTGGTCACAAAAAAATAAAAAAATAAAAATAAAATAAATTAAAGATAAGCCAGTGAAGTACATTCTGAAGGCAGCAGCCACTGGGTGTTTTTGTTTGTTTTGTTTTGACATTTAAGGGTAGGAAATTGCAATATATTCAGCTCTTGGTATCTTGGAAACTGGCAGCAGGAAAAACCACCTTAGGAAGAAAACATTTTAAGAAATACAGGGCTGACCAGTGGCAGCCGGCTGTGTAGGAGTCAACTCATGGCAAGTGTTGGTAATGCCAGAGCCAGTTAGCCAGCAGGATGCTGTGAAGATGCCTTCCATGGTGTAGGCATGTACACTGTTAAGGTTTGTTGTTGTTTTGTGAATTTCAGATTACACTTCCCTTTTCTCTGCACTGAAGTTTAACATTTTCTTTTTCCTTAGGTTACCAGGTGACTGGAGAAGAATTGTGTTTTTCCCCCTATAGTTAAACACATAACAAAACTTTCTCAGAGTTCATATGGGCAGCAGATATTAAGCACTTCTGAACTGTCCTCAGGGACAGATCCTGTTAAAAATTTTTGCTCCTCCATGAGGAGAACTGGGAGCTTTTTATGAGTGATCACCAGACTTCATCTAAACAAGTTTGCCTATTCAAGCAGTTAAACAGAATTAACTGCAGGGAGAGATGAAGCCCTTCTTCAGGTTAAAAGGAGTGGGAGAATCTTGCTTATCTAGCCTCAGGAAAGTAAACACCTGGTATCTACTTTCTCATTCCCACAGAATTGCAACAACAATATTCACTCATTTTTGTTTCCACACCATCAAGTTCTAAATCTTGGTTTGTCATACGCTTTGTGTGTGTTCCTTCTTCTGCCATTCCCAAACATCTGTCTGCTTCAGGTCATTATTTCATATTTAAATTTTAGATAAAGCCTCCTAGCTAATCAGCTAGCCTCCTTTCTCTCCTGACATGATTCCATGTCATACCTTCCTGTCATTAGAATCTCTTAATCGATCCATCGATCAAACAATAAAAATCAATCACATTACTTTTCTAGTCCAGCATCACAGTAATTGTAATTCATTTTCTTTATAATTTTTGTAATTCATTTTAAACTCTACAACATGACTCAAACATGTCATCTCTCCCTGCTCCATTACTTAGCCTTTTGCGTAGTTAGTTGTTTATTTTCTCTCACTTACACGGGGTTAGATTATTCTCTCCTCTGACTCTTCTCCTCATTCTTTCTTTCCATCACTATCATCTTCATATGAAATATCTTCTACTATCTTCTCAGGTTTAACGTTACTAAATCGCTCTGTAATACTTGAAAGGATTATTTGACATCTTGATATGATTAGTAATACGTTGCCAGAAATTAACCTATAGTTATTTCATGCACTCACACCACTTATCTCCAAGGATTTAATGCATGATTTTTTTAAATTTATCAAATGATCCCATATTTGGATTTCTTAGTATTAAATAAAATACCACACAGATGGAGCTAATTAGTATTATGTGAATATAAATTATATAAGTAAGCACTTTATTGTGTAAGAATAATGTAAGACGATACAAGCTGCTGATTCTGAACATACACCACTGCAATTGAATTTATGATAATGACTTCATACTATTCCCTGCAACAAGAGACATGTTTAAAGGTTTGGCAAGAAAATCACAAACCACCACTCATGTGTTGTTAATTACTCATTGTGTGATAGGCATTATATGCTAGGTAACTGTAACAAAACATCAATACCATCTTCCCTGATTTCATTATGTTCACATACTAAACACCCAAACTACGTACTGTTAATGAAAATTATAAGAAATGATTCCTTGGGGTGCCTGGGTGGCTCAGTCATTAAGCATCTGCCTTTGGCTCAGGTCATGATCCCAGGGTCCTGGGATCGAGTCCCAAGTCAGGCTCCCTGCTCAATGGGAAGCCTGCTTCTCCCTCTCCCTCTTCCCCTGCTTGTGTTCCCTCTCTCGATGTTTCTCTCTCTGTCAAATAAATAAATAAAATCTTTAAAAAAAAAAAGAAATGATTCCTTGATTTAAAACATATTTTGTCATTAGTGATACTGCAGATAATTTCCTATGAGTAACACATAAGCCAGATATGTGTGTGTATCTGTAAGTGTATATCATATATATACATTTATATACATATATACATATACATACATATATACATACATATATATACACACACACACATATATGTACAGTATGAAAACAATGAAAATGTTTTTCAGGGTAGAGAGTAGTAGTAGAAATTATTCTTCTATTGAATTATTGGTTTAATCTAAATAAATGTGTCTATTAATGAAGACCTAAAATACTGAGAGGACATGTCTGTCTGTTTTTAGCATAAATTTGCAACATTGTCAGCAATAAAGAAAGTGAAAATATGTATACTGAGAATATGTTAAGGTTTATTAAAGAAAACAAATCTTCAAATGCAGTTGGGGAAATAGTGTAATAGTATTATAAATTAATAGTAGCATTCCATGCCATCTGACTAGTGAAAGTAACTTTTTTCTCAAAAACTATGGAATATTTTGGTAAATTTGTTTATGAAGAGTGTTGAGGTTTTTTTTATTATTATTATTATGTTCAGTTATCCAGCATATAGTAGTACATCATTTGTTTTTGATGTAGTGATTCATTAGTTGCATATAACACCCAGTGGTCATCACAACACGTGCCCTCCTTAATACCCATCACCCAGTTACCCCATCCCCCCCTTCTGTAACCCTCAGTTTGTTTCCCAGAGTGTTGAGTTTTTGTTGTTATTGTTTGTTTGTTTTTCCCTCTAACTTTTGATTCTGAATCTTAAGTGACCTTACCTAGAAGATAAATGTCAACTTCCTAATTTCTATAGAAGGCACTTTGTTTCTTTGTGTATTTTTAAAAGCAAAGCAATTAATATGTTGAGGTAATTCTTAATCACAAATTTAATGTTCTTATCCTTTTAAAGTAAATCAGTAGTTTTTATGGAGTACTTTTTATGAGCAATGAACTTGGCAAGGTCAGAGAAGTAAGTATGTGATAGACAAAGCTCTTTCTGTCAAAGAAGTTTACTTGGGAAGACGAGAGAAAAATAAAATTATACACTTAAAAGAAAATCCCAACACTGTAGTTGAAGAGAGTAGTTGAAGATATTTTGGAATCCAGGCAATCAGAAACTCTTCACTGAACCTCTCTCACCCTGGGATAAGTCCTGCCAGATGATGGTGAGCTAGTGAGACGGGAGGTACAAATGTGTTACCAAGTGATTTTACTAATGAAAATTGTTACAGCAGTTCTAAGGAAATATCGGCAAGGAAGTGATAAAAATTGAACTGAATTTTGAAGAATGGATAGAATTTAAATCTGTAGAAAGGAGAAGAGCCTCCCATGCATGTAGAATATAGTGAACAAGAATACTCCTTGGGAGAAACTCTGATACAGGAAAGTCCATGGATTGTTTGGGGAGAAGCAGGAGTTTGGTTGTGGTGGAGTTTCTGGAGAAGGACTGAGAGAAAGTTAAAAAGTTAGAAAAGTTGGGGCGCCTGGGTGGCTCAGTCGTTAAGCGTCTGCCTTGGGCTCAGGTCATGATCCCGGGGTCCTGGGATCGAGCCCCGCATCGGGCTCCCTGCTCCGTGGGAAGCCTGCTTCTCCCTCTCTCACTTCCCCTGCTTGTGTTCCCTCTCTCACTGTGTCTCTCTCTGTCAAATAAATAAATAAAATCTTTAAAAAAAAAAAAAAGTTAGAAAAGTTAACTGAGATCTGATTGTGAGGAACTTTGAATGCTGGGCTGAAAGAAGCTGAATTTAGGAGATTGCCACTGAAAGGTTTTTGTCTCTTACTATTCAACCATATGTAATAATCAGTGCCTAGTCCCCTCTGTGAGCTTGATGTTTCTCCCATTAATATCCCAGCAACGCAAAAGAGGCTAGAAGGTAACTGAAAGAGTTTGAATGGCAGAGTTGTAAAAGGGGTGGCATATTTGATTGATACATATTTTTCTAAGCTGATAAATTATGGGGAAGAAAGGAAAATCTGCTGAATTTGGAAGATTTTCTGGAGAGGTTTGATTATTTTTAAAAAAGTGAGCCTAAAAAATATTTATGAGCTAGACATTGGACCTTTAGCAAGTTTAACTTGGGCTGTGTACATAGGTATCTCCAACTGAAAATGGAATGTCAACTTCCTAATTTCTATAGAAGGCACTTGGTTTCTATAGAAGGCACTTGGTCTGTCTACACTTACACATATGTGGGTATATTTACTTAATAACTGTAAATTAGAAAATTGACACTCAACATTGAAATCTGTATTTTTCAGTTCTTTGCCTTTAAATAACAGTTGTAAAAACAAATGTATCTCAACAGTTCATTTTTCAAAACACACTGTTCGGTTTTCATTTTTTTTAACTTAATGAAAAGGTTAATAAGCTGGGTGTTGTTTTATAGGATGTGCTTCCTTCACTCACTATGTTGTTGACATATTCATCCATGTTATTGCATGTTGCTGCAAAGCACTCATTTTCAATGCAGTATAATATTCCATCGTGTGTGTATACTGTTGCCAGTTTTTTTGCTGTTAAAAGCCATGCTGCTGTGAACATTTTTCTTTACACACATACCTGTGCAAGAGTTTCTCTTGGGTATTTAACTGTAAATGGACAAGTTGTAGATTAAGTAAATCTCATGAATTAAAACAAGTTACCTATGACTTTCAGAATTAGAAATTAAAACCCTGTGTGCTTTTAGCACAGTCCTGGTAAATTTTGAGGAGTGGGTTGAATACAAGATAAGGTAGGGGAAGGAAGGCTTATTGGGACATCGGAGTAGAGTTCTGACCTTAGTGTTATAAGGAGCACAGAGTGTGTGTGTGTGTGTGTGTGTGTGTGTGTGTAACTTAATGCTAATGTTTTGCTATGAGTTAAAGAGACATACAACTTTATGTTATAGAAAGTCACAGGAGTGCATTAGATAAGGTCTACCAGATGATAAATTGAAAGATAGGCCATCCAAGTCTGGGGTGCCACTTCCATGATGTTATCAGCGCCCCCCCTCCATTTGCCGTAGGATGCAACTGCTGCTGTCACAGTCAGGAACGCTTCCCAACCTCAGCCATCAAGTCCACATTTCAGGTGAGAAGAGAAAAGCCAAATGGCAGAAAAGGCAACCCCAATTGGGACATCCCTTATGTTTCCAGAAACCCCACCCAGTAACTTTGACTTTTACCTCATTGAGTAATGAATCACTTGGCTGCCCCATTCTTCCAAAAAGTATAAATAATCTATTTTATTATGCTGACCATACTGCCACCCCAAATCTTTGGGCATTCTGTAAGGAAAAGGGGATGGATATTGATAAAGCAGTGTGCCCCAGGATACAAGAAGGGTGTGATATAAAAGACATCAATTTTCTTATAATCAGATTACTTCTGTGTCTAAAATAATCAAAAGATTAATTTTAGATGCAAAAATAAACCTTAGTTCCAGAAGTCCAAATTTTCTTTTTTAAAATGAAAAGATACCTAGAGAAGGTAAATGACTTTCTTAGGTTCATAAAATTATTAGTGACTGATCTCTTGAGCTGACATTTCTTGACTCTCAGGAAAGTTTATTTCTGTATCTCCATGTGTTTCTTCTCTATCTAAAGCACTATACAGGTAGGGTTGACACAGGAACGTATGACTTTCTGAAGTTACAAAGTAGGGGAAGGTTTTAAAAAGGGGATGATTTCTAGTTCTGTGAAAACTGCTGTTGCTATTTTGATAGGGATTATATTAAATCTGAAGATTGCTTTGAGTAGTATGGAAATTTTAACAATATTGGTTCTCCCAATCCATGAGCATGGAATATCTTTCTATTTGTTTGTATCATCTTCAGTTTCTTTCATAAATGTTTTATACTTTTCAAAGTACAGGTCTTTTACCTCTTTGGTTAAGTTTATTCCTACATTTTTTATCCTTCTTGGTACAATTGTAAATGGGACTGTTTTCTTAATTTCTCTTTCTGTTACTTCACTATTAGTGTATAGAAAAGCAACAGATTTCTGTATACTAATTTTGTATTCTGTGACTTTACTGAATTCATTTATCAGGTATAGTAGTTTTTTGGGGAGTCTTTAAGGTTTTCTATACATAGTATCATGTCATCTGCAAATAGTGAAAATCTTACTTCTTCCTTACCAATGGATGCCTTTTAATTTCTCTTTCTTGTCTAATTGCTGTGGCTAGGACTTCCAGTACTATTTTGATTAACAGTGGTGAGAGTGGACAGTCTTGTCTTGTTCCAGATCTTAGAGGGAAAGCCCTCAGTTTTTCACCATTAAATATGTTCACTGTAAGTGTTTCGTATATGGCCTTTATTATGTTGAGATATGTACCCGCTAAACCTACTTTGTTGAGAGTTTTTATCATGAATGGATGTGGTACTTTGTCAGATGCTTTTTCTACATCTATTAAAATGAACATATGGTTTTTATCCTTTCTCTTGTTAATGTGATATATCACATCAATTGATTTGTGAATGTCAAATCACCTTTGTATCCCTGGAATGAGTCCCACTTGATCATGGTGAATGATTTTTTTAATGTATTGCTGGATTCAGTTTGCTGATACTTTGTTGAGGATTTTTGCATCAATGTTCATCAGAGATATTGGCCTGTAGTTCTCTTTATTTGTGGTGTCTTTATCTGGTTTTGCTATCGGGGTAATACTGACCTCATATCTATCCTTCCTCTTCTATTTTTTGGAATAGTTTGAGAAGAATAGGTATTTACTCTTCTTCAAGTGTTTGGTAGAATCCAAGCTGGTACAGCCACTATGGAAAATAGTATGAAGGTTCCTCAAAAAGTTAAAAATAGAATTACCGTTTGATCCAATAATTCCACTACATTTTCCCAAAGAAAATGAAAACCCTACTTCAAAAAGATATGTGATCCCTATGTTTATTGCAGCAATTTACAATAACAAATATATGGAAGCAACCCAAATGTTCATCCTTAGATAAATGGATAAAAAAGATATATGGTAGAATATTACTCAGTTATAAAAAAAGGATGAAATTTTGCCATTTGCAACAACATGGATGGATCTAGAGGATATAATGCTAAGTGAAATAAGTCAGTTAGAGAAAGACAAATGATTTCACTCATATGCAGAATTTAAGAAACAAAACAAAATAGACTCTTAAATACAGAGAACAAACTGATAGCTGCAAGAGGGGAGGTGAATGGGGGGATGGGGGGAGTAGATGAAGGAGATAAAGAGTACACTTATCATGATGAGCACTGAATAATGCATAGAGTTGTGGAATCATTATATTGTATGCCTGAAACTAACATAACATTGTATATTATACTTGAATAAATGTTTTAATAATTTAATTATTAATTAATTTAATAATTAAAAAAATCAAAAAAGGATTATTCACCAGGTTGTGAGTGAGATATTCGTGACCACAGAGGATAGCAGGGTGCCCAGGGATAGTTATCACAGAACGGTTACCAACACCGAAAGTCAGAAAAGGGGGTCTCTTAAAGATGGGGCTGCATTGAAAGGAGTAATTCCCTTTAACAGAAAACATAGCCAACTCACTCTCTTCAAAGGGGAAGCTCAAAATACTGACTACATTCTCCTTCTTCCCTTGCATCTATGTCAGATGACTGAATCCAACTGGAAGTCAGAGGCACGGGATCCTGTTAACTGTAATCTATAGGGGTCAGTTTCCCGGGTAAAGAGTGGGGTAGAGAGGGGTGAAGGACAGACATGGAGGGAAAGATTTCTAGTATGATAGCTTATTCTGAGGCCTCCAATAGAAACACTTGCTCACTTACTCAAATATCTTAGGGGACTTCTGGTACTTTATTGCTCCAACATCCTAGTTCCCCGCACTCCTTTGGGCTCCTGATTAGCATTCTGATGTTCACTTCTTCCTCTCATTCCCCATGGTTTGAATGTATCAGCCTCTCTCATAAGATACTAATTCCCTGCATCCAAAGTACCTCTCATTAACTACTTGCAAGTAGTGGATAAACAACATCCCCTTGGCAAACTGTTCCAGTGTTTCCACGAAACTCTCCCATCCTAGTACCTATGCCTTGATTCTTTCAGGATATGAAATAATAGCTTATAGTCCTTTAAGTTTGTTCAACAAAGGAAGCTTGTATAGTGTCGCAGTGTGTCCCACTATCAGCTCCCCAAAACAAGGCACATAATATTTGGTACTTTTAAGCAAGCCCAGTCTGACACAATATGATATTCATCCTAAATTCCTGTAAGTGTTGGAGAGGATACCTGTCAAAAACATAAATTCTTCATCATTAATGTTTCTCGATACAAAAGGATGTATATGAAAAGGAGAACACGCACTATTCACTTTCTAATATTCTGTGATGAAGATAAGTCACCCCAATGTAAATGTGCAGTTTGTGCTTTGGTAATACTCCTGGGTTGGATTATGTCAGTGGCATAGAGAATTAGGTATAAATCTCCAAATTATAATAAAGTGCTTGTACAGAAAGGTATTAGCTTTCTACAGGCAAACTGCCTCGATTTATAACTCCTGCTCAAAGAAGCAATTCCCAGATGGCTTTTGTCCATAAGCATAGTATTTGCTTCCATTTCCACAGTTGTGTTTGCTTTCTGTTCCCACATCTGTGTTAATCTCAGGACCCAGCTGTTGACAGTTATATTGATTTAATCAGCATCAGAGTCTAACTGGAAACTTACTATTATTTTCCTCATGGGCTTGCCAGCCTAAACATAATGACCTTTTTCCTACTATAATGCCATTTAGAAAAGATCAGATTGCTTGGTTTTGAAAGCTGCTTGCAAAACAATATTAAGTAGATTAGAAGTCCATTAATGCTATCAGCATTATTTTTTAGCTCAAACTCTGTGATAGGTGATTGCCCTCATTTTATATACACATAAATATTATACATATAAATTTAACGATATATTAAAATAGGTAGAAACACGTATTGTTTAATCTTTATGTTTACATATATTGTTGAATAAATATCATTTGATGAATATGTTTTCTCACCTTATATTGCTTGTATTTTAGCAGAGTATATTATAGTCACTTTTTCCTTGATCATTCTAAATATGGCAAGACAGGATTAAAAGATAAATGAAAAATGTGATTTTATTTATTCATAAAATCAATTCTCAGACCCTTTTTTTTTTCTAAGGTGTAATTCTTAGAAAAATGCTTCAGAATTTTGGGGCCCCCACTTTCCCATATGTAAACTCGTGTGGTGATAATTCTATATGCCATTCTAATAAGAGACATTCCATGCCTGTCTCCAACCTTGTCAACCTTACTTTGTAAAAATATATACCTCAGTATATTTAGAACTTCTACTTTTTTCCTTAGTATTTGTCCAGTGGTCTAAATGAGATTTTGAAATCTGCCTGACAGATTTGTTGTTGTTCCTCTTGCTTTTGGTTTCTTTTCTGGGAGGTGTTTGGAGGATTGAAATTTTCCACCATGAAGTCATACACCTTAGCATGACCTTGATTTTTTTTTTCTCTGCACTAATGAGACCCTGGGTAGCTCTTATTTAAGGAAACTGCTTTTGTCTGCTTGGCCATATTAAATCAATCCTAGCTGACTATGGGTAACCTATTGTTTCATTTATTTACATTTTGAGTACATTCAAAAGGACTTGAGAAAAATTCTTAGTTTTATTTTGGGTGTCACGATTAAGATTACATTATTCTTTCCAGTCACCTGCTGGAGGCAATGACCTTGTATATATTTTAGCAACGAAATTGGATATAACATGATCACTTTCTCTGCAATAGCTATGACATGACGAAACAGCAGTTTAAAGGTCAAATACTACAAGACCTAGTAAACACAAACTATAGATTCTGTCCTTAACTCTGACCTTGACCTAACTTAGTGCCAAATACTGATTTAAAAAATGGCTCCTCTGATAACTACTGTGTGATTTTTCCAGATAATAATATATTGCAGAAACGTTTACATTAAGATAGTCAGAAAAGTTAGTTATTAGTGGCAATTTGTTTAATACTAAATTATGAGTAGCCACTTAATACCTCAAGCCATCCATCAGAAATAGTCAATTTGCTAATATTTAATGCCTGACACTGCACTAAGAGAAAACCACATTTGGATGTTCTCATTACCTACTGAGTTTTGAGTCCTATGCAATGTTGACTAGCTCAGGGTTGTTGGCAAAGCACACTCAAACTTTATTATATTTAAATGTGTTCTCTCTTATTTGGTCCCTACCTGGGGAAGGATTCTGGGAAGCCCAGGAAATTCTAAAATTTGGCAACACAGGGTTTTGCATTGCCATTACCCTTTTTAATGAGTTGGGGGTGGTGAGGAATAGTAAGAAAAAGATGACTCAGTGTCCCCCACTCACCAAGGATTCATTACTTATTCTAATATGGAGAAACTTCCACCACTTTTATTCTCTATCCTAAAGAGAACATTGGAGTATATTGAGAATAATCATATTCGATTGATTATATTTCAGAAAGCAAAAATCGTGTTTTTCGTTGTTTTGTTTTTGTATACACAAGAATGATGGGAGGCTAAATAAGAACACCATATAAATACTACTGCACATTTATATATGGGCCATGCAGGCTCCCATCATAAGACCTCTAAGAACTGTTTTCACTAGGCTGGTCACATTTCCACATGTGATCACGGACCACATTTGTTACCTCCATTGTCAATGTTAGATGTGTCATCCTCATCTAAGGCAACCAACGCAACTTCTGTTAGGTTGTTGTCAGTTGATGTATATTGGGTATGTGTTCCATCTTTGGTTCCTGACGAAAATATGTAAATGATGATATTTGCGCTATTAGAGTGGTGTTTCAAATTTAACTCTCAGCACTTTGAGTCCAGAAAAGCAGAAGTATATCATTGTGAAAGGACATTTGCCTTCCTCCCAGGAGAAAACAAGTGAGGAGAAAACTATATGAACGTATGTCTGAAAATTAGCAGGGATGCTAATCCCCTGATAAGGCACTCATGAAGGAAAGCATACCTAATAAACTTGAAATATTTTATATTATTTCAGTTTTAAAATCAGCATTTAAATACATGATGAGTTATTTATACCATCTGCTATACAGATATCAATGAGAGAATAGTTGATCAAACTGCTAAGGACATCTGTTCCATTTTATTAAAATTAAAGTTCATATTTCACAGTGGAAATACCCTGAACCTTAATGAGAGATCCTGGTTTTCTTTGTAGTTCAAGGGAAGGTACTGCCTTTTCTACTTCCAACACAATTCAATGTAGCTATGGTAACATTATAGAACAGCATATACTCGAATATTGTTATTCTCAGTTAAATGTTTTTCCTAGATTTCATTAGTATCAGTCACTACTGGATGTTTGTGATACAAAGATGGTTAGGATATGGTCCCCGCTTTTAGGGAGCTTTGGTTATACTGCTGAAGACAAACAAATAAGCAGATGGTACAATGCAATCACATGATAAATGGAAGCATAAGTCCTTGGATGAGACGCTGGACCCAGCTGGGAGGGCTGACTTGGACGGATGAAGGTGGATATTTGAGAATGTTACAAAGTGATTTGCATCTTGAAAGACTAGCTGAAATGGCCAGGCAGAGAGGAAGGAGGTCAGAATGCATACTGAGTAAGAGAAGGCTACCTATGTAAAGGCGTGGAGGAGAATGAATTGTCTTATTTGGGGAACTGCAAGTGATTCCAGGTGGCAAGAGCAGTCTGGGATTTTGTATAGGAGTTAGGAGAGTTAAAGAGTGTTGCTGAAGGGCCAGGGAGTGGCTGCATGGTGACCAGCTTGTTGTGATTATCTTGGTAGGTTTGACTTACTCTTGAGGCTATGAGAAAACTAAGCATGGATTGGACTTGTTGCTGGCTGTTCCAAAGAACAGACTGGAAAGGAATTAAAGTAGATGAGGTAAATTGTAATTTGTGCTATAATTTGTAGTAACCCAGACAAGGAAAATGCCAGAAAGTTTAAGTGTTTTTCATTGGGATTAAAAAAGAGGAGCTCTAGTGCTCACTTTGGGAGAAACACGTAGTAAAATTGGAACTATGCAGAGATTAGCATGGTCCCTGCACAAGGATGACATGCAAACGTGTGAAGTATTCCTTATATTTTTGTAACTATGTGGGCTGGTGGATGTTAACTATACTTTTTGTGGTGATCACTTTGCAACATATATATATATATATTGCATTGCCTAGTATATAGGCATATACACATATATGTATCAAATCATTATGTTTTACATCTTAAATTAATACAACGTTATATGTCAATTATATCTCAATAAAACTGGCAGAAAAGGGAGCTCTATTTGTCTATTCAAAAGAGAAATAAAAACGAAAATAAACCCTATACAGCTTTAGAAATAAAAGAGCAGAATCAAAATCCAGGGATGGTGAAAGAGCAGAAGGGTCAGTTTAATATTAACCACTGCTTATAAGATGATAGGATCTTATAGTATAATATTATTGAGTTATAACATATTTTTGATCGCAGAAGTGTAAGTTGGTTTTAGAAAACCTTGGAAGGAAAACAACTGGCCTCAGAGTAATTAAGGGTCACAATCAAGGAAGAAGTGCACTGAAGATAGGCATGGTTATTATGGAGGCCAAGTCATTTTCCATAGTATAAACCTGTGATAATATAAACAACCAAAAGCAGGGCCTCAAGCCAAGTGACACGTGTTAAAACACAAAATTCAAATGAGTGAATTTGAAGATCAAATTGGCTTTATTAAAGGATTCACAAATCGGCAGCATCCCATCTACAAGTAGAGGGGAACTCTAAGGAGTTGTACAGAATGGACGATTTTTACTGGAAAGAGGGTGGGGCAAGAAAGCGATTAGCAAAAGCAAAGGATTGTTACAGACAATTTTGCTTTCCCTGAGGTGAAGTGGAGGGGATCTTATCATGCAAATTACTCCCTCTACCTTTGAGGGCTGGAGAGCGCCCCTGCCAGACTCATTGGAGCCTATCAGAATATTCCTGACTGATTAAGACTGCATTTCTGGGGGAGACTGAAACTGCAGTTAAACTAGGTATTGAGCCCAGATTTGAGAACTTGGCCTAAATGACACCATTTTGGGTCTTTGGTTTTCTTTTTAACACACTGTGAGATGTCCTGAAGGGAAATACTGGGCAGGGAAGGGGAGACAATAGAAGGATTCTTTTCAATAGTTGTTCTTTGTGTACATTTGTTGGTTGTTTTGTGATAAACAGGTACTTGCAAGACTGCTAACCTGAGAACTATTTAGGGGGTAAAGTAGAAGCAGATACTGCTTAGATGTTCTTCTGCCTGGATGCTTTGGGGTCGCACAGTGGAGGGAAGGGAAAGTATGACATGGAATCAGTTAAGTGATACCAACTGAGATGGGGGGGGTTCAGGGACAATAGGGCTTATTGATGGTAAATTCCAGTTAGATGAATTTAGTTTGGACACAGAGTTTGGCACATCTGTTTAAAGCCGAGTAGGGGACATCCTAGCAGACAGTTAGGATTAGAGGTCAGGAGAGTGGTCTGTTTTATTTTGATGAATCATACTCAACTCTGTTCACCTAAATAATTGAAGGTAAACTAGATTTGTTTGGGGTTTGTGGCTTGTTTTATGTGAAGGAGCAGCATAGAAGAGGGAGACGAGATTAACAGATAACTAAATTCTTCATTGGAGTGAGACTGGTCATAGCTCACTCAATAGTGGATAAGAATATATTTAAAAAACACCTATCTCAGTCTAGTGAATGGCATCAGAACCCATGTGATGCCTTTAGATTTGTACTTTGATGGGATAACAATGGTTGTTGGGTTTGAAGGTTTGTTTTCTTGAACTTCTTTACTTTTCAAATGGTCCATTTTATTAACAGAATATCCTACAAAGCTCAGTTATTTCTCTTAAATTTTGAAGACAACGTGTTGGGCTTTGAGATACTTTAATCCTTTTCGGTTTAGCTTTAATCCCTTGTATTCTATGTTCATAGGGATGTTTTTGGTCATTAGCTTCCTGAAAGAGAGAACTTTCCCTGAATCTATTTTATTAAGATTTATTCTAGAGGGTAGATTATTGCCTTTGAAAATGCCTTAGTTCACTACCTAATTTGTCTTTTAAAATGTCTTAGTGTGTGTAAAATAATGTTTTATTCCTATATGGGTAATGCCATCAAGATCACTACTTTAACCCAATTTTCCTGCCCCTTCTTACTCCTATGATTATATTACCATCTAAATACTAAATAGTCTTCTCCTTTTTTTTCTACCTCTAATATTTCTCTACCTAAACTTTGTCGAATACACCCACCCATTTTACTTATGAAATTTGCTCCTACATGGTGTAGCTTACAAACTTTGGAGAAAATATATAATAAGAATCAAATATGAATATCTTAGGATTCTCAGACAACCATGCCATTATCATTGTGTAGCACTGACTAATAATAATAACAGTAATACTGTTATTTATACTTTAATGGCACCTGTTGGCTTACTAATAATGTAATATATTTTACCTTTTCCAGTAAAGCCACCCTATATTTCAAGAGTGTTGATGTCAAGTAAATTTATAGACATACCTAAAATTAAAAGATTTTATTTTTTTCTTCCTGATTTATTTTATTTTTTTTCAGATTTTCTGAATTTAGTTTATTGTCCAAAGTCATGGTTTATATAATCTGATAAGAAATATACCTTAGGGTACTCCATAAAGTGAAAGGACAAGCAAAGTTATTAGTCAAGGAAATATATAATGGTAATGACAATATTTTATTTCTTATCATATTAAAGTCTATCTTTTTTATCTGTTATACCAACATCCAACATCTTACACTGGCTATCTGGGTAAAGTAAATGGCATTATAAAATTTTTTATATAAACATATATAAGAACATTGCTATATATAGTACATATGTTTTCCTTAAAGAATATTTCACATTCTTTATACTATGCCATGTTTTTCATCTTGCTGATAATTACTGCATTAATGCAAAATAAAGTATGCTTACCTAAATTCTGTATCTTCTTTTGAATCATTATTTGAAAATACAGGCACAATTAGAAAACCACACAAAAATTTCTGGAAAGCCAAAGATATTTTTCTACATGACACAGAATGTCTTAATTCTACCATTGTCTTTCAATACTCAGGTGTTTTTTAAAATTATTTATTTATTTGAGAGAGAGAGAAAGAATGGGAAGGTAGAGGGTAAGGGAGAGAGAAACTCTAAGCCAACTCCTAGCTGAGCATGGAGCCCGACTCCATGCGGCTCGATCTCATGACCCTGAAATCATGATCTAAGCCAAAACCAAGAGTTGGGCACTTAATAGAATGTGCCACACAGGCTCCCCCCATGCCTTTTATAATAGAGAATTATTGAGAATTTAGCTATCTAACAGACACTTATTATTTATTTTATTTGACAAGTATCTATATAGCATTTACTCTGTGCCAGTTGCTATTCTAAGTGTTTCTTAAGTATGAGGTTAATAGTTTTATTAGCATATCTATTCTATAGGCAAGGATACTAATGCATAGAGTTTATTTAAGTCATTTGCCCAAGTGCCAAAAAAAGGCATAGTATTTATATAGATATATAAGATGCAAATTAAACTATGCCTGAAAACTGGAAAAAGCTAAATGGAGTGAAGGTTAAACACTTTTGTTCTATGCATTTATATTTATTCCTCTTTAGGCCAATTACCTTATTAACTTACATAATATTTTTAGCATTATAGTGAATTTTTTAAAATTTTATTTTATTATGTTATGTTAGTCACCATACATTACATCATTAGTTTTTGATGTAGTGTTCCATGATTCATTGTTTGTGTATAACACCTAGTGCTCCATGCAGTACGTACCCTCCTTAATACTCATCACCAGGCTAACCCATCCTCCCACCCCCGTCCCCTCTAGAACCCTCAGTTTGTTTCTCAGAGTCCATAGTCTCTCATGGTTCGTCTCCCCCTCTGATTTCCCCCACTTCATTTTTCCCTTCCTACTATCTTCCTTTTTTTTTTTTTTTTTTAACATATGATGTATTATTTGTTTCAGAGGTACAGGTCTGTGATTCATCAGTCTTACACAATTCACAGCACTCACCATAGCACATACCCTCCCCAATGTCTATCAC
>NC_138375.1:32766915-32786848 GCF_054177405.1 Leptonychotes weddellii | reverse complement strand
CAATGGACATCTTGGCTCTTTCCATAGTTTGGCTATTGTGGACATTGCTGCTATAAACATTGGGGTGCATGTACCCCTTTCGATGGCTACATTTGTATCTTTGGGGTAAATACCCAGTAGTACAGTTGCTGGGTTGTAGGGTAGCTCTATTTTCATCTTTTTGAGGAACCTCCATACTGTTTTTCCAGAGTGGCTGCACCAGCTTGCATTCCCACCAACAGTGTAGGAGGGCTACCCTTTCTCCGCTTCCTTACCAACATCTATCGTTTCCTGACTTGTTAATTTTAGCCATTCTGACTGGTGTGAGGTGATATCTCATTGGGGTTTTCATTTGTACTTCCCTGATGCCGAATGATGTTGAGCACTTTTTCATGCGTCTATGGGCCATTTGGTTGTCTTTTTTGGAAAAATGTCTGTTCATGTCTTCTGCCCATTTCTTGATTGGATTATTTGTTCTTTGGGTGTTGAGTTTGATAAGTTTTAATACTCCCCCTATCCCCTTGCTTGGATTCTACCTTCATCATAAATGATAAATGCTCTAGGATCTAATCTCTTGTGTGTTACTCATTTTCTATTTGAAGTTGCTGTAGCCCTCACTATACCTCATATGGAAACATATATATCTGATTTTTCATCTTTTGCCAGCCTTCTAGATTGATTCCCCACTAACCAAGCATGCCACCTCACTATAACAGAATAGAAGATAAAAAGAACCTTTGAATGATTCCATTTTAACCACATAATATACTTCCAGTGATAGCCAAAGCTAAGCCATGGGCATATCAAAGCAACGGTAATCTGCTTAAACCCCGTCTTATGTATACCCGATACACATTTACTCCCATCCTATCTTCTCTCATTTGAAAGATCCAATCCCTCATATTTGCCTTTAATTTATGGCATTCAAGCCTTATCCTTCCCTAAAGAATTTGTTTTGGGATGCTCTTCATGCTCTGTTCACGCTGTGCTAGTCTATGCTTATACAATTCTAGTGTCTTGGGAGTCAGTCCTGAAACCTTTGGGGCCAGCCAAGGAACCTGTAGGTCATGGCAAGAGGATATTTGAATAATGACGTAGAAGTAATGTGCAGGCATTTAAATCATAACCTTTCAGAAATTGTGACATTGACTTCCTTACCTAAAACAGAAGGACTCAAGGTATTTCTAGCCTCTTAGAAAAAGATATGGGAGCAGTTTTTGAGTACGCCATTCTTTGTCTAGATTCTGATTGGAAAATTGGGTACTCTTTTCCCAAACTGCATCTACAGTGTGATCAAAGTTGTCTCACTGAGGCTTACTGCTGCTTCCCTCTCCACTGTCCAGAGAAGCTGGTATCCCAATGCTACCAGGGACAGCACACAGATTGTACACTAGGGAGACTGCTATGCTACACCTTTTCTAGGCAAGCCGGGGGTAGAAATACACATATACCCATATGCGAATACAATAGAAGATTTTGTTAATTTTTGTCACCAGTGCCTAAGGAAACGTGAAGATGGAAGACTATTGACTCATTGGAGCAGATTAATCATTTTAGAACTAGCTGGGGAAAATCTGGCATAAGTCATGGAAGTGATGCACAAGAGAAATTATTAAACTTTGAATGTTTACCTCTTCTCTCTGAGCAGTCCCTACTGACCATGAAATGCATGCTGTTAATTGTTAAGACATTCTCTTGCTTTGCCAGTAAGCCATAGTTGTTTCCTTCCACATCAGAGGAAGTTAAGAAGACATCTATACAATGTGTCTGGAGATGTGCTTTATAGTCTATCAGTTTGTGGAAAATTTAGCATTTTGCCTGAGTAAGATATTATAGGTCAGTCTTCTACAGGAATTGTACTAAGCATTGTGCTCTTCGCAGGAATCACTAATTATTATGCTTCACAACCAAAGTGGTCAGAACTGTATGAGGTGTTGGCATTAGGTAATATTATAACTGAAAATAAGAATTCTACCAAAGTATTCAGGGATACTCCAGTTTGGGTAGCATTTGCCTTTTTATGCTCATATTTTTTTATCATGCATAAACAGACTAAAAATTGCTTTTCTAAAAGTAAACTATATTTCCTCTCAATGCCATAAGTAAATAGCTAGAATATGCTCATTAGCATGGTTTCAAATGGAATCCACTAAAGTTCAAAGGGAACCTGCTTCACATTAATATGTTCTTTGGGTAGTAATATCATGGTTAAATATGGGACAATTGTCCATATATTTTTATTCTGACTTTAAAGAATTAAAATGAGCTCATCAGAAATGGGAATTATGTCTGAATCACCATTTTCCTCGTCTTCCTCTAAGCTGGTAGAATCAAAAGCTAGAAGAAGAGAAAATAAGAAAAAATAAACATTGTTTCAATTTTTTTCTTTCTGTTTTATAGTTTGTTTGCTTATGGATTTCCAAGTCAATCTATATCTGAATTCAGAGATACGGCAGAAACAAGATAGTCTAAGCCTTGAAAATCAATCAATCAATTTCTGTGCTATCCCTCCCTCTCTCTCATTTCACACACACACACACACACTCACACTCAAATGTAATGTGAATGGAGAATTGATTTATCAGAGACAACTGAGATTCCAGGGATTTAACCTTTCTAAATACTAGTAATAAGTGTATTTGGTTTGATTCTATTGATCAAGAAGTTGCTTTTTGCCTCTGTTAAGTGCTATTTGGTATTTGAATTTTCTGTGAAGTTGTACATGAGGTCAGGGAGTCCACACCTTATAAAACCTACATTTGTATAAGGCTTATATGGACTTAGGGAGTCAAAGCAGAATATTCTCTCAGAGCAGTAACTCTGACACAGAAACCTTACATACTAAGAATACACTGAGTACACATCATAGGATAAGAGCTTTAAGTTGGAGTTAGGCTTCTAAAAATAACTGTAAGTGCTCAATCTTTCTGCTTTTTATACAGCAGAGGATTTCCTAGGCTTATCCTGTTAGATTGCATAATCAATACACCAAGTTCTAGCATTACTTATAATTTAAGGCTTTGTTTGTCTGCAATTTAAGGTCATGCCTTTAGAATTAAGTAATATGTGCTGTTGTGACTTGTGTCGTTACTATTTTGCTGTAAATAAGAAGATGAATTTGGGGCACCTGGGTGGCTTAGTTGGTTAAGCATCTGCCTTCGGCTCCAGTTATGATCCTGGAGTCCTGGGATCAAGCCCCACATCGGGCTCCCTGCTGAGCAGGGAGTCTGCTTCTCCCTCTGCCCTTCACCCCACTCATGCTCTCGCTCTCTCTCAAATAAATTTAAAAAAAATAAGAAGATAAATTTAAAAGCATTTTTCTTCTCTTTCTTTCTTTCTCTTTCTTTCTTTCTCTCTCTCTTCCTTCCTTTCTTCCTTCCTTTCTTCTTTCTTTCTTTTTCTTTTTTTTTTTTTAACTTGGGAAGTCCAAGCTGCACCTACTACAAACACACACCAATGGGACTGTGATTGAAGCTGCAGGTTCTATGTTCTGTGACTGCCACATAAACTTACACTCCCCACACTTAGACTGACCTCTTCTGATTTGGAGCAAAGCTATTTTTATTGGTTGAATTGTGCCTCCCAAAAAGATATGTTGAAGTTATAACGCCCAAGCATCTGCCAATGTGACCTTATTTGTAAATAGGATCTTTGCAGATGTAATCAAGTTAAGATGAGGTCATTAGAGGGACCTTAATCCAGCATGACTGTTGTCCTTACAAGAAGAGGAAAACATCGTGTTACAACAGAGGCAGAGATTGGAGTGATGTAGCCGTAAGCCCAGGAATGCCAATAATTACAGCCTCCACCAGAAGTTGGAAGAATCAAAGGAAGTCTGGCTGACTTTGATATCAAAGTTTTAGGCTACAAAACAGTGAGAGAATAAAGGTCTTTGGCTTAAAAAAAAAAAGTATCTCTCTAAACTAACAGGATAATTTTAACCGGTATCGTTTATCTTTTAAACTTGTGATTGAAATAACTTTAGCATAGGGAAATAGTTTTCTATACAGTTTAATTAGCCACTGACCTCATAAGCATGCATTTTTCTGAAATAGGTAACTCCATAGTAATGTTGGGTAATACAGATCATAGTGGATACCCTCATCATTTTACCCAGGTAGAATGTAATCATAATTTGACTTGTAGTATCACTTTCAAAATGGAGATGGTTTAACCCCAAGCCATGGTTGATTTTTTTTCCTCTTAAATACCCATATGTAAGCAGAGTACAGGATAGCAATTATTAAGCAATTACAGCTTAAATTACAGTTGTACTGTGTTTGTATTTGGAAGGTCAGAGACCCAATGGGAAGATACTACTTCTTATCATGAGGCCGTAGGCAAGTTAATGAAACTCTGAATTTCATCCTCCTCAGTAAAATGAAGATAATAAAGGCTGTTCTAGCTACCATAAGGTTGCTGTGATAATCACCAGGTCAAATTAGATTCTTATTGTAAGAGATCTATATAAACCATACTCAATGTTTTTGTTGGTAGTGATATTTCAATTATTATAGTGACAATGCCAAGCTAATGGAAGCAATACTTGCAAGCATGTAAAGACATGAGGGCTTTTTTGTTTTTCAATCCTTAGGCAAACCAGATGAGACCATGGGCAAGTAACAATATTTTCTGACTTTGAAATGTATTGTTCCTTGCATATTAGATTAAAATAGAGTTGGATATCTGAATACACTTATTTGTGTGTGTATTTAGTTAGTTGGTTATTTTAATCACGAAATTGGGGATATTCTTAAACTCCATTTGCCCATTAAAAAGATAGCCTAAAGTTTTGCGCAGATTTCATACAATTCCAACTTTTTATGAGTCTATGAATATAAGTCAGTCTACCATAGGGAAAAAATTGTTTAATGGGTCAACTCTTTTATTTTATTTCACTATTCCTTCTTAACTCTGGTGGCCGAGCCCTGTAGCAAATCAAGGTAGAAAAAAAAAAACAAAATTTATCATACCATCATGCCACTACATGGATATGTTAAATGTTAAGGGAACATTCTACCATTACTAAGGTGGGATTTCAGAATCTGTTACAAGTGAGAGCTTCACTTTTGGAATAATGCAAAAGCTAGTTTTAACTTCAACATCAATAACCAATTACTAAGTAAGTTTCTTGTCAGCTTATACATTTCTTTTCTTTTTTTTTTTTTAAAGATTTTATTTATTTATTTGACAGAGAGAGACACAGCGAGAGAGGGAACACAAGCAGGGGGAGTGGGAGAGGGAGAAGCAGGCTTCCCGCCGAGCAGGGAGCCCGATGTGGGACTCGATCCCAGGACCCTGGGATCATGACCTGAGCTGAAGGCAGTCGCCCAACCAACTGAGCCACCCAGGCGCCCTACATTTCTTTTCTATATGGTTTAAAATTCTCTATAGTTTAGTTATGCTGATCTCTGAACATCAGATTTTAATAAAATTCTTCATGATGTATATGTTTGTAAAGAGATTAGAATTGTACCTGGCAGTAGAAAGTGCTATAAACAAGTTGTTAAATGAAAACACACACATGTACACACACTATTAATAAACTTAGACCCTCATGCAGAGAACTAAGCTGGATAGAAAACACCCAAACACCGTATTATGTATCAGCCCTTTTATATACAGCCACTTTTTGTATCAGCCTTTTATATATAATGCCTTTCATTTAATCTTCATAAGAAGTACATATTCTTTATACATTACACCATCTGTCATACAACTGACATATATGCAGATTATCTAGGATGAAAAACCCAATGCCATGTTTCATATGGTAGTAAACATTTATATAAACCAAAAATTGCATCTGTAATAATTTATGTTCTAATTATTTTTTTAAAGATTTTACTTATTTATTTGAGAAAGAGAGAATGAGAGAGAGAGCATGAGAAGGAGGAGGGTCAGAGGGAGAAGCAGACTCCCTGCTGAGCAGGGAGCCCAATGCAGGACTTGATCCTGGGACTCCAGGATCATGACCTGAGCCGAAGGCAGTCGCTTAACCAACTGAGCCACCCAGGTGCCCTGTTCTAATTATTTTTTAAAAGATTTCTTTGTTTATTTATTTTAGAGAGAGAAAGAGAGTTGGGGGGAGGGGCAGAGGGAAGAGGGAGAGAGAGTCTCAAGGAGACTGCGCTGAGTGCGGAGCCCGTTGCAGCACTCAATCTCACCACCCTGAGATTAGGACCTGAGCCAAAACCAAGAGTCAGATGCTTAATCAACCAGGCCACCCAGGCACCCCTTATGTTCTAATTATTAACACCAACCACCCAAGGGCTACACTCAAGCTGAAAAACTTCTTAACTCCTGCTTCTTTTATGCCCCAGGTGGCTGCTTTCCTTATTAAGAGCAGAAGTTTGAGCCTAGCAAAAAAGGATTACAGTTCTTTGTTTTACTTCAATTTCGCTTTAATTTTAGCAGTTTTTAACACTACCAACATGCTAAAACCTCTAATTAGCAGAGTTAAACTACTTGAGAATGCCACCGAAAGAGATGATCTACTAATTTGAAAATCATCGGTGCAGAGTTGCTTTCCTAAAACCCATACATGAATTTAAGTGCAGATTAAATAATAGCACTGAGGAGAAATGACATCACTCCTTATGTTACTTTGGCCAGGTGTCAGTGAACGCACACAGCATCGTGTAGTGGTTCAGATGGAACCTGCCTCTCTGCCTCACGTGCATCTTCCACATTCTGGAGGATTAAGCCTCAGGCAAGGACCTCCTTCCAGAAGACTTTTCCTATTTAGATACCAGGATAGTTTACTCCATTCCAGGCTTTGGAGATAGGAGGAAAGGAAGAGAACCCTTTGAGCGTTCTTGGCCAATAGGAAATTATTAAAGTGAAGTACGACTATATGACCCAAATATCTTTACTGACCTCAAACTCTCGAGGGGATTTTCCCTCAGAGGTTTTCTCTGATGAAAACCTGAGATAATTTTTCCTCTAAATTCCCTTAAGGTGTAGTAGAGGTTCCCTTTTGCTAGTTGAGATGAAAACATATATTTTAGAGAATTTCTGTGCTATGGTTATGTTCTTAAAATGCTTGAAAATTCTGCATTAGAATTATGAATTTTACTTATATAAATGGTTAGGAAAGATGTGGCTATGACCTTCAGAATGGAGACGGTTTATACTGTAGTTCAGACAGACCTATGATTGAATGTCAGCTTTGGCACTGACAACTGTGTGACTTTGAGCAAGTTTCTTAATTTTTCTAAGCTTTGCATTCCTTACTTGTAAGACAATATCAGATTTCAAGAATTTTATGAGGAACAATGAGTTGATATAACAGCACCTTGCAAGAAGTAAAGTACTCAGTGTATGCTAATCTCTTCCATTGTTCCTTTATATTTATGCATATATATAAAATACGTTTACTGATATTTATACATGCAAAAATATGTAAGATATATTTGTTTATATTTACTTGTCCAAACAAGCAATAAAAATATTTGGTCAAAGCACTAATTATAGAAAAATCACACTTAAAATCTTGAAATATCTGATTTGGGGCCTTTCTATAAGAAGTATTAATGAACCCTTAGTCTAAAAAATTGGGCTAACAGTCCCACCAAATTAAAAAATAACTTATTGATATGCTTAATTTTTATTTTGTCTTATTTATTTATTTATTACTTTTTTTTAGAGAGGGAGTGCAAGTGGGGGAGGGGAAAACAGTGAGGGGAAGAAAGAGAATCTTAAGCAGCACAGAGCCCCATGTGGGGCTCTATCTCACAACCATAAGATCATGACCCAAGCCAAAATCAAGAGTAGGACGCTTCACCGAGTGAGCCACTCAAGCACCCTATGTTTAATTTTTATTTTAAAATAATGCAACCAATGTTAAAAGAAATACGAGAAAAAATATCTGTGATCTCAAGCATCATTAAATTTTAATTTATAAATCTACTTAATGCTGATTTTGTATTTTATCATCATTATTGAAGCAAGAAAACATACACTTAGAATTTGAGGGATTAATTGACCAGGGAACAAGTCTAGAACTTAAAATGACCAAACATCATTCTTTTTATGGCAACAGTAATCTTCTTATGCAGTAATTCTATATTTTATTGCTGAAAACTATTTGAACTCTTCTATAAGGCAAAAGGATTGATGTCAGAGGTGCAAATGTTTGTAAGCAGATCAAAACTGTACAAATAAGAAAAATAAGTACATTTCTCCAACTGAAAAATACATATAATTGTATTTTTTTAAGTGTTATTTCTAGAAACCATGGCATTTAAATTTTTTGGAGATAATACTATCAAGAATACAAATACGTATTTCGAGAATTCAAGAGCTTCTATCATGTGACTTGAAGGGAAATAATTCATTACTTACTAATATATTTAAAAATATAGTGCTAATGTTATAGAACAAGGTTGACAAGTTATGAAATCAAAGCACAGTGTTGGTAGGCTCTTTTTCTTCTTACCTACAGTGGCTTTAATGTTTGTTTTCAAAGCATATTTATGCTGGGGGGAAAGTCTACATCATATATATATATATATATATTTAAAGATTTTATTTATTTATTTGAGAGAGAGAGAATGAGAGAGAGCACATGAGAGGGGTTAGGGTCAGAGGGAGAAGCAGACACCCTGCCGAGCAGGGAGCCCGATGTGGGACTCGATCCAGGAACTCCAGGATCATGACCTGAGCCGAAGGCAGTCGCTTAACCAACTGAGCCACCCAGGCGCCCTACATCATATATTTTTTTAAGAAATATTCTTCCTTGCTGTCTGCATTTTGACTTTACACACAACATAACTGTCAGTCCTTCCCCTGAGTCCCCTTAGGAATTGCATGCACTGTATTTCTACTGAGCAATTCAATTTAGGATGGCCTCATTGAGTTGATCTCCACTTGTCTTCCTACTGATATTATTATTTTACTATGATCTGTAAAGTCACAAATAATGTTTAATTCGACTAAGATAAAGACCTCCTCAAAGATGTTCCTTAAATGTTTCTGTTTGTAATAAACAAATCCAATAATTCTAGGGGACATACTTCAAAGAACAAAAATGCTCAAATGAATACTTAAAAACAATTGTAATTCTGTTTCAATCACTAATCAGTAGAAAGCTTGCTCTTAATATCTATCCATTGTTACCATACTTCAGCCCTGTGAAATTGATGAAGAACAACAGTTTTTACCCTGACTCCATTCTCTTATAGACAGATAAAGTAAGACCATGGCATGTTCAAGTGAACTTACACTTTGGAATTGGTGACCTGTTATTCTACATTTCTTGTGACTTCAGGAAGATTATGCTCAGTTATATTCCTTGTCTTGAGAACTTCTTAATGTATCTTTCTATCTGATTGGCATTGCTGTAACTGATGTAAGTGATAAGTTTATTTGGTGGTTGAAGAAGTAAATTGTAACTGGTCAAAATTTGATATTTTAGCTGTTGATGCATATATTTCTGAGTCAAGTTCTATATTTCCAGTTTTGCTAAGATTTTGCCTACTTAACATATTCATACTTGCATTTGATTTCAAATGATAAAGAAGATTCATTCAGGTATTCAATAATGGAATATTTTGGCCTTCTAAATTAACAAAATTTTAGTTCATACGAAAGACGATGGACTGGAGAAACTTTTGTTTCTGTGGCAGAATATACTACCTGGCTTAGTTTGAGTTTTAATGTCCTAAGTCAGGAGGTCTAGGACACTCTAGAATAAACATTTATTTTCTTTCTTTGCCATAGCCCTTCACCCTGATCCAAATTAACTAACAACATAAACAGTGTGTCAAATAAATGCTTAAAAAATAAGTTAAACTTGGAATATAAACGTAAATTTTTTTTTCTATATGAGAGTTCCCAGATGGAATAATTAAATTTACTTATATATATTCCCGTTAATTGGGCTCAATATGTTTTCCTCAAAAAATAATTAATTTCAGTGATGCCTCAGTGAAGTGATGAATTAAATGAGTGAGCATTTTGAATAATAAAAAAAAATAGTCAGGGGCCCATGGGTGGCTCAGTCAGTTAAGTGTCTGCCTTCAGCTCGGGTCATAATCCCAGGATCCTGGGATTGAGTCCCATATCGGGCTCCTTGCTCAGTGGGGAGTCTGCTTCTCCCTCTGCCTGCCACTCCCCCTGCTTGTGCTTTCTCTCTCTGTCAAATAAATAAAAAAAATCTTTAAAAAATTTTAAAAAAGTCTATAAGGAACAATTTGTTGGTAAATCATTGCCTAAAATGAAAACAAAAGAAACCCAGATTAAATCAGAGTTAACAGGTAACTTATTTGTTTACTTTCAATAGTATTCAAGTTAAATGTAAGTTGGTAATCATATGGTAAAGCAATGGGAGTATATAGTCTCCCATTCATGTTATTATTATTGATGTAGACTAAAATAAAATGAGTCATTTTTTTTAAAAGATGAAAAGAGAACAGCCACATAATAAAAAAAAAAAAAAATGATGTCCTGGGAATGAAAACATTCTTGGACCTTCACCAAACCCTATCAGATCTAGTTTTTCCTTCTTTAGGTCTCGTCTTTGCCTGTTGTTACTTTGCTACATTAAATAAGGGTTGCATGTGAGAGATGAACTGATCAGTTAGTCTTTCAGCCTTAATATTTTGCCTGAAATTATAAATATAATAGGTTTATAAAATCAAGAGTAGTGTCATGTAGTAGCTAATAGTATGGTCTTGAGAACCAGACTGGGTTCAAAACAATGTATCTTCCACTTACAAACTCGTAAACTTGGGCAAGTCACTATGTTCTCTGCCTCCATGTTATCATTTATCAAGTGGTGAGAAGAAAGATATGATGGTAAGATTGATAAATTGATAAATTTGTGAATAAATTGATAAATATCAATTATAAATTATAAAAAATTATAAATAATTGATAAATTTGTAAATAAATAAATATCAGAATAAAGATTGATAAATTTAATGTAATAATTGGTACTTTGAATAGTTTAGAACCATGCATGTTGTTACCATCATACTGTTTTTCAAGGTAACCTTGAAAAATATTTTATATTTTATATTCCAAGTTTAACTTATTTTTTAAGCATTTGTTTGACACGCTGTTTATGTTGTTACTTAACTTATGTGTGTATTTTATTGCCGCAGTCAATCTACCTTTCTGGCTTGAGCTGTTGTAGCTGGGGTTGTAATGGTGGGTGGGGCTGGTGGGGAGGGTTGGAGGGAATAAGGAAGAGGGAGGTAATGGTATAAGATACATTCCTCCACTTGGGATTCTCTCCGCAGCAGCCTCCGAATCACAGGACTGCTGCCTAAATACTGATATTCCACCGAGAGGGCTGGGTTGGCTCTCGTACACACAATGTGCGTAGACACAATTCAATGTCTAAAGAGGATGATTATGGTCTTGTAGAATAACAGAAACGATCCCTACACCTAATCAGTCTCCCCTGAAAAGAAAAGCCTAAATTGCATGAATCTCTCTAAATTTTCCATAACCCCCTGAATTATTCTACCTTCCTTTTTCTTTTACCATGTCATAAAAATCCAATATGCTACATTCTATAGACCTTCTCTTCTCAAAATTATTTATTGTTGTTCTTGTTTTATACTTTATGCTTTTATGCTATTTCAGTTTTCATTTCACCTCCCTTAAATTTATAATAGCTTTTAAACTGACTTCTTTACCTAGTCATTGTTCAATCCATTCTCCACACCAGGATTTCTCAACCTCACCAAGGCTGGCAGTTTGGGCCAGATAATTCTTTGCTGTGGAGGAGCTTCTCTGTGAATTGGAGGTCATTTAGCAGCTTCACTAGGCTCTACCCATTAGATATTAATAGCATTTCCTCCAGGGGCACCTGGAGGCTCAGTCGGTTAAGTGTTGGACTCTTGGTTTCAGCTCAGGTCATGATCTCAGGGTCTTGAAATGGAGCCCCACATAAGGCTCCATGCTCAGCATGAGGTATGCTGGGGATTCTCTCTCTTCCTCTCCTTCTGCTCCTCCCCCTGCTCACATATGCGCTCTCTCTCTCTCAAATAATAAATAAGTAAATCTTTAAAAAAAATAGCACTTCCTCCAGTTATAAAAACCAAAAATTCGACAATATTCCCTGGGTGACAGAATCATCCTCAGTTGAGAACCACTACTCAACAATTCTCCCTGATCAATCTTCTTAAAGCACAAATCAGATTTTATCATTTCCTGCTGAAAAATTTTCCGAGGCTTCCCATACTATACTGAAAAATGTTCTGACCCTTCTGGTGCTGGCCATCCCTGTGTTTTCTAGTGTGTTCCTTATTATGTTTTGTATCTTCTCTATAATTTAGACTGGCTGATCTATGAGCCAGTCTATCTTCAGATAGATAGATAGGCAGGCAGACAGATAGGAATTTTCTGGGTTTGGTGACTGTTCTCACCCATAGTTTCCCCTCAAATACTATGCCTGTCCCATATCCAGCATCATGTATCCACATTTTTACCTTAAAACATGGTCCTGCCCAAATTTCTTCACATGGTAACTCAGAATCTCTGTTGGAATTGAGAAGGGTCTTTGCTTTATATGCATATTAAAATAGATTATAAAGTCACTGTAATTTGAGATGATACCAGCATAGAAAGAGTCAAATAGATTTGTGGAACAAAATATTGAGCCCAGAAACAAACACCCCAATGTATATAGAGACATATATAACAAAGGAAGCATTTGTATGTCACTGGGGACCAGACAGTTCATTAAAAGTTGTATGCAGGCTCAAGAAACAATTCTTTCAGAATGAATGAAAATGTGAACTTTGTTCCACATACCAAAAACCAAAAAAACAAAAACCAAATCTCTTAGGTAAAAGAAGTAAATATAAGTAAATATAAAAATAACATAATCTCCAAAATACTTACATATGTATAATCTCAGATTTAGGGAGATCTTTTTAACTATTACAGAAGATTCAGCAGCTCACGGTGAAATTACAGATTTATTTTCCTACATAAAATAATCAAAATGTTGGGGCACCTGGGTGGCTCAGTTGGTTGAGTGTCCAACTCTCGGTTCGGCTTGGGTCATTATCTCAGGGTCCTGGGATCACCCCATGGTGGGCTTCATGCTTGGCGGGGTGGTTTGCTTGAAGATTCTCTCTCTCCTTCTCCCCCTCCCCGACTCACATATGTTCTCTCTCTAAAATAAATAAATCTTTAAAAAAATAATTAAAATATGTGGCAAATTATATCATTAAAAAAATCAATAGACAAAGAGTAAATTAGGAATAGATATTTAAAGCAAATAGTTAAAGAATTGATATCCAGTCTTCAGATATGTATTACAAATTGATTAAAAAAAAAAAAAGAATTTCACCAGAAATGAGAAAGTTCAGTTGATTAATAAGTACATGAAAACTTTCTCAAATTCCCCAGTCAGAGAAATGTAAATAAAAGTAACAGTGGATTACTATTTCTCACTAGAATAGATGATGAAGTGTATTTTTACTTGGTTTTGGAGAAGTTACAGCCTTGAAACAGTCTGTCAACATATTTTAAAATCAAATTGAAAACTTTATTCTTTGACCCAATAAACACACTTCTGAGAATATATTTGATAGAGATAAAGGTTATATGTACAAAATTGTTTATTACAGAATAGTCTGTAGTGGTAAACACTGGAAAATAATAGAAAAATGGGAAAATTAACTATGACATAATCAACAATGGGTTATTACATAGTTATGTGAACACTAGATTATTTGGAGGAATTTTCCTGTGATAAAAGCTATATGCAGAGAAGTATATATGATATGATCCATTTTTGTAGAAAGAAAGGCCAAGGGCGCCTGGGTGGCTCAGTTGGTTAAGCGACTGCCTTCGGCTCAGGTCATGATCCTGGAGTCCCAGGATCAAGTCCCGCATCGGGCTCCCTGCTCGGCAGGGAGTCTGCTTCTCCCTCTGACCCTCCCCCCTCTCATGCTCTCTCTCTCTCTCATTCTCTCTCTCAAAAAAAAAAAAAAGGCCAAGATGTGTGTGTGTGTGTGTATGTGTGTTTTGTGTGTGCCTAAGGAGATAAATGAAAATGAACATAAACACACATTCTTATACAAAATAGTTTGGCTGTTACATAACTGCATTCCTTTGGGAAATTGAAACTTTCTTCTCCAGCTCCACATACTGCTTCCCCTCAAAAACAAAGGAATAAGCAATACAAAAAATTAAAGTGCAGCCTCCACTGGACACCACATTGGACTTTTGAATTATTCCCATTATATCTAAGTCCATCAAGTTGCCGAAGCAACATGACTATGCCCCTGTATAAGGAAGGGAATCTTGCACTAGATTTAACAGCACAGTCAAAATTTATTTATTCACCCTTTTTTGCAACAACAGTGTTTTCACCTAAAAATATTTAGTGTCGCCACTGAATCATGCAGTTTAGAGTCTAACATGATCAATGAGACATGGCCCACGTCCTAATCTATGAGTAGATGCCAGGCACATGAGAAGATTATCATGTACTGGATGGAAGTCACCATGACAGGGGAATTAGAGTCCTGAGGGAGCCCAGAAGAGATTGAAAGCCAGTCAGAAACAAGCCAAGCTTATTTTCTTTCTATCCATTCTTTGAAAAGATCTTAGGAATTAAAGCCTTTGTTTATTTTGCAATGTGGTTTGCAGTGAATTCATCTTTAGTATATCAGTATATTACTGAGTTGAATTTCATCAATGTGGGGAATGTCATTTTAAATAACATGTACAGTCAAGATTTTTATAGAACACATTCCTTTGTTCATCGAATACTCCATTCCTTGTTCCTGGAACATCTAGAATTTGGGGAACTTTAGGTTTATTCATGAGAATAGTTATATATTTTTGTGTATGAAAAAAAGTGTAAGGAACGAATTTTGTTTATTCATCAAAATGAAAACTTGTTCATGGGTTCATTGTACTATCTGCATAGTATAATATAATATACGAGTAATTTTCTTTTCTTAAAACTGAATCTCATTTTTACACGTGTGTGTGTATATATGGATGGATGGATGGATAGATAGATGGGGCAACATGACCTTATTTTATACATAACAGTGAATTTCAGTTTAAGAAAATTAACTCTTCCAACCAAGTGGGGCTGGTTATTTCTTGTTCACAGCCATATGCAGTTCCAAAGCTTATGAGGTTGGGGCTTTTCAACTTTATCATGTCCTATTTTTAAATCTATAAATTTGATTTTGGAAAACCCTGTTAAAATATGAACAAAAAGATCTATGTATATTCAATATATTTTGAAATAACCTACAATTGGGCACCTGGGTGGCTCAGTCGTTAAGCATCTGCCTTCGGCTCAGGTCATGATCCTGGGGTCCTGGGATCGAGCCCCGCATCGGGCTCCCTGCTCCGCGGGAAGCCTGCTTCTCCCTCTCCCCCTCCCCCTGCTTGTGTCCCCTCTCTCGCTGTGTCTCTCTGTCAAATAAATAAAATCTTTAAAAATAAATAAATAAATAAAATAACCTACAATTTCCTGATAATTTAAGAGTTCGTTTGACAAAGGCAGAGATGGCTTCATGGGTGTGGGGTATGAACTCATAGTTGCAGAGGGACCCACTTCCAGGAGGACCCTGTGCTTGTTATAAAGCTCAGCTGCTGCTATCTTCACATTCCTAGTAATTTTATCCGTGAAGTTATGTTTTGTAAGTGAAGTCCCCTGGGACAGTGGGGCATGAACGTGAGCAGCCGCTCTGCACACACAGGTTCAGGCCTGTAGGCACAGTAGGCAACACAGAAGCCAAGCACTTGGCCTGACAGCCAGGGGCGGTACAAATGCATGCCTCAGCAGTCTGAAATGCTGTGTCCCCCGTGTGCCTGAGCCAGAACTGGGCCAGAACGCCAGTGGCCACATCAACCCCCAAAGCAACAGCAGTGACTGTGGGGGGCAGGAGTGACTTCCCCAGGCCAGCAGGGACAGGAATCTTGGTGAGAGAGCAGCTGACTCTCAGTCCCAGGATCCTGTCCCTGCAGTATCTACACAGATATTGAATTTTCTGCCTCAATTCCAAGATAATACTTGGGGACCTCTGATGGTAAACTTTGTCAATAAATTATTACAAAACAGGGAGGACACATGGATATTGCATAACAATAGAATATAATATATATTATAATTATAATAATATATTATTTTATAATATAATATTATAATATATTATAATACTTATAATATTGTATAGCATATCAGGGTGTTATTAGAATTCTTCACGGTTTATAATGTCCAGTTTTGAAAACTCCTGCAACATTGCAAAGCAAATATCCACCAGCCTAGAAATACAGATTAAATTTAAAGATCATCACATTTGATGAAAAAATAACACTATTTTCGTATGAAACTTTAAATGAGCCAATGATTAACAAAGAAGACAATTTTTAATTAAATTTTCCTTGTAATAGAAAATAAAGGAATAAAATACATAAATAGGCATTTTGGATTATAGGCAAATCATGAAACTACTTTTGGTTTCGTGCACAACCTCAGCAAGTTACAGGAAATGTCAGAGGAAATATTAAAATGTCAATGCATACATTTACATTCAACATTAAATTCAATATACAGTGTAAAGGATCTTTGTTGTGATGGAATTGTTCTGTATCTTCACTGTGGTGATGAATACATAAACTTATACATGTGATAAAATTGCATAAAACTAACTACACACCCAAATGAGTACCAGTAAATTGGTAAAATATGAATGAGATCAGTGGATTGTACCCATGTCAATTTCCTGGTTGTAACATTTACAACATCCTCAGG
Organism: Leptonychotes weddellii; assembly: GCF_054177405.1. Classification (NCBI taxonomy): domain Eukaryota; kingdom Metazoa; phylum Chordata; class Mammalia; order Carnivora; family Phocidae; genus Leptonychotes; species Leptonychotes weddellii. Next base: position 32,770,122 of record NC_138375.1, on the reverse strand, counting down.
ATGTTACCATTTGGGATAAAAGGTGCATGGGTTCTCTATTATTTCTTATAATTTGCATGTTAATCTACAGTTATCTTAAAATAAAAAGTTTAATTAAAAAATCACATTCATGAAACTAATTTGTATGAACAATGAAATCTTCATTGAAAAATTGTTCCATTAGAATCATCAGCTCCAAATGTACTAAAATTTGTATGTTAAATCAGAAATTTATCTCAATGTTGTCCCAATGTATAAAATACTCTTAATAGCCCTAGTAATAGTTGCATCAACAGAAAGATCTTCTTTAAAATTTCTCAAAAACTATCAGAAATTATTTATAATCTTGCATTAGCCAAAACAAATGATGTAACTTACAATTATATAATTGAAAATGAAATTGCTAAATGTATCAATTTTGAAGACCTAAGGAATGAATTTGCAGAAAATTAAGCCAGAAAAATTATATGATCAATCAATATACCACAATAATACAGTTTTTCTGTTTATTGTATTATATATAATTGACACAAAAATGTTATTCTTTGAAATTTATAAATTTCTGTTGTTACTCATCTACCACTATTACTATTATAAGTAATAAAATATTTTTAAAGGGAAAAAATTATGTATTATTATCTTTAACAGCACTTTTTTCCCCTACATTTTGAATGAAAGGGCCCCAAATTTTCATTTTGCACAGGGCCTTATAAATTATGAAAGTCTTGGGCCATGAGGTTTGATACAAACTGATCCTAAGAATCCTTTAAGTTTTATCAAAGGGTAGATATATTGAATAGCTTATTTTTGTAGAATTGAGCTTGGAATAAATTTTTGAAAGGACTCAGAAATTGCATGCAATAACTATTCTCAGAAGTCAGCTTCTTTTTGTCGAGAGGGTTTGCCAAGATATTATTTTGCTTATTTTATTATATTATTTTATAAAAAGCCAACAAGATTCATCCATCATCAGTCCTGACATTTGAATTCTCACTTACATTACTCTGAGAGAGGGCTTCAAGGAAGTCTTTCCATTTATCAGAACTGCATTTCCAAAATATGTTTATTTTTCATTTAAGAAATATAGAATTAAGGACTATGCAAATATTTCGATTTGGATTTTCTAAAATCTAAACATCATAGTTTTGATAAAAATTCTTATACTTAGGCTCATTGGCTTCACATTTACCTGCAACGTTTCTCAGCTTGCAAATACATTGCTAGAAAATGACTAGATTGCCTAGAAACTTTGGAGTGAGCCCATCAGCATTCATTCTTGGCATTTTTATATGACAGTCACACCACTGTCCCAAAAGAAATTTTTGTTTTAAAAACAACAAACCTAAAACTGATGTTTGGGATGCACATATATTAACAGTAGATTATTTCTGTTTCCTAGCGGTAGGCAAGCCTTGAAAAACATCAAGTCATTTGGGTAGTGATGAAGAAGTATCTGTGTAAATGTTCCATTACGAGGATGTTTCTCCATACTCATTCTCTAATGTTTTTCTGTACAGGTCACATTCACTTTTTATTCCACAATTGTGATGGCTCAGCCTGTTTTCTTTTTCCTCTTTGGTTCCAGAATGACTCGTGGGGAAAGCAGTATTCATATGCACTCTTCAAAGCTATGAGTCACATGCTGTGCATCGGGTATGGAGCCCAGGCCCCGGTCAGCATGTCGGACCTCTGGATTACCATGCTGAGCATGATCGTTGGGGCAACTTGCTATGCCATGTTTGTCGGCCATGCCACAGCTTTAATCCAGTCTTTGGATTCCTCCAGGCGGCAGTATCAAGAGAAGGTAATTTGTTTTGTTGCTAATATCTTCAACCAGCTAGTTTGCAAATCTAACTAATAGTGTTCAAGGTACCTAAACTATCGTTCTATCAAAAATATAATGAAATAAAACGTATAAAGCAGGAAAACGCAATCTTTGATATTTTGCGGTTTCTTCAAGATGCTTGTCATAGCTGTCATTTGTTTCCCATTTCTTTCCTGAATAGCCCTTTTTTAAAAAATCTGAATTTACATTCACAGAAAAAATAGTTATGTGTTTGAGAATACAGGAAGCTGATTTAAAGTATTACCATCGATCATGTTCTATCATATTTCAACAGGTAAAATAGTATGCAGCCTTCTCTAGTATATGTTAGGAAAATATGTTAGAGATTCAATGGAACTAGGCAGCCATTGCGCATGTCCCTCTGTGTTTCTCTGCATTATGATCATAATTTATATTAAAATCCATATGCTTTGCTGAACATATGTTTCTCTTCTATCTAGATAAGTCATCACACCCTCTAGTCTTAAAAATGCATATTAACAGCTGCTATCATGCATTCTTATGCATGACGTGTTTAATTAAAATGATTGCTGCTCTAAACTATTCTCAAAACAGAGAGAAAAAGTAAATATATGCAATGATATATTCATTGGATTCTTTTTTCATATGCAGAGTTATTTTGTCTGGGGCTAAGCCCTGGGTAATCGGACAGTACATGTATATTTGACCAAACATTAACTTTCCGACAGATAAATAAGAATATTTCATAACTGAAGGAAGGATTTATAATGTAGAAATTTAGTTGTACACCTTGCCAAAGAGGATGTCTGAAAGTAATGATTAAAATAGTTCTAGAATACTTCTCCGAGTGAGTGATAACAGGCTAGACTCATAAATACCTACAAAATAGCCAAAGATTGTTTCAGTTGTTGCTTTATTCACAAGTTTTCAACACTATAATCACGCAATAGGAGAAAAGGAACCCAGATTCTTTATTTCCCTTGATGTAATTACACTGCCACCAACTATTGCAATGAGCAAGTTGGTATTTTATTACCAAAGTAATGAAAAGATGAACCACCAAAATTGCTTCGAGGTACATTTTAAAATAAAGCCTTCAATTAAATTAGAAAGAACAAAGCACACAGTAAGAGAGGAGACTTTATACAATGTTGACTTTGACTGAAAACTATATACTCAAAGGAATTTGGGCTCACTTTATGGGGATTTAAGATAAGACTACAAAAAGGTATATGTTTCTATTATATACTGTTTTTTCTTTTCCAGTTGACATTGCCTTTTTTAAAAAAATTTTATTATGTTATGTTAATCACCATACATTACATCATTAGTTTTGGATGTAGTGTTCCATGATTCATTGTTTGTGCATAACACCCAGTGCTCCATGCAGAACGTGCCCTCCTCAGTACCCACCACCAGGC
>NC_138375.1:32707740-32766415 GCF_054177405.1 Leptonychotes weddellii | reverse complement strand
GCATAGATATTTACAATTGTTAGATCTTCTTGTTGGATAGACCCTTTAAGTAGGATATAGTGTCCTTCCTCATCTCTTAGTACAGTCTTTGGTTTAAAATCTAATTTGTCTGATATAAGGATTGCCACCCCAGCTTTCTTTTGGTGTCCATTAGCATGGTAAATGGTTTTCCACCTCCTCACTTTCAATCTGGGAGTGTCTTTGGGTCTAAAATGAGTCTCTTGCAGACAGCATATTGATGGGTCTTGTTTTTTTATCCAATCTGATAGCCTATGTCTTTTGATTGGGGAATTTAGCCCATTTACATTCAGGATTCCTATTGAAAGATATGAATTTAGTGCCATTGTATTGCCTGTAAGGTGATTGTTACTGTATATTGTCTGTGTTCCTTTCTGGTCTATGTTACTTTTAGCCATACACTAGAGATTTAGGGTATATTTTGGTCTGTTAGAAGAAACTGTATCCCAAAATTTTAAAGAGAGAATAACTTAATATACACCAAAAATAAGGTTAACTACTATGAAGGGACAGAATATGATTCTAAAAATGAAAAATAAAAAAGATTTTTAAAAAAGTCATTGCTAAGATGGTTAAAAAGGGGAGAAAAGAAAAATTCAAAAAAAAATTTAAAAAAATTAACTTTGGAAGACTAAAGAATCAGGGAGAAAAAAGCCATGAATTCTATGTGCTGTATTCCCCTAGTGCTGGAGTTCTGCTGTTCTCATCGATCAGTAAACTTGGTCTTGGCTGGCTGTTCTTGCTGACCTTCTGGGGGAGGAGCCTGTTGCCATGGTTCCCAAATGTCTTTGCCAGAGGCGGAAATGCCCGGCCCTTGCCGGGTCGGGCTAAGTAATCTGCTGGGTTTTGCTCTCAGGAGCTTTTGTTCCCTGCATGCTTTCTGCACAGCTTTGGAGGACGAGAGTGAAATGGCAGCCTCCCAATCTCCACCCTGGAGGAGCCAAGAACTCGGGGCCCCACTCCTCAGTGGACCGCCAGAGAAAAGCAGTCAGTCACTCCCGTCTCCCCGGTCTCCGGCTGCACTCCGTGCTCACCCGGCCCTTGACCGAGCGTTTCTGTCTCTGGCCCACAACCCCGTGTGGAGTCTCCAAACCCAGCAGATCCCTGCAGTGCACTCCCATGCCGCTCCTCCCAGAGGAGGAAGGGCAGTCTCCCTGGATCTGACGCTTGTTGGGTCCCTGCTGGAGGAGCAGTGGCCTGACTGTGCCGCTGATCACGGTTTATGGCAACCCTGAGCTGAGAGCCCATGCCCCGGCTCCGTCTCTGCAGCCGGCTTCCCCGCTCCGATACCTGGGAGCTCTGCTGCACTCAGGCACCCCCAGGCTTTCTGTGACCCCAAGGGTCCTGAGACCACACTGTCCCAGCGAGGGTTCCACCCCCCACTTAGCCACTGGAACAACGTCCCTCAGTAGAGCTGACTTCTAAAAGTTCCTATTTTGTGATCTGCTGCTCTATCACTTGCCGGTAGCAGCTGACGGAGGCTCCCTCCCCCCACCATCTAGCTTCCTGAATATGGCCTCGGATTCACTTCTCTGCACGTCCTACCTTCCAGAAGGTGGTCGCTTTTCTGTTTAGAGAGTTGCTGCTATTCTTTTCTTCGATCTCCTGTTGAGTTCTTAGGTATTCAGATGGTTTGATCCCTATCTACCTGAATTCCTGGGACCAGACAAAATTTAGGTCTCCTACTCCTCTGCCATCTTGCTCCTCCCCCTGACATTGCTTTAAAAAAAAAAAAAAGCTCTTTTCCCATCTGTTTTTTGTCTGTATCATTGGTACATATTTTTCTTAAAAACAAACACATCTTCAATTTCCAGTGTTGCATTTCTTACCATTGTATTGCATAATAAGTGAATTCACTGTTTTTATGTTCTTTTTTTTTTTTTTTTTTTTTTAATTTATTTATTTGAGACAGAGAGAATGAGAGAGAGAGAGCACATGAGAGGGGGGAGGGTCAGAGGCAGAAGCAGGCTCCCTGCTCCGCGGGGAGCCTGCTTCTCCCTCTCCCTTTGCCTCTCTCTCTCTCTCTCTATCTCTCATGAATAAATAAATAAAATCTTTAAAAAAAAAAACCTGCTTTATAAGCCAAGTATAACTTGGAGATCCAATTTATTCAACTATGCAGTCATAGGCTTTTATAAGCAAAGATACTATGATGCCTGCAATATTTCAAGTCATCATGTTCTTGATATTACAAAGGGCTTTAACAGAAGGCAAGGATACTGAGGTAATCTTTTACTTTCTGACATATGGAGCAATCTAATCAGAAAGAGCTGATTATAAGTGTATATATATATATATGGATTTCCTTATTCTGGATGTTTCATATAAATGCAGTTGTACAGTATATGACCTTTCAAGCGTTTTCAAGGTTCATCCAAATTGTATCATGTCAGTGCTTAATTACTTTTTTTGGCTCATTAATATCCCATTGTATGGATATATTGCATTTTGTTTATCCATTCATCAGTTGATGGATGTTTGAGTTGTTTCCTCCTTTGGCTATCAGGAATAGAGCTGCTCTTAACATTTGAGTACAAGTATAATTTGAGTATCTGTTTTCATTTCTTTTATTTTTTTTATTTTTTTAAAGATTTTATTTATTTATTTATTCATGAGAGACAGAGCGAGAGAGAAAGGCAGAGGGAGAAGCAGACTCCCAAGCTGCAGGGAGCCCGATGCGGGACTTGATCCCAGGACCCTGAGATCATGAACTGAGCAGAAGGCAGACGCTTAACCATCTGAGCCACCCAAGCGCCCTGTTTTCATTTCTTTTAGATATGTACGTAGGAGTGGAATTGCTGGGTCATATAATAATTCCATGTTTAACTTTTTGAGGAACTGCTTTTCTTTTGTAGTTAATATTTACCTTTAGGTGTATTGGAACCATCTGCCATGGATGACTATAAAATTAACATTGATATTGTTTTCACTTCCATATACCCATTAATAACATATTTTTGATGTAAAAGAAGTGAGAGTGCCAGTATATTTTATAGTAGCCATTCAGAATGCACTGGTGTTCAACCCACCTAATCGGACCCAGAATTCACACCTAGACATAACACTCTATTGTCTCTCCATCACTCACCATACTGCTGGGCTCCAGTGAAAGTATTGATCTAATCTAGTCTACTGCACTTGTCTCCTGCAAGTCATCTGGCCCACTGTGTATGTCTGGAATCTGAGTCATTTAATTCTGCCTTCCTAGGGAACATCTGTTCATTTGGGGTCTCCCAACCTGAAGTTGTTCTATCATCCTAAGCAGTAACAGTCGGTCCTCTGATTATGAGATCCTTACCTAAACAATTTACCAATGATAATAATCTGACAGGGCTAGAGTATCATCATCATCATCATCATCATCATCATCTTTCTTAACGAAAAAATTACAGTGATCTTCACAGTGTAGCATTGCAGATTAAACTCTGACTTGAATCACAATGTATGTTGCTGATTTCATGGGTCATCATGTTTTGTGTTCTATGACATTTCAGACAGCCACATTTTCCCCTTCTGTCAGATATGGAGACTTTATAATGTGAGACAGGTGGCATTTAAAATGTGCCTCTCCTGATGCTCTGCTCTGGATTACTAGCAAGCTTCAAACTTTCTATAACTGGTAGACTGAGTAAGCTCAACTTCAGAAATAGCCAAAAGCAATCATATTTTTTGTTTTCAGTTGTCACTTTAAGTTTATTTAGAGAAGGTCATCTTTTCTGAACAAATAAAATCCCTCCCCCAGAACTTTTTGGGGCGAGAAGCCGGAAATGAAGAAAGTAGATATATTCCATAGGCTCTCTGCTCTCTCCTGTCATAAGCCTATGACGAGCTGCTGTTTGTCATCAGGGAGAAGACACAAGGAGGGAGGAAATGGAAGGGAAGAGGAAGTTTTAATCACCTGCTACTAGTGTCCTTTGGTGGATATGGCAGATGATTAAGCCTGACGCTTCCTTTATGAGATCCTTTGGGCTCTTCTGGTAACATCCATCGAGTTTCTCTCCTGCACTTCCCTAGATGAGGTCCTGTAAATTGAGTAGTTATCTCCAATCTCTTTCTGCTCTGGGCTTCTTGCTCGGCCAGGTGGTACTCTTGGACAGGACCCAAGATGTAACACTGGCTCCGCTGTATGGCTCAGATCTGGTCCACAGAGAGGCACCCCTGCATCCCTCTCTTAACCCATCCCTCAGTACTCAGCTGCCTCCACCACCAAAGCAATGAGGAGCCTGTGTCTAGCCTTCCTTGGCAAGCATCAGACCCTGTCCACAAGTTATTTATGTGTTCTCATATGTGATTCAAACCCCAGATCCATGCCTCCCAATTATGTGACCTTAGTTCAGAGATCCCCAAGTGATTTTCTTGAAGCTGTACCCCAGGTCAAGTGTTAGAAGGTATAGGGGGCTGGGTAAGGGGCTCATAGCAGAAGAGTCACTCTCTCTGAAGAAATCTGCTCACTAATCCCATCAGGAAAATTCTTACTCTACCCTCTCCACCTCTGTGGAGCTTTGATACCTCCAGGAGTCGTGATCCTTAGATCACCATTTACAATTGTAAACCAGTATACGAGAGACCACTTTATATAGGCTGTTAGTAGTTAAGTTCTAGCGGAGTCAGAGTTATATGCAGATTTTCGACTGTGCTAGGGGGTCAGCACCCTTAACCCCCACTTTATTTCAAGGGCCAATGGTATATATAATTGTTCCCTGGCCAAGTAAGTTTGGAAATGTTGATTGAAAAAATGTATCAAAGTGTGGTTTCTTTGGATAAGTGTGTGCACCCTGAACATTTAACTTATTGTGTTTGCCCTTCATGCCAAACCCCCATGTATTTTAATTGATTAGCGTGCACTTTGGAAAACATCTTTCTAGACAAACTCCCCAAAGTGAGTATTCCATTTTTTTAACTGACCTTGGGTGGTTCCTCTCTTTTCTAGATATGTCTGCAGTTCATCTCATCTTCAGGAAGTGAAACTGTTTTTGATCATCCTATGTCTTTATTCTACTGCAACTTAGTTCTTCTACTTGGGCAGCCCTGGGGAACCTACTACTATTTTTAGACTTGTCATTCTCTTTCCTGTCGTATAATTATGGTAATAGCAGCTTTTAGGTGTGCAGTTTTCCCTCTGTAATAAGCAAGAATTTTAACACAATACATAGTATGAATTTAGAATAAGAAATTTCCCACTCACCTTGGTATACTTGATGTACATGAAAGATTTTTTTTTAAAGACACATTTATTCAGCAAAGACTATTACATTTAGCGGTCAACAGCATGGGTGCAAAAAAAAAAAAAAATCTGCATTTAAAACCCTTTGTTGGGATGCTTTACACTTTCCACAGAACAGAAACTAAAATAACCTGTTATACAATTAGTCACAAATACAGTCCTTGAGTTCTTTGCCCATACACATGAGTACTGTCTAAAACATGTCTTCTTTGTAGCAGCGAGGCCCTGCCACCACTGTGCTTGGCCGAGTTCACAAATCTATTGTAACCTGTAGCTTCCCTGTCACTTCTCTGGCTCTCCTCTCCTGCTAAGCTTTGTTTCCTGGCAGTGATTAGAACCTTCTGCCGCTGCCGTAGCTCCTGCTGCTGCTAGAACCACTATAACCACCTTGGTTTCCTGGTTTGGCAAAGTATTGGCCTCCACCACCATGGGAGCCAGAGCCTCTGCCTCCAAAAATTTCCTCCTTTCATGGCTCCAAAATTTGAAGATTGATTGTTGTAATTGCCACAATCATTATAGCTTCTGCCACCTCCAGAGGTGCTCCAGAGCTGCTTCCATCATTACCAAATCCATTATAGGCATCCCCACTGCCACCATATCCGCCACCACCTCAATAAGCCGTCAAAGCCCCCTCACCCACTGAAGTTTCCTCCACAACCAAAGTTGTCATTCCCATCAAAACCTCCATGACCACCACCAAAGTTTCTGGAACCACTTCGACCTCTTTGGTCGGATGAAGCACTACCCATCTCTTGCTTTCTCTTGCATAGGGCTTTCCTTACCTCACAGTTGTGGCCATTCACAGTGTGGCATCTTTGAATGACAGTCTTGTGTACAGAGTCGTGGTCATCAAATGTTACAAAAATAAAGCCTCTCTTTGTGCCACTTCCTCGGTCAATCATGATTTCAATCACTTCAATTTTCCCGTACGGTTAAAAATAATATCTTAGATGGTGTTCTTCAGTGTCTCCTTTCATGCCACCAACAAAAATCTTTTTCACAGTTAAATGGGCACCAGGTCTTTGAGGATCTTCTCTTGAGACAGCCCTCTTTGGTTCCACAACTCTTCCATCCACCTTGTGTGTGGCCTGGCATTCATGGCTACCTCCACCTCCTCCACAGTGGCATACCTGACAAACCCAAAGCCTCTGGAGCTCTTGGTATTTGGATCTCTCATTACCACACAGTCTGTAAGCACTCTCCATTGTTCAAAATGGCCCCTGAGACTCTCATCGGTTGTTTTAAACCCTCTGACGAAGAGCTTCCACAGGTATTCAGGCTTTTGGGGAGACTCTGACTTAGACATGGCAACAGTGGGAGAGGAGACTTTAATGATGCTTACTCGGCGGCATCCGTGAGCAGAAAGCCGTGAAAGATTTTTAATGTGAAGTTTGAATATGACCAAAGAATCACTTTAATTATATGAGGGAATTATCAAATTGAAATACCTTTATACACTGAATAGCTTCCTGAATCCAGGAAGCAGAGTGTATAAATCCAAGACAGGTGCAGGAATGATTTTTTTTAAATAGACTGTGCTTTCTAATGGTAGAGCACAAGGCAGTGAGCCAGTGCTACTCCAGGCTTCCAAAATTGATTATGTTCTATAAAATTTTTTAAATGTCATATTCTCAATTTAATAATGATAAGAAATTTAAAAGCTAAATTTATCCAAAAGAACAATGATAAAATTTTCTTCATCTCTGCAAGAGTTTATATGATGCTCATTAAAGGCCCTTTGGAAAAAGAAGGTACAGTTTAATATAAGTAGTCTCTCAATCATAGAAGTGAGTTTTAAGTAATCCTGTATGAAACTACATCACATTATATAGTTTTGTGTAATCATACCTAAAACATAATATTCTAAATCTAGTCATTCCAGGCAAATGTTTTTTCTTGGTTTTAGTTAAAAATCCATAGATCCTTATTCTTTCCTCGTAAATGAAGAACTATAATCAGGACTGTCACATTTCTTATTCCATAGAAATCTTTTTTTTCTTTTCTAATCAGTCTAATCTTCCAAATTTGTGTAAGCTAATGGTATGACCAGAGACAAAAAGCTAAGCACCAAGACCTGCTCTCATTTTCAATCCACTCAAATCTCATTTGCAATAAAGCAGATTTCACATCAGTTAGATAAAGTTATTATGGTTAATATAGACATTTTCTTGGTAATATGCCCTTCAAAAATAATTTGAGTAGAGGAAGAATGATGCCAAATCAACTTTTAAACTCTTACAGATCTCTCAACCAAACCTCATTTCCAGCCAAATAATTATTGTTCTCTCAACAAACCAAATGCGTGTGACTTGCTACACCCTTCATCCTACCCTTTTATATATTTTTACCCCTTTCACTGTTTACATAGGTTCTGCCTTTCCCTTTGGAGGGCTGTGACATCTTCTCTGATCATCTCAACCTATAGTAATCTATTTATTGTGTATATTTTATCTGTCAGGAGAGTATAAGCACCATAGTGGGAGCACCTGTTTCTCAGCTATTGTGTCATTCAGCCTTGTACATAGAAACCTCAGTATTATGATGCTGAGGACCCAACAGTACTCAGATGGGACAGTGAGGATTTAGAATGTTTATAGTCCGGCCTTTATTCTAACATAAATAGGACTAACAGTTCATAATTTGAACTTTTCTGAATGCTGCCACTTGAGTATACATGAGCACATCTTTAAAAAATATTTGTTATGTTATTTATTTACTTGTATATAAACATAAAGATATTGCCTCACATGTTATAGCAAGTACTTGCTTATGTATTATACGTACGTATTTAGCTTAAACATACATAAAAACTTAATTTTCAATATGCTTTCCCCTCTGGAATTCTGAGATTTATTTCTCTGTAAATGAAAGGTATATTATCTAAGTGCCTTTCATCGGGGTTGACGCAATTTCTTAGTTTCTGTGTTGATCAGGATTGTGTTCTCCTTTACGACATGATGGAACCCATTGTCTCAAACAGATGGATGGGAGAGTTTATCACTGCTGTCATGTAATTCTGAGTCTTAAAAAAAAACAAAAACAAACTATGACTAGAGCAAAGAGGAACAATTGAGAGTAGTGACTACATAGTTTGTAGGTAATTCTATTACTCAGTTAAAAAGAAAAGAAGAACAGTTACATCCTGCTTTTCAACCTATCTTCATTATCAAGAAATTTAGTCAGTTGAGCTGCTAATTTGATTGATTTTGTAAGCTATGATAGTATTTGTCTTCAGAAAAGCTAAGAGTCTTTGAAGTTATAATGATCTGGACCTTGGAATGTCAAATTGACCCAATGCTTAAATTAAAAATGGCTTGATGCCTTCATTTTGATTAGGAACATTTTGGGGGGGAGATGTAGCTCTAAAATCCATGTGCATTCAGCAAAATGTTTCACTTGCTTTTCTTCCTTATTCGTAAAAGGTTTCTTCCTTCCTTTACAAATGAGAATGCCATGAGCACAACTCCCACATGGTTCCTTAATTAGTCAGAAAGATTTCCAATTCCGCTATACCATATATTTTTGCTTCCCAGGAGCTGAATTTTACGTACTCTGGTATGTTAAAGTGGTAGTACTGCCAAATGTTCTCAGGCCAAGGAGATCCTACGACTGGGACTATCTTCGAGATTTTCTCCTAGAAAAACAGCAGTGCAGTAGCCCTTGGGTTAGCTTCATGTGGCCACTTGAGCTGCTAACAAATCAGGCTGCTGGCAGAATGATGATACTTTACATTTTCAGCTGAGAAAAAATTTTCTTACATTAACTAAGTACTGTAATAAAGATCAGGACAGGTAAAGGGAGGGAGTTTGAGGCTGTTAATTTAACAAAAGTGAAAAATAGAACTTTGCCAATTCTATATCTCTCATACCACTGATTTTTGACCAATCTTTGTATTTTAATATATCCCACTGGGAGATATGGTATCCCTTTTCACTCAGTGATACTTTCTGTAACAATATTCTATGTGATAGGCTAAAATTTCCCATATCTTTATTGTTAGTATTCATGGTTTCAGGACTGTACAAAGTGGTAAAAATTGGTTCTCAGCAATACTTCATTTAATTCTTTGCCATTTACATTTATCATTTATAGCTCATCTGACAGCTTCTTGTAATAGCTCTAAAGTAGAGTTGCATTTTCTACCATTCTTCTTCTTTGATTGATCTGTTGACTTAATTTTTTAGAAATATTTGAATTTTCATTTGAATGTACTCCCTGAAGTTCGCTTTCAAGTGTTTTGCTGTATTGTATTTCTGCCCCTTCCATATCATAAGACATAAATACACTATTAAGCACTTTCACAGGGCGGAAGCTTGGTCACCAGGGATCCACTAATCTGACAAGAACGCACATGGATAAGAATTACTGAATGTTACTTGTATTTGCTTAGTCAGGTCATTGGGAACAATTTGAAATGGGCCTTAAAGAATGCAGGGGAAATCAGCAGGCAGAGATAGTCACTATGAGAAAAATGTCTCTCAGAGAAAAGCCCTAATTTCGAGAAGACTCCTGGCAGACAGGAATAAAATGTGCAAAAGCCCAGAGGTGGGAATGTGTGGGAATATTGAATTGTCTAATTTGAGTAAAGCAATAACTATCTTGCTGGGGAAACTAAAATCAGATTGGGTTATAGTCCACCTACAATAGTTTTGAATGTGGGGATGATGAGATTATACATTGGGAAAAGGATATCCACAGCAAATTTTAGCAATGGGATATAGTAATTGAAGCTGTCTTATAGGAAAACAAATCACAGCAGTGCGTGAGATATGGTGTACTCTTAACCTAGATTGTAACGTTCCAAGATCAAATAGATCACTACATAAATGCTTACTGATAGATTAACACACCATGTTAAACAAGAACAGGAATTGTAAGTAGATAGGGACACTCTGGTTAATAAAACCACTGGAAATGGCATTCTTTTATAAGGAATCATGATCCAAATAGTCTTCAGAGATAGATGTTACATGAGTCAGATCTCAAATAATCCATTTTTTATCCATTCAATGCATATTTATTAAACACTTACTATGTGTCAGGTCTGGTACTAGATGCTAGGCACACAATGTGAGCAAATAAATATGGTACTTTCCCTCACCAAGCCTCTTGTAATACAGTGGGTGGGAGAGGGAGGAACATGACACCCAGAAACAAGATTCATAGAAAGCAGTCAGTTATTATAAAAATTGTAAAGTGCTATGAAGGGAAATGTAAAGACATGATAAGAGTTTTTAGGACTTTGGCTTGATTCATATGAGATGCAGTGGGGGTGGGAGAGAAGAAAAGATGACACTTAAGAAGAAACCTAAGAATGAGTAGAAGGGAGATAGTGAAGTGAGCAACATGGGGAAAAGCACTGAGATGTGAAAAAGTTTGCCATGATTCAAGAACAGACAGGAAAGTGTGATTAGAGCTGAGAAAAGTGAAATGGTTCTGGATGAGACTGGAGAGCTTAACTTGTGTTAGATTGGGTGGAACCTTATAGGCCTCCTTAACCATGTTGTACTGTAGTGTAACTGCTATGAGAGTCTAGTAAGAATTTGATGCAGAAGAGTTAGATTAGATTAGATTTGAAATTTTTAAAAGAGTGTTCAGTCAACAATGTGTATAATAGATTAAAGGAAAGCAAAAATGGCCAGGTGCTTTTTGGCATTAGGCAAATGGGCTAGTGCTAACTTACAAAGACCCAGGTAGGATTTCAATTTTATCAAGCAAAATATTAAACAAGGTGGAAATATTAAACAGGCAATTCAAGATTGAATGAATACCAATTAGGGCAAATGCTGAACTGCTGTAAAAAGGACATAGACAATTCAGTGACCCAAAGAACTATATGATTTTACTAATAAATGTTGAGAGATGAGAAGCCTGGTGAGTGGGGTGGCACTATTTTAGATGACCATTTTTAATACAGGTTCTTCCAAGTTGTTTCTCCAGTGTCCCCTCGGACAGTGACCCTCAAATTTTAATATGCATCATAATCACCTGGAGAGCTCCTTAATACACATTTGTGGGCCCCACTCCCAAAGTTTCTGATTCATTAGGTCTAGACTGCCTGAGAATTTGCATTTCCAACAAAATTTCAGTTGCTGCTGCTGGTGGTGGTCCAAAGACCACCCTTTGAGAACCACTGTCCTAGAATATTGTTCTTATATGTGTGTTTTAAGCTGTGCCATGGACATGTCTGTCTCCTAGCTCATGACAGGGAAGGAAACATGGAGAACATGCATCACTTTACTCACTGCATTCATGAGAACTTAGTTATGTTCTGCTCAAGGAGGCTGAGAAATGTAGTCTAGCTGGGCAGCTCTGTGACTAGCTAACAACTCTATACATATGGAAAAGGCAAAGGACAGACTTCGGTGGGAGTCTTGTTATTTCTGCTATAAATTCTACAGCAAAAAATTAGGCAGAAAAATGTTTGAGGTTTTCTAGGAAAGTGATACACTTTGGATGGGTCATGGAGTACTTGAAAAACAGTGGTGGATATGAGACCTACAGTCATTTGTATTTGGTTTGGTAGGCAATGGAGAGCCATAGAGACTTTGAGTTATATGGCCTGACCCTACAAGAAGATAGACAATAGAGAATAGGGAGATATACAGAGCAAGAAGTGATGAAGGAATAAAATGGAGGGAAGAACTTATGTCTTCCATTGAGCCATCTGTTAGTAAACTTGGAATGCATTACCTAGAATGCTTTTTATGTACTCTGTCTTATCTATCAGGGATAAAAGTGTCTTTAAATAAAACATTAGTGGAATGTATACTCTTTATTAACAAAGATACCACTATTATAAGAAAAACCTATTATATACTTACATACCAGTAATTTTATTTCCTCAGGCTTTTCAATTATGATCTGATTATTCTGAATCACTAACTTGGATTTTCTGTCATTTTCAATGAAACGAAAAATGTGTTTTGTATAAAACAAAATGATACCAGATTTATCATAAATAGTTTTATAATCCACTCTCTAAAGTCAGAATTTTTTTTCTTTCTGAAGAATATATGAAATGAGATCAAAATTCATGAATTTTGTTGTTTTGCTTAATTTTAATTCCAGTATAGTTAACATACAGTGTTACATTAGTTTCAGGCATACAATATAGTGATTCCACAATTCTATACATTACTCAGTGCTCATCGTGATAATTGTGCTCTTAATCCCTTCACCTATTTAACCTACCCACCCACCCTCCTCCCCTCTGGTAACCATCAGTCCTCTGTAGTAAAGAGTCTGTTTCTTTGTTTATGCGCACGCGCGCATGTATATGTGTGTGTCTTTCTCTTTGCTCCTTTGTTTCTTAAATTCTACATATGAGTGAAATTATATGGTATTTGTCTTTCTCTGACTGACTTATTTCACTTAGCATTATACTCTTCTAGTTCCATCCATGTCAATGCAAATAGCAAGATTTTATTCTTCTTTATGGCTGAATAATATTCCATTAAATTATATTATACACTATATATATAAGTTCTTCTTTACCCATTCATCAATCCATGGACCCTTGGGCTGCTTCCATACTTTGGCTATTGAAAATAGTGCTGCTGTAAACATAGGGATGCATGTATTCCTTTGAATTAGTGTTTTTGTATTCTTTGGGTAAATACCCAATAGTGCAATTGCTGGGTCATAGGGTAGTCTATTTTTAACTTTTTGAGGAAACTCCATACTGTTTTTCACATTGGCTGCACCAGTTTGCATTCCCACCAACAGTGCATGAGGGTTCCTTTTTCTCCACATCCTTGCCAACACTTGTTACTTCTTGTGTTTTTGATTTTAGCCATTCTGACAGGTGTGAGGTGATATCTCATTGCAGTTTTGATTTGCATTTCTCTGATGGTGAGTGATGATGAGCTTCTTTTCATGTGTCTGTTGGCCATCTGTATGTCTTCTTTGTAGAAATGTCTATTCGTGATTTTTGCCCATTTTTTAGTTGTATTACTCATTTTTGGGGTGTTGAGTTTTATAAGTTCTTTATGTATTTTGGATATTAACCCTTTATTAGATATGTCATTTGCAAATATCTTCTCCCACTCTGTAAGTTGCCTTTTAATTTCCTTGATTGTTTCCTTTACTGTGTAGAGCTCTTTATTTTGAAGTTGTCCCAATAGTTCATTATTGCTTTTGTTTCCCTTGTTTCAGGGGACCTATCTAGAAAAAGTTGTATGGCTGATATGAAAGAAGTGATTGCCTGTGTTCCTTTCTAGGATTTTTATGGTTTCAGGTCTCACATTTAGGTCTTTAATCCATTTTCTATTTATTTTTGTGTATTGTGTAAGAAAGTGGTCCAGTTCCATTCTTTTGCTAGTAGCTGTCCAGTTTTCCCAACATCGTTTGTTGAAGGGAGAGTCATTTTCCCTTTGGATATTCTTTCTTGCTTTGTCAAAGATTAATTGACCATATAATTATGGGTTCATTTCTGGGTTTTCTATTCTGTTCCATTGATCTATGTGTCTGTTTTTGTGCCAGTACCATACTATCTTAATCACTACAGCTTTGTAATATAACTTGAAGTCCGAAATTGTGATGCCTCCCACTTTGCTTTTCTTTTTCAAGATTGCTTTGGCTATTTGCGGTCTTTTGTGGCTCCATACAAATTTTAGGATTGTTTGTTCTAGTTCTATGAAAAATGCTGTTGGTATTTTGATAGGGATTGCATTAAATGTGTAGATTGCTTGGGATAGTATAGACGTTTTAACAATATTTGTTCTACCAATCCATGAGCATGGAATGTCTTTCCATTTCTTTGTGTCATCTGTGTTGGTTGTTATATCTCCTGTCTCATGTGTGATTTTATTTATTTGAGTCTTTTCTCTTTTCTTTGTAAGTCTGGCTAGAGGCTTATCAATTTTATTGGTTTTTTAAAGAACCAGCTCCTGGTTTCACTGATCTGTTCTTTTTTTTTTTTTTTAGTTTCTATATCATCTATTTCTGCTCTAATCTCTATTATCACCTTCCTTCTGCTAGTTTTAAGTTTTTAAGTTTCGTTTATTGTTCATTTTCTATCTCCTTTATGTGTAAAGTTAGGTTGCATATTTGAGATTTTTCTTGCTTCTTGAGGTAGGCCTGTATTGCTATAAATTTCCCTCTTAGAACTACTTTTGCTACATCCCAAAGATTTTGGATCATTGTATTTCGTTTTCATTTGTTTCCATGCATTTTTTAATTTATTCTTTTATTTCCTGGTTGACCCATTCATTGTTTAGTAGCATGTTACTTAATCTCTATGTATTAAAAACCTGGTCTTTCCAGGTCTTTTCCTTTTGTGGTTGACTTCTAGTCTCATAGCACTGTGGTCCGAAAAAGTGCATAGTATGATTTTGATCTTCTTGAATTTGTTGAGGCTAGTTTTGAGGCCTAATATGTGATCTATTCTGGAGAATGCTCCATGTGCACTTGAAAAGAATGTGTATTCTGCTGTTTTAGGATGGAATGTTCTGAATTATATGTTAAAACCATTTGTTCCAGTATATCATTCAAAGCCATTATTTCCTTGTTGGTTTTCTGTTTAGATGACTTGTTCATTTATGTAAGTGGGGTGTTAACATCCCCTACTATTATTGTATCACTATCGATTAGTTCCTTTATGTTTGTTATTAACTGTTTTATATATGATTAGTTCCTTTATGTTTGTTATTAACTGTTTTATATATTTGGACGCTCCTATGTTGGGTGCATAAGTATTTACAATTGTTATATCTTCTTATTGGATTGTCCCTTTTATGATTATATAATATCCTTCTTTGTCTCTTGTTGCAGTCTTTGTTTTTTTTTAAGATTTTTATTTATTTATTTGAGAGAGAGAGAGAGAGAGAGAGAGAGAACATGAGAGGGGGAGGGGCAGAGGAAGAAGCAGACTCCCTGCTGAGCAGGGAGCCCAATGTGGGACTTGATCCTGGGACTCCAGGATCATGACCCAAGCCGAAGGCAGTCACTTAACCAACTGAGCCACCCAGGCGCCCTTACAGTCTTTGTTTTAAAGTCTATTCAGTCTGCTCTAAGTATTGCTACTCCGTCATTCTTTTGACATCCATTTGCATGACAGATGTTTCTCCATCCCTTCACTTTCAATCTACAGGTGTCCTTAGTTCTAAAATGAGTCTCCTGGGGCACCTGGGTGGCTCAGTCGGTTAAGCGTCTGCCTTTGGCTTAGGTCACGTCAGGCTCCCTGCTCAGTGGAGGGTTTGCTTCTCCTTCTCCCTCTGCCTGCCTCTCTGCCTACTTGTGCTCTCTCTCTATCTCTCTGTCAAAGAAATAAATAAAATCTTAAAAAAAAATTAAATAAATAAATAAAATGAGTCTTTTGTAGGAAGCATGCAGATGGGTCTTGTTTTTTAATCCATTCTGATGTCCTATGTCTTTTGATTGGAGTGTTTAGTTTATTTACATTCAGAGTAACTATTGATAGATATGTATTTATTGTCATTTTATTACTTGTTTTGTGGTTGTTTCTGAAGATTTTCTCTGATCCTTTCTTGTCTTTCTCTCTTTCATGATTTGTTGGTTTTCTTTAGTATGTCATATCTTTATCCATTTTTCTATCAATGGACACTTGGTCTGCTTCCATACTTTGGTTATTATAAATAATGCTGCAGTAAACATAGGGGTGCATCCCTTTGAATTAGTGTTTTCATATTCTTTGGGTAAATACCCAATAGTGTAATTACTGGATCACATGGTAATTATATTTTTAATTTTTTATTTCCATAGTGACTGCACTGGTTGCATTCCCACCAACAGTGCATGAGAACGCATGAGTTTTGATCTTAGTAGATTGATAATGTGAACTTCAAATACAAATAAGTACTTCTACTATACAAATGAAGCAAGTCTAAACTGCTTTGATGCAAAATGTTTTCAACTTTTTTCTGACTCTACCAATATTTTATTTAAAGGGTACAAACATATATTCAGATGATAATATAAGAAAATGATTATATTTCACATTCACTGCTTCAGCTTTGCCAAGTAAAATTATCTTAGAATAATACATTCAATTTAAAAGATTTCTTGCTGCCCTCCTACTTCACCAAGTTATTATTAAAATTAATGAGCCAAGGGCGCCTGGGTGGCTCAGATGGTTAAGCGTCTGCCTTCGGCTCAGGTCATGATTCCAGGGTCCTGGGATCGAGTCCTGCATCGGGCTCCCTGCTCCGTGGGAAGCCTGCTTCTCCCTCTGCCTCTCTCTCTCTCTCTATCTCTCATGAATAAATAATTAAAATCTTTAAAAAAAAGAAAATATGCTTGTGTCTTAAAAAAAAAAAAAATTAATGAGCCAAAATTTTGAAAGTTGTTTAAGCCATTGGGAAAAAGCCACTATTAAAATACTTAGTATTAGCATATTTGATGAAAAATGATCTTCAACTTCAGTATTGTAGTTTTATTAAGTAATACTTAGAGGGGATGCCAGATGTCTACTAAATGATATAAATAGATTATTTCCACTTTTTTCTCAGTGAGAATAGATTGTTAGTAATAGTGACTCCCTGAATTAAGTTCCCCCTCAAATTTAGTAGAAAAGCAACACATTAGAGGCAGATGCAGAGGTGCTAAAGGTAAATGCATGGAGAGGAAAGAGAAAAAAGGATCCACAGCAAGAACAGAAACAGGAAAATGATAAAAACCATATTCCACAACTAAAAAGTCAGTCCTGTGGTACAATGCAATGTAGAATTGTGCCTTGTCAGCCTGGGTAGCTTTCGACTGATTTAGAGCAGGCTCTGGTTGGAGGACTCTCATCCTGCATCTGGACTCCAATTTATTTTGATCAATTTCTAAAATATATTTTTACTACAATGAGAGTTCCTTCTGTTTTGGTGGCATATGGCAGGCAGATTGTAAAGCTGAGCTGGTCCTAGAGACACAAGAATTTTGGCTCACACATACTTTAAGAGGTGAGGAGGCTCCAAATCACATGACAGCAGTGGCCAGAAAATAATGAACAGTTCATGCTTCCTTCAGTAACAGTGAACAGTCTTAGACACAGCCACATGGGGCTCAGGTAGATGATAATTGTGGAATTTTGTTTTCCAGTTGGCCCAAACTTACTTTTTTAAAAAATTGCATTCACCATTTAAATCCTCCAGATTTTTCATCCAAATTTTTTAGTAGTTAAAACAAACACAAAAATTCTAGATAAAAACACCTTTAAAACACCTTTAAGAGGCGCCTGGGTGGCTCAGTCATTGGGCGTCTGCCTTTGGCTCAGGTCATGATCCCAGAGTCCTGGGATCGAGTCCCATGTTGGGCTCCCTGCTCCGCGGGAATCCTGCTTCTCACTCTCCCACTGCCCCTGCTTGTGTTCCTGCTCTCGCTATCTCTCTCTCTGTCAAATAAATAAATAAAATCTTTAAAAATAAAAATAAAAAATAGGGGCGCCTGGGTGGCTCAGTTGGTTAAGCGACTGCCTTCGGCTCAGGTCATGATCCTGGAGTCCCGGGATCGAGTCCCGCATCGGGCTCCCTGCTCAGCAGGGAGTCTGCTTCTCCCTCTCCCGCTCCCCCCTCTTGTGCTCTTTCTCTCTCTCAAATAAATAAATAAAATCTTTAAAAAAAAATAAAATAAAATAAAAATAAAAATAAAAAATAAATTAAAAAACACCTTTAAAAAGGTGGTAAAGATTACTTAAAATGTCAGGAAATTTTACATTTGATTTGAGGAATTATTCTTCTGAAATATATTTAAATGTTTTGAAAGGGTAAAGGGGTAAGTCTTAATTGTCTGGAAGTTTTCTTTATTGGAACACTGTTTCCTGATTGGATGACTCATTCTTCCTGGCTTCATGGCAATATTACAGCCTCCTAGTCATGCAAGCTACAGGAAGTTGTGTGTTGGAGAAATCACAGATTTTTAAAAATTAAATTTACAAATCAATTCTCTTTTTTTATAAATGATTCAGATGACTAGATTCTAACTTTAATAAATTCATAAAGTATTTTTATGCAATCACAATAATAATCCCTTCTATTAGAGATCTGAAAAATCTAGCATAAATAATGCAATATCACCATATTTTATAGAAATATAAAATATCCCATTTTCCATCTCAGTTTTAGATATTAATAACTGGAGGCTGAATCTATGCAATTTTAAAGAATCATAACAAACAAAATAATCAATATTCGAAGAATGGGTGTGCATGAAGCTCACCTGTAATAGAACATATCTATAAAGACATATCTGCATATTTTAAATCATTGTCCAGATAACTAATGCTGCATAGACAACATTAGCATAAATATTTCCTTAGCTTAAAAGATATTGGATTACACTTTAATATTATTGGTACTGGAAAGAAGGAAGATTTTTCTGTTTAGTATCCTTATTATGATTTTACTCTCAATTAATTCACATTTTAGAGATAAGCCTGTGATCCAGAGCAATTGAATTATATTCCATATTCACACATCAAGCTAGCAGAGTGGCAAAGATACAAAGCAACATTCTGGTTTTCTAACCCAGTGTGCTTTGGAGAGGTGCATAGGTAATTAAAGAGGATAAAATTATCAGGAGTATTTACAGGTCAGCCTTTGCATTTATCTTCTAACCTCCAAAAACAGACCATATATCCAAAGACCCTGTTGTGAGCTAAAACTACTATTCTAAGATTGTTGCATGTGTATAAACAATTTTTTTGAAAAAAGCAGTGATGCTCAAGTCAGAGCAGATTAATTCCATTTTTTCTTGGTTGAGCTCATGTACTTGGTGAGCTAGACTGTAAGTGGGCACTGTATCCGATATAAATAACTTTTCACTAAAAAATTATTTTGCCAGTGCAGTTTAGGTACTTTCAGCTTTATAAATAGTGCATTTACACTTTAAAAAGTCAATTTCCTGATTTTTACTGACAATAAAATAGTATCCCACAGATTTCATATTGTTGCAAAGTTTTTCTTTGACTATATTTAATGGAATATACACACCATTCAGATGTCTCAGGGTTATGAATAGCCCATTACATTCATCAATCAGGTTGGTACACAAACCTTTTCATTTATCTAAAAGAAAATGTGCTTGGCACAGCAAGCAACTTTATAAAACCCCAAGTAATGCAGAGAGATCAAAGGGAAACATGAGGGCGTAATGTGACTGCTAAGCATTTATCATTAAAATCTGCTAACAAACTTGTAGTGCAATTCCTTTTCTGATTGAATAGTTGGAGAAACTGTAGTATAAATGGACTGGAAAATGCATCTCTTGTGCATGACAGCATTTCACTGTTTTAGAATGTCAATAGGTCAGTCAGTGTCATGGGTTTTGCCAGCAACTTTGTACATGTTTCTCTGATGTATAAGTTCAGTTGTTTTTCTGGAGTAAAAGTATGTGGAAATACTACTTTGGTTAGTATTTTTTTTTTTGTATTTTATTATTAAAATGTTGCTGGAAAGTATTAAGTATTTTTAACATTAGCCTGAAATTACCCATTATTTTAAATGAGTGAAAGATACAGTTTTCTTATTTTCTCATGAAATTTGAAAACTTGTAGGTTCTGACATTATGCACTCATGTTTTAAAATATCCTTTGTTTTTCAGAAAAATTAGTACAAAGAGTTACAATAATTTAAAAGAAGGGGCGCCTGGGTGGCTCAGTTGGTTAAGCGACTGCCTTCGGCTCAGGTCATGATCCTGGAGTCCCGGGATCGAGTCCCGCATCGGGCTCCCTGCTCGGCAGGGAGCCTGCTTCTCGCTCTGACCCTCCTCCCTCTCATGCTCTATCTCATTCTCTCTCTCAATAAATAAATAAAATCTTAAAAAAAAAAATCAGTTTTAAAAGAAGACATGGTGGCATTAAATGAAAAAAAATCTAGTGGCATAGTAATGTGGAACAAAGAAGCAGAATATTTGAGTGATAATGTTGGTTCTGATATTTCCAGAATGGTAGGAGGGACACTGTAGGGTCTGTTATTTTCTGTAGAAACTTATCTGACATTCTTATGTCATAGCTTAGATTCGTGCAAGTTCTGAGCAATTCTCCAAGATTTTCAGAAAGATATTAAATTATCGTTAAAGATACCAGGTTTCTTGTGGAATATACCTTATTAATAGGCTTCTGTTCTTCATTTCTGCACCTGCAAATCCTATACTTATTATTAAGAGTCTTGTATAAATTACTGTTAAGAAATCTTGTAAGGAATCTAGCTTTGTTCCCTTGAAAAGAGCTTTGCGGTATCATGACAACTCTCTAATGGAAAACACGGTATGATTCAGAGTAGCTGAAGATAGCTACTAATAATTACTATGCTCACAAGACACTTATCTCGACTGTGCCATTTTCTCTAGAAAAGGAAATAACATTTAATATTTCTAGTTTTACAGAGGGTAAGGGAATTAACCTCACTTTGAACAAGCAACAGGATGTCTTAATCGCTTAGTCCCGGGAGATTTCCTGTATTATTTAAGTAACAAAAAAGATTTTCTTCAGATCCTCTGACACTGAAAGATAATATTACTATATCTATGGTGTATAAAAGAGCTGTAGGTCTAACATTGACACACAATGTACAAGAAATTCATAGGTGTCTTACCAGGCTTCAGGGTCATGAGATCTTAGGCTCATGAATTTTTCTTACTTCTATGGTAAGGCCAGAAAGGGTGATTTTATATTCTTTTTAATTCATAGATCACCAGATAAATATGGCATTTGGTGCATAGTTAGCATGTGGCATATTTCTTACATGAAATGAATAAAAATTAAACGATATCTACGTAATTTGCCTTTGGCCACTGAGATTATGAATTTAGAGTCGCTTTTCTGTCTTAACTTTGGCCAAGGTTCATTTATCTCTTTTCAAATGAGACTCTTAAAAACTGAAACCGGTTATTGCCCATTATTTTTCTTGTTGAAATAATTTTGTCTTATTTTATATGTATAATTATTTTTACTTACATTTTAACACAAATTATGTGAAGAAGAGAGATAGACATTTTACCATTATAATGAAGATTTTTAAATAAAGTATTAACTTAAAATCTGTTAGGTAATATTTTCCAAATTGGTTCAATAAATTTAACTTGTACTTGGAAAAGAATTCAGATAATAAAATAAAACATTTTTATGTGGTTTCAAATACAAAATCTAAAATCATTATATTTTATTTTCAGAAAAAAGTATACTTCTAAGATACACAGTTCAGATACTATGTTAAGTGAATATTTTCATAAGAAATGTTGCAGATTAAGAGGAACATATCATAGAAAAGTGCAGGAGAGAAAAAAAATGCCAATGATCCAACATTGTAAAATTAATCACTGGATGGATGGATGGACAAATGGACATCAGTTACTTAGAGAGACCATTCAAAGAGAGCGGTTCTTAAGCTCCCAGTGAGGGCTGAAGAACATGTTCTCATGTTGCCTTCTTCAGGAGGAAACACATGCTATTGTTCCAAAAGGGAACAATTCTCCATTACTAGGAACATTTTCTAAATGTCTCTTTATATGGTGTTGTTAAGGAAATTGGTGTTCTAGCTTATTAATTATTGCAGTTAACAGGGTTGTCTTAGTCTGTTTGTGCTGCTATAACAAAATGCCATAACAGGGTGGCTTATAAACAACAGAAATTTATTTCTAGCTGTTTCTGGAAGTTGGAAAGTTCGAGATGGAAGCACAGACTGATTTGGAATCTTGTTAGAGTCAGCTTTCTGGTTCATTGAAAGGGGTAAGGGAGCTTTCTTGGTCCACTTTTACAAGGCCATTAATTTTATTCATTCACCCCCCAAAGACCCCATCTCTGAATACCATCACCTCGGGGATTAGGTTTCAACATATGAATTTGGGGGGGACACAAACATTCAAGCTATAGCAAGAGTTATAAAATTTTGGCCCAAGAATTAACTTTTTCAAAGTACAGAGAATAATAAAGCATGGTGAATGGTATGGTAGCCATGGGAATAATGAAAAGGCACCACATTAAGAATTCAGAGACCTGGTTTTATTCCTGACATTTGCTAACTAGATGTGAAACTTGTGTAAATGAATCTGCCATTCTGGGCCTCTTTTCCTCATCTGTGAAATGCGAGGATTGGCAACAATTATCTCTGTGGTGCCCTCCAGCTCTGAATGTCTCCTTCTATGCTAAATATATGTTAATCTCCCTGGGTCGATCCAAAAGGCACTCTAAATGTCTTTTGGGTCATCCTCATAAACATAATTCACAATGTATAATGCTGGTGGGGGAAATAAGGTAAGGAAATCCTCTTTCTTAAAATGATCTGACTTCTTTTCTTCTTAAAAATGACTTTCAGGGCTTATGCTAACAATTATTTTTAATATTAAATAATATTTCTCTATATAGCCCACTTGGGGGATTTTATTCCACTAGCTTTGGATTTATAGCTACAATCTGGTTTGTTATGGCATTGCACATTTATAGTAACACCCAATCACACAGCTACCTGACTTGCAACAATCTCAAGTAGGTTAGTGACAAAGACAGAAATAATAAAGCTAAAACACCCCTGAGTCTTAGGGAAATAAGTACCAATATATAGTTATAAGGAGTGTTTGCATTTCTTGTCTTCTCAAATACTTAACATCTTTTTAACAGTTTTTACTAAAAGTCATTAATTTTGTTCTAAGTTACTTTGAGCAGCAGTCTGACAACTAAGGCTGTAAAGATTAGGTTGCAGGTGATTGTGTGCTAAACAGACCTCTAAAGAATTTGGAAAGTTATAGTTAAAAAATAGATCAGATCACAAAAAAAGGAGCTAGAGAAACACCAATAGCAGTAGGCAGGGCAAATTAGTGAAAAGTCAACAATACTAAACAATGTAGGAGCCTCTAAAATGAGAAGTGACGTTAAGCAGAAGCCCTAGGAAAAAGCAATCTAGAAATATGGAAAAATCCTAGCAGCAAGTTCTATACTATGTATAATATAGAAAATGTTATTCCTAATGATTACCATGAATCATCAAGAACAATTTAAATTATGTTCAGCATGCTCTATTTACCCAGCCATCAAGTAAAGGGTTTGAGAATGATTTAGAATAACAGAATTCTAAAGCTGTTTGAGTTATGGAGTGCAGAGATCTCCAAATTTGAGATCTCTGGGGAGACAAAGAAATATCTTCATGTTCCATTTTCTTTAAAATTTTAGTATTTATATAAATATGTTAATTTTGTACCCTTTCATATTTGAACTTCCTTGGCCACATTTTCACAGATGTCTTTGTCTGTGCCAGTGTAAGAAATTGTTACCAATTAGGTTGGACATAATTTAGGAAACTAATATTTATTTAGCACCACTCTATGCCATATTACACTTAGTCCTTAAAATTCTGTAATTACTGTTTTATTAGAGAAATAAGAGATCAAGGGAGTCAAGTTTCTAGTTCAAGTCTGTGTAACCCAAAAGCAACAGAGCTAAAATTGAATTCAGATCTGTTTGTCTCCAAAGGGAGAGTTCTTTCCACCTATGCTGTCTTCCCTCCTAAAAAAATCTTAAAGGAAGATGTGAATATTGGCATTATCTTCAGTCTATAGACACACTCTTCTTTCTTAAATTTTATAAGACAAGTTCAGAAGTCATTTTTAAATGAACACATTTGTTTTTATCATTAATAATTAACAAATGCACATCTCAACTAATTATGAACTGAAGAATGGAAGCTAGGTTCAAGACAAATGAGAAAAGTGTCAAATTCTTAGAGTTTTTCAGTGATCTTTTATGTCTTTCAATGTATTCATTGTTGGTTTCCACCATTTTCCTTGATATATAGTTATCCATTTTGCTTGAGCACTTTCCTTGATGGGGAGGTTACAACTTCACAAGGCACACACTTATTGTGAATTGTTTTAATTTTGTGAACATCGAGCCTTCTATTAATTTGGCATCTGTCTCTCTAGAACTCCTAGCTATTGTGTCAAGTTCTGCCTGGGACAGCAGAGCATGCTAAGTGAAATGCTCTCCTTCAGTTATTTTCTTTTCTAGGATAGCATTCTTGCTTTTTTCAAGTCTTCATATGACGTATTTTTTCCATATTATAAACTCCTGGTTGTTTTCTTCTTATTTTATACCAGTAGTTCTCAACCTGTGCTAAACATCTAAATCACCTAGAAGTCTTTAAAAAATAATATCAGGAAGTTGCAACAGATTTTTTGCTGGCTTTATTAACAATATGCAACACATAATCCACAGAAAATATAGGCATATGTTCTGTGTATGGAGAACATGGTTCAGAGTCCTGGTCCACAGTGAAATTACTATATGGCCGTAGGCATGTTATTTCCCTCCTGTGACTCTCAATATCTTCATGTAGATATAAACATAATCATATGTTCTCTTACTGCCTCATGTGGTAGTTGGGAAGAACAAATGTTCTGGGTAAACTGTAAATCGTTATAGAAATGTTATCATTATTGGGGTACCTGGGTGGCTCAGTCATTAAGTGTCTGCCTTCGGCTCAGGTCATGATCCCAGGGTCCCAGGATCGAGCCCCACATCTGGCTCCCTGCTCAGTGGGAAGCCTACTTCTCCCTCTCCCGCTCCCCCTGCTTGTGTTCCCTCTCTCGCTGTGTCTCTCTCTGTCAAATAAATAAATAAAATCTTTAAAAAAAATGTTATCATTACTATTAATTATCATCACTCACTAAATTTTAAAAATATGTAGATTGCTTTCTTATCATTTTTATTGTCCAGATGCCTTCTTACTCAATATATGCCCTAACTTCTGCAGCCTTTTCTTACTTTTCTAGCCATGAGATATTCTTGTCCTCTTCATTATTTCTTTAAGTAAATATAAGACAACCACAGAACTTCCCAACAAATAGGCACATTTGTAGAGTGTCAATAAAAACAATAAAAAGGAGAATCCAAGTTATTAAATGTCCCATTTGGCTCAGTTACCACTCTACTGTCCTTTATTTCTTTTATACTGTGTGCACACAAACAATATTTACTCTTAGCATTTTTATGTATTTTGTATTTAGCTAAGAACACTATTCTGCAATCAAAAGAATATTTTGCTAGTCTTTGCTCTGTCACTCACAATCTCTGTGGCCTCATAAAGGTAGAGAAAGTATTTGGAAAAAAATAGAGGTATATGAATGTAATGAATAGTAAATATCAGTTTGTTTTAGGAAGAAACAACTTATAATTATAAAAACCTTCAAAGGCCAAGAAAAATCTATGTGGGTTCTACTATTTAAACATTTGATTTATATTTTTATTTATAATCTCAAATTTCTCTTCCTTTTTCAAAATCTTGATGGCAAAGTGTGAAAGAGATATAAAACAATTTATATATCAACAGGTTTTCTAATCTGAACTATAATATTGTGTTAGAGATGTGCTCAATGTTTTCTGAAGCACTAATAGTGTCTGCATTAGTATAGAAAAAATTAAAGTGCTGGAATATTATTTTTAAGATAGGAAAGTTGGCAGCCTAAATGAGTTTTTCAGTTAACACCTTTATTTTATAGTAGTTTGCTAATCCCAAGTTAATTTTCATTTTCAGGGGTTTTATTCCTTTGTGGGTTTTTCTTTTTATTTGATAATATTTAGGGAAGTGTGTTTGTTATTAATCAAATGTGTGAATAGTTGGTTGTTTCCTATAAAGTTATGTCTCTTTGAAGAACAAAAACATTATTCTGTTTTTCACACTGTAGTATTTTAATATACTCCATTAGCAGTGAAATAGCTACAGTGCTACATTGCTAAAGGAAATATAAATCTCATACTTGTTTCATTTCCCAAGTAAAAAATTAGCTGTGAGTCTGTTTGAATTTCACTCAGTGAGCATAAAATTTGCGTCAGACATTGGGTTCTCTAGCACAGTATATTTTGTTGTTGTTACAAACTTGAAAACTTGATTAAACAAAATTTAGAGCTAAAATTCCATTTCTAGAATTTCTCCTACATCAGCCTTAGCTTAGCATGAATATAGTTAAATTTTGTTATGCTCATGTTCCAGAGTGATGAATTAAGTCAATTGTGAACTTTACCGAGTACAATTAAAGCACAGAGAAATTTAAACACATACATTGGGGTGTTTTAGGGGTATAGACTGAAGCCACATGTCTCAATATGAAAATTTATTTAAAAGTTCAAATTTTACAATATATTCTACAATTTATCTTAATATTATAAGGCTTTAAATTTCTCACCACTGAGGAAAATGGATGATGCGGACAGATATATTTATTCCTGTCTTTTCTGATACTCTTGTACTCTCTCCTATATATCCAGGTTTAAGGGACCAATCAGACTGGAGCTCAGTGAGCAAAAGGGATAGTAATAGGGGAAGTAACAGAAGGCTGGGTCATATATGGCCTTGTGGGCCATTGAAAGATTTCTGCTTCCACTCTAAGACTGGAATACTTGGAAGGTTTTAAATAAAGACATGACATGATCAGACTTACATTTTAAAAGGATAATACTGGTTACTGGGTTGAGCTTAAATTATCAGCAAAGGTAAAGCAAAGAGACCAGTTAAGAAGGCTTTCAAAGTCATCCATGTAAGAGATGATAGTGACCTGGACCAAGTTTGTAAGAGTAGAGATGAATAGGTGAATATATAGGTAATATTCCAGGAATATTACTCAGCAATAAACAGCTAAAGAAAACATCTACTGATATATGCAACAACATGGATGCATCTCAGAAACATCATGCTAAGTGAAAGAATGTGGGATTCAAAAGATTACATATGGTGTTATTCCATTTATGTAGAATTCTAGGAAAGGAAAAACAAGTGACAGATCATTAGTTTCTTGGGACCAAAGGAGAATGAGGGAACATTTTGGAGTGATGGAAATGTTCTAAAATGGGCATGACAGTGATTGTTCATGGAAATGTACATTTAAAGTGTGAATTTTATTTTATGTAAATTATACTTCAATAGAGATGTAAAGAAAAAAATAAGTATATTTGATAAAATTTGCTGACAGCAGTGGCGTATGGAAGAAAGAAATATGGCAAAACCAACCACACTGTTTTTGGTCTCAGCTACTGGTAGAAAGTCATCATGATCTGATTTACAGAGATAAGATCTAATATGGTAAAATGAAGTTTGGGGATAAGATTTCAGCTTTGGATGTGTTAAATGTGAGATCATTATTACACATCCAAGTGAAGGTGCTCATTAGGCAATTGGACATATGAATCTGGATTGAAGGAAGTCAAGTCTGCAGATAGACATTTAGGACTTCTGAGTGTATATATATCACTTAAAGCAGGAAATTTAAAGAACACAGCATTCCCTATTAATGAGTATTGAGGCAGAAGAGAAGAGGAGCACTAAAATAATTTCCAAATTTCTCTATCATTTATCATTTCTATGTAACTGTCTAAAACCCATTGCAATTGCCTAACTAAACTGACTAAACACCTAGCTAAAAGATGCTCATTAGCAATGACTATTGATTGAACATGCCTCCTTGAGATCATCTAACACTGAGAAGAAATGAAAAAAAACAAACTAGTGTCATCATCTTGAAGTGTCCTTTGATTTTGAGAAATTATAACATGAAGCCTTAAAGACTTACCAAATGAAACAGAATTTACTCTTCTCCATTCGGAATAAATTAACAAAAAATCTTACTGATTGTTAGAAACAATGTAAACCTCTGACCCCTTTATGATTGAGTGAAACAGGATTGAAAACTCCTTTGCTTTGCTTTCTCTGCTCACCTGGCTTTGACTGTGGATACTGAGTGACCCATTGCTCCATTTCTTGTACCTACTTCTTTACTTTGCTTGGCCAATAACAGCCAATTCATCACCTGCCTGATACCATATGTGTCTGATAGTACTGACCTTGCAGTAGGTCCCTAATATTTTAGTAAACAGCTACTCTCATTTTCTTTTTCTTTTTTTTTTTTTGAAGATTTTTTTTAAATTTATTTATTTGAGAGAGAGAGAATGAGAGACAGAGAGCATGAGAGGGAGGAGGGTCAGAGGGAGAAGCAGACTCCCCGCCGAGCAGGGAGCCCGATGCGGGACTCGATCCCGGGACTCCAGGATCATGACCTGAGCCGAAGGCAGTCGCCTAACCGACTGAGCCACCCAGGCGCCCCTACTCTCATTTTCTGCTAAGATGTTTCCCTGGCAAACTTGTTTTGTACTGTCTTGCTAAATGGTTCTAACTTTAACAAGGCACCTCTGATTTTATGCCAATTAGATTAGATGTCATTGTCTTTTCTCATGACTTTAGGAAACATAGTGTGGAACTTATGAATTTGGCTTGGTTCTGGAAAGCCAGTCATATTTTAGATCAACCAGTGACTACTAGTTTTTTATCATATTTGAGTTGAGAAACTTTGGATTCTTTTCTTTTTAAATTTCATAACTAGTTTTCTGTAAGTGTCTCCTTTTTTAGGTAATATTATACATAATCAATATGATGCTGGTTTGCTATAAAACTCAAAAAGCAATGTCAATAGATATTAATAAATAATTTCCAGTTCAAATACTATTGTTCAATTTGTATTACATATATAGGTTATATTCAGAAATCCATATTTCTGTATGTTGATATGAATATAACACAAAATACAAACATACAGATATGTATGTTTGTGTGTGTGTCTGTGTATTTTCTTTTGAAATCAATTACCAATACTCACCATTCTTCTAAAGCTTGGTCTTGCTTAAACAAGACCTCTATGCTTTTTCCTATTCTATAGTACTATACTTAGCACTTTCTTCTAATAGCATCTCCTTATTCTCTGGTAGGTATTTAGGTTATTTATTAATTATATAATGTAACTTCCCCATTGGATTAACACAGATATTTAAATTGTTCTGGGATGAGACTGACAACTGATCAGTACTCTGGTCTGAAACATGGATTTTGACTGATTGTGTTTAATAGATGCATGTGCTGCTTCATTACTTCTTAATACCACCTCATGTCAAACTTGATAAGTACTGTAATGACATCAATTTTAATCTTGTTTAATACTGTGCACTTAAAGAAAAATGTGCTTTTAATTTGTGCAGACGGAATGATATTTTTGTTAGAATTTTTCACTTTTAAAAAACAAATCAATCCAAAGGAATGTAAATTTTAAGCACTATAAAAATTCCTTTCTTCATCAAATATGTTGCTTCTCCATGGTAATTTGCTGGTGAGTCATTAATTCATTGTCTTCTTTTAATTATTCTCCAGATGATATTTACTCATAGTAATTGTTCTGTATCCTCAGATATTCAGTTGCTTTAATTTTGGAAAGCCACGGACAGTGAATTAGAAACAGTTGTGTTAAAAACAAACTAGAGAGACTTTCAAAAGTAAATCAAGCTGTTACTAATGCTAAGAAATATTTTGACCAGGAATAATGAAGAAGAATATTGGTGATATTTAAATGATGTCCTTAGTTTCAAATTACTGATCTTTTTAATGCACTTATACAAGGCTTATGTAAATAATTTATCATCCGTCATTAACAGCTTAAAAGACTAGTTGAGGGTGGTAGAAAGAGGATATTGGAAATACACTATTAAAAGAACTATTCGGGGCGCCTGGGTGGCTCAGTCAGTTAAGCATCTACCTTTTCTGCTCAGGTCATGATCTCAGGGTCGTGGAATCGAGCCCCGCGTCTTGGGCTCCCGGCTTAGCAAGAATTTGCTTCTCCCTCTCCCTCTGCCCCTCCCCACCGCTCATGCTGTCTCTCTCTCTCAAATAAATAAATACAATCTTAAAAAAAAAAATAACTGTTCAACTCTTCATTGAAAGGAGTGAATATATCTTCCCAGTGGAGATCCAACATATCTAAATTGCATCTTTTCATTGAAGAATTACATACACACACAACATAGCCTATATGTATGCACACACAAACACACAAACAGGACATACGATGTGGCAACAATCAATGCATCTGATTTTTTTAATTTATACTGTTTTGTTACTTTACATTAACCCACATTATTATTTTGAAAGTTTCAATCATGTGTAGCCTATAAGATTTAAACTTGGTGTGAAATGTAACTTCTAAATTTATGGCTAACAGGCTTTATAGTTTAGGGAACACTTTGTCCTTACCATCTAATTTCTGAAAATTAAATAACATCATTTAAGTTAAAAGTTAATGAACTAAGTTATGAATCTTTCAACTACTTCAAATAAGGCATATTATCCTACTTTGGAAAAAAATGACTAGACAATTTTGTGACAATGAATGGGTATTTGATATTTCACTCCAGTGTATCATTAGAATTAATTTAAAAAAAAGGTTTAAAAGTATAAATATTTTACATATATTTAACTTTATCAAAGAAAAACAGCATTTTTGCTAGTACTTCAAGTAAGTACTTTAAATCTGGTTCCCAATCAAGACTAAATAATATAGTTTTCCCAATAAAAGAGTATTTTAGATCATATATAACTAATCAATTCGGTGAATATTAAGCACCCACTATATGTGAGTCACTGTATTAAAGAGAGAATAGAGATACAATGGTAAGAAGATACTTCAAATTGGTCTAGTAGAGAATACTCATGCCTTTAAGGAGCTTATAGGCTAGCAAAGACTATAGACAATTTAATAAGCAATTATGATAGTGGGAAAAGAGCCAGGGTATGGGTTTGGTGTTATAGGAGCATCTAATCTGATCTAGATTCTTACTACTGTGATTTTCTGATAAGCATCATTGAGGACATTGTTAGAAATGCCAAATCTCAGTTCCAACCCCGACATACTGAATGTGAATCTTTGTGTTAACATGATCACCATATTATTTTAGTGTACATTAAAGTTTGAACCAGGTATCAGAGAAAAATACTTAGAGAAAATAATATTTAAAATTAACTTCAAAAGCATATGGTTAGTTTGTGGAGGATGAAGGTAAACATATGTTGGAAACAGAAATGGTTGTCCTTTAAGCCAGATCTATAGCTGCTGGTTGGATAAAGAAGGTGTGGAGAAAGAAGGGGGATGATGTCAATTTGGGCCATAGTGTCTTTGATGTGCTTTTGAAACATGTTTTAAGAGTAGATACTTAAGGGGAAGAAGGCCATATGAATATGGAGATCAGGAATTAGTTTCCTGCTAGAGCCTTGACTTAGAGATTGGTGGTATATTGACAATAACTGAAGTCATACAAGTAGGAAGGATTGTTAAGGGAAAATATGTAAGGTGAGAAGAAAAAAGGCCTTGGGCATAGTCTTGGAAACACCAACATGTACAGAAGAGACATGAGCAAATAAGACTGCAAAAAGCAGCCAGAAAGGAAAGAAGAGAGCTAGAATATACAGATGGAGAACCAGGGGATAAGGTGTCTTATTTAAGAGGAAAGGATCAATAGTTCTTCTGCTAGAACCTAAGGAAAGGATTTGGTGGTAGATTATTTACTGGGGAGTAATTCCAAGAGGCAAAATGGTGAAGCAGGAAGTGTGAGTGGGGAGAAGGGAAAGCCAATGAACAACTAGAATTGTTTTCCAATGTAGGCAGGTGAGACTTAGTCCTACTGGGATCTTCTGAGAAACCATGTAAAACATACCTTAGAATTCTCTCTCTGAAGAATGGGAAGTGTGGCCATAATCTGTAGAATCAAGTCCCTTTTTGGTTGAATGTTGCCCTGGGAGGAGTTACATACACCCCTCCCTATCCCCAGACTTCCATGTAACTCTACTTTGAGTGGAGCAAGTTTTCTAAGCTTCTCCGCCCT
Organism: Leptonychotes weddellii; assembly: GCF_054177405.1. NCBI lineage: Eukaryota > Metazoa > Chordata > Mammalia > Carnivora > Phocidae > Leptonychotes > Leptonychotes weddellii. The sequence goes on along the minus strand of NC_138375.1, from coordinate 32,734,550 downwards.
GAGGCAGAAAGCCTGAGGCGCACTGTCCACCATAGGTACAGTTGAGGTCAGAGGTGGGCCATTTCACAAGGGCAGAGGGGTTGCATGTTGCATTAATAGTGTCTGTTCCTCATGTTCAGTACTGTTCAGATACTAAATAAGAAAAATCTTTGCAAAGTATCTAAGTATCATGACAATCATTGGAAAATCATGGAAATAAAGAGGAGTATTCATGGAATAGAAGGAATAGAAGCTATAATTAAATGTTTACAATTTTAATGAAATGTACAGTGAGATAATGAATATAAACTACTCATTCAAAAAAATGGTTAAGAAAAGGAAAAGTATAAGGTGGTAGATGGAAGGCTACTTGTGCTCAATTGGGAGTCATTTTTTGAAGACAGGATTGTCATGTAGAGAATAAGAGCACAGACTATAGATCCAGATTGACTCAGTTCTAAACATAGCTTCAACATTAATTAGCTGTGTGACTTTACACAAGTTATTTAAATTCTCTGTGCCTCAGAGTCATAATCTGTAAAGTGAAGATACTGGTAGCAATCTTTTGAGATTTTTGTGATGATTAAATGAGTAAATATAAGTAGTATTTAGTTGAATGACTGGAAAATAATATGCAATATCCAAGGGTTAGATATTATTATTATTATTATTATTATTATTATTATTATTTTAAATGGAGAGGTGAGTATATTTAAATGCTATTTGGCTGGAGTCAATTAGAGAGAGAAGAGGTAATGTTTCTGAGGAGGGATAAAGAAAGGATATTCAAACACAGTTGAAAGATGAGATTCGAATGGGAGAAGACACACTTCCAATTGTCATAAGAGCAAGAAGAGAAGGAAAAAATATTGGTGTCTTTCTAAATGAATTAATAGATATTCTTAAATGGAAGTTTCTATTTCTTTTAGAAATTTTAGGTAAGATCATCTGTGAATGAAAAAAAAATGTTGGGGGAGAGAAATAGGAGTGTTCAGACAGCATAGAATGTTTTAAGTGGTCCACTGAAAAATGAAAAGTGATGAGGCTATCATATATGTCAGTCAGTATTCTTGTTAAATTAAGTATAAAAACCATTTTCCTACACATACACACACACCAAGAAAAACTGTAATAATAAAGATCAAAACCATTTAGATCAGAAAAGGGCTTTTAAAAATATCCAAGCACACATTTTAACTCTATTATAATAATTATAGTGACTTTCAATTTCTAGTAATCATCTATCCCCTTGACTTTTATTCTGTAATTACTAAAAAATAGTATTTGTAATAATGTTTCATATGAACAATTTACTTTGTAATTAAGTGCTTTCTTCTAAATGCTAAATACAATGAACTTTCATTATTATTATTGTTATTATTAATTACTTGATCAGTTAAGTCTTAAACAGTGTTACAGTGACTTTTGGAAAACTTTTGAGAATCTGTCCATTTTTAAACCAAACTATAATAAGAACAAGACAGAAAGAATTAACTATGTAGTGTAAACAATTTTTAAGGGTTTTTTTGTTCTTGGTTATTTTTAAATATATGAAAATATAATCCATTGCAAAATATCTGAATGGATAGCACTAAGTTCCATAAGCCAGAGGGCAAGTATATGTTTATATTGGAAGAGATCATTCTGGGTGGAGAAATAATACTTTTTATCTAATAATATTTTCTGTAAGGATTTTAAGATCATCTGGTAGGTTGTAATTGTGATAGTTTTCCAGGCCAAGTAGATACTTATTCTCTACCACAGAAAGCTTTCCCCATATCTTGACAGCTAGAGAATTCACTTTTATAGAGAAACCCATGTTTCATTACCCAGCTTTTCCAAAAAAGATAAAAAAGTGAAGATAAAGTAGAAGTATTTCACTCAAACTTCTGCAGAAAAGATAACTGTACAACCATCTACTTTTCTTCATGTGTGATTTGCTCTTAATTTTTTCCCCATTTACTATATTGGAAATCAAATTAGGTATATTAGGATACTTTTATTATTATATGACTTATTCTGATATAATTATGTTGCTTAAAAGAATTTAAAAAACATGAATCCATTTTTGGGGAAAGGAAACTTTTTCCTACTTCAATTAAAAAAAGAATACTAGTTGTTTATATAAATAAACAATTAATTAGTATTAGTTCAGTGAAAAAGAAGAAAAAACTTCCTCCTCAGTATGTATGAATTGAAGATTTTGCTGTGTTTATAGCATAGTTCTTGAAAATGAGTCAATCCTGCTGTAAATATTTTAGAAATAATGCTTGATAAACTTATTTGCATGTAACCTGGCTATGTGTGTATATATATATAGAGAGAGAGAGATAGATTGGTTTATTTTTAAATGTAGGATCAAAATAGAAACCATGGCTTCAGTTACCATGTAAATAAATGGCAATTTTAAAAATATCGTCTAAAAAAAAAAAGGTAGCTTAGTTATAAATCCAATGATGATTGGCTTAAATATTTTTTACAAAAAGAAAAACGTGATGATTGGGGCACCTGGGAGCCTCAGTCAGTTAAACATCTGATTCTTGATTTCAGCTCAGGTCATGATCTCAGGGTGGTGAGATCAAGCCCCACGTCAGACTCCATGCTGGGTGCCAAGCCTGTTTAAGATTTTCTCTCTCCCTCTCCCTCTGCCCCTCCATCTCTCTCTCTCCCTCTGCCCACCCCCAAAAAAGTGACTGATGATAGATAATCGGTCATTGTGTTTTCCCAACACCATTTGTTGAAAAGACTGTCTTTATTCCATTGGATATTTTTCCTGCTTTATTGAAGATTAGTTGACCATATAGTTGTGGGTCCATTTCTGGGTTCTCTAGTCTGTTCCATTGATCTATGTGTCTGTTTTTGTGCCAGTACCATACTGTCTTGATCAGCTTTGTAATAGAGCTTGAAGTCCAGACTTGCGATGCCTCCAGCTTTGCTTTTCTTTTCAAGATTGCTTTGGTTTTCAGGGTCTTTTGCAGTTCCATACAAATTTTAGGATTGTTTGCTCTAGTTCTGTGAAAAATGCTGTTGGTATTTTGTTAGGGATTGCATTAAATGTGTAGATTGCTTTGGATACTAGAGAAATTTTAACAATGTTTGTCCTTTCAATCCATGAGCATGGAATGCTTTTCCATTTCTTTGTGTCATCTTCAATTTCTTTCATTAGTGTTCTATAATATTAAGAGTAAAGATCTTTTACCTTGTTGATTAGGTTTATTCCTAGGTATCTTATGATATTTGGTGCAACTGTAAATGGGATAGATTCCTTGATTTCTCTTTATGCTGCTTCATTATTGGTGTATAAAAATGCAACAGATTTCTGTACATTGATTTTGTATTGCGGCTGCTGAATTTGTGTATCAGTTATAGCAATTTTTTGATGGGCTTTCTACATAGACGATCATGTTGTCTGTGAATAGTGAAAGTTTGACTTCCTTGCTGACTTGGATGCCTTTTATTCCTTTTTGTTGCCTGATTACTGAGGCTAGGACTTCTAGTACTATGTTAAGTAACTATGGTGGGAGTGGACCTCCTATCATGTTCCTGACAGTAGAGGAAAAGCTCTCAGTTTTTCCCCATTGAGGATGATATTAGCTGTGGGTCTTTCCTACATATACATATATAGCCTTTATGATGTTGAGGTATGTCTCTCTATCCCTACTTTGTTGAGGGTTTTTATGAAGAATGGATGCTGTACTTTGTCAAATGCTTTTTCTGCATCCATATCATTCTTATCCTTTCTTTTATTAATGTGTATCACATTGATTGATTTGTGAATATTGAACCCCCTTTGCAACTCAGGAATAAATCCTACTTGATTGTGGTGAATGATTCTTTTAATGTACTGTTAGATTTGAGATTTTTCTTGCTCCTGGAGGAAGGCCTATATTGCTATATACTGCCCACTATGACCACCTCTGCTGCATCCTAAAGGTTTTGATTGTCATGTTTTCATTTTCATTTGCTTCCATGTATTTTTTTATTTCTTCTTTAATTTTCTGGTTGACCCATTCATTCTTTAGTAGGATGTTCTTTAAATTCCATGTTTTTGTGGTCTTTCCAAATTTTTTCTTGTACTTGACTTCAAGTTTCATGCGTTGTGGTCAGAAAATATGTGTGCTATGATCTCAATCTTTTTGTACTTGCTGAGGGCTGATTTGTGACCTAGTATGTGCTCTATTCTGGAGAATGTCCCATATGCACTTGAATAGAGTGTGTATTCTGCTGTTTTAGGATGGAATGTTCTGAATATATCTGTTAAGTCCATCTGGTCCAGTGTGCCATTCAAAGCCATTATTTCCTTGTTCATTTTGTGCTTAGATGATCTGTCCATTGCTGTAAGTGGGGTGTTAAAGTCCCCTACTATTATTGTATTATTGTATCAATGTTTTCCTCTATGTTTCTTATTAATTGTTTTATATATTTGGGTGTTCCCAAGTTGGGGGCATAAATATTTATAATTGTTAGATCTTCTTGTCAGATAGACCCCTTTATTATGATATAGTGCCTTTCTCCATCTCTTGTTACAGTCTTTGGTTTAAAATCTAGTTTGTCTTATAAAGGTATTGCAACTCTGGCTTTCTTTTGACTTCCATTTGCACAATAAGTGGAAGTGGTTCTCCATACCCTCACTTTCTATCTGCTGGTGTCTTTAGGTCTAAAATGAGTCTCTTATAGGCAGCATATCGATGGGTGCTGTTGTTTTTTATCCGTTCTGACACCTTATGTCTTTTGATTGGAGCATTTTGTCCTTTTACATTCAAGAGTAATAATTATTGATAGATTTGAATTTAGTGCCATTTATTACTTGTTTTATAATTGTTTCTGGTGATGTTCTTTGTTCCTTTCTAGTCTTTGTCACTTTTGATCTTACTTTCTTACTCAAAGAGTCCTTGGAGGTCACCAACCCCTTTAGTTTTTTTTGTCTGGGAAATGTTTTATCTCTCCTTCTATTCTGAATGATAGCCTGCTGAATAGAGTATTCTTGCCTGAATATTTTTCCCATTCAGCACATTGTATATATCATGCCACTGTCTTCCTGTCTGCCAAGTTTCTGTGCAGAGATCTGCTGCTAACTTTATCTGTCTTCCCTTGTAATTGAGGGACTTCTTTTGTCTTGCTGCTTTTAGAATTTTTTCTTTATCTCTATATTTTACAAACTTACCTAAGATATGTCTTGGTGTTCACCTGCTTTTGTTGATTTTGTTGGGAGTTCTCTGTGCCTCCTGGATTTGGATGTCTGTTTCTTTCCCCAGATTATGGACGTTTTCAGCTATAATTTCCTCAAATAAATTTTCTGCCCCCATTTCCTTCTTCTTCTGGTACTCCTATGATATGAATGTTATTATGTTCTATGGAGTCACTGAGTTCTCTATGTCTACATTCATGATCTAATATTTTTCTTTCCTTCTTTTCAGCTTCATTATTTTCCATAATTTTTACTTCTATATAACTGACTCATTCCTCTGCTTCTTCCATCCTTGTGATCATTACATTCTGTTGGTTTTGAATACTGGTTATTGCATTTTTCATTTTGGCCTGTCTAGTTTTTAGGATTTTTTATCTTTGTGATGAGGAACTCCCTGGTGTCTTCTATGCTTTTCTCAAGACCAGTCTGTATCCTTATGATTGTTGGTTTAAATTTTGGATCAGGCGTGTTACTTATATCAGTTTCAATTTGATCCCTGGTCATGACCCTTTCATGTTCTTTCTTTTGGGATGAATTCCTCCATCTTGGCATTTTGTCTAGGTCTCTGTCTTTTTCTCTGTGTTAGGAAAAACTGTTATGTTTTCTGCTTCTGAGAGTAATGGCTTTATAAAATAGAGGTCATATACTGTTCAGGGCCTGGCACTTCAGAAGTGTCTCTGGTGTATGCTGTATGCACTCTGCCACTGTGTTTCATCTGCTCTTTCCCTCAAGCAGTCCTCTGTAGAGTTTCTCTTTGCCTGCAATGGGGAGTGCTTGGACCTTGGCCAAAGTGTAGCAAGTTTTAACTAGGAGTGCTCTGGTCTACACCTGATGTTATTTCCACTACAGCTGAAGATTTGTGGAACTTTATGGTCAGTGGATGTGATGCCTGACGTGGGTTTGTGCTCTTTTGGGGACAGGGCTCACTGCATTGGTTCTCAGGCACACTTGCCCCCAAAAAACAGCTCCTGCAGAGGACAGGGGGAAAGGGACTTGGTGTTAGTGGTTTAGGCTGCCAGTGTTGGCACTGTGCTGCTTATTGAAGTTAATTTATGCTGAGGGGAGGGCAAGGGAAATGGCGCCCACCAGCTTTTTTGTCCCCAGAGAGGCAATGCCATGTCTCTCAGATGCGCTCCAAAAAGGGTGACCCATCTCTCTCATTGCATCCCAGGGGATCCTAAGATCACACAGTTTGTCCCCCTCCCAGACTATCTGCGCTCCTTCTCCATAGGAGCACTGCAGCACCCACCAGACTCTACACCTGCCATATATAGGACCTCTAAAACTCCAGTTTTTGAGTTCCACTGGTTGTAAAAACTCTCGAAAATTAGCCCTTCTTGTTTTCCCAGTCAGTGGCTTTGGGGAAGTGTTTTCCTTGTGCACTCCTCTTTCTCTCTCCCTCCCTCCCTCCCTTCTCTGTAACCAGGGTTCCTTCCCCTCCACAACACCTGTGATCCGTTTCTCCCCCAAACCATGTCTCCGCACCTCCTACCTTCCATGATGCAGCCTCTTCTCCCCCTCTCGTTGTGCAATTTGTTTTCAGTCCTCAGATCAATTTCTTGAGTGTTCAGAATGATTTGATATTATCTAGTTGTGTTCAAGGGACAAGGCAAGCCTAAAGTCCTCGTATTACTCCACCATCTTAGCTCCTCCCTATCATTACAGTCTTAAATTACACATAGACATCCCACAGGCTAAGAATCTGCTCTGGGTATATGCTACATTGTAAAAAGTGTCCTGAGATACTATAAAACATCATTATACAGTCATTCAATGCTTCTTAAGAGAAAGACTTCAAGAAAAAGTTGACTACTTATATGGAGTGTTTCATAGATTTGAAGACTGGTGTTAGAATCATAAAATGAGAGGTACATTTGATTTAATGAGTAATTATGAATAACCATGATACTTTTCATTTTTATGGAATTTGCTTTTATAATAAAATGAAAAGTATACCTTCTGATTCCTATCTTCCAGGAGCATTCAGTATGTAAAATCATGCTTGGAGAACTGAAAATTATCTACTTTTTCAGATGTACACAGGACTGTCTTGGTGATGAAGAAAACTCTTCTTATTTTCAAATAGAATACATATACTTTGCACGTGTTTTTATTAATTTTTGCTGTGTTCCTAATTGTTATAAACATTTTTGGAATTATAAGAAGGCAGCTTCTCTTTTCTAATCAGTAATTTACTCCTCCTTATAGCTGTGTTTAACTTAAAACCTGATATCACAAATTCAGACAGAAACTGCAATTCTTTAAAGAATAGATTCATCCAGGTTAACTTCAATAGGCTAGAAACAGAATCTCATATTTAATAAATGTTCTCTGAGTAATAAACAATAACAACTTGTAATAATAAAATACGAATCCAAAATTTCAATCCATGTGGGAGACTCTCCCTATCTGGCCTCCTCCATTGATACCATTATTATAACACAAAAGAGTCAGAGATCATATTCTTGGTCTCCTTTACCCAAAGAATTTTCAGAAAGTATGTAACAAACCAGATTTTCAATCAGTGACTACTCGCGTGCAAACACTTCAGCGGTTCGGTGGTGAACAAGACGGGCAAGGACGGACACTTAACAAGTAACTGCAGGTGCTCTTAGAATAACTAAGGCATAAACTCAGCATTTTTTCTAAGTGTATACCAAGAGGACTTTAGGTGACCAAGGAGTCAGAGAATATTTCCTTGACGTAGTGAGGTTTGAGGAAGAAAGTTAAAGAATGAATAGGAATTGGCCAGGAAATTATGTGGTGGGACAGCATTCCAGATAGAAGAAAGTGCGTGAGCATCCAGAGACTAGGGTAAGTTTAAGAATATTAAAGAAATGTAATATACCAGGGCATAGTGAGCAAAGGGAAAATGTATATGATAGAGCAGGAATAGGCCAAATAGGCCCAGGAAGTCAGACCTTGATCCTGAAAGCAATGGGAAGCCATTAAAAGGCTTAAGGGAAAGGAGTGACAATAAGGTTAGCATTTTAAAAAGATTTCTGTCTGGATTATGGAAAAGAATAAGAGTTGCAGTCAGGCATGCACAAATAGATACAGAGAATATAGTTAGAAAGTTGGGAATGAGTTTAGAGGAGAGATTAAGTTACTTTGACTAGAATGATAGTAATGGTGATACAGGGAAATGGAAAATTATTGAAACTTCTGGCAGTAGAATTTATATGATTTGGTGGTCTTGAGAATTGGGGATGAAGTTGTAGGGGATATAAAATAGGGTGATTCAGTTTTCAGATAAGGTATCATTCATAGATATAAAAACAGTATAAATGTCATTAAAGCTTCTATTTTAGATTTATTAGAATTGCTTACATTTACCATGCTATGATTCTAGCTCTCCCCTCTTAATCAGAACAGGTCAGAGACATAGTTATACTTGCTGTTTTCATTTCCATTTCTTACTTCCATTCACTCTCAAGTTATTGCAATCTGTTTGGAATTACCCCCATTCCTGATGTTTATACATAGTCCAATGAAACCACTTAAAGCAAAGTTACCAAAGCCTTTACTGAAGCTAAATACAGTAGACACTTAAATTTACCTCTATTTAGACATCCTAAACATTTCAGGAATGAAAGTATGCCTTAAAATTGTTTTTTTAAGTCATATGTTAGTAGTATATTTCTAAACTGAACACAAAATTATGGAAATAAAAGATCTAAAAAAGAAGATATTTGGAATTAAATTGTCTCTAAGAATTTCAGGGATTATCCAAGAATGTAGGAAAAACATAAGGGAATGTAGAGAAAATGTAGAGAATATAGGGAAAGGTAGGGAGAAATGCAGACAAGGAATATATGAAATACATAATAAGAAACATGGATCATATCCAGTATAGAGGATCAAATGCAAAAGTTCAACATCCAACTAGAGTAGTTCAAACCTAGAATTCTATATGTAGTTAGTTTAACAATTGAGTTTGAGTTTAAGAGATATTTTCAGACAAGAAAAAATTCAAAAAACCTATATCCCATTTAGTATTTCGTAGTGATTTCCTTGGGGATTGACTCCAGCAACATGAGTAAATAAACAAAAGAGAAACATAGGCTCTGGGAATAGGGAACCCAACCAGAGATGTTATAAAGGGAAATCCTACTGGATATCAGCTAGGATAGGGATGCTGGAAAATATTTCTTGTGCAAAAAATAAAAGTCATTAAAAATCCACAAAACCAAAGGAAATGTCATCAAATGCTGCACTTGGCATTGTGGTAAACAGAGTAATGCAAACACTGTATAACCGCTTTGGTAGGTTCAATTTCAGGTACAAAATTACAATCCACCTTTATATTATAAAGTAGAGATGACAAAAGTTAAAAAATAGAAATGAAAGAATGAGTTTGTTACATTTCATTTGGTAAACTTGTCTAGAGTTCTCTGAACAAGAAATAAAGATATAACTATGTTATGTAAAGTTACAAAAGAGACCGAGGGAAGAATTAACACTAGTGACACAATTGCAGAATGAGAGAGAAGGTGAGAAGATATGGGGGGCTGTTAGTGGCTACACCACCTTTCCATGGCAAAAAGTCAATAAATGTTGCCTATAATTGATCCACATAAGAATTAGAAACAGAAGCATATTACTTAGCAATATAGACAAAACACCTTTTGAAAGCGGTAACATGGGAGGAGTGAGTTTAATAATGGAATGTTGTCTTCATTATATATATTAGATCTCATTTTTAGTATGTTCATGCAATATTTTTATGTATCATTTTAATTGCACAGAAAATTTTGAAAATAAAAGTACATTAGAATTTTAAATGATAATGATGTTATAGTCTCTTTTAATATTTTTAAAGATGTTTTTATTTATTTTAGAGGGGGGAGGCGCAGAGAGAGAGAGAGGGAGAGAGTCCTAAGCAGAGTGTACTGGGTGCAGAGCCGGAGACCCTGAGATCATGACCTGAGCTGAAGAATCAGATGCTTAACCAACTGTGCCACCTAGGCGCCCCAATAGTCTCTTTAGATCTGATGGGATGAACTTTTGATTTTATATATTCAAGAAATACTTGTATTTGCATCTTTGTTTTTCAAAAGTCTCTTCAGTGACTATTTAATGTGTCAAGTCATCTTTCACATATAGTATAACAACTAACAGAAACTTTTCCATATTATCGTTTTTTTAAATTTAGCTTCCAACACTTAGTTTATTCCATTATCCACCGACCACTAGGTTGTTTTTCAAAGAGTAATTATTATTTTATTCTTCACATCACAGGTAGGTCTATTTTCATTCATTTTTTCTCAAGTCTTGTTAGGTATAGGGAAACAGACAAAAAGAAGTAGCTCCTGTTTTCGATAAGTGTTGTGTTCTAACAAATCATTACCTAATTTCCAAATTCACTGATTATGGTGCAATACCTCTTTTCTTAGAATATACTTCTTTTGAGTACCTCCCGCCCCTTGAAACTTTATCCTTCTTTGCTCTGAGTCGAGGTTTTTTGGTTCTGTCACATCTGGCTGGCTAATCTCAGTTCCCTTAACTTGATCGATTTCCAACTGCTTTTAAAATGTAGGTTCCACTTTTTTTTTTAAATCTCTTTATTTGACACATTATCCCTCAGTGATCTCTTAGTCATTGACTATGTGTATATTTTTTCTTCTAAGTGCCTGACCTACATATAAGCATTAGGATGGGCCATAGGCATCTTAAACTTAACTTACCAAAACTGAATTTCCTTTCTGTCCCCTACTCTCACTCAAAAGTGCTTCCTTATGCCCTAAGATAACACAGTTCTTGGCAGATAGAAGTAGTTCTGATGTTTTAATGTAGGGAAGGCCTTTTAAAACACAGACTGCTAGAATTTCTGGTTCTGTGGGTCTGGGGTGAAAACTTCAAATGTGCATTTCTAACAGGCTTCCCTGCGATACTGGTAATTTATCTTCACCTTAACTGCAGTTTGAGAACCATTGGCACGCAGCAATCAGTTAATATTTGGTAGATCGATAATTACTATAAATGGATTAATGTTTAAAATATGTAATATGGGTTCAAAAATCAAATTGAACTCAGTATGATTAAATGACAAGAAATATTCATAGAACTTTAGTCTGAAAGAACAAAGAAGATCATTTGGTGAAACACTCTCTTATTGTAGATTAGTAAACTCAAGTATAAAGGGATTAAATGATTCATATGAGGAAAAATAACTACATTCCACCAATCCTAACTTTCCATAAAAATAAAATAACTTTATGTGTAACATTTGTATTTAGCTGATCAAGGATTAGTTTTCTAATTCAAGATAGACATTGAGCAGATTATTTGTTTCTCTAGGTGAGTAGGCCCTTGCACATAGGCACAAATTTTGTAAAAATGAATTGAAATACTACTAACTTCTAAGGCTGCCTCCCATGCCCACTGAAATGCATGCAAAGAACAGAGAAATCTAGAGCTTAGTATCCTGGCTAAGGTTAAAGATTCTCACCAATCGAAGCAGTGTTTGGGCAAGCAGTTTTTTTGAGAAAAGTAAACAGAGATTACTTGACCCCTACTGGTCCTGAAGAAAGTTGAATCCTTTATTTGTCCAGAACTGAAAGGACTTTCATCAATGCAGTAAGTGTCAAAACTGTGGTAGTCCTGTGCTCTTAAGCTGTTTTATTGTTTTCCCAAGTTTGAATATTTAACAAGATTCACCAGACTTTACTCGTATGAGGCATTTGTTTAAAGGCAAAGGATTACAGGGCTTTGGAGAAAGAGAATGCACACATGGCATTAAGGCCCAAGAACCTTTCCCCAGCATGAGCTCCCCATGGGCTCAATCTTCAGGCATGTGGAACATGCTGAGTTTCTGGCTTGATCCACCAAAATCTGTGCAAGGAGCCTTGGTTTGGGGGGGAGCTCAGCAACAAAGCTCTCAGTAGCTCTTTAAATAGTCAAGCCAGGGGTGCCTGGGTGGCTCAGTTGGTTAAGCGACTGCCTTCGGCTCAGGTCATGATCCTGGAGTCCCAGGATCGAGTCCCGCATCGGGCTCCCTGCTCAGCGGGGAGTCTGCTTCTCCCTCTGACCCTCCTCCCTCTCATGCTCTCTGTCTCTCATTCTCTCTCTCGCAAATAAATAAAATCTTAAAAAAAAAAAAATTAAAAAAAAAAGTCAAGCCAGAATAATCAAACCAGATAGACTAGCTGCAAAGCATTAGTGCAAAAGTTAAACTTGGGGTTTCCAGTGGAGCCTTGGACCCTAAACAGTACCTCAAATATCCCACTGCCCTCTTTTTGGCTAAAAGAAAAAAATCAGATGCATGGATGTCTCTAGAAATAAAGATAGAGCTTTTTCAGTCCAGCTGCAAATCAACTTTATCCTACACAGCAGTCTTATAGAGGTCACTGAAACTTCTTTCTTATGGACCAGCTGCATGAGGGTCAAGCAGACTGAATTCCAGGTCTCTAGAAGTGGGTTACCAAGATTAGGTAGGCATACAGATTCTGAGCTCTTCAGGAAAAATTAACCAATCCTTCTCAAGTACATGCTAGAAGCCACTTACACAAGTGACAGTGGAAGCATTGGTGTCTAAATATAAAATGCTTAAATCATAATCAAGTTGCTTCAGAGAGAGATATATATAGGCCTGCAAGCTTTAAATACTTGGGGGACAGTCTGGTGACCAAATAAAGAAGTCTCATGACAAAGTTGTATTTCCTTTAAGAATACTAATCTCCAAAAGGGAATGTCTTAAAAATAGGAATGTTATGTGAAAGGAAAGTATGTCCAAAAAGTTGAAGAAATATAATAGGTTGCTGTTTCTGATTAGATGTATGTGTTATCAAGTACCAATTACAAATACACTAATTATGGACAAGGAGTTGGGAGACCTCTAAGTGATCAGGAAAAGATGTGAGGAAAAAAAAAATATCCATGTGTTCTCCAAAACACAGCAAATGTGTTTTTTTAAGGGAAGAATCTTATTCCAGTATGTTTATCCAGTTTTATTACCTACTTTTTTATTTGTATTCAATTTTATCATCTGTGTAATGAAACTCATTTGGGAGGCTCTAATTAATTGTTTCAAAGTATGGTCTCATGACTACCTGCATTTGCAACATCAAGGGAATGTTTCTCAAACTTAAATGTGTATAGGTCATCTGAGAATCTTTTTTTAAGATGTAGACTCTGATTTCATGGGTCTGGAGTAAAACCTGAAATTCTCTTCTAATAAGTTCCCAGCTAATATCTATGTTCCTTTTTGAATACCAGGGATTTATTTTCAAATTGCGTATGTGTGTGTGTGTATGAGTGTATGTGTAAATTCACAAAAACAGATACATCAAGGGAATCAATCTCTGGAGTTAAGCCTGAAAAATCTGCATTCCCAAAGTCAACTTCAACCCAAGTTTTATCAACAATTAAGTTTAAGAACTACTTGGTTAAATGAATTTAAACATCTAAGTTAACTTTTGGCTATAAAATTACGTGGATCTAGTCTCACCCTGATACTCTTTAAGTCCTAAATTGAAGGGTGACATATTCTCACACTTTTCAGGCCATCTGTGTTGCTTGAGTATCTATGACTTGGAAACAGCTGCCAAGCTCTCTGTCACTAAATTCAAATTTTAATTAGGTCTGATCTTTTGCTAAAAGGTCTAAGATAAAACCATTTGTCTACCCAAACCTAGGAGATTCTATATCTGGATGAGGGGCCAAACATAACATGATACTTCTTCTAGAACACAGCTAAAAAAAGATTCCAAAAAAATAACATCACATTTTTTTCTTGTCTCGTCACTGAGCTTTTCTGGGGTGACACCTTAAATTCACTCTGAACTCCTTTCATGCCCCTCCACATCTCAGTTCTCTACAGGAAATGTTTACCTAGATAAATCCCTTGCAGATTACGTGACATAGAGTAGGTACATTACCTCCTTGTCCATTAGTTCCTTCCCGTCAAAGGATTTCTTCTTTTTGTTACTGTTATTCAAATATTATTGAATTGAGCACAACAAGGTAACATGATGATTTCTCATACAGCCTAACAGTGTTTTCTAATTTCCTTTTTCCTTTCCTTGCAGTATAAGCAAGTGGAGCAATACATGTCATTCCATAAGTTACCAGCTGATATGCGTCAGAAGATACACGACTACTATGAACACAGATACCAAGGCAAAATCTTTGACGAGGAAAACATTCTCAGTGAACTCAACGATCCTCTGAGAGAGGTAAGATTTAGAGTCCTCGACCTCCATGGTACATGGTCATGGTCGATTTTCTCTTTTCATGGCAAATCTCCAAGTCCGTGTTATGATACTACTCAAGAAAAATCAGAACTAAATGTTAACACATCTTTTTTTACCTTTATTCTCCCATAGGTTTTCCCGTATATAGACTTCTAATTGTTGAAAAAAAAAAGTACTGGAAAATTGTTCTTATACTCATGATTGTCAGAACGGTTTTATCTTCGATATCCGTGGTTATAAGAGTTCCTTCATGTGTCCTCATTGTCTATATCTTCCACTCTATCCTCTCATGTTTACTGAACCGTTTCTTTATCTTCATTTTGATTTCTCCTCTCTTCCCATGTTCATTTCACCTATTTATTAGACCTTAGACCCTGATTACAGACTAACCTGACCTGTTGCAAGTAATTCATTTTGCCCTATCTCCTCATTAAAACACTTCAATGTCAGTACTCACCTGTTTGCCTTGGAGCTTCTTTCCATCCCTCCCTAGAAGGCTTCTCTCTGCCCCCGGGAATGTTCTGGTCACTCCTAGACCAAAAGAATATTGGCGTAATTGTTCATATTTCTCACACTGCTTTTCTTTCCCTTCTTTCTTTTACTACCAACCTTCTCAAATGATTACTGTGTAGTCATTACAATGTGTGGTTTGATCTCCACTTCTTTACCGTAGTTGTTTCCTTGAAAGTTATCGATGATCTGTTACTCATCAAAAAGCCTTTGTCTTTGAACCCTTGGTGTTCCTTTTAAACTGTTAGCAAAACACACAACCTGAATCTCTTTTTTGGGCTTCCTTAGCACTGAACCATTACTAAGCCTTAGGCTTTTCATTTTGCATTTCTGGATTTGTTCTTTTTTTTTATTTATTTCTTCTTGCACCTTAATTCTGTAAATATTGCGCTCTAAGTTCTTGCCAGTAACACTGTTTTCTTTTTTTTTTTTTTAAAGATTTTATTTATTTGACAGAGAGAGACACAGTGAGAGAGGGAACACAAGCAGGGGGAGTGAGAGAGGGAGAAGCAGGCTTCCCGCCGAGCAGGGAGCCCGATGTGGGGCTCAATCCCAGGACTCCGGGATCATGACCTGAGCCGAAGGCAGACGCTTAACGACTGAGCCACCCAGGCACCCCGCCAATAACACTGTTTTCTTAAAATCTACATGATTTTCCCGACTCCATATGTAGTAAGCTATGTAATACAGTCATTATCTTCCATTACTAAACCATTTTTCCTTTGAAGTCTCTCAGTAAATGTTTTAGTCATTCTCTCAAATCATTTGGAATGTAAAATTATAGTCTTTTTTCTTTTAATCTTTTTCTGCTCTGCCCGTCCAGTCAATCACCAAATGCCATCAGTTCACTGTGGCAGTCCATCCCACACCTGCGCCCTTGTTTCCTTCCCCACCACCGTTGCTCTGACCTTAATCTTCTCATGTGGACAATCGGAACTGTCTCCTTAGTTTGCCTTCCAGCCTCTGGGCTGTTTTCTCTAACTACCATTTAAAACATCATTGCCAGATTAATCTTTTTTTTTTTTTTTCTTTTCATATGTACGAGCTACTCATTTCTCTGCTCAGAAACTTTCACTCTTTACATACAAAATTAAATCAAATTTAGCCTCCCTAGGCTCATATTCCAGCCCTTCTGTGCTCTGATTTCAGCTAAATTTCCAGCTTTATTCTCCCGGCTGCTCTACGTGTTCCAAAGTGGCCTAGAGCCAAACTGTGCAACTTGCTGTTTTGCAAAAATCAATTATAATTTCTCACCTTGCATCATATGTTTTTCAGAAATGTTTGTCATCTGTTAGCAAAATCTAGTTCGAATATTTCTTTATTTACAACTTTTTTTTTTTATATTCCAGGGTAGATTTCATTTCTCTTTTCTCTGACCCCTAATGCACTGAGTCAGCAACTCATGTGTGCTCCTTATCTATTCTGTCTCTGTTATCATTAGTGTTTCATATTTGTTTTCTCCACTTTTGTCTTGAAAGTTCCTCAAAAGCAAAGGCTTATTTATAGTTTAAATTTTTCTTGAAATTCCTAGTACATGTAGCATATATTAAATGCTCAATAAATATTTTCATTGCAACTAATGTCTTTACCATTTATAACCATTCCTAAGCTTTTGCATCCCCTAAAAGTTATTCGTAATTTTTTTGAGCCTTAAACTATCAGTTAAGAGTTTGTCAATAAAGGAGCTAAAAATCTGCTGTTGATTAGCTTATTTTCTTTACAAACACCTCAAATAAGAATATCATTTATTTATTTATTTTGCTTTGGGAACCACAATTCAAACTTCATTTTTTGTTGTATTTTTAAAAATAATGTGTTTTTTTTTTTAATCTATCAATATGCTTTGCTTTATCTCTTTGTTGGATTACAGAATTTGTTTTAAATCTAAATCCCCTAGGGCGAATGGGTGTCTCAGTCCACTAAGCATAGGACTCTTGACTTTGGCTTCGGTCGTGACCTGAGGGTTGTGAGATCGAGCCCTGCTTTGGGCTCTGTGCTGAGCGTGGAGCCTGCTTAAGAGTCTCTCTCTCTCTACCCCTCTCTCCCCTACTTTCTCCCTTTTTAAAATAATAATAATAATAATTATAATAATAAATAAAAAAATCCAAATCCCCTTCACTGAAAGGCAGAAGGTCAGGACACTGGAACCAGGCTGGGTTCTCAAGGGCCCAGAGTGGTTCAAAGACAGGACAGGAGAGGCCATAGCAGGGAGACAAATATAATCCAAGAGACAGTATCAGATACTAAGACTAAATCAAAAGACAGGAAGACACTATAAAACTAAGGATATATTTCAAAGAAACAGGAAAGGGGCACCTGGGTGGCTCAGTTGGTTAAGCGTCTGCCTTCAGCTCGGGTCATGATCCCAGGACCCTGGGATTGAGCCTGCATCAGGCTCCCTGCTAGGAAGCCTGCTTCTCCCTCTCCCTCTGCCACTCCCCCTGCTTGTGCTCACTCTCTGTCTCTGTCAAATAAATAAATTAAATCTTAAAAAAAAAAAAGAAACAGCAATTTTAGGATTCCAGCATAAAATGTCATTGAGGGAATAGAGAAAGCCAGGATAAAAATGAGTGTAAAAGCTCTAAAGTTGCATGCTTAAATGAGAAGCATTCCTCTGGGCTGAAAATGCACAGTGTAGTATAAAATCGGGATAACAAGAACATCTTCTTAATCGTGTGTATTTTATTAACTACCCTTTCTCATGCCACACATTAACTTAACTCTGATCTTCATTGGAAAAAATGCACTTTTCATTTTTACCCCCTACACCCATCCACAGCCATATGAGACCATATGTCCAATTTCCTTCTTTCCCACAACTATTCAGTCACTAAATTATGACCAATGTTTTTCCTCATATTTTCAAATACCATAATTCAGGGTCTCAGCATCTTTTAATTCAACATCTGAAGTGCTCTCACGACTGTTCTCCCTGCCTTTGATCTCAGTTAGCTCAAATGCATACCATCACACAGATTGATAGAAAACACGAGTTTGACGATTCTCCTCTCTTCTTCCTAGAACCTGCTCATGATCTCCCATCCCCTACAGGAAAAAGTCCAATTTTCTTGACAATGCATATGAGACACTCCATGCTCTGCCTTAATCTTTACTTTTTTCTATTAATACTTCATCAACAGGGAATTGTTCGTAATTTTCTGGGGAAAAGAAAAGTGCTGTTGATTGCCTCATTGCTTTTCCTCATGCTACTCTATCTTCACTCCTTTCGACTAAGCTTATATTCCACTTCCCAGTAAGCACTCTTACTACACATGAACTTCCTCATAAATTTTCCCTGACCACTCTGTCTCTCACATTGTATTTATCACTTGTCAGTTTATTGTTTGTCTCTTCTAAGACTATGAGCTTCTTGAGGCTAGAGATGATGCCTTAATCTTTATATCTTTATTGACCAGTTATAGTAGGAACTCACTAAGTATTTACTGAGTGAACAGCCTTTAACAGAATTATGAATGAAAAAAAGACTAAGAGTTGTGACTATGTAATAAAATTAGAGATCTTATAAGTGGATTCATTAAATGCTCAGACAATTAACACCTTAAAAGGTGAAAATCATGTTCTTCATTTGTTCCCTGCTTTTCAGCTTTTGCTCATCTGGCATCAGAATCATGCAAAAGCCTACATTTAATGTTATACTGAGTTAAGACTTTATTAGAAAGGAAACAAGATGAGTAAGATAAGAAAGTAAGGAGACATATAGCAGAGAGATAACAGGAGTCATTATTTAACTAAAACTTGAACCTAAAAAAGCCAGACACGTTTTCTGAAGAAAAGTTCAATAAGAACAATGAGAAATTACATTTTGCTCCCTATTAAATTGGACTATTATGTACTTACTGTATTAAAGTCATAGTGGTAGATCACAAGAAATCTTTTTAACTTAGACGTTAAGGCATCAGCTTGGGCAAAGGCATATTTTGGTCACTGTTGTGCTCCTAGCGTCTGGAAAGTGCCTGGCACATAGAAGACATTGAATGACTGATATCATATATGTCAAATGAGTGAAGGTAGAATACTCAGAAGAGGAAAGCTGGATTATTTGTTATGTATTTCGTGACAGAAGGTAAAAATATAAGATTTGCATGGTATACACATACACATGCAGTGTATAATTGCTAATCATATGTTCAATGTTGAGTCAACCACTATTTTATATTGCAACAAGACTTTTAACTTAAAATACTTCATTGTGCAGAAGGCTTATTTTTATGAAAATATGTAGCCTAATTTGAGATGCTAATGTATACTAAAGAACAGTGATTTCTGCTAACACAAGTCTAGATACTCAGGAATGTATAGAAGTGAAAGGTAAGTCAAACCTTCAGACTCTCAAAAACATATGCAAAGGACCTATTGCTTAAAAATATAAAATGCAATGTTAAGGAATGTGAAAATTATCCTATATTCATAATCAATTAAACCCATATTATGTTTTATCCATTTTATATCCCAGCTTTTTTTTCAATGTGTCTGAATACTTTTAAATATGAAGACTCTCAAAGACGTAAAGTGGCAGAAAGAATATCACTTGAATGATTTTTTAAAGCTCTTACAAAAATTTCATACCGCATGTATGCAAATTAATTATGTTAGTGGATACTACAAAAACAGTACTTCATTGAGTGCACTCTTCTATTTCCATTTCTGTGGTATAAATTAGGTGATTTATCTTTTCATATGTTGGAGACAAATTGCTGAAATGCCTTTAACAAATATCTGGTTCATTCTTATTGTTCTTGTTTCATAAAAATGGTACCTCCTCAAAGAGGCCTTCCTGAGAAGTTTATCTAAATGAGTTCTCTTGAAGTCCTTCTCCATCACATAAGCCTTTTTGTTGTGTACATACCACTCTGTTGTCTTGGATCCAAGAAGGCAAGGACTTTGTCTTTCTTGATTTCCACCATAACTTCAGTCCTTAGTACACATTTAATAATTACTTATTGGATAAACAAATGCAAAGAAGGTTTGGATGTCACACTTTGCAAATCATCTCAAGGAATCATTGATTGTTAGAGCTCAAAGAGAGTATTTTATCAACAAAACAGTGGTGTTCATGTGGATAAAAAGTGATGCCCAGAACTATGAAGTACTCCGGCCACAGAATATTCTTAGTATCACTTTCGATTATACTATGGAAAATGTGGTTTCTCATGTATAACAAAAGGATGCTGGCATCTCTAGATTCCTCTGTGATTTTGATTTTTATGTATATACTATAAGCCAGCATGTTCTATTTTACTTGTGGTTGGTTTTTATTTTCTTTTAAACTTTCTTTAGATATTTGCATTAGTGATTTAGTACAGTCAGGATGAGAGAAGGGGATTTTTTTTTAAGATTTTATTTATTTACTTGAGAGAGAGAGAGAGAGAAAGATCATGAGATAAAGCATGAGTGGGGAGGAGAGGGAGAAGCAGGCTCCCCATGAGCAGGGAACCCTACATGGGGCTCGATCCCAGGACCCTGGGATCATGACCTGAGCAGAAGGCAGACACTTAACTGACTGGGCCACCCAGGTACCCCAGAGAAGGGGATATTTCAATAGAGTACCATTATAGAAGGTAAATAGATACTCTGTCCAATTTCTATAACCCAGTAACATCAATGGAATAGACAAAAAATACTTATTTTTATATTCTATACCAAGTCTTCCCAGAGTATTGTCGGTGGCTCATGGAAGAAATGTTGCTGGTCTCCCTGTCCAAACTGAAGTAGTGAGCCACCTCAGGATGGAGAAGATTCAGAGCGGCAGATGAAGTTGCGTGTCCGTCCTCAGGTTAGGCCATATGACCTAAACACCGGCTCCACTAGAGTTGCCAACATTCTGAGAAGTGATTGTAAAGTCATCTTAAAAAATTATCTTCATTTCGGGGCACCTGGGTGGCTCAGATGGTTAAGCGTCTGCCTTCGGCTCAGGTCATGATCCCAGGGTCCTGGGATCGAGTCCCGCATCGGGCTCTCTGCTCCTTGGGAGCCTGCTTCTCCCTCTGCCTCTCTCTCTGTCTCTCATGAATAAATAAAAAAATAAAAAAAAATTATCTTCATTTCACTGTGAACTAAAATACTTGGAGCAGAACACCTGTAATATTCTGAGAAAATCTTTAAGATGATGCTCAGAAACTTGGCATTGTGAATTAAAGCTGTTATTTTATGATGTATGTATTCATTTTCTATAATCTTCAATCTCTAGTTCCTCTGTGGCTGTATCTAGTCTGCAAAGCCCAGCTGAATCTCTAGAAACCTCCCCGCCCTCCAGTTGTTATTTGACCTGGCTCTGCCTAGAGAAAGATTTTCTTTCTTCTCCTTCCATTCACTTAAAATAAGCTCCTATTCTCCCACAGCTGCTCAGAAGGATCCAGTTTTATTGTTTTAAACTATTTGGTTTAAATCCCTTTTATGACACTCTCAGTGCCATTAATAGTCATATGTATGCCTTCAGTTGTGCAACAAACAATGAATGAGAAGCTACTCTGGAGGGGCTATGCAGGATCATGGGTAAGTGCATGGCCCTGGTTCCACCAGCCCCATTTAAATCCAGCTCCACAACTTACTGTATGTATGACCTTGGGCCATTTAGTAACTTGTATGTATTCCACTTTCCTCATTTTTGAATGTGGATGATGATCAATAACTACCTCGTAGAGATGTTATAAAGATTAAATGAGCAAAAAGTATAAAAAATTAGAAATGCATCTGGCACACAGTAAGTGCTCAGTAAAATTTAACTTTTGGTATTACTCTGATTCAATGAAGAATAAGATACAGTCCCAGCTCTCATGGCTCTTGTAGCTTAGAGACAAAAATTTAAATAATAATTATAACTGTATGTAAGTGCCACGAGAGGGTCATTCAGAGGGTGTTAGGCCAAACACAGGAGAGACAACAAGTCCAAACTTATCATATGTCTCATTTCTTCTGGAATGTATTCAAACAATCTGCTGATCAGTTCTTCCTTCATTTTAACAGGCAGCTTTCTGGAGACAATGTCTTAGCATCAAAATTTGGCATTAAAATGTTAGGATCCTGATACTGATGAATGCTTTAGCAAAAGCAGGCAGTGTATTTAAAACTAAAAAATTAATTAGAAAAATTCTGTGAACTATACCTCTCTGTTTATGAGAGCCTGTTGGAATGTGTACCAAGTAAGAAGGTCTATTTTTAACATGATCAGATTTATACTTATTCGATTAGAGCAAAATGGCAAACTTAACTGTCGAGAAAGAGGTTAATACCCTTCTGAGCCTGTCTCCAAAGTTCAGAACTGATCTATTTTTAAACAATGGAGTGTGAGGAGCCATGGGCTGAAAATAGGTACAGATCATGTGTCCCAGTATAATATAGGACGTCAGTATATTTCATTTTCACAGAACATGAATCAGGCTGAGAGTATAATACTGTCCTTCTGACCTTTAATTTGTTGAATAGACTGTTAGGGAAGAAAGCATAATTTGCATACATATTTACTTGTGCAGTTCTGAATCATTTTTTTTTGAAGTACATACTTGTTGATTTTTAAAATACCCTCTAAAATGTGTTTAGTTAAGATTAACTAAAACAGGCTAGAATCATAGAATTGTAAGTTTATACAGGGATCTTATACATTATCAGATATTCATGTAACAGGCACAGTAACAAAAGGCTAGAAAGACTAAGTGGCCTGGTCATGGTCACATTGCCAAACAAAGAAATTGAGTCTTTTTCTCTCTTTTGGTGTATTTTCCCTTGCATCCCTGGTTTCTAGAAAACAAATAGACAAAAAACATTTATCGATTTCTTAATGTGTGCAAAACATTGATCCAAGCATGATGAGAAGGTAAATTGTAAAATATGGTTTTAGTCTCAAAGTGCCTACCATATGCTTGTAAGAGACAAGATAGAAATACATGCAAAAAAAAAAAAACTATGAAAAAAAGTTAAAGTACATTACTAAAAATACAAGAAATGTAAAAAGTTCACATATAGTTAATTGCCAGAGCAAAGCTGACAGTACATACTGAAATTCTAAATGGATTTGGAGACTTACATGCACAGCTTGAAATCATAAAACTCCCAGAAGAAAACACAGAGAAAAAGCTTCTTGATGTTGATCTTGGCAGTGATTTTTTTGGATGTGACACCTAAAACATGAGTGACGAAAGCAAACATAAATAAGTGGGACTACATGAAACCAAAAAGCTTCTGCACAGCAAGAGACACAGTCAACAAAATGAAAGACAACCTATAGAATGGGAGGAAGTCTGTGCAGACCACCCATCTGATAAGACGTTAATATCCAAAATATTCAAGGGACTCAAATGACTCAAGAGCAAGAAAACAAGTAGTCCAATTAAAAGTAGGCAAAGGATGTGAATAGACATTTTTTTTTTCACCCAAATGCCCAACAGGTATGTGGAAGGATGTGCAGCATCATCAGTCATCAGGGAAATGTAAATTAAAGCCACAATGAGGTATCACTTCACATCTGTTAGAATGGCTATTATTAAAAAGTCAAGTATAATAAGTGCTGGTGAGGATGTGGAAGGGATATCAGGAAAGGGGAGTGGGGAAGATAATATGCATTATTATAATGAGAGTCAGACCACTGGACCTTTTCCTTGATTTTTCCTAACATTGTTCATTACTTCCCTCCTTCCTCCCCAACAAGGTTTCTCTAGTGGCATTGTTTCTTTCTAGGGCTTCAAAAATTAGTCCTAGGCAATACTATATAATTCCACTTATATGAGGTCCCTGGAATAGACAAATTCATAGCAACAGAAAGTAAAATAGAAGTCACCAGGGATTGAGGGGAGGTAGAAGGGGGGATTATTGTTTAATGGTTTCCAGAGTTTTTATTGGGAATGATGGAAGAGTTAGATGCGGTGGTGGTCACACAGCATTGTGAACATATTTGCGAACTGCACACTTAGTAATAGTTGATACTATAAAATTGTTATATGAAATTTTTAAAAATTAATCTTATAAAATAACAAATCCTATATCTCTAGTTTGGATCTTTAGAGCCATTTCCACCTGCCACCTGCACTTGTCACCTGAAGGCCCAAGATGCTTCAAACTCAATACAAAAATAAAGCAAAATCCTTTCTCCATATAACTGAATATCTTTGGGGATTTATTTCTCCCCAGACCAAAGAGCTCAGAAGTTGTTAAAGTATGTGGGTTGTGTTCCATGTCACTTCCGAGTGATCCTAACTGGACCATGTATGTATCTTGCCACTGCCCACTCCCTCACTTTGGGAGCTGGGGTTCTGCTGTGTCTTGGCAGATATTCAGAAGGGAGCAGCTTCCTCCTTCCTGCCACACTTTACCTGCCTAACTTGCTCTGTAAGTTTACCAGGGTTGCCATAATAAAATACAACAGACTGCGTAGCTTAAACAGAAATGTTTTTTTCCACTCTTCTGGAGGCTGCAAGTTCAAGATCAAGGTGTCAGCAGATTTGGACTCTTCTGAGACCTCTCTTCTTGGCCTACAGTTGTCCACCCTCTCCCTCTGTCCTCTCATGGTCTTTTCTCTGTGCTAACATATGCTGGGTATCTGTTTTCTCTCCTCATAAGGACACCAGTAAGATTGGATTAGGGCCCACCCTAATGAATTCATTTTAACTTGGTTTCCTCTGTACAGACCCTCTTTCCAAATAGGATCACATTGCAAGATACTGGGAATTAGGGCTTTGGCGTATGCATTTGGGGAGGATACAATTCAGCCTAAAACACTTGCCAACGCATGCACTGCTCCATGCAAGTCTAACTAACGTGGTATATAAATGAATGTTTAATGCATCTTAGGATGCCTGCCTGGTTTTAGGGCTGGCCTGATTTCCTCACGTCCTTTGCACATGTACATGTGCTATTATACACAGATTATTTCTATTACTGACTGTTAATGATGAAAATGAATTTATGTGGATTGTATTTTAAATTCTCAAACATAGGTTCTTATCAAATTCTCTAACACCAAATACCTTCTCTTGGGATTGTCTTCTAATTCACACTACTATCTGCTGGTCCTGTTTTAATAATATTTTTTAGTTCAGCATATTTCTGGACACCAGTCTGCTTTACTTGCTGTATTTGACAATTCAGATCAGTCTATGTTTACCATGTCAGATAGGCTTAACACTTACTCTGCAAATTATTCTTACAACTTGCTTACAGCTTGTAGGCCAATGGAGCTGCATTCTGTTGGAGTTTATACAAATCTGTACAGGGCTTCAGCCTGGGATACCACACAGTAGGGCTGAGATACAGAGTCTCCAATGAACATGTGTGTTGTCAGTATACAGTTCCTTAATATAGGTTTGTTTGGTCTGTTTCTACCTCTTTTTCTTTGCTTCATAATCAAATTTAAGTGAATGTTAACTGAATTTTCTGTCACTTGCTATCATTCTGCCTGGTACCTAATGGAACAATATGTCCTTATGTTCTAGGAAGGCAAATCAATGGGACGATGCTAAGACTAAATTAATTTCAAACTTCATTTGCATTCATATTGTAAGGCTTAAATGTGATTTAATACCTCAAGACCAAATTAGATGCATATGAGAACTGTAACAACAAAAATCATTAAAATGTTTGAATCTGTCCATTTCAAAATTCATCTTGTTCTGATCAATCCTTTACATGCAGGCAGATTTCATTTAAGCCACTTCATTATAATTGGCCATTTGTATATGCAGAGATTTTAGGCTAATTACCTTTAACATAATCTTAACAGACTATTAATCTAGCAACTAATGAGATAGCTGGGTTTCAAAATAAGTAATGGTGAAAAATGTCAGTATTAAAGAGGCTATTGCAGACTATTTCTCTGTATCTCTATTGGGCTTTTCTTAATATAACTATGACTAACACAAAATGGAATATTGTGTGGCCATTAAAAAGAATAGCAATGAGGACCGTGTCTCAAAATGGGGAATATTTTATATTATAAAGATGTGGAACAAAGAAACAAATGTTGAATGTATATTATCATTACAAATATATTAAGGTGAATAAAAGTTTGTCTGAAGGGAATATATAAACATATTAAAACACTAAGGTGATGAGAATACAGAGATTTTTTTCTTTTATATATTTTAAGAGATGTGTGTATGTTCATTTTTTTCAAAGATTTTTTTAAATGCACCTCTGCTAATACAAAAATACTTGATTACTTTCTTCTTTAACGAAATGGAAAACTACAATAGACTAAAATTGAGGCATTCCATATTAATTCAGCAATCCTCCTTTTTCTATTTCTAAACACTTTAACTTTCCCAAAGTAAATATTAAAGGTAAATATTCCTTAGCTTTGTTGTTTATTACATAGTTTTTGATATTCAAATTATTTAGGAGTTGCAAAAAATGCTTTCTTTAAAAAATATGACAGATTATCTCAACTAGAGAAATAGATTATCTTAAATCTTCCCAATAAGACATAGAAATCAAGGGAAATGCTTTCAGTTTAAGAAATTGAAGCAGTACCTAACTTGTTAGCCAGTGTTTGGACAAATGCTTAGAACACTTTTAAGCATTAAGATATGCCTGTGTGGAGATGTAGTGAAAAGAAGGGCCATATGCACCCCAATGTTCATAGCAACAATGTCCGCAATAGCCAAACTGTGGAAAGAGCCGAGATGCCCTTCAACTGATGAATGGGTAAAGAAGATGTGGTCCATATATACAATGGAATATTACTCAGCCATCAGAAAAGATGAATACCCAACTTTTACATCAACATGGATGGGACTGGAGGAGATTATGCTAAGTGAAATAAGTCAAGCAGAGAAAGTCAATTATCGTATGGTTTCACTTATTTGTGGAACATAAGGAATAGCATGGAGGACATTAGGAGAAGGAAGGGAAAAATGGGGGGGGGAATTGGAGGGAGAGATGAACCATGAGAGACTATGGACTCTGAGAAACAAACAGAGTTTTAGAGGGGA
>NC_138375.1:32633530-32707240 GCF_054177405.1 Leptonychotes weddellii | reverse complement strand
CAACATGGATGGGACTGGAGGAGATTATGCTAAGTGAAATAAGTCAAGCAGAGAAAGTCAATTATCGTATGGTTTCACTTATTTGTGGAACATAAGGAATAGCATGGAGGACATTAGGAGAAGGAAGGGAAAAATGGGGGGGGGAATTGGGGGGAGAGATGAACCATGAGAGACTATGGACTCTGAGAAACAAACAGAGTTTTAGAGGGGAGGGGGGAGGGGGGATTGGTTAGCCCGGCGATGGGTATTAAGGAGGGCACGTACTGCATGGAGCGCTGGGTGTTATACGAAAACAATGGATCATGGATCACCATATCAAAAACCAATGATGTATTGTATGGTGACTAACATACCATAATAAAATTAAAAAAAAAAAAAAGATATGCCTGTGTTGGCCAATTTTCTCATACATGCATTCAACCATCTTGCAATTTAGAAGGCAAACCACCAGATCAATACAAGCCTGTTAGGAATGCTGAGGGATATTGTTTTTAAATTGCCTCATGTGTTTCCTTTCTTAAAAAAAATAACGGAATGTGTATGTACAATTCACCTTCCAAATTTATTATATCAATAGAGCAGCTTTATTCTAAGAATCCTTTATTTTATTCCTTGACTTTAGCCACAAGGGAATTTCATTGACTCTGCCCTAAGAATATCTTATCATTTTCTTTTTCGGATACTCTGCACTCACCTTAACTTTGGTTTTTAACAAACAATCCCCACCTTTTTTTTTTTTACCTGACTCAGTATTCTTTTCCCAAATTACCTTGAAGCATACAATTCATTTGATCTTAATCAATACTGTTTTATAGTATAGCTATAAATTACAGTGGTTAAAACAGATAACATTGAGTGAAATTCATTAAATGCTTTACTTGTGTTAATTTAATTATCATAATCTATGATAGAATTGCTAGTGTTATCTCCATTTTACAGATGGGAAGATTAAGATTTGAAGAATCTGAGTCACTTTCTTTGGGCACAGAGCCATTTAGTTTTGGAATCAGGGATTGAACATGTGTGTGCACACACACACAGAGGAAGAGAGAGAGACTAACCCATATTTATTTTACAACTTACAATTATTTTATACTGAATATATACATGTACATTCTCTTCCCTCAACTAGGTGTAAACTTTCAGATACTTCTTTATTTTAGGAACCATGGTTTCCAAACCTGATTGCTTATAACTTTGAGTGTGTTATTAAAAGTAGAGATTTTGAGTCATATCCCTTGGAGATGTAGCTCCAGATTCTTTTAAAACAGAATTTGAGCCTTGTAAACTGTATTTTAGTAAAGTACCATAAATATGTCCACAAGATTATCGTCTTCCTCTGAAAAGTAACAGGGAGGAGAATGTCATCTTTGGCAGGTCATTGAAGCCTTTTTTAAATTAACTTAATTTTTAGTTTTTTAAATTTTTAATTGATGCTGTCTTCATGAGAGCCATGATGAGGGCAAGGACCCATGGAACAATCCTGAATAGTTTCTTTTATTTTCCAAAAAATAAAGGCATTCAGATTCAGATTTTTAAAAATAATTGTTGTGGGTAAAATAATAACAGCCAAGTTCATTGCTATCAGTTTGCTACCCCACAGTCAACAAATATTCATATCAGACTCTCTAAATGTATAAATTTCAAAAGAACAAATTTATGGTTAACACAAAAATCTTTAGGGTTTGTCATAATTCCAGATATGTGCAAAAGTAAGATGGCTTCTTAGAATCCATCAAAACCCTAAGTTAGAGAGCTGGGTTACCCAGCAAACCATGGTTCTTCCTCTTGCAAGCATGTGGTCTTTGGCAGATTATTCAGTATCTTCTATAAAATGGGGCAGTAATAATACTTAAGGTATAGGATTTTTGCAGTTGTAAAATAAATTAATACTTATAAAACATTTAAAGCAATACCTAGATACCAGAAAGAATATAAAAAATATTGTCTCTTATTTTTATTATGCTCATTCTTAAAATTATCCCTGCCTTTAAAAAAAAAAAAGACAAAACCCTAACACATCCACTTACTCTAATTCTCTCCAGTCCAGGTTACTGAACTGGGTGGAGAGGAGGAATAGGGCAACATCAGCAGCACTCTTTTACATGATGGTCTAGGTGATAAAGTGTCAGTTGATATAGATTTGACTGTATTTATTTATTTGTGTTTGATGTTAATATAGAAGTCTATATGTCTGGTTGCCATTGGAATGTCTAATATAAGTTCTTAGAAGGAAGGTCTGTGTGTTCTGCAAAGTCTAAAAATACAGGGTGTGTTGGGTGTAGGAATTTAGCAATGTAACAGCAGCTCTGTTTTGTTAAGATACTCCATGATTCATTATTGTAATGATGGTAATTATATTTATAGCTACCATGCCTAAAACATTTTAGAACTATACTGTGTAGAATAAAATAATGTAGAATGGAGGAGAACTAAGTGTTTTACAAAATGGAACTTTCCCCAATGATACTTAAGTTATCAGTAAAGAATTGTAGTGCTTCAAGGAGCCTTAAAATATTACTATTCTTTTTAATAATAACCAAAAAAATATTGCTTAAGCTTTCCCAGGGTCTCAGAGTTTGCATGATTCCTAAATACTGATTTATGGATAAAATAAATCCTCTGTGGGGCACCTGGGTGGCTCAGTTGGTTAGGCACCTGCCTTCGGCTCAGGTCATGATCTCAGGGTCCTGGGATTGAGCCCCGCATCGGGCTCTCTGCTCCGTGGGAAGCCTGCTTCTCCCTCTACCCCTCCACCAACTCATGTGCTCTCTCTCTCTCTCTTTCAAATAAATAATCTTTAAAAAAATTAATAAAAAATCCTTTGTGAAGTTCTCTCTCTCTCTCTCTCTATCAAATCCCATTTTCCTGATTGTCATAAAATTAAACCAAAAAAATAAAACAAGATAACCCTGAGATTGAAAAGGCAAGTCACAGATGGGGAGAAGATATTTACAATGTATATCCCAACAAAGAACTCATGTCAAGACTATAAAAAGAACTCCAACAACAGGAAAAAAGTGAGGAAAACTTGACTGGGCAGTTCACCAAACAGGACATTAATCTGATCAGTAAGCCTATTAAAATGTGCATAACAACATTAATCATTGGAGAAATGTAAGATAAAACTACAATGAGGGGCAACTGGGTGGCTCAGTCGTTAAGCGTCTGCCTTCAGCTCAGGTCATGATCCCAGGGTCCTGGGGTGGGGCTCCCTGCTCAGCGGGAAGCCTGCTTCTCCCTCTCCCACTCCCCCTGCTTGTGTTCCTGCTCTCGCTATCTCTCTCTCTGTCAAATAAATAAATAAAATCTTTAAAAAAAAAACTACAATGAGAAAATTTTTAAAAATAATGATATCTCTGCATACCTACTAATAGCTAAAATCAAAGAATGATAACATCAAATTTTACTATGGATGTAGGACAACTGGAACTTATATATTGCTGGTATGTGAGAAAAATAATACAATCATTTTAGAAAACTTTTGCTAGTATCTACTAAAATTAAATATAAGTTTACCTTATCACCCAGCAATTCCAATATAAGGTATAAACATTCAAGAGAAATCAGTGCGAGTGTTGCCATTGTAGAAACAGTACAGAGGTTTCTCAAAAAGTTAAAAATAGCACTGCCTTATGATCCAGCAGTTGCACTATGGGGTATTTACCCAAAGAATACAAAAACACTAATTCAAAGGGATACATGCACCCTGATGTTTATTGCAGCATAATCTACAATAGCCAAAGTATAGAAGTAGCCCAAGTGTCCACTGACGATCGATAAATGGATAAAGACGGTGTGGTTATACATTTGAAAAATTCACTTAAGATTTGTGCACTTTACTCTGTATGATACTTTAAAAAATATCCTCTAGTCTTTGACCAAACAACATAAATAATTCTATCATACTTTAGCAAAACAAGATGAAGGACCGCTGAAAAGGAAAGACTTTCATATTTGAAATAAACTGACATGTCAAAGTAAGATCAAATTCAGGGTTCTTCAGTGTTGGTTGTTGTATTATGCTTTTATTTAGTAGAGAGAAGTTTATTTGGAATTTGAACAAATTTGTCTATTTTCCCCTGCTTTTTAATTTACTCAGTTGTTTAATTATATAAATATGGTCTCATGATTATTTATTTTATACTTTGGGATTAATCTAACACTACATTATTTACTTTCTTACACCAATTGTTAAAGCTTTAGCTATTGGTAGCTCTTTCATTTGGCCCTCTTTGAAATACACTCATCATTGTGGGATTTTTTTTTTTTATGTTTGTATTTGATTGTTTGTTTTTTAGCACTTCTATACTTTCTGTTACTACAAGGTGCTCCAGGAAGAAAAAATTACATTTTTTTAAGTGTTGACAGTAAGCTTGGTAATTTGGAGTACCTTATAAAAGTCAGGGCCATGTCTGATTCCCTTAGGAATGGAGCACTCCTCAATTTAATGCATATGGTCAATACTCCTAATTCAGGCCAGACCTATTGCTAAAATAGTTCATTGTAACAACTGCCATGAAGAATCTGGATGGAAATTAGAGATATTAATAACTTAACTGTGTGTCTTAGTTAAGTCAGTGTGCTCTAAGGAACTGTGATTGATGGAGGAGAAGCTCTAAAAGTTTGTTTTACATATAGAGAGATATTAATAACTTAATTAAATATGTTCTCTAAGAAAATGTGCTATAAAGAAATTTGATTGATAGAAAAGAGCTTTTAAAAGTTTTGCTTCATTTCTAGACTCACATCATTGTTTCTATTAAACTATATACTCTCAAAGCAAGCCAATTTAATGGGAAGAGAGAGAGCTTTTAAATGCAAATAATTACATTTTTTCTTATCAAATGCTTGTTAGAATTTATAGTTTCAATCTGGTAGTCGTCACATTGGAGGTAAAAGTTCCACAGAGAGAGAGAAAATTAATGGATTCCTTTAAGCCATAACAATAATATGAAATTATCCCTGTGGTGTTATAATCAAGGCAGTTACAATAGGTATACCTGAATATGCAATGCATCATAGAAAAAGTTATTCATATAAATAAAGAACAGCTAAATTGTTTATAAAATATACTTCTAATTATTTTCTAAAATAAAGGGTGAGAGAACAATGAAGAGAAAAAAATGTGTGTTTGAATCCAATAACACAGATAAAAGAATTCTCTATTTTATTGTTTTTCTTTGAAAATTCTTATTTTCTCTGCAACCTGACTTACGTTCATTTTCCTCCACAGTATTCTTCCATGCCATTTTACATGTGAAATCATTAACTCAAACAATCAATCTGGTCCTTTTAATGACCTCTCTCTGTCTTCTTTCAACTCATGAACCTTGAGCGGTTCACCTTTTATCTTCATGAAGTTTTTGTATAGAAGGATTTTGAATAATAAAAAACACATTTTTATACACCAGAGACTTGTTTCTCAAGCTGTTTGCTTTAGAAAGCTTTCTAGCAGATTTAAGTAAATATCTCCCAATGGGGAAAAAAACCTCGTCTTTGTGAGCACTTTTTCCCACTGCTGAAACTCCATCTTCCTTCTTTCCTTCCCTCCCTTCTTCCCTTTCTCCTTTCTTCCACCTTCTCGACCTGCATGCATATTTACTGAGCACGCACTACATGCAGAACCTTACTGTAGTCCCACCCCCACCACTGCTCTTCAGCACCAGTTACAATTAACCACAAGTTGTCCTCAGGACAGCCACCCATGCAGTCAGCTGAACATTATTTGGGCTTGGATGATGCTACACAAGGTATCTTTCTCTTGTTTTTGTTGCTATGTTCACTTTTTGCTTATTACAGCTGATTTTTAAGTATTTTACCATCCTCCGTGAAGCCCCACCATTAGAGACTCTTTGCTCTGCTGAACTGACAAGAAATTGTTAAAGATGAAATACCTTCTTTTCCATGGTGGACCCCAAATTTTGTGCCCCCTGTATCAGCTGGAATTTTCTTACTTATTCCAAAATAAGATCAGGTCATTTCATGAAGCAAGATTGAGGAAACTTTTTTCCTCAGTCTTAGAATCTGTTAGTTTATATAACATATTTTCCCAAACAAGAATTCAGATCTCAGCTTTTGTTAATATCTCCAATTTTTTTTTGCCCTTTTCCCACCTTTTTTTTTTTAAGGTTTTATTTATTTATGTGACAGAGAGAGAGATAGCAAGAGCAGGAACACAAGCAGGGGCAGTGGGAGAGGGAGAAGCAGGCTTCCCTCTGAGCAGGGAGCCCGATGTGGGGCTCTATCCCAGGACCCTGGGATCATGACCCGAGCCTAAGGCAGACGCTTAACGACTGAGGCACCCAGGCACCCCTTTTCCCACCTTTTAGCAGGATTTCCTTCAGTATCTATGTCTCTTAAAAGAGATCACAAAGTCAGGGTTAACCTTTTTCCTTTGGCGCTCATTGGAGAAGAAATTTTTGAGAAATGGCATTGTGGTAAAATTTAGGTTCCTACTATTTATCCCTTTACATATCTAACTTGCAAGATTAAAAATGGTTGGTCCCAGGGTCAACAGGGTGGTTCAGTCGTTTAAACATCTGCCTTTGGCTCAGGTTATGATCTCAAGGTCCTGGGATCCAGCCCCACATAGGGCTCTAGCCCCATGTCAGGCTCTCTGCTCAGCCAAGAGTCTGCTTCTCCCTCTGCCCCTCCCCACCGCCTGTGTGCTCGTGTTTTCTCTCTTTCTCTCTCTCTCAAATAAATAAATAAAATCTTTAAAAAAAAAAAAAACGGTTGGCCCCATATCTCTATTTTGGTCCAAAGAGATATCACTATGTCTAATCTGGACCACATCTACAGAATGAAATCAAATGTGTAAGTCTAATTCAGAATTGGCCTGGTTCCAGAAATAAGACAAACAAACAATTCAGGAAAAGGAAAATATGGTCCCTCCAGTATAAAGCCCAGAAGGCTTAAAAAAGAGTGATTTTCTGATCTAGCCCAGAAACAGATGGAATTTACAATTATAGATTATAGTTAGATTAGAGTCATCTTTGTATAACCTTTCTTGCGCACCCCATTGTCCTCACTTTAATGTGAATAACATTATGAAAAAAAACATTAAAATGCTTGTCTGGCAGCTGGGCCTTTGTTTCAGAATTCTGGTCAGTAGGTGCAAGTTAGATTGTTCAACACAATGGAGCACAAAAGCAGTAATATTATAACTAACAAGAGGTAGGTAGTGTGGCTTCTTTTCTTCATAAAACGAGATAAAAGTGAGACTAAAACTCTTCCACATTTGAGTTCTAATTTTATATGAAGTATAGTAAAGGAATTGGAAGTTATAAAAGGTAAGACATATATACTTAATTCACATTTACTTAATGTTTAATATATGGCTATACTGTACTAGGTGCTGGGAATACAAAGTTCCAACACAAAAATAAAACAATTTCTGGCTTTGAAGAGATATGCAGATTATTAGAATTTATCTGTCTTTGGTTCTGAACTTAAATTGCAATATTGAGCTGTATGTATATTTTAATGTAAGCCTGTGCTTTTCTTCCTGCTATGATTAATATCTGTCTTCATATTTGTCTGCCCTTGCCATCTTTAGGAGATTGTCAACTTCAACTGTCGGAAGCTAGTGGCTACCATGCCTCTGTTTGCTAACGCGGATCCCAATTTTGTGACTGCCATGCTGAGCAAGTTGAGATTTGAGGTGTTTCAACCTGGAGATTATATCATACGAGAAGGAGCTGTGGGTAAAAAAATGTATTTCATTCAACATGGTGTTGCTGGTGTCATCACAAAATCCAGTAAAGAAATGAAGCTGACAGACGGCTCTTACTTTGGAGGTTAGTGAACAAGAAAATGCAACTGAGCCAAACGTTGCTTTGGTTATGTGTCTTTCTCAGAATTTTGGAGATATCATAATGTTGATTTGTGGGTTTTGACTATGAACTTGTGTTTGAATTCTGATAAAAGTGTCTATAATGGTATGTTTTCACATTTCAGTGTCACATGCTCAGTGCGTGTACATTTACTACTGTGTTAGTTGGAGCATCTTTTTACCTTCGCAAACTAGACTGGCTTAAACCAGATGGAAAGTATATTTTTGTGGGAGATGGCTCACCCCAAGACAGTTTTCAGGAGCACAGATTTCATTTATTTTATTGGTTTGCCATCCTCTAGAGTGATTTTCTCATTTATACAAGAGGAACTGGTTCCTCTCCATCATGTTAGATACAGCCCACAGGAGGGGGAGAAGGGGACAGCGGAAGTGAAGAGTGAGCAGCTTCTCTTTAGAGGTGTACCTAGACTTGTCACTATCAGTGCTTATTTACATCCAGTTGGCCAGAATTTAGTTACAAGAGTACCTCTAGGTGTAAGAAAGGCTGAGGAATGTAGCCTCTAGTTGAGTGGTATGAAAGTCAGGTTTCTCCAGAGAAACAGAGCCAGTAGGAGAATATATATACAAAAGGAGAGTTATTATGAGGCATTGGCTTATGTGAATATGGAGGCTGACAAGTCTTGTGATTGGCCATTGAAAAGCTGGAGACCCAGGAAAACTGGTGGTAGAAGCTAGTCTGGCTCCCAAGGCTGGGAACTAGAGGAGTCGAAGGTATACATCCCAGTCTGAAGGCAGAAGATGAGATGAGATGTTAGCTCAAGATAGGAAAAGAGGGTCAAACTCCCCCCTCCTCCTACGTTTGTTCTTTTCACACCTCCAGTGGTTTGAATGATGCCCACTCACATAGGGGAGGGCAATTTACTGAGTCCACTGATCCAAATGCTAATCTTATCTGGAAACACCCTCAAAGACACATCCAAAAATTATGTTCAATCTGGACACCCCATGGCCAATCAAGTTGATACCTAAAACTTACCATTGTAAGTGGAAATTTGCCTTGCTAGAAACCCTGAAAATTTTAATTGTTTCCAACTTTTTGCTATTATCAGATATATACTGATATTTGTGCACATGTATAAAACTTGCCTAGAAGTTGAATAACTAGGTCAAAAACTATACATATTTTTAAACTGAGATAAACACCAAATTGTTTCTTTGCTGAGGCTGCCTGTGTCTACATGCCTTGCCAATTCATTTTGACTTCTGTCCTCTTAAGGTAAAAATGGCATCCCTTACTTGTTTAGTGTGCATTTTCATTATTAATATTGAGGTTGAAGTGTTCATAGATTTATTCATCATTTATATTTTATTTTTTCTGTTTCTATTCTTTGCATATTTTTCTAATATGTTTTTGCCTTTTTAAAACCAATTACAGCAACATTCCTAATGTATTTTTGATAGGCTATAACTGTTTTCTTCAAGATTGTTATTTCTTTTCTATCTTTATAACTTTCCTTTCATCATTCTGATCTTCATTATTGTTGATTTGATATGAACCTGCCTCTCCTTTCCCTTAAGGTGTCAGAGATTTTGTGTTCCTTAGGTGGGTTTTGTACACTGCAAAATTATAAAAATGTTTTCCATCTTTACCTCTATTTTATTTAGTTTTGCATTTTGTTACTATTTTATCATAGTTTACTATATTTATTATATGTACCTCGATTACATTTTTATTTTAGTATTAAGCCACCCAGCATATATTTGTGAATATAGTGTGAGGTAAGATTCTGTATTTTTCCCCAAAAGAGATAAGTTCTCCACCATCATATATGGAAGATTTCATCCTTTCTGTAAAACGTTAAAATATTTCTTTAATAATATGCTGATATAATATAAACTATGGTGACGATAGCAACTAATACTGTATTGCATATTTGAAAGTTGCTAAGAAAGTAGATCTTAAAAGCTGTCATCACAAAAAAACATTTTGTAACTATAAATGGTGACAGATGTTACCTTGATTTATTGTAGTGATCATTTCTCAATATATATAAATATCAAAGTATTATGTTGTTGTCATGAGCACGCTAAGAAAGCACACACACGAGTCGTGTCTTTCCATAATGCCAGATTTATTCATCATAAAGCAAGGTTAACGTAATTACAAAGCAGGTTCAGGATTCCAAACTCAGTGACATTTCACTCTTTGTTTAACTTTGCTTCTTACTCATCACACAAAACAAAGCACAAGACAAGTTACACAACAAACAAGATAGTACACGAAGTAGGAAGTTAAGGAACCAAACATGAAGTCAGTCTGTGAGCACGCAGTTGAGATAAGGCCTTGGTCTGGTCCGGGTCAGCCCTCAGCATGTGCTGCTTATTATGTCAAGGGGTGGAGGATCTCTGTTCTGTTCAGAGATCAATCGGGCAGAGCTTCAGTGGCGGCTGCCTTTTTGATGTGGTCAGATGTGAAAGGATCAGTGTCTTGAAAGTCTGATAGTTTGCTGCAAAAATCTTCCTTTTTTAAGGGGACTTAATCTGTCTTGGGCCTTTGCAGATCTCCTCTGGTTCTGCTCATCATCAGTTCTGAGTGTGTCATCAGCTGGTGCTAATTTCGGCGGTATCTGGTCTTAGCTGCAACGCCTTTGGTTCTTGGGTCACTGCTTGACATAAGTCACTGCTTGACGTGGGTGATTCCTGTTACGCTCTGTAGTTGTATTCCTGAAACTAACACACTGTGTCAATTACATCTCAAAAAAAAAAAAAGAGAATCCTGGGATGTGGGGATATATATATATAATATATATCTACTAGGTTTTTATATATCAGGAAGAAAACCATATATTCTGTACATTTTCTAGTATACATGCAGATTCATAGAGGGGCTTTAATCATCCTAATCAAAGATGCTTCCAGATAGTGTTGAGACAAAAGTAAAACTACAGAGGAGCCAATATGCTAATATACGGCCATTAGAGGCTCTTTTGCATAGAGGAAATAATGTTAGAACAAGCAGAAGGGGGACACTATTTTTTCTTCATTTCTTTTCTTAGTTTCTACCAATTCTGTTAAAACATTAGAAACTTAATGATTAATATTAGACCTCTGGTACTACAGTATCAGGACTTGGTGAGGTTAATGTTTAAATATTCTTCAACACCAAGAAACTGAAATGTTTTTCTTAGGAAAAGGCAGGAAGTCTGTCTTCAAATATCTGGAGGTTTATCCTGTAAGAGGCAATTCAAATGAAACTCTTTTCCTTCTCATAAGTGAGGTATAGAATAAGTGGTTCTTATTATTTTGTGTTCATCTTTCACAGATTTTATAATATGCCATCTCTTCAGAAGGCTTCTCAGTCAGAATCAATGTCTCCCACCTTTGTGTCTCCATAGTACTTCTCATAGCTTTCCAGGGTCCTGGTCTCAGTCGGCCTCACACTGAAATTAATAGAATAGTTGCCTGTCTTCCCTCTGATATTCAGTGTGTATATCAGAATCAGTAGAGTGCTGTTTAAAGCCCAAGATGCTCAGGCCCCACCCATCAGAGATTCTGAATCAGTAAGTCCAGACTGGAGACAAATTTTTATTTGTTCATTAGAGACTCATCAACCAGTATATCTGATTCCCTAAAAAAAAAAGTAATGATTAAAAAAGTAATCAAATCAAATTAGTAGTTGAAAAAAAGGCAATGAATTTCATTTTGTCATATATAAATAAATATATGCCGAGTTTGAGAAATGTTCTTCAATAACAGCTAAGAAATAGTAGGAAAGGCTTTGAATTTTATTAAATGCTTTTTTTGGAACATATCAAAATAACCATAAGGTTCTTATCCATTAACCTATTGTGGCTGAATAAAATATATCAACTCAAGATAATTCGCTTCCTTGACTTTCCCTCTCACGCATGAAGGACACTTTCGAAGCTTCCAGCTTCCCCTTCTTCCCACTCTTCTTTGTCATGATTCTGTGCTGCCTCGTTAGCCCCTTAGCCTTTTGTGGCAGATTGTTCTAAGGAAGAAGAGATTTGGAAAAGCTAAGACCCCAAAAAATCTACTATAGAAAGCACAGAGCATTAATGTTCAAATAAACAAAAAAGAGTAACTGAAAGCTGACGGGGTAAAAAATAAAAGTGTACATGTACAGGCCAGGTGTGAGGGAAGGTGGTTTGGGAGGGAAAACATTTTTGAGGCCATTAATGGGGGTGTGATAAAGTAGAAGAAACATCTGGAAAGGACTTTTTGGAAGTGTTATGCATTAAGAGTGTATTTTTACACTTGACATACATTTTGTCAGTTCAAAGGAGCTTTTAATTACTACGTAGTTATATTTGCTAATATGACTAAGGTTTTATACAAACACTGGAACACTTGTCTCCCTGGATTTATCTGGTTACACTATTAGGAAAGTCAATTACAGTAATGAAGATCCTTGTGTTGAGCCGTAAGACCGTTTCTGGGATAAAAACTACTTTGTCCTGATGTATTGTTGTTTTTAACACATTGTAGCATCTCTATAAGTTAAATTGGGCTGTTATTTATTGTTTTGGTGGTTATTTTGTGATCCCCTGGCTAATTTTGGATATCAGGTTTTGTTTACTTCTTGGAGAGAGTAAGAAAACTTTTAAAAAAAAATGTATTCTCTAGGAGGTTTAAACAATCTAGGCATTACCTGTCACTTGAAGTCGTCTTAGGTTTCACAAATAAAGCATTGTGTCTGATTCTCTGTCTTCTACGGTTATTAAAGTCCTCCAGCTTTCTACTTCTTTATGAGCAATCATTCAGTTCATCTAATTCAATTGTTCATTATATTGAAAAGCTTAAAAAAATAAAATAAAGTCTGATGCCAGAGCCAAAATTATACCTTAGAGTTTCTGATGGAATTGAGAGGAGTTGAGATCCAAACATCAGCATATAAAAACAAAATCCCCAGAAGATTCCAAATAATTTTCACATTATATGTGTATGTATACATAGGTCCCTTTTTATTTTCAATAAACTTTTAATTTTTAATTTTAGAGCAATTTTAGATACAAAATGATTGCAAAGATTATACAGAGAATTCCATATATCCCATATCCAGTTTCCTATTATTAATATTTACCATTACTACAATATATCTGTCACAATTAATGAACAATATTGATACATTATTAATAAGTACTTAATAAAGCACACACTTTATTCAAATTTTCCTAGTTTTTACCCAATATACTCTTTTCATTCAAGATCCCATTTACTTGTAATGTCCTCTAGTTTACTCTTGGTTTCTGTTTTTTTTTTAAGATTTATTTATTTATTTTTAAAGAGGCTGGGGAAGGAAGGGGCAGAGGGAGAGAATCCTTCAAGTAGACTCCCCACTGAGTGTGGAGCCTGACATTGAACTCTATCCCACGGCCCATGAGATCATGACCTGAGCCAAAACCAAGAGTCCGACTCTCAACGAACTGAGCCACCCAGGTGCCCCAGTTTGCTCTTGGTTTTTAAGGTTTCTTAGGCTTTCCTTGTTTTTGATAAACTTCACAGTTTTAGGAGCATTGGTAAGGTATCTTAGAGAATAGCTCTCAGTTGGGATTTGCCTGATGATCTCATGATTAGATTGGGGTAAGTTTTTTGGGGAGGAAGATCACAGACATAAAGTGCCATTATCTTCACATCATATCCAAGGGTATTACTATCAATATGTTTTATCACTGTTGATGTTAACACTGATCATCTGGATTGAGGTAGTGTTTGTCAGGCTTCTCCACTATAAAGTTACCTTTTTTCCCCCTTACTCCATACTTTTCTGTTTGAGGGATAGTCACTAGGTATAGCCCATGAATAAGGACTGGGGAATAATGTTCCACTTTCTTAAGGGCAGAGTTTATACATAAACTATTTGAAATTATTCTAAATGGGAAATTGATTTACTCTTACATTTAATTATTTATTTATTATGCCCTTTCTTATTTATCAGTATGGACTGATGAATATTTATTTATAATTTGGTTTATAATCCAATACTACTTTATTTGTTTTTATTTTTTTAAATTCCTGTGTAGTTAATATACAGTGTTGTATTAGTTCTGGGTGTACAATATAGTGATTCCACAATACCATATATTACTCAGTGCTCATCTAGATAAGTGTACTCTTAATCCCCTTCACCTATTTCACCCATCCCCCACCCACCTCCCCTCTGGTAAATTATCTGTTTGTTTTCTATGGGTAAGGGTGTTTTTTGGTTTACCTCTCTTTCCCCTTGCTTCTTTGTTTTGTTTCTTAAATTCCACATACGAGTGAAATCATATGGTATTTGTCTTTTCTCTAACTGACATATTTTGCTTAGTATTATACTCTCTAGCTCCATTCATGTTGTTGCAAATGGCAAGATTTCATTCTTTTTGTGGCTGAATAATATCCCATTGTGTATTTACCACATCTTCTTTATCCATTCATCCAGTGATGGACACTTAGCCTGCTTCCATACTTTGGCTATTGTAAATAATGCTGCAATAAACATAGGGGTGCATATGTCCCTTCAAATTAGGATTTTTGTATTCTTTGGGTAAATACCAGTAATGCACTTACTGGATTGTAGGGTAGTGCTATTTTTAATTTTTCGAGGAACCTCCATACTGTTTTCAACAGTGGCTGCAGCAGTTTACATTCCCACCAACAGTGCACAAGGGTCCAATACTATTTTATTAATTATGTTGCTCAAATTGTTCCAGCTTTGGCCATTTGGACCTCTTTCAGTTGGCCTCTGTGTACGTTTGAAACACTCCTGTTCTTGTGGTTTGGGGTTTTTTTATTTTTGTTCTTTTTTTGTTGAGATTTTTTTTTTTTCTAGCTCTGTAAGATGCTCCTGGAACATTTTGTGTATTCCTGCCCAGTCTTAGATTCAGCCATTTCTGTAAGGATCCCCGGTTCCATTAATTGGAGAGTGGTTTTAGAAACTAAGATTTGGACGCCTGGTGTACTATTACTACTGGGCTATCATTACTTCTACACCCTCTCAGATGACAAGGCAAAGAGATATATACTCATATACTAACTTCTGTATATACATATGTCTATAAATATTTCTATGTGTATCCATCTGTTAAGCTAACTATGAGTTCATACTGATATTTCCAACTCTAATCCATTACCACATGGCTTATTTTGACCTTCTTTTCTTATCTGTAATACTTCACTCAAGAGTAAGAAATCTGGTTTCCACTGTATATTTACTTAATTGTTAAATTGTAATATTCATGTGTAGTGGTTTTAGAATTGTAAATCTGTACATCCATAGGAAATAACTTTATCAGCTGGAGTATAAATCTTATGTAAAGTTCTTTTTGCCTCTCCACTCATTTGCAAAGATGCTTCAGTCATCATCTTATTCCCTAATCTCCTTCAGTGAGGTTGTTTCAACATTTATAATACATTTATATTCTTTTGTTACTTTCTGCATTCTATCCTGAGAACTTCTGACTTCCTAAATTATTTTTTTAATTTGCATAGCATTTGATTTACTTTTTGTGCTGTGAAGTTTTATAAGTTTTGACAAATGCTTACTGTCCTGTATTCACCATTATGATATCATACAGAATAGTTTCACCACCTCAAAAACACTTTTTTGTGTTACCTATTCAACCCTTGCCTGCTCTGAAACTTATGGCAACCACTGATCTGTTTACTATCTCAAT
Source organism: Leptonychotes weddellii (assembly GCF_054177405.1). Classification (NCBI taxonomy): domain Eukaryota; kingdom Metazoa; phylum Chordata; class Mammalia; order Carnivora; family Phocidae; genus Leptonychotes; species Leptonychotes weddellii. The sequence goes on along the minus strand of NC_138375.1, from coordinate 32,691,763 downwards.
AGTTTTTTCTTGTGCAAAATGTCATATAGTTGGAATCATGTAGTATATAGTATTGGTTTTTTAGAAATTTCAAATTCCAATTGTTAATTGCTATAACATAGGAAATTGAGTTTTATATATTAACTTTTTATCCAGTGACCTTCTATCCTCACTTAATAGGATTTTGGTCAATTCTCTAGGATTTTCTTCATAGATAATCTTGTCATCTATGAATAAAAACAATTTTGTTTCTTTATTTCCAATCCATATACTTTTTATTACCTTTTCTTATTTAATTGGCAGGGATTTCTAGTACTGTGTTGAATTGGAGTAATGAGGGAGAACATTCATGCCCTAATCTTAGTAGTCCTTGTAGGGAATTTTTCCCCTTGATTTTGGAGTAAAGCATCTACTTTTTCACTATTAAGTATGATGTTATTTGAAAGGGTTTTTTTTTTTGTAGATATTTCTTATCAAATTGAGGAACTTATCCCATTACTGTTTCTGTGAGAGCACAAGCAGGGGGAGTGCCAGCGGGAGAGGGAGAAGCAGGCTCCCCATGAGCAGGGAACTCTACATGGGGCTCGATCCCAGGACCTTAGGATCATGAACTGAGCAGGAGCCACACTTAACCAACTAAGCCACCCAGGTGCCCCAATATTTTTTTAAGTAATCTCTACACCAAGCATGGGGCTCAAACTCACAACCCCTACATCAGGAGTTGCATGCTCTACCAACTGAAACTACCAGTCTCCCCAAGAGTTTTTTTTTTTTAATACATATATATATCATGAATGGACATTGTATATTGTCAGTTTTTTTTCTGTGCCAATTCTGTGATTATATATGGTTTTTCTTCTTTAGCCTGTTGATGTGGTAGGTTACACTGATTGAATTTGATTTTGAATGTTGAACCAGCCTTGCATACCTAAAATAATTTTTAATGGATGCAATTTTCTAATATTTTGATCACAATTTTTCTGTTTATGTTCATGAGAGAAATACCTCGGTACTTATTCTTTCCTGTAATGTAGTTTTTTGTTTGTTTATTTTGGTTTGGTCTGGTTTTGTATTAAAATAATTCTCACCTCATAGAATGAAACAGAAAATGTTCTCTCTGCTTCTATTTTCTGGAAACAATTATGGAGAACTGATATTGTTGCTTCCGTATGTATCTGGTAGAATTCATTGATGAAAACATCTGTGATTCATATTTTGCTGGTTATTAATTATTGATTCAATTTCTTTAATAGATAAAAGGTTATTCAAGTTATCTATTTCTCATTGTGTGAATTTAGTTTGTACTTTCCAGGAATTTCTCCATTTCATCTAAATTTTCAAATTTATAGGCATAAAGTTGTTTGTAGTATTCCTTTATTATCCCTTTTTAATTACCCCAGGATAAGTAGTGATGATCACTTTCATTTTGATATTGATAATTTGTGTTGTTTCTCTCGCTCCCTCTCTCTCTGTCCTAGAAAAAAACATTTGAAAATATTTTTAAAGAACTAGATTTTGCTTTTATTCCTGATAATTTTTCCTGGTCCTGAGATCTGTTTTGTCTGAAATTAATATAGCCACTTCAGCCTTCTTTTTTTTTTACAATTTTTTTTATTGTGGCGAAATACACAAACATAAAATCTTCCATCTTGACTATTTTTAAGATCATGGTTTAGTGGTATTAAAACAGTCATAATGTACTAGCAGTACCCACCATCCATCTCCAGAACTTTTGTGTCTTGTAAAAATGCAACTCTGTATCTATTAAACAATAAATCCACATTTCCCCCTTCCTCCCAACCTTTGGCAACCATCATTCTATTTTCTGTCTCTACAGTTTGTTTGGTTTGTTTGGAGATACTCTAAGTATCTCACATAAGTGGAATCATGTAGCATTTATCTTTTTTGTGACTGGCTTATTTCACTTAGCATAATGTCTAACAAGCTCATCCATGTTGTAGTATGTCAGAATATCCTTCCTTTTAAGGCTGAATAGCATTTTATTGTATACCTATATCCCATTTTATGTATTCATTCATTCATTAACAACTGGATTGCTTTCACATTTATAGCTATTGTAAATAATGCTGCTGCGAACATAGGTGTACAAATAGCTCTTTGAGACCCCATTTTCAATTCTTTAAGTACATACTCACAAGTAAAATTGCTGGATCAAATAGTAATTCTGTTTTTTAATTTTTTGAGGAATCTTCATACTGTTTTCCACAGTGGCTGTACCATTTTATATTCTCACCAACAGTGCACAAGTGTTCCAATTGCTCCACATTTTCAACACTTGTGATTTTTGTTTGTTTGTTTGTTTGCTAGTAACCTTCCTAATAGATATGAGGTGGTATTGTATTATTGTTTTGATTTGCATTTCCCTAATGATTACTGATGTTGAGCATATTCTCATGTTTGTAAGTCATTTGTATATCTCCTTTGGAAAAATGTCTATTCAAATCCTTTGCCTATTTTTGAATCTGGTTGTTTGGTGTTGATTTTTAGGAGTTTTCTATATATTTTGGATATTAATCTCTTATCAGATATATGATTTGCAAATATTTTATTTGCCTGTTTACTCTGCTGATAGTGTATTTTGATGCACAAAATTTTTAAATTTTCATGAAGTCTAATTTGTCTGTTTTCTTTAGTTACCTCTGCCTTTGGTGTAATATCCAAGAAATAATTGCCAAATCCAATACTGGGGAGCTTTCCCTTATGTTTTCTTCTAAGAGTCTTATAATTTTAGGTCTTACATTTAGGTGTTTGGTCCGTTTTTAGTTAATTTTTATAGACAGTGTTAGGTATTGGCTCAACTTCATTCCTTGCATATGGATGTCAAATTTTCCCAGCACCATTTGTTGAAAAGAATGTCCTTTACTTTTAAATGACCTTGGCACCCTTGTCAAAACTCATTGATCATATATGCAAGGGTTTATTTCTGTACAACTGTTTAATTTTTTAAAACTATTTCTTAGAGCAGTTTTAGGTTTACCACAAATTGAAAGGAAAGTACAGAGATTTTCCATATGCTCCCTGCCCCCACACATGCTCAGCCTCCATCACTCACCAGAATGGCACCAAGAATGAACCTACACTGATACATCATAATACCCAAGTCATGATGTACCTTAGGATTCATTTTTGGTATGATATATTCAATGGGTTTAGACAAATGTATATATTCATCACTGTAATATCATACAGAGTATTATCTAAAATCTAAAATTATCTAAAAATCCTCTGTGCTTTCCGTATTTATCTCTTCTCTCTCTCTGGAACAATCACTGAACTTTTTATTATCTCCATGGTTTTGCCTCTTCACGAATGTCATATGTTGTAATAACACAATAGGTAGCCTTTTTAGATTGTCTTTATTCAGTTAGGAATATGCATTTAAGGTTTGTCCATGTCTTTTTATTGCTTGTTTCTTTTTGGTGCTGAATAATATTCCATTGTCTGAATGTATCACAGTTTATTTATCCATTCACCTAGTGAAAGGCATCTTGGTTGTTTCCAAGTTTTGGCAATTATGAATGAAGCTGCTATAAACATCCAAGTTTTTTGTGGACATGTTTTCAGCTCTTTTGGGTAAATAACAAGGGTGTGATTACTACATTATATGGTAAGAATATTTTTAGTTTTATAAGAACCTGCCAAACTGCCTTTCAAAGTGGCTATACTACTTTGCATTCCCACCAGTGATGAAAGAGAGTTATTGTGTTACAGATGCTCACCAGTATTTATTTTCTGTTGTCAGGGTTCTGGATTTTGGCCATTCTAATAGATATGTAGTGATATCTTGTTGTTTTAATTTGCATTTCCCTGATGACATATGATGTGGAACATCTTTTCATATGTTTATTTGTCATGTGTATTTATTCTTTATTGAGGTGTCTGTTAAGGTCTTTGGTCCATTTTTAATCAAGTTGTTTGTTTTCTTATTGTTGAGTTTTAAGACTTCTTTGTATATTTTAAACAAAAATTCTTTATCAAATGTGTATTTTGCAAATATTTTCTTCCAGTCTGTGACTTTCTTCTCATTCTTTTGACATTTTCTTTTGCAGAGCAGAAGTTTTTAATTTTAATGAAGTCTAGCTTCCCAACTATTTCTTTTATAGATTGTGTCTTTGGTGTTGTATGAGGAAGGCATCAGCATACCCGAGGTCGTCTAGAGTTTTCCTATGTGATCTTCTAGGGGTTTTTAGTCTGTGTTTTATATTTAGGTCTATGAAATATCTTGAGTTAATTTTTGTGAAGGGTATAAAGGCTGTGCCTAGATTAATTTTTTTTTTCATATGCGTGTCCAGTTGTTCCAGCACCATCTGTTGAAGAGACTCTCTTTTCTTCATTCTATTGGCCTTACTCCTTTATCAAAGATTGTTTGACTGTATCTATAAAGGTCTGTCTCTGGGCTCTCTGTTTTATTTCACTGGTCTATCTGTCTGTTCTTACACCAATACCACACCGTCTTAATTACTGTAGCTTTATAGTAAGTCTTGAAGTCGAGTAACATCAATCCTCCAACTTTATTATGTTGCCTATTGTGGGTCTTTTGCCTCTCCATATAAATTTAGAATCAATTTGTCAATATCCATAAAATAACTTGCTAGGGTTTTTATTTGGATTGAATTGAATCTATAGATCAAATTGGGAAGAACTGACATCTTGACAGTTTAAGTTTTATCTTCCTGTCCGTGTACACAGAATATCTCTCCATTTATTTTGTTTTATATTTTATTTTATTAAGAGGGAGTAAGAACTTCTAAGCATGTCAAAACTAAAACTGAAAGCCCTCTTATATTTGTTTAATCTCCTCTAACTCTGTAATGTATGTCTTTTTCTAACACTTCTTTATTTTCTCACTTTTATTTTCTGAATCACTTGCATGAATATTTGCTATTTTCGTGGTATTTTCAAAGAAAAAGCTTTTTCCTTTCACTAATTTCTAGAATTTTTTCTTTATGAAATCTTTCATTGTCTTTAGATTTTAGTTTTTTGCTTTTGCTTCTTGAGTGAAAAAAATTAGTATATTTTCAACCATTCGTCATTGTGATGACTGCAGTTTGAGTACATATAAATCTGACTATACTGCTTTGGTCAGATTCCATTGCACTTTTTAGATAGTGATTTATAATTGCTCTTTTTAAAAAAATTTTTAAAATTTATTTACTATTTTTTAAATTAATATCTATACCCAACGTGGGGTTTGAACTCACAACCTCAAGATCAAGAGTCACATGTTCTTCCAACTGAGCCAGCCAGGTGCCTCTTATTATTGCTTATTGCTTATTTCTAAAGAGATTGCACTTTCAGTCTGAAGTTATTGCATGAGTTGCCTTTTATTTATATTTTTAAAATTTTTAAATGGAAACATTTGGAGATGGAATGGTGGAGCAAAAACAAATACATATTTGAATAGGAAAATTACAGAATATCAAATATGTTAATAAATTGTATTGATAATAAATGGTGCATAAGAAAGATGATAAGATTAAAGGAAATTTATTTTAAAAAGGAATGAAATGGGGACGCCTGAGTGGCTCAGTCGTTAAGCGTCTGCCTTTGGTCCCAGGGTCCTGGGACCGAGCCCTGCATCTGGCTCTCTGCTCAGCAGGAAGCCTGCTTTTCCCTCTCCCACTCCCCCTGTTTGTGTTCCCTCTCTCGCTGTGTCTCTCTCTGTCAAATAAATAAAATCTTAAAAAAAAGAAAGGAATGAAATGTTCTACAATTACTAGACAGTTAAAAAAATTAAAATGCAATTCTAAGGGTACCTGGGTAGCTCAGTCGTTAAGCTTCAGGCTCTTGATTTCGGCTCAGGTCATGATCTCAGGGTCATGAGATCAAGTCCCACGTTGGACTCTGTGCTAGGCATGAAGCCTGCTTGAGATTCTCACCCTCGCTCTGCCCCCCCATTCTCATGCTCTCTCTCTCTTTCTTTCTCTCTCACTCAAAAAAAAATGCAATTCTATATGGAATATTTTTTCCATTCTCCTACTAATTTCTTAAGACATAAATGATCAGTTCTAAATTTAGCCTTATAAAATTAACCAATGAAGTCATCCCACAGTTTTCAATAGTTTAACAAATATTCCTCCTGTAGTTTATTCCTATAAAAGTCAAATATGTACTTTTTTTTGTTTTATTGTATTTTGCTTCCTTGTGTGTTCTCTCCTTCTACTAGGCTTATGAAATAATTGTTTTAATAGTGGTAAGACAGATATGACAGATTTTTTTTACAGGTTTTAGCCCACCTGGGAGTCTGTCTATACCAGATAATGTACAACCACAACTTTGCTAAGTCATCAGGTGAGAGAGATTTTAATCCCCATCTGTATCCTCACATCACAGTTCTATGATTCTATCAAGTCATGTATACATGCACCAATACATAATAAAGAATTAAATCCAAGCATCTGAGACACTTAATGAAAACAGGACAAACATTAAGAAGACATTTTATTTGTGGCACCTCAGTGGCTCAGTCGGTTAAGTGTCCAACTCTTGATTTTGGCTCAGGTCATGATCTCAGGGTCATGGGATGGAGTCCCACATTGGGCTCCACGCTCAGCACGGTCTGCTGAAATTCTCTCTCTCCCTCTGCCCCTACCCCCACTCTCGCTCTCTAAAATGAATAAATAAATCTTTAAAAAAAAAAGACATTTTATTTTGAAGTCATAGTGTCTTTCTCCTTTTACTAAAGTAGAAAAGGAGGAAGACATGAAAGAAAAGGAGGGGAAAACAGAAAGGTCCTTGTTACAGGTGCCCCCAAATAAAAGCACTTTCTGCTTTCATTCATTCTGCAGCTATTCTTTCCACACAGGTCATCTGAATTGTGACCTCTGCCCTCTATATGAAGAAGGTTAATATCCAAATCCTTTAACATAATCTCCAAAACTCTGTACGATCTGGCCCAACCTATCTTCCTAGTCTCAACTCATATCTTTCCCTCCAGATACTCTTATACCGACCCCCAAGACTGCTAGTTCTTAAGCAAGCAAAGGTTGCCTTTGCAAAGATGATCCCTTTGGTTAAAAAAATCCCTCTCCACTCTTCAGTCTACTACATTGCTTCTTGTATTTTTTAAGACACCACTCAAATATTTTTTTTCATCTCCCTTGGCAGATGATTTTTTTCTCTCTGCTTTCATAGCACTTTAACCTAACCGATCATTGAACTGTTTTCATCATTATTTTGTATGTCAGTCTTTCATATTAAATTATGAATTTTATGAGCTTAGACACTATGGTTTCATCCCATTTCAACATGAGGCACCAAAGCACAATGATTGAACTATAACACATTCAATAGGAACTTGTACAATGAGTGGATGAATAGATGGGTAGATGGGTGTGCATGTGCATTTATTTTCCCTTGTCTCTACTCTTTATTTCTATTCCTTCTGCTAATTTCTCCAGCCCCAAAATAAGAAAAGCACTTAAACATCCCTTTCATGGGGGTATTATACTGTGTTAAACTCATTGTCTTGGGGCGCCTGGGTGGCTTAGTCGTTAAGCGTCTGCCTTCGGCTCCGTCATGATCCCAGGGTCCTGGGATCGAGCCCCACTTCTCCCTCTCCCACTCCCCTTGCTTGTGTTCCTGCTCTCGCTGTGTCTCTCTCTGTCAAGTAAATAAGTAAAATCTTTAAAAAAAAATAAAATAAACTCATTGTCTTTATCTCGATAGGAAATCAATGTAAATAATGATAAAATGTAAACTAAATGAAAGAGAAGGCATTGTTTATTTCTAAGAAATGTGTTAATATTTCAATTACTCTCTATCTAATTTTAAATTAATCTTACTATATTAGGGATCAGATAATATGGTTTTAGAATTTAAAGCAACAGAATCAAGAGCAACGTTGTCTAGCAGAACTTTCTGTGGTGAAGGAAATTTTCTCTACTCAACACTCTTCAATAGGATAGCCACTAGCTATATGCAGCCATTGAGCATCTGATGTGACTGAGAGATTAAATATTTAATTTTATTCTATTGTAATTAATTTAGATTAAATATAAATAGCTACATGTGACTACTGTTGGATAAACAGTTCTAGATTACTGTAAGAATGGGGTGAAAGGGATTTACAAGGCAGTTGTATCTAAGATGATATAAAGGGGTGTTATTTGTCCTCTGTTCTTAACTCTAGTCTTCTTGGATATATTCTAATTTTTCAAAAAAAAAATTTTATTTCATGCTAAGCCCAAATATCCCTAAGTTCATTTAATTCATAAAGAAGGCAAATGATATTGCTTTTCTTCCTTTCTTTCCTTCATTCCTTTCATTTATCCTTCAACAACTAAATATTGAAAATCTTCAATGTTCCAGGCAGAATTCCAAGTTTTTGTCATATAGTAACAAATAAGATAAAACCTTAGCATTCATGGATATTATAGACACCCAATAGGCAAAAAATGAATTAATGCATGAAATAATTTCAAGTAGTAGTAGATGCCATGAAAAAAAATAACAAAGCAGAGTGACAAAAGAACAGTTGAGCATAGACCTTGGTAAAAAGAGACAGCTAATCCATATAAAAGTTTCTGAAGTGGGAACATGGGTGGTGAGTTCCAGGAACAAAAGAATGCCAGTATTGCTAAAACAAAGAGAGAGGTTGAACGACTTATTGGAGGTGAGCTCAAAGTGATGTCCAGAAAATAGAACTGATGGGCATATGTAGACCATGATGTGTTTATAAGTTGATCATTTGGAGATGGATCAAGAACTCTAACTTAGCTTATGTGGAAAGGTGGTGAACAGTGAACAAGAAGTGAAATTAATGAAGTGGATGTCCTTATGAGATAGGAAAATTGGCGAAGTTAGAGCAATAGAATAAATTGAATTGGAAATACATAAAGTGATGATCTGAATGGAGGTTTGGGAGTTGGTTAAGTTATTGGTGATAATGAGTTCTAGGATATGACCATTGAAATAATGGCTACATAGGAATTTTAAAATGAAAGATTATTATTAGAGAATTAATCAAAGGATACTTAGGCCAATGTGTTGGACAGAGCATCTCCAAGCATTCTGATGGACACAGTGATGACATGCTTTAAATGTTATGATAGGAATTATCTATATTTCAGTGAAGGCATACTTAAACTAAATTATTGCTCTCAAGACTATTTTTTTCTTTCTTTTTTTTTTAAAGATTTTATTTATTTATTTGAGAGAGAGAATGAGACAGAGAGAGAGAGCATGAGATGGGGGAGGATCAGAGGGAGAAGCAGACCCCCTGCCGAGCAGGGAGCCCGATGCGGGACTCCATCCCAGGACTCCAGGATCATGACCTGAGCTGAAGGCAGTCGCTTAACCAACTGAGCCACGCAGGCGCCCTATTTTTTTCTTTTATATATTATTTATACTCTCTTATTTTCTTTCCATCTCTAATGTTTCTTTGTGATTTATTTGAAGCAATTATATAAAAGAGGCACAGGGACTACAGGACTAAGAGATCCCTATTATACTGAAAACTTACAGAAGATCATTTTACATTTTTATTTATATCCTCAACCATAGCATATTCCATGATACATCATTTTTATTGAATAAGAATTTGTGGCAGTGAATCTAATTGGGAGCCATCTTTAATTAAATAATATTTCGTATCATTAAGTCAACTAACAAATTTATATTGTTATTTATATTTCTTTCCTATTTATATTTCTTTTCAATTTTTCAAAGTATTTATATTTATATTTATTTTTATTTATATTTCAATTTTTCAAACATAAAATTATAGTGTCTACTCTTCTTTGTTTTTCCTACAAGTTCTTAACGAAAGTCACAAATGTGAACCAGATATTGGACTTAGTATTTTGATAATATCTTACTTAGTGCTGCATAGAGTAGCAAAATTCCTTTTTCGTTACTTCTTTTGCTGCTTCTGTGTTTTTGCTCTCCAGCCTCATGTTTGGCTTTCAAAGCCTCAGCATAACATTGCTGACTAAGTACTTCTTGCCCTACTTCAGCAGATCTGCTCTTCCTCCATTGCAGCTGGGTATGATGAGTGAGCTAACATTAGCAAAGCATTTTGAGTTCTTTGGACAAAAGTTTTGTAAACCATCATTATATTGTGACATTCTTTTTAAGGACCATTATCATACTTCATTGTAGTTTTTGGACTCTAAGAGAAAAAATGAGGGAGAAGTGTGTCTCTAGGTAGGCACATTTCAACAAAGTGTGCCTGGAAAGAGCTGGGATTCAGATTTTTAATTTTAATATAATCTTCTTCTCCTCTCACTTTTTCTGTCCTATGCTACCAGATTAGAGTGAGGTGAGGTGAAGTAAGACCATCTTTCTGTGGGTATAATAAGTGTCTCTTTTGAGGCATTAAGTGTACCCTTGGAAACAAATTTTCTTTGACATTCTCAGAGTCACATTTTTATCCTATATAAGACTTAACAGATATGCATATGAAACATGCCAGGCTCTTTACCATACCATGAGTCTCAAACGTTTCTAAGATTTTATTTGATAAATGCCCAACGCATACTGTTTATGCTCTTAAGAATCCACTCTTTGAACAGGTTCATTCGGAAGGCGACGATATCCTGTGGTTGCTTTATGTGCATCATTGCCGGTGGACAGATGGCTGATTTCTCACTGTGTCCTCATTTCAACTCTATCTCTAGCTTGCTCCTTTTCCAAGTGGCCTCCCACTTGTGCTAATAACAGAGGCTTTTTATTCTGTGCCCAGGTTTTACTTACTCTTAAATTTAGACCCTCCCCTTCAAGTCTTAAGGTCTACATTGCTAAAACTACACAACTGCCCCAGTGATTTTTCCCTACTGAACCACATTCAGTTTAAAAGTTTATGTCTGAAGATCCTAAGCATATTTTATTGTTTGGTTATTTCTCTCTCATAATATTGCAAATTAAACAGTCAGATCCTATCTTTAGGAACAAAACTGCAAAGGATTAGGAAACAGCATGATATGGCAAAGTACTCAGCATCCACAGAGCCAGGTTCTAGTCCCATCTTTGTCAATGGACCCAACTTTATGTCCCCAGACAACTAGTTTAACATCTAGGGGTTTAGGATCATCATCTGCAAAATGAGATTATTAAGATAGACATTCTCTACAGTCTTCCAGTACTATGATTATGTTGGAATTGGACTCTCGGGGATGTAATCTTTTTGCCAGCTTGCTTGTTTTAATAGCTTTCTGAGAATCCAAAATGTCTCTTGCCTATTCTAGAGTCTGTGACATTTTTGAATGAATGAGGATCGTATATTTTGTTTGTAGTATTATCTTTGAGGATATTGTATAAGACAAGACCCTGGCATTTTGAAAAGAAATGGAGGCAGGTGATATTTGTGATGATTCATGCCCTAGTGGATAAAAATTAACTACAGCTCTTTTTCATGGGTAGTGAAAAAAATAGAAAGTGTCAGGGGCTGGTTGCAAAGCTCTTTGGAATGCTACAGAAGGATACTGTTTGAGGCTATAGGTATTGGAGTCAGATCTTGAGATGCTGTTGTGCCTGGAGAAAGTCACTGATCTTCCCCCAGCCCCTGTTTCAAAATCAGGGGCTGTAAAGTCAGGATAATAATAATTCCTACTTTATTAAGCTTGCTTAGGGGAATAAATGATTTAACATATATAAAATACTAAGAACAGCACCTGGAACAGAATATGTGCTGTGAGGTAAGGTAGTAATGAAAGTAACAGTGTTGGTATACTCTAGAGCAGCAGATGCATGTATAACATGTTACTGAGGTCTTACTGATTCAGTGCTCATGTGGAGTGAATCAACACTGGAGAATCTGATTGTCAATGTGTATATTCTCCACAGTCAATGTTAGTCTTCATCCAGTAACAAAGAAATTCACTCTAAATCAAGTGTGTGAACGGTGCGAAGTAGGGACATAGGGGTGGGATAAATAATCTTGAAAACTTTTTCAAATTAAAGATATCTTTAACTCTGAAAATTCTAACCTCTTAACTATATATACCCCTGTGTGTATGCATGCACACACACACACACACACAAAAGAAATAATACTGTAGGATTTAATAAAATCCAAGTTCTCCAAACAACCAGTGTTTAATATGCGAGGCATCGTACTAAGTAATTTCACATATATCATATAACTCCATATTAGATTAAAATAACTACAAAAACATGTAATATTTAACATTTTCAATATCAATTTTTAAGTGCATCAGGAGGGAAATGGAATAACAAATATATATGTTTTCAAAAGCTGAATTATTCAGAAACATTTTTGTACAATTTAGAATTAGGAGGGATCTAATCCATTTTCTCATCACCTTATACAAAGGAGGAGCCTGAGACACTATCGTTTTAGTGCACTATCATTTTAGGCCACTACTCTTCATAGAGTAACAGGTGCATTTTCTGCAAGTTCTTACCAATGATGTTACTTTATAGCATTTCAGAAAATAAGGATTCTTTCCTCTTAGACTGAATTATCAACACACTGCACACATACATACTCATGCACACAAATTCCTTCTGGACTCTTGCTAAATAACCTGAATTTACTAATTCTAAGCATGTTCCAATTAAATGTGACTGTTTTGACCTATCTGTTATCTATGGAGATAGTTCTTTGTGGTTGAATTTACTTACAAGTGAAGAATGAAATTACCAGTCAGAATAGTTCACCAAAAAGATAATGAAGTGGAAAAAGTTTAGTGCACTTTAAATTGCATTTTATCACCTATTTTGTAGGGTATTATACATTTATTGAAATGTTTGAGTGTACTTAGCAAATTTAAAATGCCAGAAGTTTTAAAAAGTTTCCGCATACCTGATAACATGTTGCAAGAGAAACATATTAACAACACATAAATGTTTTAATGGCATGCGGTGAGTGATTCCCTTTGCTGGAATATGTATGTGTGCACCAAAGAAAGGAATAGAAGGTTCCAAAGGTATGTCTAAATATTCCTGATACTAGCAAGTCAATTAATAGCCACTCACACTATCATACTAGACAAGAATGACAATATTAAATAAAGTCTAATACAGATCAGACTGTTTAAAGAAACAGGATTTGAAATCTTAATTGAATTCATTGCACAGTGCAATGGTTCACTTATTAATTCAGCACATATTTACTTATCTTCCTATGGTAAGAAATGAGCATGTTAAAATTTCTCATTTCCTTGGAGTTTACAAGATATTCATAACTATAGAGCCCAACCACCAGTGCTTCCTGCTTCAATAAAAGACTGGAAATATTGGTGCAGTATTTATGAAATACTGAAATCATTTTTATATGTGCAATATACTTGTCTTTGCATATACTACTATAAGTTGGAAGAGAAAGATGATGCAATATAAATGGACTCAATTTCCAATAGGTTACATTTTTAAAGAAATAATATATGGGCAAATAAAATTATTATTATCAATATATATTTATGATACGATAATGATATATGTATTATCATTATATATATTGAGAGAGGAACCAAAATAAGACCCCCATATATTGTCTTCTATGTATCTCCCCTTTCACCTACCTAATTAGAATGGAAGTAATACAGAGAAAAGTTGATTTCTAGTTTCTGAGAATCTTGGACTTGGTGTGGCATGATTTTGGCTTCAGTGCCTTTAGTACCAGAGCATTCTGGTTATAACTGCATAGTTCTGAGCAAAGAAGGGACTTGAACTAAGCCATTTGATCATTCTGGCGTCTGAAGTTTTTTTTTTTTTTTTTAATTTTTTTTTTATTCTTATGTTAATCCCCATACATTACATCATTAGTTTTAGATGAAGTGTTCCATGATTCATTGCTTGTGCATAACACCCAGTGCTCCATGCAGAATGTGCCCTCCTCAATACCCACCACCAGGCTAACCCATCCTCCCACCCTCCTCCCCTCTAGAACCCTCAGTTTTTGACTGAACTTCTGTTTGGTTTAAATTAAACACACAGGTGCTTGATCACTTCTTTGCATTGTGTGACACAGCTTTACAAAGATAAGTGTTATCGATGGAGATTAATTTTTCTAGGTTGACTTGATTTCTTTGTACTGCAATAAGATCCGTTGTGGAAGGACAAGAGGATGTTACAACAAAGAATAATATGTATTATAGGATTTCAAAATACTCGTGCTCCAGACAGATAATCTTACACGGAAAATTTCGGCATGCTAAATTAGGGGAAATGAGTATACTTGAGCAAATACATTCTGAAAGTATCATTTTGCATCTTGGGTTTTTATTATAAGACTACATTCTTGTTTGAGAGATTAAAAAAAGAAATTTTAAAACCTAATTATAACTCCTCTCCCCCAATCTGAACTTTATCCAGTAAAAGTTTACAGCTATCCAAAGCCTTAGTTGTTATAAAGTTTTTTAATTATGTAGCTGCTAAAAAATTAAATTTGTCTTTTGTATATCTCCCCAAAGCAATAAAGAGAGTTTGTCAGAGAAGACTGGGAACTGATGGTGTCTGATACCTTATGAATAAGAGAATCACAAAGTGTTGCTGAACAAATCCTAGGTCATTTCTGGTTTATGAAGCCTTTCTGAAGTACTCATTTGTCAAAATTACCATTGCGGGGTGTGTGTGTGTGTATGTGTGTGCATGCCCATGCCCCTGTGCAGGTATAGACTTATTTATATATCTTGCAATTTTGCTGGAAAGTATATTTTCTTTTAGGGAAAAAAAGCCAAAATTAACATCCCCGCCATCATCAGTTTGAGTGTCTTTGAGCCAAGCCCTTTGTCACTAAAACTGTGGAGAGAAGAGAAACTGGTGATAAGTGGTCTGGGCTACATTTTCAGATAACAATCTTGAGCTTTTGCTCTGGAACCACAGAAATGAATAAGAAGCCAAAATATAGATACCTTTAATAACTGAAAGTTGAAAAGATTCAGTAAAAATGTTTGAGTGGAATACCCTTCCAAAGGAAATTTATTGTTTTTAAAGTGTCTGTGTCTATAGGACTTTAGGAATGCCTAAGAATAAACCTAATTCCCACTGGCTTCTGAGTGAGAGTCTATAATGATATAAGACGAGTGAAAATGAGAAAAACAAATGGCACCAGGGGACTTGAAATTTCATTTCCAGCCCAGAAGATAGCATTTAGAAAGATAGCTTGGGTTCATCATTCAGATCTTTGCATTTGCTGTGTTAATTGGCCCACTTGTGCCTGAACCAAATAACCTAAGGGCCTGGAAATAGCCAGCGAGAGGGAGAAGGTAGAACTCCACAGAACAGAGAGAATGATCATCCTATGAAAGTGATGGCCCTCAGGGGTTTGACTCTGCCAGGTGATTCTGAGAGAGGGGATTTGCATCTCACTGAGGATCCCTAACAAAAGGTCGGTAAATTTATGGCATTGCCATAATTGCAGGGATTTGGACAAGAATTTGCTATGACAGCAGTGGGGAGGGAAAATTAGTTTGTGAACATGTCGGTGAGGAAGTTGTACTTGAGATCAAAGTATCAGCAGCTCCAACGGGTTTTGAACTGAGGAGAAGGAAATCTTTGAAGAAAAACATAATCATTAAAACAAATGAATTGGAAATGATTAAAATAGACGTCAAAAGTCCCGAAGCATCAACAGTTCTAGGATTATGATGTTCTAGACATGCACTATCACTCCATCACACTACCTTCTTGTATTTTTCTATAGCAATCATCATCTTTCAAGTCATCTTACTTATTTAAGGTTTTCCGTGTCCTTCTCTGGAATGTGAATTCCATGAGAGGAAGGCCCTTGTCTTACACCTGCAACACCTAGAACATAGCTGAGACATATTAGACTGTCATATAAATTTCCTGGGTGGATGAATGAAGTAATGTCGGAGCAGAGTTGTAAAGGCTAGATAGTGGTGTGCCAAGTAAAAGTTAGGGTAGAGGTCGAAAATTGAAGGAAAGAGTGGGTCTGTTTTAGAGAAAAAAAATATATGAAACTACCTTGCTCTTTCACCTCAGGAAACCCATTTCTCATGATCTGAAATCTGTCCAGCTCATTCCACTGAGAAGCATGACCCAAACGTGGACTTGGAAAATTGATTTTAAAGTAGCATATTTCCCTCTGTTACGGAATAGAAACTTCTGGACATCTCACTCAGAGTATAATAGATTTAAGCTTGACATAGATAGGTTTTTTCAACTATAAATGGACTCCTCACTCTTATGGGCATAGGAAGGAGGGAAGAACACTTAGACAAGATAAAGAAATCTCTTGTCCATGTCTCCAAACTAATGACTATGACATCAAATGGTTCACAGACTTAACAGTTTGAATCGAAGGTCTCTCCTCTTCTGCAAAGAGAAACTGCCATATGGCCTACATTGTGGTCTTTCCATTTACACAACAATTTAATATGCCTGGTTCATGATGAAATACCAGCTTCCGGCTGGGAAATTAAAGCAGATTTCGGCTCCTCTCAGCAAGCAGGCTGCAGTTTGATATATTCTGTAAACTGGATTCTGTATTAGCCAAGGGAAAGGATTGGCATAGTTCGGAAACACAGTTGGACTTGTTCAAACGAGCATTTCGGTGCACAGATGCTAAGTCTCTTTGGAGCTATGCTTTAGATCACTTCGCTTCTACTTAGCTATCAACTAAATATAATTTTTGTTTCAATTCCTTTTAATTTTCATCTTTACAGTAATTTTCAAAAATGTTTGTTGGGAAAGAAAGACTTCCCATTGAGTGCCCTTTAAATCAGAGAATACCGTATCTGTGACGGTGCATGATGGATCAAGTATGGCCTCACACAGACTGAGAATCAAATGTTGGCCCTATTACCAACTAGTTATTTAGCCTTAAGTAGGTTAACTGAATTCTTTTAGCTGAGTGCAGTAGTCTGTAAAATAACGATAATACTACTCACTTTATGGGCGGTTCCACAGGATAAATGATGGCACTTGTGTGAGTGTGTGTTTGTGTGTGTTCATGTGTGTGTAAAATGCTAGATGTGGTTTGGTAAAGTAGATGCAGACACAAAATGAAACATTAATTTGTTATAATAGTCCATACCCACATCAGCATATCCACATGTATCTACATATCCATTTAGTAAATATTTGCTGTAAGGTGGTGTGATTACAGTGATTGACCCTATCTTTTAATGTCTTTCCATTCTCCCAAGGTCTGAGATAACCATGAAAAATTTTCCAGTGACAATCTTTAGATAGATTTCATGGTCAAAGTGGATAGCTAGTAACATTTTCACACACAGTTGAAAAACTTTGCATTCCTCTCATTCACTTGTCTACTTTGAACTTATTCAAATTTACTCTTCCAGCAAGCCTGCTCTGAACTGCAGGCTGGTCCATGCATCATCGCTCCTCTTTCTGATAGTAGTCTAAGCTTATTTCTATCTTTTTATTGCATATATTGCAATTAAATTATCTGTGCTTGCCTACTAAACTGAATCTCTTCAAACTTCATAACTCTATTCCCTGGCCTAGGGTTTTGTGGGTCTTCAATAATGTGTATTGAAATAACCATCCACACACAGAAACATCCATACATGTATACAAATATATTTTATTTTTTATTCATCATTTCTTTCCCTATTCCACATCAATATTTCCTACTTGATCTATTGACATAAAATCATTTTCAATCTATGGCATAAAATCATTTTCAACCGATGACATACCAGTCATGAACATTAAATATTGAGTATGCTGTAAATGACATCATTATCGACTACATATCAACAGCCTATGCTTTGACTAATATTCATTTGTTCAACAAGCTTTATTGAGACCATATTTTAAACACCAGGCACTAGGTCCTGTAATCAGTATGTCTTCAAGAAAGCAGACATGTAGGAAATCATATAGATATGCACATCAGTATAATTCAGTTAATTAACATAAGATAAAATCACAACTTGAGATGGAGGAATCTGTCCAAAAAATCCTCTCTGAAGGAGGTGACAGCTATCTTGAGTCCTGAAGGCTGCGTGGGAGGTAGCAGATTGAGATGTTTGTGGAAGGAGCATTCCAGATGGAAGGGGCAGCTAGTGTAAAGGCAGAGGATAGAGAAAGCATGGTGGTTTGAGGAAGTGCCCATACAGTGTTCAGTATGTTTGGAATGTAGAGTGGGAGGCAGTCAGTAGCAGGAGATGAGTAAATGCGGATCTATGTCTTGGCAAGAAATCAGGATTTCATCCTACACTCAATGGGCAAGAGGGATGGGATGACCAAATTTGCATTCAGGAATAAGCGTTCTCGTAGAGGGAGGCACCCATGCAAGCAGATAGGAGAGTCTTAAAATAACCCAGACAAGAAGTAATGAGGATTTAAACTCATCTTCAGCAAAAGATGAGAAAAGACACTGAAGGAAAGAAACAGTGGAATTTATAGTCCAGCTGTTTATGGAGAGTAAAAGAAAGGGAAGATTTACAAATGGCAGCATGCTTTGGGTTTGGATAACTGTAAATATGATGCTATTTCACATGATAGTGAATATAGATAAAACAGGTTTGCAAGGGTAGAAGTGGGAGGAAATGAGAGATGAGTTGGGTGTCGAGCTTGCTGGACTACATATTTTAAGTATGCAGTGGTTATATTGGTCATATATCCAGTTTCTCACCAACATCTGCCACATTTGCAGTTATTTAATCCATGTGTTTATCCACTATCTATTTGTTGAATTGATGAATGAGTGCCTGTGCATCAGGCAACTTATAAATGTCCAGGAGGATCAATAGTCTGTTTGCAGTACCAGAGACCTCCAATAATAAAATGAAGATTAAGATGACTCTGGTTCACAATAAATTGGGAGAATTAATTTCCCTTTTGAAAGCTGCCACTAACATGAGAGCAGAAAAGATGGTGCACTGACCTCACAAACATGAGGAATTTTACAAAATTGTAAGACTGCATCTCTGTTCCTATTATAACCTATTATAATTACTTAATCTCCTTCCAATTTCATCTACTACTCCCCAGCTCTTCTGAACCAGATCCTAGAGAGAATTAAGCCCTATTGTCCTAAAGAATATGTTACAAATAATGAATTAACTTAGCACATGTGCATCTAGAATGGCACAGTTTCTGTACCATCCTCGTGAGAATTCATAAAATAATCACTGAAATGATTTTCTTTGTTGTATGTTTTAGGTGAGGAATCCTAGCTGAGAAAGTTCCCCTTCCTCCCCCTAATATTAGAACAACCTACTCCCCATAAAAAGTATTCTGAGCTAGTAATAGGAAAAGCAAAAGAAACTTGATGTTCCTCTCATTAGGGATCCTATTCAGTTTTCTTATCTACCTCTCACAAGTTTCTGGCTTTTCCACATTTACAACTACCATTCTGTTTCTAGAACCATTGTGTATATTACAAGATGTTTCTCTTCTCAAAAAGGCCAAATCTATAGCTGAAACTTATAACATCTAGAATTTGTATATAACATTCTGAAGTTACATAAATTGTACCTAGGAGAGAGGAAAAGAAGTCTCTATCCCGTTATGCTAATACCCTAATTGTCAATTAGGCTGTAAAAAAACAAACACTCTTAACAGAATGCCTCCAGCTGTCTCTGCTGAGGAAAAGATAATTCAGCCCAATGGTGGAAAGATACATGCCATCATTTAACATTTTTTGTGGGAAAACAAAGGATGCTGAGAAGATGTATTGGACCCTAGGGAAACTTTTCAGCAGGATGAACTTTGGCAATGAGAACAAGGAGAATAAAGACAAATCTTTGACCCTAAAACTGATCACTCAGCACCATTTACCACATATATATTTTGAGATTTTAACATTAGACTAACTCAGTAGTCTGGAGCTTAGAGAAACATGAGCTCATAATAAAATTAACAATTATTAATATTTATTCATGCCATCTCCATGTATCATGATGGAAAGCCTTTTATTATAGCTGCATCCCTAAAGCCCAGTGGGCAAGCTGGTGCAGGTCTGTGTTGGATTTTTCACTGGTCTATGATGAAGTAAGTAATATAAGCACAGTAGAGTAAGTTATCCTTACATGTGAGTTTATTGAACTGTCCTGTCTTTATTCTATGTTTATTTTTTTATTTTGAAATTACTCTTGCTATTTCTATATTGAAATATTTTTTTCTTTTATGATGACGGATGGTTTTTTTTATCTTTTTAATGTCTTTTTACTTGTGTCCAGATCTGGGGAAAAAAATGTCCTGACCAAAAAAAAAAAAAAAAAAATGTCCTGACCATACCTTGGTTCTAATTAAACAATTTTTTTAAATATGCTACTGGTTGATGTCTAAGTATATCATAACTACTCATTAATTTATTCATCCTTCAACAAATATTGAACAACTGCAAAGTGTCAGCTGCTATTGTAGGTAATGGCAATCCAGTAGTGAGGAAGAGAAATTATATCCTGCCCTCATGCAGTTTACAATTCCCATTCACAGACAATTAAAAAAGAAAAGAAATCAATAAATAAAATAATTTCAGATAGTTTAATAAAATGCATTGAAAACAATAGAACAGTTTCTGGATGCGGGTTTTCCATGTATAGTTTTTGCACGTTTTTCAACTGGGCTAAAATGGATTACCCCCCCCACACACACTTATCTACTCTACGGAGTTAGTCATGGCCATAACAGTAAGCATGTTGCTCATTATGCTCATTATGTAGCACTGCTATGTAATATGTATCAGGCATATTTCATTCTTTTTTCTCTACCAAAAAAAAAAAACTTTATGCTTTTATATCAAAGAAAATATTATGAAACTTAACCATACGTCCCAACACAAAAGAAACCATCATATGTGGGTCATAAACACTTCCCTAATCACAGTATATAGCTAGCCAAAGAGAAGAGCTTCTCTATATTATGTTTTTGCATATCTTCAAATGCTTTTTTGTCCACACTCACTATCAAAAAGCTCCAACTTAATCAAACTTTCTGTCATAAAAAATTTGCACATCAGTACTATTTATTAACACTAAATTTTTTTTTCATTTTTTTTTCCTGTATCTAAGTGCCATGGACTTTTTAGCAGACCTTTTTTATTCTATTTAATCAAACTAGTAAACGAACTTGAGTTACCTAACACCTGAATGGGAAAGAAAAATAGATGGAGCTTTCAAAAAGGGTTTCTAATATGTTTAAATATTAGCTTTCTCTTATTAACAAAGTGATACAGTGTTTCAAGATTATCCCCCAAAACTGCATAATTAAAACAAATGTCCCAAAGAATTTAATTATAGATGCTTTGATGTCCAAAACATAATTTTAAGATTCTGTTGTCAAGATGATGCAAAAGTTGTACAAAGACACAAAGCAATAGCACATTTGCCACCTTGGACTTTTCTTTAAAGATTTATTTATGCATTTTAGAGAGAGAGAGAGTGCAAGCTCGAGTGGAGGAAGGGCAGAGGGAAAGAGACTTTCAAGAAGACTCCCCACTGAGTGCAGAGCCCAACTCCCCACTGAGCGCAGACTCCCAGGACCCCGAGATCATGACCTGAGCCAAAATCAAGAGCTGGATGCTTAACCAACTGAGCCACCTAGGTGCCCCAGCCACCTGGGATTTTTAGGGCAGGGTTTATGGAGATAATGAGCCCAACAGTATGTCCTCATCAGCACTGCTGTCAATCCATCAGTCCGGTGCTTTTAGGTGAAGGATTTGCTTCTAGCATCTACAAAGTAGAGGCCAGAGATGCAGCAGAACATTTTGCAATGCCCAGGACAGCTCCCAACAGCAAAGAATTATGTAACCCTAAATGAAAATAGGGCTGTGGTTGAGAAACCCTGGTCTAGAGAGTCTTGTTCAATTTTATATATTGAAACACACATCCAATAATTAATACAAATCTGACAACAAGAAGAATTATCGTTTTTGCATTTATTTTGTTTTTCTTCTGAGATCGTTTCAGCTCTTCCTTCATTCTCACTTGGTCTCTGAAGTTTCAGTTGTCATCCTTCCTTCTGTTTAGGGATTTCTGCTAATGATAATGATGGTGTAGAAAATAGCAATGGATGGGGCGCCTGGGTGGCTCAGTCGTTAAGCGTCTGCCTTTGGCTCAGGTGATGGTCCCAGGGTCCTGGGATTGAGCCCTGCATCGGGCTCCCTGCTCTGCGGGAAGCCTGCTTCTCCCTCTCCCACTCCCCCTGCTTGTGTTCCCTCTCTTGCTGTGTCTCTCTCTGTCAAATAAATAAAATCTTAAAAAAAAAAAAAGAAAATAGTAATGGAGATATACCTCGATAAATCAATATTCTAGGACTAAGTTATTCTTGTTATATTTAACAGAATTTCGTTTGTTTTCAATTGATATTCTCTTAAAATAGATTAATATCTTTCTTTGAAATACATGAGTATACTTTTCTTGTCCTGGCATAGTATTATAATGGATTACATATCTTTCATCTTTCAACACTTATTTGTACTTATTTTAAATGTTTTGTGGTTTGTTTGTTTTGGGAGAGGGGGCATGGGGTGCAGAGGGAAAGCGAGAAAGAGAATCTCAAGCAGGTTCGTCTGGGAAGGGGAGAGAGTTGTGACATGACCTGGAAATTGCAAAACAAAATTTGTTCCTGGTTAGAATTAACACTGACTGAATGTTTGATAATTATTAAGAAATTATTGTTAATTTTTAGGTATAATAATGATATTATACTGAGTATATTTTAGTAATGCATAGTGGAACTTCCCACTTGAATTAATATATTCGCAATTTACCTCAGAGTAATCAGGGAGAGGGGAAATATGTGAAGTATCAGTGAAACATGTTTAGCTCTGAGTTAATAATTGCTTAAGCTGGGGGGTGAACATATAGGGATTTATTTTACTATTATTATTTATACTGTTCTACAGTTTATTAGACTATGATGTTATACTATCCTACTTGTATTCTAACAGTATGCTAGGATACTATTCTGCCTTTTTTAAATATTCAAAATATTCCATGGTAAAAATCTTAACAATCAAAGAAATAGGAAAGAAACTGAGCCCTTTCTATAACTTTCTATAACTTTTATCCTTTAAGATGTGTTCCTTCCATCCCTACCTTCTCCACAAGCCTGAGAAGAAAATACTGGTTAACTGAGTACCTGGTTAAGTGAAGTTTCTATTAGATATAGTTTGAAAAAGATGCAGTCTCATCTCAGTTAAGCTTATAGAGGATGAGAAGATGTCTTTTCTCCAGTATGAGAGTCAGACCATCTCTGATAGGAGAGTTTCCCCAAGTCCATTTATCATACTGACCAAGTAGGTCAGGAAGGAATTTTTTTAATGTAGTTTAGATAAACTGTTGGGGCGTTTGACCTAATTCTTCAGCTCACTTTGCTTGAAATCACAAGCTAAAACATAGCTTATGCATCTTTAGTCCACTGATTGCTATTCTTTCCAGATTTTATTTGATTAAGTTATGGTAAAGGTCATCTATTTGGAAGGGAAAAAAAAGTCTATAAAACCTAGAAGTTGGCAGAGTTTTTCTGTAAAGGACCAAATAGTAAATATTTTAGGCTTTGTGGACCACGTGTGGTCTCTGTTGCATATTTATCTTTTAATTTATTTATTGTTTTACAAACTTTTAAAAACATGAAAACTATAATACAAAAAGCAGCAAAAATGTGAAGGTTGGATTTAGCTATAAGAATCTTGATATATCCTCTTATTTTAAAACTAACTGTTCATCCAAATTTAATTCATTCTGAATAACATAAGCAAAACATCTGTGAAATATATTTTACTTATTATTATTCCTTTAATGTATATGCATTTCACTTCTATCACTTAATACATACTACTAACTAAACCAACTAATTATTGATGTGGATCATCTTTTATCATGAATACATACTTGAACTTAATACACAAACTTTTTAATTCAGAATTTAAGTGTCATTTTTATGATTGTAATTATTACCTTGAATTTGCTTATTTGTTGTCCTACAGAATGATGCTTCTTGGAGGGGAAAGATATCAACAGATATTTACCTGTGTTAGGATTAATTTGTGAATGTGCCTGTTTTCTGGGTGAGGGGATGGTAGTAGGGTTGCTTTGTTTGCCTAATACATTTTTGCTGTTACCTTGCACAAAAAGAGATTTCCAGCTGACCTCTCTACTGATACCTTGGAGTACTCAGAAGTAGAAAATGGAAACTCTGTAGGTAGGATATTAGTTTTCTACTCACTTCAAGGCCTCTCTCTGACTACTCATGTACTGGGCTTGAAGAACTCACTGTAATCTCTCAAGAGTGGGTAAGAAAAGAAAAGGTAGAGGCTTTTAACAAAATGGACTGGAATGAACATCTAGAAAGAGGTCACAGATGGAGATGTGTATGAGTCCGGCACTTCCGGGCTGAGTGGCATTGAGTCAAGCTCAGGTTAGCTGAAGTGGTAGAGCCTATTGTAAGGGAACACAGAAGAAAGGAAGCACAGCAAACCACCCCAGGAAAGTCAGAGGCTGACTTTGTGGCAAGAGAGAATGCCCCTGGGGAACCCATAGCAATTCCAGTACCCCAGGAGCCATTTTAGGGATACACCATTCCCAAAACTTATGCAGTCTCTGACTTTCCTAGCTGTTCATTCCTCACTTTCAGGCTCCCCATGAGAGGGTATAATTAGGCCTGTCAGTCACAATCCAACATAAAGCATCCCCATCAGGAAGAGTTCTCCAGCCAGGCCATACTGTGGGCTGCTGGCCAGGTTTGGGATACCTGTCTTTGAGGTAGGCATCAATCATGGCTGTACCTGTTAATACATATATTCAGTTATATGATGAAAGCTTACCAACTTGAACACACACACAAAAATACTGCTTCTAACCAATTTTATAAAAAGGAGCTATTGGCTTCATGTCAGAAAGTGTTTCATGAAATGAGATTTTTCTCTGGATGCCAAAGTTTTGCCTGATTTTTTTCCAAAACAACCTTTTATCTTATCTCACTCAAAGCAGAAACCCTCTAGTGGTTTGCCTTTACCTCTAGGTTCAAAATTCACAGATGCCTCATCACTTTTCAAGTCCTTTTGAAGCTTCATTTGCAGTAATTCTTCAAAGAGGTCACTTTTGTTCTAGATGCTACAGCTTTATTTTAAGCAACTCCCCATCATCTCATACCCAAATTAATAATTGTGAAACTTCTTTACAAATCTTTTTTACCTTCTAGGAGGCCCCCTCTCCATTCATTTTTATAAGCCAACTGTAGATTAATATTCCTGTATCAAGAAACAAAAGATTTGAAAGAGAACAAGTTTACCTTTTAGAGAAAGAGAGGCTGAGTGTTTTTCCCATGTGTGGCAAGATATTGAGAGACAGAACTCCCCAGCACTATTCCATTTATTCTTTCCTAAAACAATACTTTATACATAAATTCCTTCCTTCAGAAATCTTGCAATAATATTGTCAATCAAGACCAAACTTCTTATCTGTGGAGGACTATTCTCTCTGCCTACTGAAACTCCTATGATCCTGAGACTGCTGTTCTTAGAGTTCCATGGAAACCCTCTACCCAAACTCTCCTCTGCAACTGTGCTCAGGACGCTATTCCATCCACCTTCTTTCCCATCCCATTTTTCTGTCTTCTGCATCCTCATGGCCTGGGCAATGCAATTCCTACACTGTTTTCAGAGCCTACCTAAGCCTTCTCTTGTCACCAAAAGTGTATAGAAATAGATTACGACAGATGATGTATTATCTGGATTTTTAGATTTCTATTAGGTTAAAGTTCCTAGCAGACACTTTAGCTTTGGAATTATTCTCAAGCTGGGTTTATATATTGTGTTTGGATTTCTAAGTAACTATAAACTCTGAGGGGTTTTTTTATTATTTCTTTTATATTCCCCATAGTTTCCTTCAAGGTGCAATAAAAAGATCATTTGTTGACTTGAATTTATACCATCCCTTAATTTCCATTCCTTTTTGCCACCTTTTTCCAATTTTTTTAAACAAGGAACCCTGTTTTAGATGTAAATCTGACAGCTACAAGACTTCTTTTCCCAAAAAAAGAGCCCATCACTGACATCACCTAAAACCTTGCTAGAAATATGCATTGTCAGCACCCCCCTATTTACTAAATCCGAATCTGCTTTTTAGCAAGGCATGCAGGGGATTCTTACGCATATTAAAGTGCGGGAAGCACTGCACTAAAGATTCCAGTATGAATCAGTTAACCATTCATTGTTACATTGAATAAACCAAGAAAGTGTGTATTTAAATCCCTATTTTATCATTCACACATGTATGTGTATACGTGAGTGAAAGAGACAAAGAAAGAGAGAGAACCAGGGGAAAATTTTGGAGACAAATAACTGTTTTGCTGTAGTAGACTTGCCTCATAAATATCTAGTGAATATATTTTCTGTTTAGACTATTATTTCTGCAGTACTTTTCTTTTTCTTTTTCATTTTGTGTAAGCATATTAAACCCCATAGGAAAACAGAGCTGTCAAGATATCACTTCAAAAAAAACACACTTGATGTAGCTAAGAGCCAAAGTCATTTGATGAATTTTTTAAAAGCTGGCTGCTTTTTAAAGGCATTTATAATTCAAGGTATTTGATTAACTTTTAAAGAGTTGAGTGTTGGTAGATTTAAAATCAAAAGGAAAGATTTGGAGTAGTCCAGTGGATTTTTAAAGATGGATAGAAATCAGGAGAAGTATGGTCTTACCCTTCTTGGCTTTGATATTTTTTATGTGATTTTTGTTCCAATCACATAACAGATCCCCTTTAATCTTCTATATGTCACATGGACTCACATGGGGCTATCAGTGATTGTTCTTTATCTACCCAACAGATATCCTGAAAATTACTGAGATAGTCCATCAAGTATTTTAACTTGCAAAAGACAAGTAGTATAAATATATAGTAGATAACAGTTTATGAGTAGTATTGTGTAAAGCAGATTTTATGCAGACATTAGGCAGTTGAAGAAGTCACAGTAGAATTTATAAATATATCCATCATAAGGAAGGGGAAGCGGTGAGAGGTTTAGAAGTGGAAAGTATAAACCTCAATGGAAACATCTGTATATCCAACAGAATGAAACAATCATGTCACAAACATGTTTGTAACCAATAGAAACCAGATAAAAGGCAAGAGTAATGTAACTTCTGGTGGATAGGGTCAAAACTCCTCAAAAAGATATGGCTATTTAGAATGTTGTGCTCAAGTGTGAGCACTGTTTTTTATGAAACGTATTTGCACACTGGTGTAAATCGTTTCTACTTTTCATTTATTCATTGATTCATTCATTCTTTATTTCTCAAACCACAATGATATTATGTGAGTAAATCTATGGTAGGTTTTGTAAATGTGATGGTTGTACTTTCCATTAAAGACCTATTAGTTTAGAGAAATAATCACATAAACAAGTAAGTCTGAAAATGTGCCATAGGGTCTAAGATGCACGATTATCAAGCAGAGTGGAGACACAAAGATCATTAAGAAGGGTGTCCATGGGTGTGAACTCATCTCATTTGAGACAAGTCTAAGGAATTGGGATGGTTAGTTGATGAACAGATTGTTTACAAGAGGGTGGAGGGTGTGGGAGATGATAATTATATTTCACAAATTTGAACAGTTACTTGATATATGAAACATTATTTTTTCCTTTGTTCCAGCAGGTAGAGTCAAAATAATACAGCGAGAAGAGAGGGAACATAAGGGGGAAAGGAAGGGACCCATGTTTCAGGAGTGCCCACTCTGTACTAGGCTTGTGCCAGGCATTTTGTAAGCACTATTTTAGTTAATCCTCGTAACAACTTTGCCCATGCTTAACCCGTCTGAAATGCCACTACTAGGCCACTATTCAGAGCCACAGGTGATCACCCTAATTGCTGTACGTTAAGAGAGATGAATTGACCAAACGTATGGGGGAGAGCTAAGATTTTTTTGGCAAACCAATAACTTTAGATGATATAAATGACAATAGGATCCATGGTAGAAGGTGCTAATAATTGTACAAATGTGACTGTGTCTGTGAGAACTGAATCATCAGTTATATCCTTAGAAAATAAAGCAAAATTGGATATTCTAGTTATTAGGCTATTGTAATATATATGCATAACTCTTCTTTTATAATATCTGAATTTTTTATGAATATGTTATATCCAATCTGTTTCAGAAGCTTATAAAAGATGTGAAATATTTCTTTTTTTTTAAGATTTTATTTATTTATTTGAGAGAGAGAGTACAAGCAGGAGGAGCAGCAGAGGGAGAGGGAGAAGCAGGTTCCCTCCTTAGCAGAGAGCCCAGCCCGATTGGGGCTTGGGACCATGGACCCCGGGACCATGACCTGAGCTGAAGGCAGACACTTAACCGACTGAGCCACCTAGGTACTCCATGAAATATCTCAAAATATTTCAACTACTACAAATTTACGTCTATTGAATGTTCTATTCTATTCCAAATTCCCTAGATTGCTGTTCAAATTCATGTGACATCTCAAGTGCTTCTACCAGCCAACCTTGATATGCAGATTGATTTAAGCCAGATGTTACCACCTCCTATGCTGTAAGAGGTGATATTTTACTAGTTCACTAGTATAAATATAGAAAGATTACAAATACAAATATAGAAAGAAAACAAGAAAGTGTTATTTCCTCTTGCACATACTATGAGACACTGGATTAGGAGCCTAAGTAATTTACAGGAAATTAGTATTTTGATACAGAACAGAGAATTACTTTTATTTCATGATATTGGATACAAAAAAAGGAAGCAGCTTCTTGCTTAGGTTACTATGAGCACCAAGTACAGATGTTCCTATAAATTCTAGAAACTCAAGTTAAACATATTACCTTACAAATTTCTGTCATAAATTCCTGGTAAGTTCCTGCATTACTGCAATGTTAAACTCTGTTTTAGGGGTCACAGAAATATTTCTGAGTTGCAAAATTCTTGACGCCATTTATAAAATGACTTTATATAGGTGACAGTAATGTCAGATAGACTGAAATGCTTATAATCAAGGTTAACTGATGTCAGCAAAAATAGCATGGAGCAGTTGATATATCTCATACCCTAAGGTTTATTAAAAAAAAAAAAATATATATATATATAGTAGCAGTGAGTCAAATTTAATCTTCTGGGACATACTCTTCTTTATAATGTTGAAATTGAAAACAGTTTTCCAATGTGCCTGTGATAGGGTGCATTACTATCAGTTTTCCTCTTCAATAAGTGAAATAACTTACCCTGTAAAGAAAAACGGGAGAATCATACAAAATTAAAATTAATACGTCAAGTCCCCAAATACTTGTGCTCTGGATTATAATTTAGAAATTTGTGTCCAGATAAAGGCACTTATTTCCAAGTAAATTTGCACTAAAATTGTTAAAGCAGTGATTGCACCCCTGGGAAATTCCTAGTTTAGTTCTCAAAAAGTAACAAGAAGAAAATAGAAAGATTGGAACAGTCAACATGGTCTAGAAAATATGCCATAATATTCTTTTAAAAAGCTTACATCTGTAAGATGCACTTAGTTTGTTCTTTGGGAGTTCAATTTTATTTCATTGTGTATTTTACTTTTTGTGTGAGGTCAATCTGAGCACCCAAAAGCAAGTTAACTTTCTACCTGGTGAGAAATGACATTGTCTATGTTGAAGAAAACATTACCAAACATTCTAGATACTTTCTTCATTATAGATATTGCACAAAACCCACAAAGATATGTTGTGTTGCTTAGAGCAAGTACATAAATCATTTGGCAAGTTCTGTTACAAAAGGGAGATACCTCACAGGGGAACCAATATAACATTATCTAAAACTTAAAGAATAGAACTTAGTGCCTTGGGTTCATCCACTATCATTGATGTACTCATAAGCATTTTAAAATAATTTTCTCTGGGCTCAAAACTCAAGGTTGCAGTCACTGGGAGGGATACAATAATGTCACTGTATGATTGCTGTCTTTAAAATGTCTCAAACCAGTGAGGGAGGTAAAGTAATCTTTAGGAAACAATTAGAAAATCCAATACAAGAAAATAAAAGTAGTGACAAACTAATATATACATAATTTCTTAGGAACCGAAAGGATAGTATGAGATACAGATGAATAAAACGGTTTTTCTTTCTCTGTTTTTTATCCAAACCCAAATACACACACACACACACACAGAGTAAATACACAAAAACTCTGTAACACCTGACACAGGACTCTCTTCCCTCAGTAAGTAGGTCTCCAAAATAACTTAATATTAATCAAAAATTAATTCATGGAGAAGCAACTGCTCCATTCACATACTGAATCTAGAAATTCAATTCATGAAATCTAAGACACTTTTATGATCAGAAGATTTGCTTTTTTCATTGCTAAATGTGTGGCATTTGTTAATTTTGTTATTCATGGAAGAAACAAAGAGACTTTAAAAGAAGGAACTATTTAAAGTGATTTTCACACTGACCAGTGAGTCTACCTTCACTCCTCTCATGAATATACCTTCATTTGTTCTGTTTCTCACTACTAAATTATTGAGGAGGTGCCAAGAAATAATGGCTGAAGAATTTTGTGTTGCCTCCAGAACTGTGATAACATAAAATTTCAGTTGTTTAAGCCAAAAATTTGTTTTAAGTATGCTGGTGGTTACTGATGAAACTTGAAGGGAAAGTAGAGGGAACTTGGAATATATATATCAAGGACTGTGCCCAGGGAGGGAGCAGATCTCCTGGCAGAACCCAAGAATAGCTCCCAGCTGAGACCCTAGGACTACAAAGAGCCAAATGAAAAGTGAGGGAGAAAACAGGTGATGCATATCTATGCATACAAAGAGCCAAATGAAAAGTGAGGGAGAACCCAAGGCTGCATATGGTACAAAGGACTCTTTGTCCCTCACTCCACATTGCAGAGCAGCCTGTAACCAGGCATTTATTCTCCTGAGGTTCTTCTTTAAAAGCAGTTGAAGAAGGCAGAGAACGGCTAAGAGAGATTATTAGTGACCCTGGAGTAAAGCCTTCCCCATTCTGGCATTTAAGGAAGTAAGAGAACAAACTGCCTATCTCTTTGCTCTAAAGAGAAACTCCAAATCAACAAATTATTCCACATCACCAGATTTTTCATCCTTAAATGTGAAAGAATGTGAACGGATTACCTGAAGAAACCATTAAACATTCAAGGAAAACCTCTAGGCACAGAGGCAGAAATAGTGAAGAGAAAGAATTCAGAAAACAGAAGGGGACTAAGATATATATAAAATAGAAAAACAAAAGCCCTTTTTTCTTTTCACTTTCACAGTTTTATTGCAATATATTTTATATATATATATGTTTATATTGTAGTATATTTACCCATGTAAAGTGTACAATTCAATTTTTTAATTAAATTTACCAAATTATGAAACCATCACCATAAATCAGGTTTAGGACATTTTCATCACTCCAATAAGATTCTTTGTATCCATTTATCGTGAATCTCTTTTCCTACCCGCTGTCCCGAGCAACCAATAATTTGTCTCTATAGATTTGCCTTCTCTGGATACTTCATATACATGGAATCATATAATCTGTAGACTCATGTCTTGCTTCTTTCATGTATGTTTGTGAAACACACTGAGGCCTGTCCCTGTTGTAGCATATAAGCTTCATTCATATTCAGAACTCTTAACACCCATCAGGAGACAGTGGACATTACATCTATAATGAAAGAGAAGGATGTAATGAGAAAGAAATAAACATAGGAAAATGGAAAGCATTTGGAAATTAAAAATATAAGTGCCAAAACAAAAATATATTAAAAAGAATGGAAGGTAAAGTTGGGGAAATCCCCTACTGTCGTAATCACTACTAACAGGTTTGCATTCCCTCATATCCTTTTTTTAATTTCCTAGTCTGTGCACTTAGATATTAATTTTATAACTAAAGGTTTTTAATTAAAGGTTATGCACATCACAAAATAAAAATAATTTATGTAAAGAGAGGTTGAAAAAAGAAAAAATGCACATCTGCATAAAGGAATATTTTTTCATCCAGAGCAAGGCATATTGGTAGATGTCATTAGCATTAGGATCATTTTTATCAGACTGTAATTACAATCTTGTATCTTTCTTTTCTCACTTAAGCTTTCATGACCATTCTACTGTTATCACACTGACTTTAAAAGCTTCACTTTTCATAACTGCCACATATTTCATCCAGTGACCTTGTACTTGGTTGAATCTTGACGACATTCTCGCATTTGCAAATGTTTAAATAAATATGTATCACCGTGTAAACACTGTTCTAATTATAGACTATTCCTCAGGTTAGATTGTCCAGTGAAATTTCTGGGTTGAAGAGTATGGATACTTTTTAAGATCTTTGTTATATCTTACTGGTTATTTTCCATGAGGTGTATAACCTAACCATTCTACATGACAACTTGCACAGATTTGAAAGAAACACTTAGCAGTAATACATTTCCCATCAGCTTATTCACCATAATGTGCCAATTATAAATTTATAATATGGCATTAGTACTTTAGTGACCAACAGGAATTTAATTTGGGGATAGTGCTGAAAATACTTCCTTTTACCACATTGTTCAGATTAAAGTAGCCAGCAAATTCCATGGTGTGATAATATGCTTTATGTTTAAATATAATATAGATTCATCTTTCTACCTACACCAGTACACACACACACATGCACATGCACACAAACGTGAACATTCCACAATATTACTTATTAAATTTACATGTTTACCAGCATGAACAACAACATAAGTGGTTGCTTCAGTGGCATTTCCTAAAATGCTATCTTCCCAGATTGGTTCAGATGTGCTTCTTAATACTTCCAGAATGCCCACAGTCTGTATTATTGTTCTTACCAGATTGCATTTAAATGAACTCTCAATTAAGATGAACTCTTTTTTAAAAAATCATCAGTATATAAGTAACACAAAAGTAGATATTCTGTTTGATTCATATTTCCAGCCCTAACATCAAATACATAATGCCTACCACGTAATTTATTCACCATGTTTATCAACATGAACTGAACTTACTTAAATAAGTTCAGGAGAGTGTGAATTTAGGCCCCTTTCAATAATTATTTTGCTTTTATTTCCTTACGTTAGGAAACTGTGCATTACAGAAATATTTCTGCCATTTCTTTTTTCAAATTGGTTATCTTGAAACTAAATTTTTAAAATATTTTTAATTTTTTTAAAAAATCAAAATCTATAGAGTTGAATTAATAAATTTAGGGAAATGAAATAGAAAATTATCACTTATAGATTTATTTAAGTAGCAAATAAGGGAATCCAAATTTGCAAATGTTTATTTTGGAA
The DNA here is from genome assembly GCF_054177405.1 of Leptonychotes weddellii. Taxonomy (NCBI): domain Eukaryota; kingdom Metazoa; phylum Chordata; class Mammalia; order Carnivora; family Phocidae; genus Leptonychotes; species Leptonychotes weddellii. The sequence continues at coordinate 32,658,621 of NC_138375.1, read as the reverse complement.
ATCTAATTCTCAAAAAACAATTTTTCTTAGCAATTACTGAAACAGAAAGCCTCTCTGTGCATTTGGAATGTAATTTTCTATACCAATCTCATTGGGAATATGCGAACTACATAAGGCATGCCTGAAATGCATTCCTCAGAACCTATGGTCCAGTTTTTCTTGATCATAGGACTTTCTAGGCCAGTGTTTGGGTTCACTTTGGTTTCTCTCTATATCATATGATCTGCTTTTTGCCTTCCAAACTTCATAAAAATCTTGTCTGATAACAGTTTCTTCCAGTATTCAACTCCATTGTGGATTTATGATTCCCTTTTCTACATTTTTATTGTTATTTCAGATGGATTGGAATGAGGGCTGAAGGATAGGTAACTCCGTGTCAGCTTTCCATTTGAACTAAAATCTTTAACTGTTTAACAATAAATATCATTTTAAGGTTGAGTATTGTTAATTGGATATTTTTGTCAGAAGGAATTTACTGATAAAATAGAAAATGCTGCCAAACATTGGTTGATCACACCATGAGACTTTTTTTTAAAATTATGGGTCTTAGTGGTCTTTGAAAGTAAACTACCAAACAAATCTTCCCTTCTTGTATTTATAGAGATCTGCTTGCTGACCAAGGGCCGCCGCACTGCCAGTGTTCGAGCTGATACATATTGTCGTCTTTATTCACTTTCTGTGGACAATTTCAATGAGGTCCTGGAGGAATATCCAATGATGAGGCGAGCCTTCGAGACCGTTGCCATTGACCGACTAGATCGGATAGGTACTCTCTTCAGTTTTCTACCTTTTTTGTGTACAATTTAGTTATACTTTAGTGGACTGATATATGTTTGCAATCGTAAGTCCTAAATGCTATAGTAGGTTGCCTATTAATTAGCATAGAACTAGCAGTTAGCTCTAGCCCTATTTCTACTATCTTTCTCTTCTAAGTATTCTGGGTTTATTTAATCATCTCTATTTTTACTAGCTGCTCAGTCTGATTTCCCCAGTGATGCCAAAACAATTTGAATCTTCAGGTAAAAAACAATGATAAAAATTTTAGGTAGCACTAAAATAGAACTAAAAATATAATAGTATGAGTCTACATTACAAACCAAATAATTTTACTACAAGGTTTAAAAAAATTTTATGTATCAACTTTACATTTTTAGCTGTATATTGAGAACTGAAAACTTGTACATTTTATTTGTCTGAGTAGAAACTTCTGGAAACGTTTGTAATACAGACTCGTGCAGGAAAAACCTTCCTAGAAGTGCCCGACATAGATGCTTTACTTTGTAAACATCAACTTATTTTACAGTCTTCTCTGCTCTCCAATAAGAATATATAAATTAGACCTTATTAGTTACACTAGTTTAAAGATCTGAAGAATTGCTATAGTAAAGTTAGAACAGATTGGCTTGCTATTCGCTTCCCAAGATATGCTGGAACATTCTGACGTCAGAAGGTGGTATGCATTCATTTTCTATACCTAAATCCTCTTTCCCCACCCTACCACGCTCTGCCCCCTTTCCTTGCTTAACTCTACTCCATTCATAACCTGGGTTTAGACATCCCTTCCCTGTAGAAATCTTCTGTGACCTCCTACTGGCTCCTAGGCTGAGTATCCTGGGTATGTTCTCCCATCCCCCTAGGAATTTCCTCCATCACAATACTGCTTTTATCATTGCAATTGCTCCAACGATGCTAAGATTTGTGAATGTAGAGATCATGTCTAATTCACTATTACATTCACAGTACCTAGTACACAATGAATATTCTTGAAGCGAGCTGGTAGGGAGGGATGAAGGAATCAATGATCTCAAAGGATATGGGGTTGGGATCACTTGGAAGTAAACAAGTGCTTCATTCTTATTAAAGGTAAGGATCACTGATTGATGTAGTCTTATGTCAGCTTTTCTTATGCACTCTGTGTCTTTCTTTCCTTTTACAGAGTGGGATGACAGGTACATTAGGCTCTGAAATTAGATTAGGAGAAGTAAAGGTAGTATTTGGACATTATCATTAGACATAAGACACATATTAGAAATTCACATTGACAATTTAGACATGTAATAGGACATAGTATTGAGAGAGACAGTGCCCATAAAAGTGGGTATTCCTGAAAGCATCTTTATTTAATTTGAAAATAATTTACCTCTCTGTGGTATGTGAGTGCTCATGGTAGAGCTAGAGACTAATTTCTGAGCACATGCGTTTTTTTCCTAAGCCAGCTAGACATTTTCAGAGAAAGCATTAAAATCAGGGTATTTTAATAGAGAATTTCTGTTAATCTGATCAGCTTTACTCTCGTCTAACTTATTCCAATTAATTTTTATAAGAAAGTTTGCATGAAATGGTTTGCAATCAATAATGCAGGCAATAAAATTGCTAATAAGCACCAAGCATTTGCAGTTTTGATCCTTATAAAATTCTAACAGTGCATTAAAAAGTATAATATTTCTCCACAAGTTCACAGATATTTACATTACAAACTGTTGACTATTCACATGATCACAAAGAAATATTATCCATTCTGTGGCTATTGCTTATACATGTAAGACCATATTTAGTTAAGGCAATATGCTAAATAAGCATTTATATTTATTACAGATACAGGAGCTTTTGTTCTTGAGAAAATTAGAACATTTCTATAAGGAGAGACAAGCATTTATTTCGGCAGTCATTTAAAATGATAGTTTTCCAGCATCCAAGTAAATTATAACAAATATTTCCATTAAAAAGTATTCCTTCTAACTCTAACTTCATTTAGCAATATGGCAAGCTGATTCACTTTTCAGTTACGATATTTATCTGGGGATTATTTTATCAATGATGTCACCAAAAGTCACTAATTTCCCCCTTTCATCGATCTAATTTTGATTCTATTGTCATCCTGCCAAAGAATGTCTACTTACTGCAAACCACTCAAAAGACAATGGCAGGAAGGAGAGGTAATGCTTACTGAGGTTCTAGAGGGAGCTGAGAACCTGCCATACACTGTGCCCCTTAATCCTCACAAAGACCTTTCAGAAAAGGAAAGATTATGAAATGGTTCTCCACCTGGCCATGCATAAAAATCCTCTGAGGAAATATGCTTTTAAAGTACTGAAATCTGGACCCCATGTCTGGTTATTCTGGTTTAATTAATACGGTTCAGATGAAAATCAGTATTTTTCAAAGCTTCAGAGATGAGAAGACTATGAACGTATGGTGGAGGATCACTGGTATAGGGCACTGGTCAGAGGCAAAGGACTTGCCATAGGGCTCCTCAAATTTGCACGTGAGAATCTCCTGAGGATCTTAGTAAGATGCAGCATCTTGGTCAGCAAGTAGGAGGGGGATTAAGAGACTGCATTTCTAGAAGGCACTCACAGGATACAGATGCATGCCGCTGGTAAGAATCTGCAATCATATTTGCTGTTTTCCTTCCCCAGTCCTGTTTCTTATTAACCAGGCTCTCTTGGGCATTGTTCTAACCTTCCTCTGTCCCGTTCTCCTTCTGAGTGAAACAGGCTTATAAACACATCCACCTCCAAGGGTGGAGGATTAAATAAATTAAGTCTACCTAAAGCCTTTTGTAGAGTAGCTGTCACATAGTAAGTGTTCTATTGTCCTTTCCTGGAAGAAAAAAAAAAAAAAGTAGCTTTAAACTTAAATTTTCATTCCAGGCCCATCCTGATCCAAATGCCCTTTCTTCTCCCACTCTTCAAAGTAGCCCTCAGGTCAGATACCTCCCTTTCTCCTGTAAGATGGCTTTTGCCACATTACACTTTTCAACTTGGCTTGCACAGAAGGTAAGATTTCCCAGGGAGCTACAGGAAGCGTGAAGGGCAGGAGCCATCTTTCCGTTCGCGTCTAAAGGTGAGTACTTGGCTTTTAAGCGTCTTCTGTGCAACATGGGCATACTTCTGTTTCCAGGAGCCACTCTCCCCTGGGCTCGTCACCCGTCATCTGTAGGCTTTCTCAGTGGCTCCCTCTCTTTCGCTGACAGGAAAGAAAAATTCCATTCTTCTGCAGAAGTTCCAGAAGGATCTGAACACTGGCGTCTTCAACAATCAGGAGAACGAGATCCTGAAGCAGATCGTGAAGCATGACCGCGAGATGGTGCAGGCAATCGCTCCCATCAGTTATCCCCAAATGACAGCCCTGAATTCCACCTCCTCCACCACGACGCCGACCTCCCGCATGAGGACACAGTCTCCGCCGGTGTACACAGCCACCAGTCTGTCCCACAGCAACCTGCATTCCCCCAGCCCCAGCACACAGACCCCCCAGCCGTCCGCCATCCTGTCGCCCTGCTCCTACACCACTGCGGTCTGCAGCCCTCCCGTACAGAGCCCGCTGGCCACTCGAACTTTCCACTACGCCTCCCCCACTGCCTCCCAGCTGTCACTCACGCAGCAGCAGCTCCAGCAGCCCCCGCAGCCCCCGCAGCCGCCCCCGCAGCCACAGACGCCCGGCGGCTCCACGCCGAAAAACGACGTGCACAGGAGCACGCAGGCGCTCCACAACGCCAGCCTGACCCGAGAAGTCAGGCCCCTGTCGGCCTCGCAGCCCTCGCTGCCTCATGAGGTTTCCACTCTCATTTCCAGACCTCATCCCACTGTGGGCGAGTCCCTGGCCTCCATCCCTCAGCCCGTGACCGCCGTTCACGGCCCGGGCCTTCAGGCAGGGGGCAGGGGCACTGTCCCCCAGCGAGTCACCCTGTTCCGACAGATGTCCTCGGGAGCCATTCCCCCTAACCGCGGAGCCCCTCCCGCACCCCCTCCACCAGCAGCTGCTCTTCCGAGAGAGTCTTCCTCAGTCTTAACTACAGACCCAGAGGCAGAAAAGCCACGATTTGCTTCAAATTTATGATCCCTGCTGATTGTCAAAGCAGAAAGAAATACTCTAATAGACTGAGCATCTTCTCAGACCTTATTTTATTCTATCTCCTGATAGATTCCTATAGCCTACTACGAAGAGATATTTTAGACAGCTCTGGCCTACATGCAAAATGTAAAATATATAAATATATATCTACTATTAAATATCTATCTAAATTCCCAAGAGAAGTTCAAAAGACCTGTTTAGCATTCAGTGTTATATGTCTTCCTTTCTTTAAATCATTAAAGGATTTAAAATGTTGTTGTAAGATCGTTTATTTTTAACCTACTTTTACTGAATTCCTTTGATATATGTATTTCTCTACTTTAGGAAGAGTTCTTGGATTCAGTGGAAACAAAACTCTGATTTTTAAAAGGCAACTCAAGTGACCTACTGAATAGCACCAACCAAAACTTCTTTCATTAGCTGTGTCTCTGCATCTAAATTGTTAATCATTAATTATGGAGAATTAAATAGCAAGTCCCATTTTATAGATCCAAATTGTATTTTGGTGCTTTCAATTTTGAATTAGGTTACAGAACACGCCGTATGCTTGGCCACGGTTGGAGACTTGCATTGCCACCGTTAGGAATATCTCTAACCTCAAACACGTTCATTGATCTTTCAGAAAGCTGAGGGGATATTTGTCTTCATGTGTTATCGGACTTTTACCAAGACTCAATCAATGTTAGTTGTAAATAACTTTTTCAACCCAAATAAAAATAGCTATTCTGTGCTGTATGAGGGTAAAAGTCATCACTTAAGAATTTAGTTTTATTGCTTCACTTCAAAACTTAGAGTTTGAAATTTTACAAAACCTAATTGTGACAGTTATTCAACTGTAATGCAATGGCTTGAAACCTACAATATTATTTTAACCTGCAATGTTTTATGCAAAACTGTATGCTCAATTCTACAAATTGCTTGTATTACACCAAAAAATCATTACTTTTCTTCCTTCTTGCCATAACCAAGCATCTGAAAATAGTCCCTGCATGCTTTTTGGGGAAAAAAAAATATATAGGTTCAGATCAGTCACTGTAGGGAGAGGCTTACAGTATTTCTCATTTCTAGAAAAATATAACCATTCATTAATTGCCTATCTTAAAATTCCTATAAGGCTGACTTGAATCTCTGACATAAGTCTAGAAGTGAGGTTTTCACTTTCATTTAATATTATTACTATTATTACTATTATTTAAATAATGATTTGTAAACCACAGCTTGATTTGGAGTTGCCAGTGTGTTCTGTGTCTTTACTGTTGGTAGTTGGTAGTTTACCCTGGTGTTGATTTAAAATAACTAAATACACGATAGCATCATGTCTGTTTGGGAACACACATTTTGTTCTATGTATATTGTAATAAAATGGTTAGTAAATCTTAAGGCATGTGGTGACTAACATAGCCCTTAGATAGGAGGTTTGTTACTCGGAACGTGCTGGAAAATGTATGGACGTGATGACAGAAAGCAAGGGGCAAACTGAATGTGAGCATTGTTTGTTTGTCTGTTTCCTTCTCTCCATGATCTGTGAACATCTGCTGCTTCTCAGAGAAGTCCCTTAGTAATCATTTGTGCCTAATGCATCCCACAAATGTGGTGGATGACTGGAACACAATTGGAAGATTCCTAATAAACGACTTCTGTAAATAACCCAAGTTAAGAGAATGACCTGAAGTGGAGGTCTTTGGTATCTTTGACACTGGCGATACATTCAAGAAGAACTTAACAAAGGTCACACATTAAATGGGGCAGGGCCTCCAGACAGACTTGAGGACAGAAAACAAAACTAAAGCAAAAACTCTAAAATGGATCCATGCTGCCTGTTATGCCTTTTACGGATATAATACCTATAATACCAAAATGAGTTGTTATGTTTCCTTTCTAACAGATCCCAGCTTGTGTGGAAGTAATCAACAATGCTACTCAATGTAATGCTGTCATTAACATGCTGGTGACATCTGATGGCATGTCAGGAATGGTGTAAGAAGGGGATTGTTCAGTCTACCTAGAACCTATGGGAAAGCTGCAAGACCATTTACATATCAGTACAAAACTCCTTTATTTTATTAAAATATTGAGAATTAACTTCAATTTACTAAGATCATGTATTGGTCCTTTAAATTATTAAAGGTTTACATTTGATAGTACTAATGGGTTTGGTAGTGAAATATTTTTATATATAAATTTTTGGTTTTTTATTTTGAGCACTATTGGGAAACATAAGCAAAATTGAATTGCATGGTCTTTCAGTGCAACCATAAAATTTTTATTCACTTTGTAACAGAATGGACAAAAAACTAAGGTTTATATGTTAAACTAAAAATAAATGGTACAGGGTAAATTATATACATATATATGTATGAATATATATGCTTAGATTAAGAAAAAAAATTGACTCACATTCCTGTAATATAAAAGTCCATTGCTAGTTGAAAAGTGACCTCTTTTCTCTGTACATAGTTAAGCCCATGAGTATGGAGTTTTAATCTGTACAGAAAGAAATGTATTATTGAAAAGATTGGTCTTTCTGCTGCTGGGAAAATAGTAGAATAGCTGATTCTTACAACAACTGTTATGATCAGGGACGAATTAGAGTATTTCTTTTGTCTTTGCTCAAAGCCATATATATATAAATATATATAAAGATTATTAATAAATTCAACAGAAAATAAACTAACATCATGAATAGTTTATTTTATCAATATACTCTAATCAAATGTTTTGTTTTATTAATGAGTACAGATTTGCCTCTTTCTGCCTTTACATTGTAAGATCTCCAAGTAGGCTTATACTTGATAGTCATTATAAACTTAATTATAGATAAGCCCATGACTGTAGCGAGGAAGGTAAATAGAATGTGTGTTTCCCAGTTGTCCCTGTGTTTTACCTCTTCCATATAGTACTAGTTGAAGTCTACTTATTCTTTGCTCTGTACCTCCTTAACATGTGGTTGTTGCCCAATTCCAAAACACAGTCATTTCTGTGCTATTAGATTTAGAGATGGGAAAAAATCACCTTACAATTTATTATACAATCCTCTTTTATGACAGCCTTCGCCCTTGCAAAGGCTTTTGATAGTGATAGAACCTCCCTTTACAAGTGGATTTTGAATCAGACCTAAAAGCCTGACATAGCGTTTATTGCATTGAACGAAGGATTCTTGAAAACTGTAAGGATAAATGGCAGGAATGGCAATAGATTCTATTTATCAAATAAATAGCCTGTCTCCGGGTCTCAGGGACCACTCCATAAGTGAATGATTCCCTGACGGATGCCATCCCACTTTAAAATGGTGGTTATTTTGCAATTTATAAACTTAAGTGAGCATAACATCTGCAGGACATTACAAAGTACACAGTCAAGTTAGGCTAGTTCCTAAAGGACTTGGGTAATTTAAACAATATGATGTATTTTAAACTTTAGATGTTATTATTTTAAATCGTGAATTATTTACACTTTAAAATAGAAGTGATCTCTATCATCTTTCAGGCCTATTTTTAAAAGTCCCCATGACTTCTTAAATTTAAGTGTTTATATTTGTTAATTTTATAATTTTACTATGCTACTTAGCTCTTATGAATTTTACTTTCATAATTTATGACATTAGGCTGTGTGAACAAGATTTATCTCCTTGATGCCTCTATCCTTCTAGAATTTGTGCCATAAAACCCAAGTCTGATTATTTTGTTCATCTACACTACACCTAGCAAAATTTTATGACATGTTCGGCCTATTTGAAAATTACTTATGCTCTGCAATACAAAAGAAATGTAGTCCTCTTAGAATAATTGGATGTTAAGCATCAATAGCTATTTTGAGTCCTGAAAGTAATGGTCAAAAATTTAAGCAAGTGTGACTGGCTGCATGCACTAAATTGTTAGCTCGGTTCTATAACTTTATTTAATATGTCCTCTTTCCAGGAAAATAAGATGGAATAAAGAAAATTTGCGGGCGCCTGGGTGGCTCAGTTGGTTAAGCGACTGCCTTCGGCTCAGGTCGTGATCCTGGAGTCCCGGGATCGAGTCCCCCATCGGGCTCCCTGCTCGGCAGAGGGCCTGCTTCTCCCTCTGACCCTTCCCCCTGTCATGTGCTCTCTGTCTCTCTCATTCTCTCTGTCTCAAATAAATAAATAAAATCTTTTAAAAAAAAAAAAAAAGAAAGAAAATTTGCTGTTGTATTCAGGGTTAAGTATGCCTGCTACTGGCACTGGGAGGGACTTTCTTAAGCAATTTTGGTTCTGTCCCTTTTAAAAATGGCATCTATTTTTTATAAACTAGCCAACAATGAATTCAAGCATGAAGAGAACTCTTGCTTTTAAAAGGGAGCAGAGAAAGTATAAATTACCTTACTTAAATTCATCAAAGATGCAGGAGTAAATCCAGCCAGAAGACCCATATTCTCCTCCTCCCGTTTTGGAGTTTTTGGCCAAATGCCACATTCCTTCCTTCCCTGGGGGCAATTAACATTTCTGTTAATACTTGTCACTTTGTTCATCATCATTTTCTTTATAGCTTCAGGGCATGAAAAACATGAGCTTTTCTATATAGGAAGAATTTCATGGCATATTCACAAATCTATCACAAGACAAAGGTAATTCCATTATGTTATTCAGAAGAAAATATTTGCAGTTTTGTAATACCTGGCTGCTTTTCAATTTTGAATACTCTCCCAGTGAAATCATTGCTCCCTTTTCCCCAAATTCAAACATGTTCTCTCTGCCACTGAGCCATCAGATAGGGAGATGGTCTCCTTAAGCGAGGCCAGCACAAGGGTAACAAGGGTGAGGCCTCATGCACAAAATCTGAAGTGGCCCAAATCTCAATAACAAAAGCAAATAATATTTTTTTAAAGATTTTATTTATTTATTTGAGAGAGAGAATGAGATAGAGAGAGCATGAGAGGGGGGAGGGTCAGAGGGAGAAGCAGACTCCCCGCTGAGCAGGGAGTCCGCTGCGGGACTCAATCCCGGGACTCCAGGATCATGACCCGAGCCGAAGGCAGTTGCTCAACCAACTGAGCCACCCAGGTGCCCAAAAGCAAATAATATTTTAATGCAACTTTTAAAACACCAGAATTAAAGTAATAGTTGATCATGAATAAATGTCACAATCTTAAATGAAGACAAGATCCAACCCTGCGCCTCCATGACCCTGCTTCAGTTGCTTCCTTCGTCCTGGCCCTGCTTCCTATGGAGACTCTGATGGGGCAAAAGGGGCTTTGAAGGGTTTCTGTGGTAGAAGTCTTGCCCTGATTTGCCCCATCACACCGAGAGAATTATTGAAAGGCGATATTAAAAGGCGCTGTCCATAAGGTTCTGGACTTGTTTCCAAGAGTAATGTATTAAATGCCGGACAAAGAATTAACCTTACTTGACAAAGGAAACATGCTTTGCTTAAGTATGGATGTTCACCAGCACAGCTGGTTGGGCCCATCGGCCAATATCTCAGGCTGAAGGAGAGCAGAAACTGAATGAGAAATGCTGGTTTTAAACCTTCGAAAGTGCTTTTAGTATCAGACCAATGGTTTTACAGTTTTATGCCTTATCTTCATAATTCTATGAAACCAAGATTTCCAGTTGGGTGGATACATGTTGAAATGTGTGTTTTGCTAACATGACAGGAAAAGTCATTTATGACAGCAAATGGGGGGGTTGCTATTTACAATCCCACACAACCCTAAGGAGGGGCTAGATCCCAAGGAAAGACTTTGCTGAACAGGACAATGGGGATGAGAAGTTGAAATGGAAATTGCTTTGCCTAAGACAAGGCATAGAGCGGCTGGGGAAGAATTTGAGAATATGAGAGTCAGGACCTGTATGAACAGAAAGGAGTGATGAAATAGTTTTGGTTAAAACTCCAGAGGTTTTCCACATCTTAACTGGCATCATTACACTTCAAAGATTGACAAAGCTGGATATTCTTTGGAGGTATTACATTTCTAATATAGAATCAATGGCCACTTATTCCCAAAGGGAAATATCGCTTCATTTTTTTTAATTGTAAATGTTTAAGTAATAACAGTTGAGCAGAGGAGAGTATTTATTTATTTAATTGAACATGTCTGAGTAAATATAATAATTGTTCGAAAGATAAGGACGATTTTATGTTTTCATTAGATTTACATAATTAAATATAAGTGTTTCAGAGTTATTCAGACATTCTTTTAATAGTGAAGCAATTTTACAAAAGAGAAACAAATTGTCTTTTTTTACCAGACTAATCCTATCTTTCCACAGAGAAAATTTAGATTCATAGAGGCAAAGATATTTTTTGAAAGATTTTTTTAGTTTTTCTTAAATTTATGAGGGAAAACCACTCAGATATGGGAGATTTATTTTTGAGGAGAAGAAAGCATAACACAGGAAAGTTTGAAAGATTCAAAAGAAGTTTGCTGAATGTATTCTCATTTGTTTCTTGTAATGTATTTGTCCAAGGCCTTTGTTTCCAAGCATTTCCAAATAAAAGTTGTTTGCTTAACTATTTTCCAAGATCTATTACCAACCTAACATACTACAATTCTATTGAAAATGTACAGTTCTGAATTGCTCTAAGTATGATATTCTGATATCTAACATAATGAAGTATTTCATTTGAGAAAATTAGTGTTTAACAGAAAAAGTTTGTATACACTATGTAGCATGCATTCTCCATACATCTTCATACCAAGGATCAAAGTATATTAACTATATTGGCTTGTTAACAAACATATTAAAAGATCCAAGTGATTACTGCCCTCCTCAAAGAAATTACCTTAAAATGCCAAACACATATCCCAGAGATGTTTGCATGAATCAAAATATGTTTGACTCCCCCAACAATTCAGAACAGCCTTCAGGACTCACAGCAAGTTGATACGAATATTCTCAACAGTGGTTTATCTCAGTAATAGTAAATCCCATTTTAGGAGTTAGCCAAAACTCATTTGAAGCCCTATTTTCTTTAACAGCAAATGATGTAGTTTAACATCACTATTTGCAATCAAAAACAAAATGTGATTGTTTTTATGCATGGCTCATAAATTGCATCTGAAGTCCTTCTAGATATGTTCCAAAAGACTCTCCCTCCCACTCTCTCTCTCACTCCCACCTCCTCTCTCTCTCTCTCTCTCTATATATATATATATGTCTTCCCAAATTCAAAGTCTCAAGAATCTAAAGATCTGTGATATTTTACTTTTAAAGGTCTATTTTATAACTTTATATCTATCCTAAGTTATTTTTACTCTCACAGAAGAACAATGATCAAAGCCATCGATTTGGGCTTGTTTTGCATAGTTATTTTTAAATGGATGATTATTTACATATGACAGTCTACATTTCTATGAATAAATGGCATTGACTCTTAATTTCTCCATGTGTGAAACTCTCAGATAATAACTTCTTAAACTGGTACCTCTAATCAAAATTTAGTCTTTCTGAAGCTAGGTTGTTATTCGCCTTCACATGAGCTACATTAGCAAAAATCTTTTACATGATTTTAATTGCTTCAAGCTATGAATGTTGGCAAGTTTTGAGACTGGCTAGTTTGTTCAAACAATTTCTCAACTAAATTGACTACAAACGTATGTCAAAGTTTTAGTTTAAACTTGACAAGAGGGTTGTGAGTAAGCAAATCAATGCAAAGATTCCTTCTAGGTAGAACTATTTTGTAAGAAAAAAAATGATTGGTTTGACAATCATTTTTTAGAAAATTATTGGTTAAAAATCATTAACCTCTTTATAAATCAGAGTATTAGTTGGGTAAGGAAATACTCTCAGTAGATATCTTAATTTCTTGAAAGTCTGTCAGAAAACTGCTCAAGCATTTTATCATGAATATTAACTACTTTCCAAATAGCCTGTATAATATGTCCCAGAAAAATTCTGACCCTAAGTAGGTTTGGGACATACGTTTTCTTTTAAGTTATAACATATATTGTAGGAGAGTAAAAGGTAAACTTTCCTGCATGCATTTTTAAGTCGCTTCAACAGTTATATCTACGTAAGGAGTTAGTTCATATCTGTAAAATGTTAGGTGTCTGTGATAGCTCATCTGAAGTAATTCCTGCCTATGGTCTCAAGCACAACATATTTCTTTTTTCTTTTTTCTTTTTTTAAAGTAGGCTCCACACCCAGTGTGAAGACCAACGTGGGGCTCAAACTCATGACCCTGAGATCAAGACCTGAGCTGAAATTGAGTCAGATGCTCATCCAGTTGAGCTACCCAGGCGCCCCTCAAGCACAAATTTCTTAAAACACATGTGTTTTGATGGAAAAAAACAAAAACAGAAACCCAAAACAAAGAGAAACTGTGCATAAGTTTCTTGCACAAGAAACTGTGACATTTCTAAAGGTGCTATCATCCCTGAGTTACAAAGTATTTGACAGACTCAAGGGCTCAGGTTATATATAAGGAGACCATGGCTTTGGAAATTTTGAGAAGTGGTTTTATTCATTTATTTTAGATAGGAAGGCAAGAGAAATTCAGAGGATTGACCACCAGCCAAAAACAAAGGCACAGCACATCTCAATTTTTAAACTGTCCTAGCTTAATCTTTTATACATAAACAAGACTTCTATCTGCCCATCTATCAGGAATTATTTCAGGATCCTACAAACCCTTGGAATCACAAGGAAACAAGCTTCGCTGACAATACACATTGGAAAAGTAATTCAAGTACAATGCAGGGAAAGAGGGGAAATGACACCAAAGGAGATCAAATATATATCTGAAAAGAGCTTTAAATATTCCTTTTGATAGCAAGGAATGTCACAGGGTTAGTGCTAAAGACCAAAGGGGAATATGACATTGCAGAGTTTATAAAGATTTCTTAGAATATGTGACACAGAATTTGGTTTATTATAAAGGGGCTGATTTTTGCCATCACTTAGTTCCACATTCTCTCTCCTTAGTTTCCTTCTGGCATGGTTTTATAGATTCCTTAATCTTTTTAAAAATGTATTTTATGGGCCTTTCTTAACAATGTACTTCGTAATCTGCTTATTTACTATGACAAATCCTCTCAAGTAATCATGTGCTTTTGTGTATAATGGAGCTAAAACGTATGCCTTAAGCAAAAATTCCAAAGGAAGTCACAAAATCTTCCTAAATAACGTATTTTAAAAATGAGAGAGAACTACATAGTTTATGATGACAATAGAAATGCAAAAGGGAAGGGAGAAGCCACAGGTGATAGGAACTCAGTTTCAAGATATTACAAATACAGGATACAATAGTAAGGAGGAAAGTTTTGGAAAATGAGATTTTTATGTTTATGCTTCAGAACTAATATAGATAAGAACGGACTTCTTATCTATAACACATTAACAATAGCATCACTATAAATCTTCCCTTCCAGAAGAATATGACTATTTTGGAGAGAGGATGATATGGACTGAACTAAGAATATGAAAAGGCCTAATAATGATGCCTATTCAGAAATTTAAAAAAACAACCAAAGGCAGCTTTCCAGCCTAGAGAGAAGCAAACCTACGGGCAGTCAAAGAGAGGCTCAGCAGGAAGGAAATTGCTAGGTGCCCATGGGGAGTTTCTGCTACCACAGGAGCACCTGCAAGAGTGAAAAGTTGTCACAATTTTCCAGAACTTAAACATAAGAAGTCAACAAATACTGTGCACATTCACACAAAACTGCATACTGTCAAAGATACATATCTTCTCATTTACTTACAATAGCAGAATTCTTTATGTAGAATTCCAGTCTTGTGGGTACCAATCCCTAGAGTGTGGGGTCGTATGGGGAAAATGAGAATTTTTTAAAAAGGTTCTAATATAACTGTGTGCTAGTATTTACACATTCATTTTTTTTTATTTTACTCAAAATATCTTTTTCTTTAGGTTTCATTCATATTACATGTAAGGCATAACAAACTATTTTTTTAAATTTGATTCTATCAATGACTACCATTTCAGGAGAGTAATGGGGCTATTATAAAATATTGGTTGTAAAAAAGGAGGTGTTGGTAGGGTGAAGAACCATTGTCCTAAATGCTGATGCATACAGGGATTTGTGCTGCACTCTGTGGTAAACTCACTGCTGAACAGATATTCGAATTTTGATATGACAGTACATTTTTACAATAAAAGTAAAGATTTGGGGCTAGGAAGAATAAAAGTGAGTAAGAAGAGGCAACAGCAAGGAACAAAATTATTAAATTAATTCAAAAACAGCGAAGTGTAATCTATTTTCCTACAGGTTTCCCATCATCAGATTTATAAAATTTGAAATGCAAAATATAGTCATTAAAAATGACTAAAAGTAGAAAGAATATGGATATTATTTTGCAAAAATTAATTAATTAGTTAATCTTGCAGATTGCCCAATAGAAGCTGATTCCTTGAACAGCCAGGGAAGTCACCTGGATGGTAACATCTGAAGAAAGTCTATTGTTCCTTTCATCCATGATATTTTCTCCATGTTGCCTGGAATTCCTGCTACTGAATCACTGAATTTAGTTTCATTTGTTTCCATTTTCTTGTTATACATGACACCTTAGAGGTTCACTCAAACTAAGCCATTAATTCTACCTATAATCTAGGTTACTCTAATTAATTCATCAAATTCATTTCTTGAGCACCTATGGTGTATTAACACATGTTCTAGACAACATGAATATGACAAAAGAAGGACACAAACCTGTGCCTTCATGTAGCTTTTATCATTCTAGGAAGAAATACATAACAAATAAAATAATTCAGATGGTGAAAGGAGCTTTGGAGGAAAACAATGTAGAGAAGAAAGGAGTATCAAGAATACGGATCGGGGAGGATTTGCTGTTTAAGTAGCATAATCAGAGAGAGTTTTATTGAGCTGATCATTCAACAACGACCAAAAAGGGTCTGTAGAGCAACATAATGAGGTGTCTCCCTATGCCTTGCTACTGAAAGGAAGTGCATGGACTTGCACCATCTGTATTATGTGGAAGTCTGAAAGCAAGTACAGAATCCTGAGCCCTACCCTATAACTCCTGGCAGGAGTCTAAATTTTAACAAGATCCCTATGTGATCCACACGTGAATTAATATTTTAGAAGTACAGAGTTAGTAAAGCCCTAGAGAAGCAAATCAATAGAAAAGAAATTTTAGGGGACTTCTAGGTTTAAGGACATTTCTGAAGATGTCAAGTCAATGCTGAGTATTATAGCAAGGGATATTGGCTAGACAGGAAAGTCTAGCAAAAGCTGAAGAGAAACAAAGCTGGACACTTGTGAAATGTGGTAAGATGGATTTTTTTTCAGACAACTGCAACTGGGGAGAGAGACTCAGTGTAAACTGAGCTCACTGGATGCCACACACAAAAAAAGTGGGAGCCTTTTTAAATGTTGGGGTATGCTAAAGAAAAGTGCTGAATTCTAAGCTTATTAAGGGGGAGGAATCCATATGATTAGGATATCTGAATTTGTTGATTGGTGCTTATCTGATGAAGAAACAAACTTTTAAATCTTTAGGGAGTTAAGTTTTGCAAATTGGAGTGAGACATCCACAATAATTAGGTTTACCCCCTTGCTCCCAGGAACTGGGAGACAGGAGAGCTCTGGATGTTTCCATTTCAAAGAGATGGCTCCCAGGTCCTTGAGGAGATATTTCTGGCTGGTAGAATATTTACATCTCACAGGGGAGAGAAAGGATTTATAATTGCAAGTTTTTAAAGTACCTACTCCAAGAAAAAAGATGTCAGGGGCCTAGAGTAATATTTTGGCTGGAACAAAGAGTAAATTATTTTGGCAGTGTTTTCTCAGGCGGGTAATTTGAGGGGGGCTGTGGTTATTCTAGGGAGATGGTCTTGGGCCAACAGAAGCCATGATAGAGTTCAGTCAAGACTCTTAGTGTGGGAATTAAGGGAACTGTTGGGCAGAGTCTTTCATGCTGAAAATTTTGAAGTTCTTGTGAAGACACTGAGACTGATGACAAACTTTCTATTTAATAATTTTATCCTGGACCATCCTTAAACTTACCCTTGGTCACACTGCCTTTCCTTGCCTGCCTCCCAGCACTTCTTAATTAGAAATGGGGAGGAAGAAATTAATACATGTTAGGTGTTATGAGTTCCTCATTTGAGACCAATTTTGGTGTCACAGGCAGCAATGTTGCTTAATCTCACATCAGTCCAACACATATACTGCTTTCTGTAATACTTTTTTAATGCTAACAATAATAGATTGACATTATAAAAATAAATAAATCTGGTCAATGTTTTATAAATGAGCTTCTATTTATCTGTCATACCTATGTATCTGCAGTGTTTAGAAAAGCTAGCTACAAAAACTGGCTCTACCACTTACCAGGTAGCCCCAGTAGAGTTATATAATCTTGTTAGAGTCTAGTTTCCATAATTAGAAAATGGAGAATGGAAAGAATTTACACTTCATTGGGTGGCTCTGAAGACTACATGAGATAAATTTTGCAAAAAGTTTATCCCAACTCTTGGCTCACATCAAACTTTGTAGGTAAAATGAACAGCATTTTCTTTTTTTTTTTTTTTTCAGAATTTTCAAGAAAGCTTTATTATTATTATTTTTTTCTTTTCATTTTTTAAATTATTATGTTATGTTAATCACCATATATTACATCATTAGTTTTTGATGTAGTGTTCCATGATTCATTATTTGTGTATAACACCCAGTGCTCCATGCAGAACGTGCCCTCCTTAATACCCATCACCAGGCTAGCCCATCCCCCCACCCCCTTCCCCTCTAGAATTTTCTAATCATGCTCGGCTACCTGGAATATGAACTAGGTGAGTCTGATACCTCATTCCCAGTTTTCCTAGCAGAAGGAGATAGGCATGCAACCTCAATTTTCCAGGGGAATTCAGGCTTTTATTCACTATAACATTCTTAGAGCCTAAGATCTTCAGGTGTTTGGCCACTGATATTTCCGGATGACTTCTGTGAACAGTGGACAACCACATATCCGGTCTTCTTGATGTCAGTCAATCTGATTACTGATGAGGCTACTTTCTCATGTCTGTCCTAAAAAGGTGAAATAGTAAGAGAGCAATGTCCCTTCATTGGCATTCTGGCCCCAGCAAGATTCTCCATGAGACATGATACAGAGATGGGACTATGAGCCTACTCTTAACACATAATTTGTGTCAGTAGAATTTATCCTGATGCCTGGTGCACGAGAGGTCAAGCTCCAGATAGGATGCCATGTATGATACATTTGATGCTAAACGTTACTATAATCGTGCCTCCTTAAAGTAAGAACCTGTAATAGAGTGCATGTTGTTGGTGAAGTTGATGATAAAATATGTACATGCACACACGCACACATGCACATGTGTGCACACACAGATTTGGTTACACATATAAAGACTTGTCTTTATGACTTATTTAGGAAGAGGCAGGTTTTTGAAAGACATCATTCCAAGTACTCTCCTCTTTGAAGTGCAGATCCAGTTAAAGTGTCCAACCGCCTACTTGATGTTCTGAGAGAGATGGGAATTGGGTAACTGAAGCTCTGTAGGTGTCTATGGGTCATCGAAGTCCTCTGGCATGAAGCAAGCACCCTGCACCTAAGAATTTGACATTCTCCCTTGCCCTGCCCTTTAAGTTCAGGTTCGTTGCTGGACAGCAAGATCCCAGGGAGGAGATACAAGACCATTTTTTAAGAACTGATACTTTAAAATCTCTTACTACAATTACAAAACTGTAACATTTTGGGGGCTGATAAGCACTCTGTGGGAGATCATCAGGATTTGGTTCTTAAAGCTTTGTTCCCAGAGCTGAGATCTAAACTTCTATTACTTTGTGATTGAGATATATATATATATATATATATATTATATATATATAATATATATATATATATATATAAAGTCAGAAAGAAAACATTCACCTCATGTCAGAGTACTTTAGTGTTACTATGGTGAACATAGTTGTTCGAGGTCTGTGGGACAGGTGGTAACAGGATAAAACTAAAACAAGCAAAGAAGTATGAAGAATGAAAATTGAAGCTTCCAGGAGTTTCAAATCAGCAGCATCTATTTAACCAGACACTTGGCCCATCAACAGAAGCCTAGAGATGTTCATTTCATGCACTGTTTATTGCCTAAGTAGATACCGAGGTTTAACAGATTTGGGGGGAGATGAATCTCTGTTAAAAGAGAAAAGAAATTTACTTTTAAATTTAATTTATTTTTAGAAATTATTTTAGAGATTATTTATTTTAGAGATTAAATTTAGTTACCTCATTGTCCTGGGGATATAACTAGGAAAGAGACATGTTATTGTCAGGGAAGATAATTTACTATTATACCAGTCACGGTACTCTGTGACCTTTTTTGCCTGTTTTTATCTTAAAACAAGGTGCTTGTGCAGGCTAACAGTTTAGCTGAAACTACAGTTTATAGACATGAATTTCTGCCATTGGGTATGACATGAAAAGATTAAATATCTCCAGTGCTCTTAACATATCTGGTTCGCCTAGACTCTGGCCAATTATTAACACTTGAGTGGTATTTTTTAGCATACTTCTTACTTCAGAGACAGCTTCCTGGTCTGTCATGCATAAATGAGAGTTACAATTTATATTTTGGTGTGAATATGATAAAAGTGGGTTCGTCTATGAATCATCCAACTCCCCTTTTCCATATTGTTCCATTGTTTTACAACTTTTCTATTTTTTTTTTACCAGGAAGAAAATAGTTTTCTAGAAACTTAGTGTGAGTTAATTAGCACTTTAATTCTTCCAGGTGTATTTGATTGGAGGGAAGAGATCTTATGGAGAAAAAGGTGAGAAAGAGAAAAAGGTATTAAATTGAGGAAGGCCTAAATTATAACCCTAAAAATATTTAACCTTAACAGTTAGGCAAACACCATTGATAACATTCGAGTAGAAAACCAGCAAGATGTCCTTTTAGAAAGAATATCATTGTATAGAATAAACTAGATGGTAGAGCTTGAAATCTTATAGAAAAAGTAACAGATCTGTGCAGAGCTCCTGGAATGAAGTTCAGTTGGCAGTCTGAAATTCAATGAGAACGGTAATTGATAAAAATGTTAAGGTGATTTGCGCAAACCATAAATTTTAAAAACTGAAGCATAGTGTCAGCTACATGGCATATACTCAATAAATATTGGTTAAATGAATGAATGAAAAAATTGAAGTACATATAACCATCCTAAATACCCTACTAGAGTAAATAAAAAAATAAATATTTAATGTCTATGATAGGAGTTTTTTTAAAGTTTTATTTAAATTCCAGTTAGTTAACAGTGTAATATTATTTTCAAGTGTACAGTTTAGTGATACAACACTTACACTCAACACCTGGTGCTCATCTTAACAAGTGCACTCCTTAATCCCCATCACCTGTTTCACATCACCCCCCCCAACCCCCCCACACCTTCCTTATGGTAACCATCAGTTTTTTATATCTAGTTAAAATATCTTGGTCTGCCTCTCTCTCTCTCTCTCTTTTTTTAATTAGGAGTTTTTGCTTCTTTCTCTTAAAGAATAATTGGGAGAATATTGCTACTGAAGATATTAGCTATAAAACCAGAATTTTTTGAGATAGAGTGCACTATCATGTATTGCTCAGCATTTTTGACAACACAAGTTAGTTTCCAGAAAGTGACCAGTATTTTTGTAAGGTTTCTATTGAGGAAGACTCAGACAAAATGTGATAGGGGAAACTTTGGTTTGATACCTCTTTAGTAAATTTCTCAATATTTTACTCAATTCAAAGGTAGTGGCTACCCCAAAAGCCTAGAGTTGCCAACTTAGTGCCAAGTTAGTAGTTTATACTTGTTTCCCTATTTTATTACCTTTGAACAGAGAAAAGCATCTGTTCTAAAACAGTTGGTAGGGCTGGAACATTGAGAAAGAAGGGAAAGATAAGGCCAAAGATATCCACATTTAACACATGGTCTAAATTCTTGAAAAGGCTCCCATTTCTTATCATTTTACCATCTCTTGCAAGTTCATGTGATAGTTGAGAGTAATCCTCTAGGTCTTGAGATAATCTTACAAGAAATCATTGGAACTTTTCCATTTCTTTCTTCTTCAGATTTATCTTAAAATACTGATTGGAAACTCTTGTCCCCATCTGACTCCATTCTTAGTTATGATCCCACCGCCTCTTCTTATACTGGCCTCATTGAATTTTCTTTACTGCTCAACTCTTTCCAATCTTAATATTTTTTGAAGAGCTCTAATTACCATCCACAGCAAGCTCCAACTGTTTATTATGGCACAGGAGGCCTTTCATTCCCTGGCTCTTGACAGGTTTCAATTTTAGAGAATGCTCTTCAGTCCCATATCTTCAGTAACTCCATTTCATATTGTTGCTCCCATTCCTCAACCCCTACAGAATTTAAGATGTGTACTTTATATTTGGGTACATACAGAGAAACTGTGTTGTATTGTTCATCAGTGAATTTATACACTTAAATGTCTTGCTGGATTACAAAGACTTCAAGAATATCAGGTCATGTGTTCCACAATTTTAAGCACTGAATACATTTTCTCACTCTTCCTAACCTGTTTCATGTGAAGCAATAGAAGGTAGCAGTTGGCTTCTGGAGATAAGATGTCTTATCTAGAACAGTAGCTCTGCCACTTCCACTCTCTGCCACGTTTTAGCAAGTTGCTCAACCTCCCTGAGACTAAATTTCCTCATCTGTAAAATGAAGCTGTGATAACAGTGATGTACTTTCCTCATGAGGTTCTTGTATTAAGTGATTTGTCCTCTAGTGTGGCTGCTTCCCATAGTACGTAACACAGAACAAACACTGTTCAAGTGTCAGTTGTTACTAGACCCCCAAGGCTCCAGCTCCAGTTTGTCCTCTCTTCTGAGCTCCAAACCCATCCACCCAACTGTTTTCTGTGTATTCCATAATTGCCCAAACATGTCCAAAACGAAACTCTGGATTTTTACTCTCAGGCCCTTTGTTCTTCCTGTGTTTTATGTACTAGTACCACCTACCCTAGGTGCCCAAACAATGAATCTGAAAATCATACCCACATTCCCCTTCCTTGACCTCATACATTCAACAATTCTGCTAGAATGACCAGTTCTACCCCATTAATATCTTTGGATCCCTTTTCTCTACTTCAAGATAACTTCTGTGAGCAAAAGCCTTTTCCAAAGTAAAACCCATGCAACCAGTCTTTTGTTTCCTACTCCACCACCCATTATCTTCATTCTGTATAGCAAATGCTGGGTCACCAAGGACTTGCAGAAGCTCTTCAGTGGGAGAGCAAGGGGAGGTGATTATAAAAACTCATAATTTATGTATTTATTTTTAAAAAAAATTTTAGTTGAGAATAGTTGACGCGCAATGTTTCATTTGTTTCGGGTATGTATTTTTTTTCTCCTTTTCACATAATAAAAAGGACAGTGTTGTTATAAAACACTTGATTTCCTGACATGGAAAATTTCTTCCCAAATCCAACTTTTCTCATACTGGTTCCTACTTAGCCCAAAATAATGGGAAAGTCAAAGAAGATGGGAAAACAGCAGGTTAAATTATTTATTGTAAATATACTGTGCCATTTTGCCCATCTCTTCCTGAGTGTATGTAGGTGGATGACTCTAGGTAGATTTCTCCATTTCTCAGCTATGAAATGTGAAGGTCTTGAATCAAGTCTTGCTATATGTTAAAGCTATTGCTGGAATTTCAAGGCCTTCATGATGAAAACATTTTTTTTTTTCTTTTTGAGGACATCAGTCCTTCTTTGCCCTTTTGTCATATACCTATTTTTAAAAATTTCTTTTTTTTTATTTTGAGGGAAGTAGAAACAGTGCAGTGTTTTTTAAGTGATGAATTGATGTCTTATTAAAGTGTAGGTCAAATATGTGTAAACACTGCACTCCCACATAAATAGATCTTATGTTTACTCCTCCTTTTTATTATTTTATCCACTCTTTATTATTTTATCCACCATTATCCTTTAGCTAGAGAAGAAATGAATACCCAAAGTAACAGGAGCAAGATCTCTTTTCTTTAAACAAATATGTTCCAAGGACATAAAAGATATTTTTCTTCTTCTTGCTCCTCCGAGGGAGTTCAGACTGTATATATGTATGTAAATTTACTTTGACTGTATAACGATTTCTTTTTTCTTTGGTGTATGTGGGAGGAATAGAAGAATGTTCAGTAAGAACAATTTTGAAATATTTTACCCTGGTATCATTGTGTGAAATGACTTAGCAATTCAAGTCAATCATTTCTTCGCATACTTCTATTGTGAAGGTACATTTGTATTCTAAGGTTGATTTGTTGCTTAGCTGAATATTTTTTTTTAATGTCTTCAGGCAAGTTTAACTCACATTTTTCTACTAGCCACCCACACTGCCATGGCAAAAATCAAATTTTAATTCTATGGAGGTATATGTGCATATATAAATATATACATATGTACATATATGCATATGTAATTATTTATATTTTGGCCATTAAAATGATTTTAAAAATGCACCAATAAATACATAGATCAACCAACATTATACTAGGCCAGGGAGGGGGATAGTTTCCTGTAATATAATAAAAGTTGGGGAGACAAAATCAAATACATCTATGTGGGGGCCCCCTGGGTGGCTCAGTAGTTTAAGCAGCTGATTTCAGCTCAGTTCATGATCTCAGAGTCCTGGGATTGAACCCCGCATTGGGCTCCCCACTCAGCGAGGAGTCTGCTTCTTCCTCTCCCTCTGTGCTCTCTCTCTCACTTTCATTCTCTCTCTCTCTCAAGTAAATAAATAAAATCTTAAAAAGAAAATCAAATACATCTATGTGAAAAAATATATTTGCAAATTAACATATCAAAAATATAAATCAGTTTAATGTTCAAATTTTATTGACTTTATAACTATTCCTGAAAAATTAACTTACTGATTTTCTAAAATAAGAAAAAGTTAAGATTTTTGAAAAGATGTTTCATTTAAAAATACATATGGCTATATTGAATTTTATTATAAAAATGAATCTTAATTCTAGCTCACTTTATCAGCAATCTCAGTTGAGTGCCATTTAGGTATAAAGTGTCATACTAGGTCCCTGCACTAAAAGACCTTACAATGGAAATAAATCACTGTAACTCTACTTTGCTAATTAACAAATGTGCATTTATCAGAAATGATTCGAGAACATGGTTCTCAACCTTAGCTGTGCATTAGAACCATCAGGGGTGCTACTCCTAGGATCTCTCACCCGGAGATCCATGTTTAGTCAATCTGGGATGTCACCTGGGCACTGAGATTTTTAAAATTTTCCACAAGGTTCTAATGTGTAGCCAAAATTCAGAACCATTGCTCTAGGTCCTAAGAAGAAAACATTATCTTTACCTGGAATAATCAGAGAAAGCTTCCCACAGGTGGTAGACTTTCCATTGACAACCAGTCAAACTAGGTTTAAAGGCGAGAGAAGTACCTGATATGCAGAGAAGTGGCAGGAACATCAGAAACATAGGCAATTAGGCAAGGAACAATACTAAGGCAAGGAAGTGCAAGTAATATTTGTTGAACAATGGGTAGAACAGAATAGGTGACCCACTGGCAATATATGTGCTATCCTATTTCTTCTGATCCTCACCTATACTCCATAATGTATACAAATGATACATTATCAATATTCTGCCCCTTGGAAGACAACACAGGTTGCCACGACCCTTTACTTTTACCTGTATCCCCAACATTTGCAAGTCCTACCATTATCCTTCTATTGTTAAAAGATAGAATCTCTTTCCTCCTCTTCAATCTGGCCTGGGCTTACGATATTTTTTGGCAAAGAGGATGCAGTAGAAGTAAGTAAATTCCAGAGTAAAGGCTTCAAGAGTCCATGCATAATTCCATGCTCTCTTTCTCTTTAGAAGCCTGCCCAGCTATAATATAAGAAGCCCAAAATAGCCTGCTAAAAAAATGAGAAAGCACATTAAGCAGAGACATGACATGCCATTGAGATCATCCTAGGCCAGCAAGACCAGCTGATGAGCAGCTGACCCTAACTACAGAAATGAGCTCAACCATGACCAGAAGGACCACCCAATTAATCCATTTCAAATGGCCACCCTGTAGAATTGTATTACAAATAAATGGCTGTAATATAATCCACTAAGTTTGGGGTTGTTGGTTTTGCATCAAAAGCTAATTAGTAAAGCCTCATTTTCCCAGCTACAGTGACTGATCCAAGGGGTAGACAAAGCTAGATTGATATAAGTTCTTCCTCAGAACATTTTCAGCTAGTAAAGAGAGAGATTCTCCTTTCCTTGGGTTGTCAAACTGGAAGTATATGGGTACAGA
>NC_138375.1:32560534-32633030 GCF_054177405.1 Leptonychotes weddellii | reverse complement strand
TGAAACAAATAATACATTATATGTTAAAAAAAAAAAGAAGAAGAAGAAAATAGCAGGAAGGGAACAATGAAGGGGAGGAAATCACAGGGGGAGATGAACCATGAGAGACTATGGACTCTGAGAAACAAACTGAGGGTTCTAGAGGGGAGGGGGTGGGGGATGGGTTAGCCTGGTGATGAGTATTAAGGAGGGCACATACTGCATGGAGCACTGGGCGTTATACGCAAACGGTGAATCATGGAACACCACATCAAAAACTAATGATGTAATGTATGGTGATTAACATAACATAATAATTAAAAAAAAAAAGGAAAAAAAATAGGAAATGAAAAAAAGAGACAGAGAGAGTGAGAAGGCCATTTCTGGCAGTCTTCATCTATGATTCAAAGTATCCCTTAAGGCCAAGTCTGCTCCTGTCTCCTTATTGGAGTTTGGTTATAAATCAATGAATTCCCCTGTTTGGTTTATACTAGTTCCAGTTGGCTTTCTGTCACTTGCAATTGAAAAATCCCTCACTCAAACTGTTTAGCCAATCAGGAAGTAACAAAATTAAATGATTGAGTTACTGAACAACTCAATATTTCACACAAAAATAAACTATTCAATCAATAAACATTTATGTAGAATCCATTCTAAAGAAGATACTAGGTTATGATATGATAATGTGATCCTATTCTTAAAGGATTTGTATTCAAGTAGAGAAGAGACTGGTACATCCATCATTAGGCTTCAAAATCAAGAGACAAGGGGTACCAGAAGGTTCCCTAACCTAGTTTTAACAAAATGAAATCTCAGTTTAGTCTGGAGAAGAAATCAGGGCTCAGCCCAATGAAGAGGTCAAAGAAAGCATTCTAGTGAAGAGATCATGATTGTAGCCTTATCATCATTAAAATACACCCTTCATTAATTTGCTGATGCACCCACAGCTATAATTTTATCTTATTTTTAAATTTTTTTAAGTAAGCTTTATGCCCAACATGGGGCTTGAACTCATAACCCGAGATCGAGAGTGGCATCCTCTACCAACTGAGCCAGCGAGGCACCCCTAGAATTTTATTTTTTACAGAATAAAATAGTGAAGAAAGGTAGAACCAAAGGTAATATTTTTAGATACCTACTGTGTGTCAAGAACTACATAAGATTTTTTAATTAATTAATTTATTTAGAGAGAGAGCATGTGCAAGCAGGGGGAGGGACAGAGTGAGAGGGAGAAAATCTCAAGCAGACTCCACATTGAGCACAGGGCCCATCGCAGGGCTCCATCTCATAACCCTGAGATCATGACCTGAGCCAAAATCAAGAGTCAGATGTTCAACTGACTGAGCCACCCAGGCAACCCTACATAAGATACTTTATAAATCATCTCTTTTAAACATATTTTAGGAAGGATTTGGATTATCTCATTATATTTTCACTGTAATCCTTTGGAATAGGGGATATTATATCCCATCTGATTTCATATGTCATATGGCAAAAATTAGTTTTGGAATAGGAAATTCAGTTTAGATTTTTTTTTCCTTTGGAAGAATAGAAATATATTTAAAAGACACAATTAAGTCTGATATGTAATGTATTATAGAATATATATATACACTTATATTCTATATTCTAGATATTATATATATATTAGAATATAATAGAATATATAAAAGAGTTTAGAGATATTTTTCTGGCATCAGCTTACTCATTGACTGGAATTCACTGATTTAAAAAAATTTTTAGTGATTTAATTTAATTTAAAAAATTTAAGCTTATTGGGTGATGGATATTGGGGAGGGTATGTGTTGTGGTAAGTGCTACATATTGTGTAAGACTCAGGAATCACAGACCTGTACCCCTGAAACAAATAATACATTATATGTTAATAATAAAAAAATTCTTTTAAGTTGAAAAATTAAGTTTATTTAATTTCTAATTTTTAGTTTTAACTTAATTTTTTTCTTTTTTTAATTTAAATCCAATTAGACAACATATAGCACACCATTAGTTTCAGATGTAGCATTCAATAATCCATCAGTTGAGTATAACACTCAGTGCTCATCCCACCATGTGCCCTCCTTAATTTTATGTTATTACTGACTTACGATTCTGCAAAAGTGTGTTCTACATCTGAAATTATAGCTTAAGTTTCTTGTCACTGTTTCCTTTAACATACTTGCAGAGAAACATCTTGGAAACATTAATAAAACTGCACTTAGATATTACTAGCTAAAACTGTAATGCAGAAATTATTTCTTAGGGTTGAAAATTCAAGTCTTCTGGCTCTCAGTAGGATCCTTGAGTTTATGTTTATCATGTATTTACTTTTTAAAACTTATAAACATTGCTCCCTCCCCAACACGTTCCTATGAAAAACTTTCAAAAGAGCAGTGCAACTTGTGCTCTTAGCCATTATATATAATGCTTTACAGTATTTGAGTGTATATAAATATTTAGATATATTTCTGGTTATGATCAGCAGAGGAAAGATTGATAGAACAGGAGAATAAGGATAACTGAAAGGAAAATGATTCTTTTAAAAAGTCAAAGGAGATAAATCATGAATGGTAGTAGAGGAACTGGCTTTTGAAAGTCACATTTTCCATTGTAATAGATGAAAAAAAAATGACAAGTGCAGTTGCTTTTGTTATTATTGCTGATGCTGTTGCTAATGTTGTAATTGAAGACAATAGGTTAAGGAAGATAATGATAGTGTCCAGGGTGGCTTGGAGACGCAGGAGCTTACCTGTGATGATTTCTGTTGTCACAATGAACTATAAGACCAGACCATTATTTCCAAGTGAGGACGAAGAGGGAAGGCAGATTGTTTATGGAGAGAGAAGATATGAACTCTTGGAATGTGGAAAGATCTGAAGGTGTTGGTCTCATTTGAGTGCCTTTCAATTTTTTTTTGATCACATACTTCATTGAAAATATTTAGCACAGTTGTATAATTTTTCCCAGGAAAATTCAACTACTGCCTATAGGTATGGAGAAGTCAGATGGTAAGGTTTTATCTAGAGTTGGAATTCTGCTAGGTACGATTGACACAAGGTGAGTGTGGACCATGTCACTATGATCATCCAGGATTGTACTGGGGTAAACACCTGGGCATAAACTGGATCAGTCCCTCTCCTGAGATTGAAATGACAACATAATTTCTGTTGGGCATGTAATAGGATAAATACCACATGATTCCACTTATATGGAGTAACTAAAACAGTCAGACTCATGGAGGCAGGAAAGGGAGTGGTAGTTGCCAGGAGCTGGGAGGAGGAGGTGGGAAGTCATTGCTTAATGGGCATAAAGTTTCAGCTCTGCAAAACCAGTAAGTTCTAGAGATCTGCTGT
Organism: Leptonychotes weddellii; assembly: GCF_054177405.1. Lineage (NCBI taxonomy): Eukaryota > Metazoa > Chordata > Mammalia > Carnivora > Phocidae > Leptonychotes > Leptonychotes weddellii. The sequence continues at coordinate 32,629,701 of NC_138375.1, read as the reverse complement.
ACAACATAGGATTTAGAGTTAATGGCATGGTATAGTGCACCTCAAAATATGTTAAGAAGATAGATCTCATATTAAGTGTTCTTACCACAGACACACACACACACACACTCACACCCCACAAAAGAACACAAGAGGAGTTTGGGAGGTGATAGATATATTTACTGTGGTGATGGTATAATGGGTATATTCCTATATCCAAACTAATCTAGAGGCGCACATTAAATGTGTATCAATTATACCTTAATAAAGCTAAGAAATTAAAAAGGCAGCATAAAGCTGGAGAAGGACCAGTCATTTGTTTAATAAAGCCAAGAAGGTACATGAGCAGAGAGAATAAAGGCATGTGCATGTGTACAAATCATAAACCAGAAACCATGCCCTCTTGACTTACTAGAGCCAAAATTTAGTACCTTGTGAATCCTTTGTTGCTGCTATTTTGCTCTGTGAGATACAGATTCATCTTTCTAATAGATTCCCCTTTAGTTTCCTAGGCTGCTTTGAATGGATTCTGTTACTTGGAATCAAATGATCCCTGGTTAACACACTTTGGAAAACATTCAATTAAGAATAGACTGTATTCTCTTTCATCTTGTATTACTTGGTCAATCCCCTCAATATTTTTACTGCCCTTTTGGAGAAAGTCTAGTTTCCAGACTCTGTTAGCCTGCTCTATCAAGATCTTCTAATTTTTGAACTTTGACAACTAAACATTTCAGTTGACCAGAAGATTAATAGAAACAGAAGGTTTGTATGGTTGCCAGTGAGCCTAACTATCTAGTTTAACGAATAGAGGTGTATGCCCAGAACAAGGGTAGTGCTAACATTAGCCTATTGTTTTCTGGTCCAACTAAGACACTGGAACAACCAGGAATGGTGTGTCTTCCATTAAATGTAAGCTCTACTAAATCAGCAAGATTTTTCTCTCTTGTTCACCAGTTTCCTCCGTGCTTAGAGCGTAAGTGCTCAATAAATATTTGCTGAAATACTAAAAACCATATTGCATTTAAAAGGCTTGTCATAATTAGCACTGTCTCACTTGGAGACTTGGACAAATGGTGGAGAGGTTTCTGTCCTTAAGTATCTGAAAAAAACAGGCTTACTCCCATTAGCTCAAGACAGCAGAATTATAAAATCAAATGCTCAATCTTTAACTTTCTGTAATCCTCCCACACTCGGGTCTCTAGTGATGTTCTTTGTCTCATTAGGGATTAAATCTTTATACAAAGCTTGTGTAACTATATCTGAACATATGCCTGTGTTTTCTTGAAATAAAACTAACGAGACAAATAAGCAGGTCTTCTCCCCACAAATGTAGCTCTAACTGAACGCTGTTTTTAATTACGCTCCTCCCCCCATGATAGCAAGGCCTGTGGTTTTAATCTTAATCATTTTTACCCAGTCTGTATAAACCCAAGATGGATTTTCAGTCAAGTTGATTATCTGGTGCACACCTGCTAGCATAATTAGGAGTAGAATATGATGTTTTTCTCATTTACTCAACTAAAAATAGTTTAAACCAAGTGCAGCATCAATGTTTCAACAGTTAGGTATCTTTTCGGTACACTGAGCATCACACTCCACTACCTTAATTGTAGAATCTTTTTTTCCCTTATGCTTGAGGTCAGTGATTCTGTAGGACCTGGGTATAGTCTGGAAATCTACAGCTTGAACAAACATTCAAAGTGTAGTAGGTAGACGGTAGACAACACTTTGAGAAACAATGCTTTAAGGAGAGAAGAAAATGGAAATGATTTTTGGATATTGATTTACTAAAATCATACATTTTCGTTTGAGTTAAAGTTTCTAGGCTTAACTATGCTCTGCAGAAAAGCCAGTAAAAAGTTCTGTTGACATTTCTAGGCTAATCCTTTAATGTAATAGGCAGAAATTCCATATTATTTAAGATCTACTTCTGTGCAAACACAAATTATTTACAGTTGCCTACCATTCAACTTTAGCTATAGAATCTATAAATAAAACTTCTCTATGTATTTCCAATCACAACCTCAAATCATGCCCAGCAGAACCTTTTCCTTGTTGGACACAGCCCACAACTTTAAACTTTAAGTGTTCTTTAGTTAGACATTCAAGAAAGAAATCAAAAGCCATGCAGAAATATTTGTTTTGCCACACCTGCAACAGTTTCTTCTCTTTCTATTCCTGGATCTCCAATCTTCTGCTCTCTACTAGTGAGAGCTCTTGAAGTACGTAGTCCATTTTCTCTCCACTATGCGCTTAGCATGTTTTCTTGCCTCATTCTCAAACTTCCCTCATTTCACAAGCTCCCATATTCCTATCTTCACTGTTGAAAAGACCTTTAAGTTTTGTTTTTTTTTTTTAATAGGAGTGATTCCTTTAATCAACCTCTGATCACCATGAACTACAAAATCCATGCTTAAAAGACGAATGAATGTTCCCTTCTGAAGAACTAAAAAGAGCTACTTTATGAGTCTACAAAGATGCAAAATAAGCATATAAAGAGATAAGTTGAAACCACGTGTGATGTATAAGGATTGAGGGGAATTATAAGAGATAAAATGAGTCAGCAAGGTGGTAACCCCAGAACAGAATTAATTAAGCTCACTCTGAGTCACAAGATAGAAGGGAGTATATTAACGGGGTAACTAGAAAATATATGGAGAGCTGGGACATTAAAAGCAACCTGAAGTGTGCAGTGAGCTGTAAACTCAAGAGAGTGAGAAATTGACATAATTTTGTCTTCGTGACTCAGGAAAACGAAGACACATTTTTTTTTCTCAGTCCCGCATGGACCAGACAATAATGGAAAGAAAAGGAAATATTTGTGAAAGGAACATATTTATTGTTGTTTTTACTCATAGTTGCCATTGACATATAAGAAAATAATCTTCTTTAACCCTTCCAACCACTGTTTAAGGTAATTATAGTGCCCTGTTAAATTCATTAAAGAGGCCATTAGACTGAGGTGGTTCTAATACCTTAGCTGCCTAGTAAGCAAACTGAAACCTAAGCCTATCAATGCCTCAAGGTTAAGAAATAAAAACCTAAGGACAAATGATAACAACGAGGCCTTTTCAAATAAGGCAAACGCTTAGCTATAGCCAATCAAATCATTTCCTTGCTTTGTTTCCACCTTTTCCGTATGAAAATTTTCCTTTAATTTTTGTCCATGCGGTGCTCCTAACTGCTTCTGGCTTGGTACTACCACATTCCAGTAGGTTTTTGCCCAGGTAAACTCTTAAAATGTTTAATATACTTCAGTTTAACTTTTAACAAGTCTCTACAAACAAGGAAACTGAGAGTCCAGGAAGTTAATTTATTCAAGATCACATGCCTACTACATGGAATTTGAATATTTAAACCCCAAATTCATGTTTATTTCTTCCAAAGAGAGAGGTAGAGTAAGAATCACACATTTACAGGGCCTGAAAAAAGAAACTGCAACCTTGAAAATATTTAAACTATATTATCTAAGATTCATTCATTCATTCATTCATTCATTCAGCATTACTTCTTAAGCACTCCTAGGAGTGCTATAGTTTCTGGGGAAATAGCAGTGGTCAAGGCAGATAAAACATTGACAATAAACATACTGTGTGTTCTGATCTGCTTACCTGTATCTGGTCCTGTTTTGATTTGCATTAATTCCAGGAAAGATGCTGAAGTAAAATACGCCATGCCTGAGGAAGAGAATAGTAGATGATAGAAATGAAAATAATAAGACTTGGAAATGTAGCCCAAAGTCAAACTTCCCCTTTGCCTGGATTGGTAGTAACAAAAATAACTGGTGAGAATAAGGAGACTTGGGATGTCACCAAGAAAGGAATTTTTGTTTTACTGTTCCATTATACAGGATCAAGAAAGGAAAAAGCTATAAATGGTAAATAGTGGAGTTGTAGAAAAGTGCATTGAGCCCACCTACTCTGAATCCTTTGAACTGCTAGGCAAAGGAAAAATAAATAAATGTTTAGAACTCTCCAAGGAGCTAAAAAATAGTATGACAAGAAAGTGGAGACAGGAGTGGGGGTTAATGATCTTATATTTCGTTTTACCCATTGTTCTCCCTGCCCCTCATTGCCTCATTATGGATCGAGACTTTCTCTTTTCTTTTAAAGATTTATTTATTTATTTATTTATTTGAGAGAGAGAGCACATGAGTGGGAGGGGCAGAGGAAGAGAATCTCAAGCAGACTCCATGCTGAACTCAGAGCCTGAGGTGGGCCTTGATCCCAAGACCCTGAGATCATAACCTGAGCTGAAACTAAGAGTCAGAGGCTCAACCTACTGTGCCACCCAGGTGCCCCTGGATTGAGTCTTTTTCTGATTGTTTTTTATCTGTTGACTTACTAGCTCCACCTCGTTGTTGCCTTACCCAAGTGGTTGCTTTAGTGTTTCTATGAAATATATTCATCTCGTCACTTTCACCTTCAAGTTATACTATTTCACTTCTAGCAGGAGAATCTTATTCTTCCATTTCTCCCTTCCAGGCCTCATGCTCTTAATACTTATAAATTTAACTTCTATATAAACCTCCCAAACATTGTTGCTGTTTTTACTTTAACTAGTTGATTATCTATGCAGGAGATAAGAGAAAATTATAATTAACCATGTATTAAGCACTTCTAATGTTCTTCCTGCCTTTATGTTGATCCAGATTTCCATCTATTAGCCTTCTTTCTACCCTATGTGAGCTTCTAGCCCTATTCTTCCAATCCTTTCAGCTATGTCTCTCCCCATCCTAGAAGAGTTTCCTCATCGGCACTTGTTGATCTGTTTTCAGCTGGGGCCTTCAGGGTGACAATCTGCGGCTGCCTGAAATTGTCTTTCTGCCAATCTTGCTTCTCTCAATACTCCGACCTGTACATTCTAGCCACCTTGTCTTCCCCAGAGTCACAGCTCCATCTCCTCAACTGAAGAAGTCCACCTGGCTCTGCCTGGGATCACCTTCCTGAGCCCCACTGCCCGACAACTTTCTTCAGGCAGTAAGCTCCGGAAATTATAGGTCTTACCTTGTTTGTTTCTCATTTCTCAAGGATCACTGTCCTTTGTTGCCTGTTGTTAAATGACTTGACTGTGGTTTCTTTCATATAGTTTGCCCAATACTTGAGTTGTTTCAGGTGAGCAGATATATTTGGTACTTGTTACTCCATCTTGATCTGAAGCCGAAGTCCAAAGCTTTATTATTTTATTTAGCAACTCTCATATAGTATTTACTATGTCAAGCACTGTTTTATGTGTTTTACAAATACTAATTTAGATAATTCTCAAAACATGAGGTAGCTACTACTACTACCTCCCCCCATTTTATAGATGAGCAAACTGAGGCATCTAGAAGATAAGGAACCCATTTAAGTTCACACTGATAACTGAGGCAGCCCATTTTAACTACAAGAAGCCCTGGCCTACAGAGAACAGCCACTACAAGATTTCAAAGACTCTGGCCTTCCTAGTGTGATCAAGGTACTTCTCAGGGTCATGATCAGAAGGTGGAGAGAAGAGTAATATCTAACTATTTTAGCATCAAAGTTTTTAGATCCCTATTTCCACAATATACCAAGGACTTCTGGCATTTCAAATTCATTTAGGGTGGGTCACTACCCAGCTCAGGTTTCAGTCAATCAGTCAAGATGATAGTTGGAAATATTTTAAACTGCTTAACCAAGAACATTCAATCCAGAAACTCCAGTACTATTTTAACAAACCAAAACCCATGCTAACCATGGATACTTCTCTATAAAATTTAACACTCTCTCAAGCAGTTTTTACATATGTCTTCCTGATTTTTACCGTAATTATCAATGTCTTGCAATTCTTTTGGTGGGAATGCTTTGCCAACTTATGTGAGCTTTACTGACCTAAACACACACACACACACAGCCCACTGTGGGATCTCACACTAACTAAAGCTTTGGAGATAGTGATGGATGATAAAGGTCAGGCATATAAGAAACTGACTTCCCCTTGCAAGGTAAATGTCTCCATCAAGACAGATGATGATTTTAGTTGAAAGTGGAGAATGATTTTAATTGACAACATACTGAAGATTTGGGGTAGTTGGCTATATTCTCATTCTTCCTGTATATTTCCATTTCAGTTTTCAAGAGCTCTTTATTTCTTGATTGTTGCCTTAAATTCAAAAGAGCCAACAACCCAGGGAGCCTCTAAACTCAATTGACATTGTAAAAAGGTAACCGTGGCAATCAAACTTTGCACTTGGATTTGAGGTACTTCATTCCTCTAGTTTCAAATGACATAGAAAATTTCTTTAACGTACTTATAGAAACTCATTCAGTTCTTAACTATGTCTTCAGCCAAAATTGAGGAAAGTTTCTTGGTTCTTCTATTGCATTAAGCTTTACAGAGCAATTATAAGAAATCAGCCTATCTCAGAGATCTTGGTTTTGTCAATTATTCTTTTAGGCATACGTTTCTAGGTCACATTAAAGCCTTGTGTTCAATGGGCATTTCAGTCCAGAAAACCATGGGTGATAATGTAACTAACTTTGCCCCTAAAGATCATGGACCTCCAGAGACCTTTCCTTTTTACTATCTTCAGTCCTAACTGAACCAGGTAACAAATTTGGGATCCACACTGTGGTAGGCAGAACGGCCCCCAGCTGTCCACACAATGATCCCTGTATCCTGTGAATATGTGATGTCACATGGCAAAAAAGAATCTTTGCAGATGTAATTAAAGTTATAGACCTTAAAATAGAAAGATTAACCTAGACTATCCAGGGAGCTTAGTGTATATGAGCCCTTAAAAATAGAGAACTTTTTCCAGCTGGAGTCAGAGAGATTTAGAAGGAGACATGTGAAGCATGAGAGGGACTTGATCCATTATTGCTAAATGGAGACCACAAATAAAGCAAGAGAAGAAATGCGCAGCCCCAGTGAACAAAGACCAGTCCCCAGTGGACAGCCAGCAAAGAAACAGGGACCTCAATCCTATGACTTCAAGGAACTGAATTCAGTCAATAACCTGAATGAGCTTGGGAGCAGTTTTATTCCCAGAGCCTCCAGAAAGGAACACAACACTGACCATGTAGCTTACCTTGATTTCCACTTTGTGAAACTCTAAGGAGAAGCCCAGCTGAGCCATGCTGTACTAGGACTTCAGACCTTCAGAACTGTGACATAAAAAATAGATGTTGTTTCAGGCTGCTAAATTTCTTGCAATGTGTTATGGCAGCCACAGAAAACTAAAAACCTATCATTTTTCTGAACACTTGTATCTGAAACTAGGACTTAGTCTAATTCCTATATCTCTCTGAATTCTTAATATAATTAGTGGACACTTATTCAAGCTGATTTAAGTCAATTATTAATATGGGGGTTTTTAAAGAGATTTTAAGTAGCTCACAATATCAAGAGAAAGGAAGAAGAAACAATTCAGAAAATAAGAAGGAACAAAAATTAAATATTAGTTCCTTGGCCAAAACCATGACTAAGAACTAACGTGATGAAAATATCACCATCCCTCCCATGGAACAGTATCGCTGACTCCACCAAATCTGCCAGCTCTAGACACTAACACAGTCTCAACTACTGGTCCCATTGCCCCTAGCAAATGCTTGCAAGGGCTGCTACCACCATTATTGCCTTTTAATTCAACATCTGGAAATGGATGAACTTGAATGGCTATATGTAGCTTGCATGCATATACCGAAGCCGCCCTTGCAGCTGGAAAAGTGACATCAGCTATTCTTGGGTATTATAAAAAGAGATGAGCTCTGCCAACTACCATGCAGTTGGGAGTGCTGCAAAAGTAGAGAAAGGAAGAGCTTTCAAAGGATGGGCAAACAAAATGTTCAATGCACCCCAATTTTTCAGTTCACTTGCCTAAATATCTTGCAAGTCTTATCTTAGATTCCTTCAGATCCCTGCTACAAGTTTCGGAGTCTTTCTTCAATATTTTAAATTGTCTGAGGCCTCAGGTACCATAGACTATATGCTGAGAATGTTGGGTTAAAATCTGAATTTGGGCTTTTCCCCCGTAAGATGGTTATATCATTAGAACAGTGATTATAGAAACATAGCAGTGGAACAAACAAAAATGTTCTCTTTTAATCTCAAGGGAGGTGACCTTGGCTATGTCTCTATTTAGGCTTTTAACATTTGTTTCATCAAGTGTAGAAATGGTAATGAGCCTACCTCAAATGGGTATTGATTAGTTAATGTGACATTATAAAGCTATTTAAAACAACCTCTGAAGAGCTAAATATGGATGCAAGATAAATTGTGAGCAGGTAGTGGACAGGGAAGAGTGTATGAATTGTGAGTGTAAGATTAGGTCTTACATACCAGATACTGCCTTTTGAAGCATTGTATGTGTTATTGACTGAATGTTTGTGTCTCCCTAAAATTCATATGTTGAAATCCTAACCCCCAATGTAATAGTATTAGGAGGTGGGGCCTTTGGGAGGTAATCAGGTCATGAGGGTAAAGTCCTCATGAATGGGATTAGTGCCTTACAGAAGAGACTCCAGAGAAGGAGCTAGGACATAAATCTCCCATGACACTTTTTTTAAATGACACCTATATAAGGAGCTGATTATTTAACTTAGAGGAGGCGGTGAAGTAACTTAGAGCATTCTTATCTTATTTAAATATAATCCACACGAATTTCAAACTGACAATCCCACAAAATTAAATAGGATAACAACAACAACAAAAAGGAATGATGGATGGATAGAAGAATGAACAGGTAGGGGCGCCTGGGTGGCTCAGTCAGTTAAGTGTCCAACTCTTGGTTTCAGCTTAGATCATGATCTCATGGGTCATGGGATTGAGCCCTGTGTCAGGCTCTGTGCTCAGCGAGGAGTCTGCTTGACAATTCTCTCCTTCTGCCCTTCCCCGCAGTCTCTCTCTCTCTCTCTCTCTGCTTCTGTGGACACTCAGTGACCCTTGTCTCTGTCTATTGTTTATATTTCACCAGCTTTCAAAAGCTGGAGATAATAACTGGTGTCATTTTCTCTCCTCAGCTTCATATTTCTACTCATTCATGTCTTCCAAAGCTTCATAATTGTTTTGTAACTCTTTCTTAGGCAACTTTATATTTTTGCTTTGGTCTCACTGTTTTCAATTGCAACAATACAAAACAAAACAAAAACAACTAAAAGATAAATGTCTTCTCTTATCCATAGCCACCAATCGTACTGAGAACTTCCACTTAGCAAAGTTATTAGAAGTCACAGACACTATGTTTGAAGAAGGGAACAGTACCTACCCACATGAGTTATGGCTAGGGTAGTAGAGAGGTAAAAAACAAGCCTAAAAAGCTATTTTTGGTAGCTTTGATCACATCTTCTGAGCATGGTTGCCTCTTAGAGTTAGACTCACATGATATCATTCATTCTTTCTACCTCCATTGCACTAATGAATTCCATTATTGTCTGAACCAGCTAATGCTCAACTAGTAATTAATATTCCTCATCAGTTGACACCCATTAGCATACATCAGTCATTTCAAAGTTCAATATATGGTCAATAATTCTTTGGGTAACTCTTTAAAAACACCATAGTCCATTTCAAGAGCTCTAACCAGGGTAAAACAATACCTAAAATATCAATAATAACAGTAGTCATCATGATTAAATTCCAGTTACCAAATAATAAAATCTCTAGAAATTGAGTAAGAAAACTGACTTGTCTCCTGCTTCCATTAGGGTTTGGGCACATCAAATACCATGGTAAAAATAAAGAAACAAATATCTTTGTTTTGTATATAAATAAACATATCAGTAAACAGAAACAGGGACACCCAGTCTAGAACTAGCTCCTAAACTTATGAAGCCTTGAGCCTTTATACTGAAAGGTACTAACACCCTTATAAAATGACTGCTTCTGACTTCTAGAATATGATTTCTGAAGATATATGATAAACTTGCATATATATATATAATCATGTAGAGACTGATATGTTTGGTCTTTTTTTTCCAATTATGAACATACTAACTGCAGTTTTGGAATTTTACGGGTTTATTTGTTTTTTTTAATACTTGTTTTTTTTTTGTTTTGTTTTTTGGAATGTGGGAGGAGGGGTAATGATTAGTTCTTTTGAAAGGGGGATTTTAAAAAATTTTTAATTAATTAAGAAATTATTTTTTTTTCTTGGGCTTAAGTCTAGAAACAGAGTGCCAAACCCCAGGAAGCCAGGGCAGGGTTTGTAAGGTTTGTGAAACATTTGAGGAATTGGTGGGAATGAAATTAGCATATAGGTGTAGAAATAAACCATCTATGGAGGGAATAGCATTAACCAAATCATGGAAAGAGACACGCTCGAATGTGTCTGATGTTCAGTTTAGATGGGCCACAGGTTTCCGTGGTAGCAGATAGACAATAATATCGGAAAGACAATATAATCACCTCAGATATCATACCACCACTGGTGCTTTTTTACCAGATAGAGCATTAATATGCACTATTGCTAATATTCAGCTGCACACACTTACATTATGTTAATAAGCTTAGTTGTCTTTTGTGATGAGTATTTTCCATGTTGAAAGCTTCCTTAGAGAAGAGTCCGAGACATCCAGGAAGCTTCAGTATACAATATAATCTCTACATCTTGTTCCCTTGCTATCTTTCTTCAAGAAATAAGAGAAGGCATTCTGATTTCTATGGTCTTTTTTCCACTGCGATGGAAATATGGGGTCTAAAGATTATTGTCCTTCATAGTCTTTCAGTGTGACTTGTTGCTTCCACATGTCACTTTTATTCTAGAGCTCACTCTGAGATGAATATCCTATATGAATTTCAAAGTAAAAATAGAATGCTAATAAATTTCTCTCTGTCACATATAGTGATTCAATATAAAAAATCAGTTATAGCCTCACTAGATACTAAAGCATTTCAGTAATTATATAGAGAATCATTTATCTACCTCCCACTCTCCTGGGGGAATGGGTTCTCCTGGGATTTATTCCCTATAGAGTTAAATTAAACTTGGTTGTGTTTCCTGATGTGGCTAAGTACCCATCTGTGGCACTGATTACCACCATCATTATGTGTTATTAACCAATGTGAAAATTATCAAGTTACGTAATGATAGCAGTCAGTTAGCACCATTTGCCTTCACATCCTTGCTTAAAAGTGTTTTCTGCAAATGAAAAGAGTTTAAAATTGAAATTTGTCCTTTAAGCAAAGTGGACATAGTTTTTTGGTTTGTGTTTAAAATATTACCTACATATTATTACTATAGGTACTATATTACCTATAATATTATTATTCTTAAATTATTTATATTATCTTTCCAAAGCCTTAATCAAGTGTGAATAATAGTCATTGATTTACTGTGGGATTAAGTACAGTTGTCTAGGATGATAATGGCTCTAGAAACCAGACTTGGGTAGTGTTGGGGGTAATTATAAGAGTGATCTTTTCAGAATTTCAATTTCAGGCTTTCTCACTGAGTAAATTATAAAGATGCACCCCAGGGAACCTTAAGGAAGTAATGAGGCTTTCATTTCCATATGTCAGATTAGTTTTTTCCTAGTGTACTTATAACCCGAAAAGGCCATGAGCTAATTTCTTGGCTCATGCAAAGCAGAGAAGACCCTGAACAACATTTTCCGATAAAAGGCACACAGAGAAAGTCATTGCTGATAGGAATTTTTTGCCAGAGCCATTCTTCATGCTTGCCATGATTCCACAGGACCATCTGAGTGCATTCGTGCAAGTGGAAAACAGGCACGTGCAGAAGAGAATCCATCTTCACAAGTGGTATAACATCATCTATCCATACTATGGATAACTCTTACACAGTGTCAAGGCCACTCTTACATCAAAGATTTGGAAAACACAATTTGAGTTAACTTGCTTTATACTGTCTTAGCCAACGGTTTATTTAAATTGAACTTTACTGGATCTCGCCAGCTGGATATCTTGCTATTTTAGAACAGAATTCTATAATTAGATGATCTTATTTTGTCATACTTTGTAATTGGCCTGCACATGTTATAGATCCAGATGGTACAGCTGATCCCCAGTAGGGGTATCTTATAGATCTGAATGTTCAAAAAGGCCTGAACTACATCACACTCACCATTTCCTCTTTCTTTTTGTCAGTAGATGTTACTAATCACATATTCTTGGCACCTTCTGGGATCCTATTCACTCTAATACTTGTGATGTTTTAAAAACTAAGCCATATCTCCATTCTAGGTCCAGGCACAAGCACTACTTTATATCGATTGGGATTTTGTTTCTTAAGGCAACAAGTTTTGCTGGTGGACCATCCAATTGTAACAAGGAGTCATGCCATTTCATATAAGGAGTAAACGCTGATTAATAGATTTCTTGGTGGCACCAAGTCACAGAACTATTAGCATCTCTAAATATGTCTGCAAAGTCCTCAAGCTAGTAAAAGTTGATCCAACTTTGTAAAACAGACTTTTGAGCACACTGTATGTACTCCATGGAAATTTACTTTTACCACCACATTATCTATACGAGTTGAATATTATATAGAAAGATGATGAAACTAAATGCGTATAGAGTTATTTCAGTTTAGTGTGTAGGATGGGCATGATAATCAAATTTAGATAACTAATATGGAGAATAAATTTTATTTTATTTGAGAGGGAGAATAAATATAGAACTCTCATATAAAGATGTTATCCATTTTTATTCCCAAACTTATTCTGGTTTTGAACAACTTTGGAATGAAAGCATTAAAAAAAAAAAAAAAAAAAAAAACCAAGTAAACCTTCCACTCCTGAATTCACAAAATACCCAAAAAAAATCCATCGTTTGAGTTTATAAGTGGATTAAGTGAGCAGTCAAACAAATCTTCCATAGTCTAGAAGACTTCAGATAATGTATACATCCTATTATGTAAATCACGAAAATCATAAACCTGACAAAACCAACAGTGCATGAGTTGATTTAAAAAAACAAGATAAATTTCACCTTAAGAAATATTGATAAAATAGAATTGATTTTCCCTTTAGAATAATTTGTGACTATACCTTCTCTTAATATTGAGAAAATCTTTACCTTTGATAAAAACTAAATTCAGAAAATAATTAAAAAATATTTCATCACGTTTCTTGGTATCTTTTCCTAATTGTAAACATTTTGCTTCACTGTAGTTAGTGCCTCCCTTGATCCAAAAAAAAGCCAGTGACAAAAACTATAAAAGATGCAGTGATTTAAATTATAGTTTATTACCAAAAAAGCAGATATACAGAAAACTAAGTAGTACTAAAATGGACTAATAAACACAACATTGGAAATGGAAAAGAAAAAAAATCTCTTGGTCACTAAAACATAAAAAGAATCCTAATTTCAGGGTTTTCATACAATTATATCTCAATCAGATTGTATGGTAATAGAATGACCTTTTGCTTAATGCAGTATTCATGTTACCCATTATTAACAAAGAAAAGAATGAAATGTGTTTCTAGGTTTTACAACGAACACAATTAATTCACTCAATTCTCTCAGCACTATCAGAAGATATCACCTCTATTTGTCAGATGAAGACACTCAGAAGATTAGAAACCAAAGAGTATTTTGGCAACAGGTGGGGCTAAGGAAACAAATTCAGGCCGTGTTCATCAGGTGTTAAAATACAGTCTAAACTTCCCCACCTGAATGATAGTTGTGTACAAAAAAGCAGAAGACATGGCCTCCAACTTGACTGAGTTCATAAAGTGGTTTACAAATGTCTCTGTTTTATATGTGAAGTTGGAAGATTTGGGTAATTGAAACCCAAATTGAATTGACATTTCACACTTTAGGATTTCATAATCTTAAAATTTCCTGAAATTTTAGAATAAAAACTTGCGGTATTATAAAAAATATTTGTAAAATGTTTATACAAAATTGTAAAAAATATTTACATTACCCTTCTTGATTTATCTGGCTTATTTTTTAAAAAAGATGTGATTAATACCTCTTAATTTCAGAGTAAAATCATAGAGTTCTGGTATATTGGATACAGAAAACAGATTCTCTAAACCAGTGCTGTCCAATAGAATTTTAAGATGAGACATACATATGTAATTTTAAATTCTTCAGTTACTGTATTAATATAAAGAGGGAACAGATTAAATTAACTTTAATAATATATTTTATTTAACTAATATAGCCAAGATATTATCACATCAACCAGTATAAAAATATTGAGATATTTTATATTTTTTCTGGGGGGATAGGAGGAAATGCATTCTTCAGAATGAGGCGCACATTTTACATTTATAGCACATCTCGGTTCAGACTAGTCACAGAACCACATATGGCATGTGGCTAGTGACTATTACATTGGAAAGCACAGTTCTAATCTATATTTAAGAGACGAATTAAATAAGATCCATGATAGATTAACAAATTTGCCTGAAATCCCAGAATGAGAACTTTACAATGAGACTCATATACCTCACTCTTATAATGCTGGCCTTATGAATAATAATTGTTGACTCCTCCTGGGCATTTATCATGTGCCAACCACTGTTCCAACCTCTACATTTTTGAGCCCATTTAATTATCATAAGAATGAAGAAGGTGCTATTTTCTCTCTTATACTGAGGAGGGAAACTAAGCATGAAAACTTAAAGTCTTAACCAAAGGTACCAGCTTCTAAGTGGTAAAAAGGATTTGAACCCAAAGAGTCTGACTCCAGTTTATATTCTAGAACATGACAGTTTTCTGGCAGAGGGTAAAACAAATGACTTTCTATTTTATAGTTAAAAGTAAAGTACAGAACAATACTGTCAGTCAAAGGCAGTATGTGCCTAATGTTTTCATCAATAATATAATGCTTGTTGTACTCAACTGAACTCTTGAAATAACATTGTTCTAGACAGCTGAAAGCATCCTTTTTGGCAAATCCACTGCATATCTAGCAAAATATGTTGTTATGGGCTGAGTGTCTGGCACCCCTTCCAGACAAGCTTCAGGATAATTCACTTTCTCTTTCTGATTTTTCAATTTGGTGGATTTCTTTTCATCTATTGCTTTTGGTTTTGGTTTGTTTGCTTGTTTTGTTTCATTTTGATTTTTTGTTGTTGTCGTTTGCTTGCTTTGATATTATTGCAGGAGAACAGATTTGTGTTTCTCGGTAGCTCAGGACATTTATTAAGCATCATAGTAACACAGTCTCTCTACATATTCACTTCTATTACCTGTCCTTGTCCCTGTTACTGAATGCTGATACACATGGGGCTATTTTTGCTGTACAAAGAAATAATCAATAGATTAATGTATAAAAAAATTAGCTCTGTCAAACTATTTGAACGCACTATTTGATGTCTTTGACATAGCTTAATTATCGATAAATAACTAATCGATTTCTTTGCAAAAATACTGATGTATTAACAAAATTAAAGTTGATATATCATGAGTCAACTATCCACGTTGGAGAATCCCAAGGTCAAAGTATTGGTGCCAAAGATAAGGTGGGCTTGCTTACATATTCCATTCACTTAAATCAGTTAGGAATTAATGTTAAAATTCTCTTTCTCCTCTTCTCACCCTGAGAAAGGGCAAGATACATCCATGTTTAAAGACCACATCATTACAAAGTTCATTGCACATAGCTTGCCAGTTTTCTTTTTCTAATTTAGATGAAACGCAATACAGGTTGAACAGTTACTATTATCTAGCTTTTGCTAGTTTTTTGGGCTTTAGAAGTTGGAATGGATCCCTGACCTGCTCACTATTGAGGATTAGACCAGAAACTTCCCTTACCTTCTGAATAATGGTTCTAATGACATTCTGCTCTTCATCAGACAACTTTCCACCCTAAGGCATCCGATTCAAGGGAACTGAAGACATTTGCTAAAGGGACAACAGCTGTTGAGACCATGTTCACTGTCACTCAATGACACCACCTGATTATTTTAAGTTAAAGCACGTGTAATATAATTCTTTTATTTTAGAGTCTAGAACTGTCTTCTCTCTTAACCACATTGTTTCAAATATGGTTCAGGTGGCCACAATTAGCTGCAGACATTTTTCCCTCTAGTTTTAACTTGAAAATAAAATGATAATTTTTTGCTTCAAATTTTCTACTCAAGCTTCCCTGTTAAAAGTCAAGCCAGTATTGATTTTTTAAAAAGTGGTATGCAGATGGAACTGCATGATTTTCCCTGATTATTTCACAGCATATCAGCTTTGGATGCACAAACACAAACCTAGAGTCAACAACTCATAATATGCATTCTGGGGCTGTACTTTGGTAGGAAGCATTGTGACCGCACTGCCATGTGTGAATTTCATTTCCCTGTTATGCCTTCTGTGATTCTTGTTCCTGCAAGGCTGTATTTTATGGGAACAAAAATGACCTATATTTGGTTAAAAAATATAAAATTGCTGTGTGCTCATTACAAATGCAGAATGGCAGATCAAATCATCGTTAACTGAATAATATAGCCATTATTTTCTTTTAACCTCAAAGTCTGTTCATATTTAACCCTTTCTTTTCCTATCAGTATTGAACTCCTATTCTTTGTCCTGAATAACTTGAATCTACCTTATAGGAAAAATAAACCCAAACAAAACTGTATTTAAATGTTAATTTAGATAGAAAAACAGTATAAAGTAGGCTCTAGGATAGTTTTGATTATCTTAGAAATATATTTTCTAATAGGTCTCTACTGGCTTAGATGTTAGAGATCCTATTTGAAAACTTCAAATCCTCAGGACTGCCAGGAAGGCTCTATTTGAAAGTCTATAATTGAAGTTCTTAAGTATTTTATTGTGGTCTTTTTTAAAATGTTACTGTAATAGTTAATTAGATAAAATACAGAGAAGATTTTTATTATTATTGTTGTCTTAATAAAATAATACAACTAAAGCCCAGCTTCAATCATATCATTTCCCTGCTTGAAAATATTTCGTCACTCTCCATTTACCACAGAGTAAAATGTGAACACTCTCAGCTGTATGTATGTAAGGTCCCCCAAGTGTGACCTAACCTGTGCCCCTGTCTTATTTCTCTGTTACATTCCCTACACCCTAGTCAATCTTATTCTTAAAAATATTCAAGAATAAGATTAAACAGTCTCCTTTGATAACCTGTGTCCATGTTAAGTATTCTTATCTTACTCTCATTTCTTTCTGCTATCCAGCCAGATAGCTAAAATGTTCTAAGTAAATATTCTGCTTCCATTCAAGACCAGGTGAGCTGTCTTGCAGAAAATGGACTACATCAGTAAAATTAATATGCTTAATTTGCAAATAAAGTAATGTATTTGCTAGCCCATGGAGAATCCTCCCACACATAGACAACACTGATACCTTCATAATGGACTCCATTTTGAAAATGTTTTTATTTTTGAGGTAGCATTAGGTTCTTTCCCTCTTCACCCCAGCCTCCATCAGCACTACACTTGTTAAGATACACTTATATCAGGCGCCTGGGTGGCTCAGTTGGTTAAGCGACTGCCTTCGGCTCAGGTCATGATCCTGGAGTCCCTGGATCGAGTCCCTGGATCGAGTCCCGCATCGGGCTCCCTGCTCGGCGGGGAGTCTGCTTCTGCCTCTGACCCTCCCCACTCTCATGTGCTCTCTCTCATTCTCTCTCTCTCAAATAAATGAATAAAATCTTTTAAAAAAATTTAAAAAATTTAAAAAAAAAGATACACTTATATCATTCCTTGTGTCATATGAAACCCACCCTGCATGAGACGTTAGGCTGATTGAGAAGTTTTTAGTGATTGAATTTTTAGAATAACAGGTTAAGTACTTGAAAAATAATACTCTTAAAGTGTATGCCATAACACCAACTAAAAACAGCAAGACTAATGCTTTCCTGTATAGAAAGAAATGTCTTCCTCTACCCTCTTAAGGCCTTTTTAGTTATGGCTGTATCAATCTTGTCTTGGAATACATGTTCTTACCTCATAATTATTGATTGCCACATAATTCACTGACCAGAATAATCTGTGACCTTCCTCAATTAGCAAGGGGTTATATTAACATGCAACCTTAACGTTAGCATCATAAATTCCTTTCAAAATGGAATGATCTTGTTTACAATTGATTTGAAACTGTATTTCAAATCGTCTTTAAGATGACACAATAATCTATTTCTGTAGAAGGTTTGGAATATCAGGCTCCTACAGCTGACATTTCTAAACCCCTAAAGGTAGGAATGATGCTTAAGTGAGCTTCTAACTACTTTTGGGATTCCCCCAACTTCATCATAGGGGAAGCTTATTTGCGTGCAAAGTTACCTGGTAGACGCGAGCAATACTGAAGCACAAGTAACCTCGTGTCTCTAAAAATAACATGATTTATCTCCAGCATTGCCTTTCCTAGTAAGCCCTCCTTGAACACCACCACTGCCATCCACAGGCACAAAGAATCTTTTCTGTCTCTCAGTGCCCATAGAATCTTATCGATGTCATAGCATTATTGATTATTTTAAGTGTTCATCTTATATTAGCCAGCATTTCTGGAGGTCAGAGACTGTCTCATTCACTTCTGATTCCCCAGAACTAGCTTCAGAAGTAGTAGATGCTCAGTAATGATATGTTAACCAATGACTGTGACTTTTTTATCCTCTCTGATTTTCTTATTCTTTGAACAAATGTAGCACTTTCACTCAGTATTGTGATGATTAATCAAAGTGTGGCTTTTTAAAAAAAATTTTTTTTAAAGATTTTATTTATTTATTTGACAGAGAGAGGCACAGCGAGAGAGGGAACACAAGCAGGGGGAGTGGGAGAGGGAGAAGCAGGCTTCCCGCTGAGCAGGGAGCCCGATGCGGGGTATCGATCCCAGGACCCTGGGATCATGACCTGAGCCGAAGGCAGACGCTTAACAACTGAGCCACCCAGGTGCCCCTCAAGTGTGGCTTTTAGTTGTTGCTTAATCATTTAATGTAGATAGTTCCTTAATGTCAAGAAACTGGTCGTATTTCTTTTTGTATCCCACTTAATTTTTCAATCGCTGGAAAAATAGCAGATACAAAATTGCTGAGTAGGCAATACTGCAATTTCTCATTAATTAATCAATCCAAATAGTTATTGAGCAACTCTATGCCGAGACAGTTTTGGTCTTCAGGTCAGAACTCTCTCTCAAAAAGATAAATTCTAGACTGATTCCAAATCAGAATCAGAAATTCCAGGGAAAGAGCTGAGAAATCTATGTTTTGAAGTCTTATAGGAGATACTGATGATCAACTAAGTTGGGAGATTCTTGAACTGGAGTTTACCAAGAGAAAAAGAAGCATGAGATTGAAGGTTAATAAGACACAGGGTGTCCCGTCTCAGTCTCCTGCCATTCTTCGCTGCATGACTAGTGAGTGAATCTGGATAACCCACCACCAGGACTCAAAACAACAAGAACAAAAAATCAAAACCATCTTTACAAGTAACAGATCGATTCCTTATGACAATACATGGAATATATACACATATGAAGGCTTTAGCCTATGGAGTGGTTTTCTGAGACATGATCGAATCGAGGAACTCTTAATAATGAATATGAAGAATAACAGACATATCACTTCGCTGGAATGGTGGAGCAGCACATTGAGGTACACAACTGTCGTCCAGTGCTTCATAGGGTCGTAGAAAAATCAAATCTATTTTAGATTCTTGTTTGTGGACTAACGGAAAATGTGCCTTTTGAAATATTAGGAAGTGCATTTGGCTAATCTCACAAGGCATCCCCAGGAGCCCAATAAGCTACTAAAAGTGTACCGCTAGGAGAAACCTGCTCTAACCAGGCAAAACAGTTTAGATAGACATCGTCAATCTTGTATCAGTTGTAATATATAATTTCACATCCAGGCAGGCAGGTCGGGACAAAAAAAACCCCAGAGAAAATCAAACAAGTGTGAAATTATGCACACAGAATTGATAATAAGCCTACACTGAAATATAAGCAATTCTTGAGTAAAAAAAAAAAAAATGGGAATTTTTTTCAATGGTTACATCCTCTCGTTTTCAAATGAAAATATACTTTACCTGTGGAGTGATTTCCTGTTTTAAAGCTGAAGACAAATCCCTCTAATATTATAGTAATTATTAATGGGCTAGTATCTGCAAATAGTGTTTTTAAAGAATATTTATCCTTGGGTATTCATTAAAGTGCTGTTGAGGGGTGCCTGGGTGGCTCAGTCATTAAGCATCTGCCTTCGGCTCAGGTCATGATCCCAGGGTCCTGGATCGAGCCCCGCATCGGGCTCCCTGCTCAGCGGGAAGCCTGCTTCTCCCTCTCCCACTCCCCCTGCTTGTGTTCCCTCTCTTGCTGTGTCTCTCAGTCAAATAAATAAATAAAATCTTAAAAAAAAAAAAAGTGCTGTTGAGTGTTCGTGAGGTATTCTCAGCAGATAATTTAATTGATCTGCAAATGGATGATATTAAGAAAGTCTGGTCAGAGGCCTAACAGATAGTTTGATCTGACTTGAATATGCATGTTCAGGTTACCAAAGATATAATTATAGTGTTGATATTCTAAATTCAGTAATATGTTTTTACCTTCAATGGGCTGAAGGAAATTTTGAAATCAAGGATTTATTTCACTGCTTCACTCTGAAGATTAGAGCAACCTCAAAACTCGTAAGTATAACACAGAAACAAAACCATGGGAGACATTTCACAGCACCAAGACACCAGCTTCTGATTTACTTCCCACGCCATGCATTTTTTCCCTTCCTGTTTTGATGATCTAGAGCCTGAAAAGAAGCCCCACTGCATCCTATTTTCCTCTAATTGCACATTATGGCTTCCTGCTGTAAGCTTCTTCCTTCATAAAGGCCATTCTGAAATAGAAAAATAGGAAATATATCTTCTACTCTGCCAAGTCCAGTTGATTTTTGACATTGTTAAATTAATCAATTGAACATATAAATGCGTTAATTACTTGCACCATGTCAGCACTATGGACATTGTAACCGCCTCTCAATGAGCTGTAATTGAATTGGAGTAATGATCCATTTAACCATGAATTGACTAGGTAACTCCACAAGACAGTGCAGTTTTAGGTGTTGAACTGTTTTACTGACTCTCAATTCACATCAGGAGTTTAGGTAAGTAGAAAAGAAAAAAAAAAAGTGAGAGTCTGGGGGTTGGTGGAAGATAAGAACTTGCAGGAAGAGATAATAGAGTATCTTGCTTCAGATTAATTAGTGCAATTTCTTCATTTTATTCTTAACTTACCCACAGTTAAGCCTTTCAGAGAAACTCCAGTTCTAGGAGCTTTCACAGAGAGGGGAGAGCAAGTGAGAAATCGGAAGAAACGTGTCAGGATTGACAGGACCATTTTGTTCATCTACTCTCCTTTTTCCTTCTATTACCTCAGCATGTGAGTTCTTCAAGAGAAATAACTGGACCCAGACATCAGGAGTTCCTGGGAGAATTCCAGGAGAATGTTTGTGTCATCTGGACCCTTCCATTCTGAAGAAACAGATGCAATTTCTGTATTATCCTTTTGGCACCTAAATAGGTGGGGAATCTATTGAGGAAGGCATTGAAAAAAAAAAAAAAGCCAGGGTCTAAGGTTGTTTATTTGTTTCCAGGGATAATTGTGTCATATGTTTGCAAGCTGGTCTATATGACTTTGTTTATATATTTCCCATACACTTACATGCCATTTTCAGAAAACAGTCACTCTAACTGTATCAAATCAGATCAAATATTTGGTTCAACAGTGTACAACTACTGTCGAATTTACTGCTTTTTCAAATGGAGCCTATGCTCACAGATACTAATGCAGAGAAATAGACAAAGTAGCTTTAAGCTCTCAATGGATGAGATTTCAAAAGAGCGCTTTTATGTTACCAAATTCTTGATCGTTTCTAGGACAAGCACTTTTTGAAAAACTCCTTGCAATTAATCTTGTAAACTTCCCAATTAGTCAGACTTATTTTGGGAGAAAGTTGTAACTGTTCTTCTAATTAGTGTGTCCAACTGTAAGACAGGAGGATTTGAGAATAACCAGGAAGCCAGGTAAATTAAGGTCAGTGCTTGAAACTTTTAAATAAATGTTATATTTTTTCCTGAGACGTTCTTAAAGGAGCATTTATTAATTTAATCAAGTCACAGGCATAAATGCTATCCCGAGGGTAGGGGCTGATGGTATGAGGTGGAAGAGAGAAGGGAGAATCAAGCCTGTGACAGGATTTCTAAACTTGGCTCAACATTCATTATCTCAAAGGTGACTGTGTCATAATGACAGATCATGAAGGGGGAGTACAAATGATAAGTTGGGAGGGGGATTTAAACATGGGCACTGAATGCTCATTAGTTACATTAATCTTGACCTAATGGAAGTCTTGGCTTAGGAAGGTGGCACTTACATGAATGAGACTAATGTTCTAAATGCAGGATGCTGGCAGAGCAGAAACAAGTTACCAGAAAGTCATAGGTCATAATTTCAATATTTAGTTTATGGATTCTGAGAGATGAGTGGTGAAAAGTAACCATTGCCGAAACAATATCTGTTAATGAAGATTGATTTCAAATGCCATAACACACACACACACACACACACAACCCCTGAACAGATGAACTCTATGATGAAAGTAAATTAAGTTTAATTTGGAGTGAGTGCTAAACTTACCTGCTTGATCCCTTTGGAGATGTTATTAGGTTTAGTCAAATATGCTCTCCTTGTTACCTATGCATAATATTTTTAAAATATGACAACTCTCGAAAGAAGCCCAAGTTGTAGAATTAAAAGTGTATGTGCTGACAGTCTCCTATCAGTTAACTATACTTGGACCCCGAAGCGTTTTAAAATAACAAGTGGTTGAATTGCAAGAATGTCTAAATTTACCACCTCCTTCACTTATAATGTAAATTGGAGCTGTTGTGGGAGTTTTTCTTTCTTTCTCTCTTTCTTTCTTTTCTCTTTCTTTCTTTCTTTCTTTCTTTCCTTCTTTCTTTCTTTTCTTTCTTTCTTTCTTTCTTTCTTTCTTTCTTTCTTTCTTTCCTTCCCTCCCTCCGTCCCTCCCCCCTCCTTCCTTCCTTCCTTCCTTCCTTTCCTTCTTTTTCTTTTTTTTCTTAAATTCAGGAGGATCTGTGAGAGCAATCTCTGGTCTTCATGCCCAGCAGCAGGGGAATAAGTAGATCACTATTATGAGTTATGAGATACTGCTTGAACATTGACAATTCAAATTATACTGAAACTGGCTTATATACCAGACTGTCAGTGTCTGATTCTGGGCAATCTAAGGCATAAACTATATTTCTCTTCAGACATAAATCTATTTCTTTAACTCTTGCAAGGTTTATTTCAAATAATAATTAATAATGTATTCATCTGGAGGCTGAAGGTAGATAGGGAATGAAAAGAGAGAGGACAAGGTAAGGATAATTAATCTTTTGAAATTCACTCTGGTCTCCTAGGTTGTTCACATGATACTAAAAGGGTCCTCCATCTTATATTAGGAAGAATTAGGGACTAGACAAAAACAGACCTTTTGCTAAAGACATATGCTCTTATCTTAATCTGTATATCTAAAGACATGGGAAAGCTAAATCCAAGGAAAGATAAGTCCAAAAAAAAATCATGCCAAGGAAAAGAATTTCTTTTCCTTTACAAAGTAGTTTTGCTACAGCTTTAAGTTTTCCTAAGCAATCAGGTTGTAGGTAGAGTTATCATTTTCACCACATTGTTATGGGATAAGTTATACTAAATATCCCAATAAAGGAATTATAAAACAAGTTATTCCCTAAGCATTTGGGCTCAATCAATATCTTTGAAACTAAACCACTGATGACAAGTATTCAACAAAATGTTCTAGGCACTTAGAATGCAACATTGAATAAAAAAGATAAAGATGCCTCTTTCCTGAAGTTCACATTGTACTGGAGAAAAGCAAACAACTTTAAAATGTATTTATCAACAAACAAATAGCACTTACTATGTATCAGGTACTGTTCTAAATGTTTTATAGGTCTTAATGCATTTGATCCTTACTAGAACCCTGAAGTTGGTGTATGAAGTGGTGTGTGACTTGAAGGTAGACTGTTATAAGCTAAAGGTGTCTACCACAAAACCTAAAGCCACCTCCATGAGGCTAGTAATGCTCTGATACCAAAACTGGACAGAAACATTAAGGCAAAGGAAACCACAGGACAGTATCCCTCATGAACATAGATGAAAATTTCTTATAAATCTTCAACAAAGGCAATCCAATACATAATTGGATATTTTATAAAAATGCATATATACTAATGATAATAGATCATGTCCAAGTAGGGTTTATCCCAGGAATGTAAGTTTGGTTTCCCCCTATTCTCACTCTTTCCAACCTCAGCGCTATTTGCTGATTGATACTTATTCTACAATACTCCCTTGTGTGGGACGCTCCCTTTCCCCATTCTTTTCCAGCTTCCTATACTTCTCTACTCATTATAGCAATTATTATGTTCTTTTAGAGTTACTTCTGCCTTTAGATTATGAGTTGTTGGAAGCTGGGGTTATGTCTTACATATCTCTGAATTCTCAAAATCTGTCACACTTCTGTTGTTTAATACATATCTGTTGGATTGAACAGAACTAGAGGGGCACCCAGACAGGCCCTAACTCCAAAATTACCCCTATTTTCCTATTGCTAAAATTCCTTCATTAAAGCTTCTGTCTTTGAGGGAAATGCTCTGTCCTTAATTAATATGCAAATATTTCTAACTATTTAACACATTTCAGGTTTTGTCAGCTTTGACACCCTAGTGTTAATTGGTTTATCCAAGCCTTTCTGTTGCTGTAGTTTGTTGCCAGCAGGATTTAATAAGGGAAATATATATAAGGAGTGCGTGTGTGTGTGTGTGTGTGTGTGTGAGAGAGAGAGTGTGAGAGAGAGAGTTTGAAAGGAAAGAAGAGAGAGAAGGTGGAAAGGAAAGGAAAGAAAAGAAAAAGGAGAAAGAGTCTAAATTAATTAAGTGCCTAGAGGGAAGATCATTGATAAGAGTTAGCACTCCAGAGGTTTGCCCAGACCAGAGGAGACAAGTAAAATTCCAGGCAGAATCATGATTTCACACCTGGGGCAGCTAATAATTCAGAGTCATTGAACAATATTCTTTAAATATTTGTTCAACATCTATTAAGATGGAATAATAAGTCAATGGAATATTATTCAGTCTTAAAAAAGGAGATCCTGCCATTTGACACAATGCAGATGAACCTGGAGGACATTACGCTAAGTGAAATAAGCCAGACACAGAAAGAAAAAAATTAAATGATCTCACTTATATGCAGAATCTAAAAAAGCTGCAAACATAGAAGCAGAGAGTAAAATGGAGATAATCAGGGGCAGGGAGGTGGGAGAAATGGAGAGACGTTGGTCAAAGTGTACCAACAGTTATGTAGGATGAATAAGTCTAGAAATCTCATATACAGCATAATGACTACAGTTAATAATATTGTTTTGAATATTGGAAATTTGCTAAGAGATTTCAGGCACTGTCACCATACACACACACACGCAGGTAATTATGAGGAGATGGATATATTTATTAACTTGACGATAGTAATCACTTTACTAGGTATATGTATATCAAATCATCATGTTCTTCATGTTAAATATCTATAATTTTTACTAAAAAAATTAAAAGACTTATAAGATTACCTATTAATTAAAATTGAAACAAAGATATGTTTACCTCTTATCTACCTCCACTAGTAGAAATAGAATTAATGTACTGCCAAAAAAGATCTGCAAAACATTTCTCACTTCGCTACTCACATTTGGATATTTTGGATAGTTGGTCTTGGTGTGTGCGTGTGTGTGCATATGCAATTTCTTTATCAAACAACTTCTTTTAAGGCTGGTAAGCAGATTTATGCCATGTAGTACTATTTGTTCTAGAATTCGGTTGGTTGTAATTCTACATAAGATTCACAGAATGACACAGTCACATTAAATCCATCCTATAGAATCCTGGTTTAATTATAGGGCTCTGGTTCTAGAGTCCAGCATTCAAATTCCAGCTCCAATTTTTTTCCTATGTGTGTGTCACAGAGCAATTTACATAACCTTTAAACCTCAAGTTATTTTTCTATTTTTAAAGTAAACTTTAAAATTGAGAAGAGTTTTAGATTTACAGAATTATTGTGAAGATAGTACAGAGAGTTTTCACATACCTGCACTGTGTTTCCTCTATTATTAACATTACATTAGGGGCTCCTGGGTGGCTCAGTCAGTTAAGCGTCTGCCTTCAGCTCTGGCCATGATCCCAGTGTCCTGGGATTCAGCCCCATGTCGGGCTCCCTGCTCAGCAGGGAGCTTGCTTCTCCCTCTCTCTCTGCCTCTCCCTGCCTGCTTGTGCTCTTTCTCTTTCTGTCAAAAAAAATATTAACATTACATTAGTACTGTACAATAGTCTTAATGAACAATGAACTGATTTGGATGCATTGTTATTAACCAAAGTACATTCTTTATTTGAATTTCCTTAGTTTTTACCTAATGTCATTTTTCTGTTTCAGAATCCCATCAGGATACCACACTGTATTTAGTACTCCTATTTCCTTAGGCTCTTTTAGACTGACAGTTTCACAGACTTCCCTTGTTTTTGATGATCTTGGCAGTTTTGAGGCAAACAAGTCAGGTATTTTGTAGAACATTCCTTAATTTGAATTTTTCTGAAGTTTTTTTTTTCATGACCATAATGGAGTAATATGTTTTTGAGAGGAAGAGCACAGAATGAAAGTGCCATTCTCCTCACATTATCTTATCAAGGGTACATACTCTCAGTATGATGATAAATTAAACTTCACCAAAATAAAAAAAATTCTATGAAAAAGGCTTGTTAAGAGGATCAAAAAAACAAACTACAGACTTGGAGAAAATATTTGTAAGGACTGATATCTAGAATGCATAGAAAACTCTCAATGCTCAACAGCAAACAAACAAAAAATAACAATCCATTTGGAAAATGGGACAAAGGCAAAAAGAAACATCCCACCAAAAAAAAAAATAAATAAAAGTGACAAATAAGTACATAAAAAGATGTTCAACATCACCAGCCATTAGGAAAATGCAAATTGACACCATAATGAATTATCGTTACACAGCTATAAGGAAAAACAGCAACAAGAAAAAATAGTGACAATACTAAATAGTTGTGAGGATGCAGAAAAACTATATTCCTCATATGTTGCTAATGGGTGTGTGCAATGATCCAGCCACTCTGGAAATTAGTTTGGCAGTTTATTGCAATAATAACCATACATTAACCATAAAACCCAGCAATCACATGCTTGGGCCTTTAACTCATAAAAATGAAAACTTTCATCTGCACAATAACCTGTCTTGATTGTTCATAGTAAGTTATTTGTAAAAGACAAAAATAGGAAACAACCCAAATGTACTACAATAGGTGAAAGGTTAAACAAATCGTAATCCATCAATGCCACGGAATAGTACTCAGCAGCAAAAAGGAATATACTAGTTAAACACGCAAGAACTTGGATGGACCTCAAGGATCTTGTTTGAGTGACAATATCTCAAAAGATCGCATACAGCATAATTCTATTTATTTAACTTTCTTGATATGTCAGAGATAGAGAACAGATTGGTGGTTGTCAGGGTTTATAGATGTTGAGGGAAAAAGGATTGTAAAGGACCACAAGAGAGATCTTTGTGGTGATGGAATAGTTCTGTATAGTGATTGCTATGGTGGTTACATGAATCTACACATGTGATAAAATACACTTTATTCCCATTTTGATATTGTACTATAGTTAGGTAAGATGAAACCAATGGGGAAACTGAAAAGTACATAGGACTTCTCTGTTCTATCTTGTCAACTTCCTGTTAATCTATAATTCTTTAAAAATTTAAATTTAAATTAAAAAAATCAACCTATAGCAAATCAGATAATTACTTTTTGTTTTTTCCCAGTTGGCTTCCTTCTAGGGTTTTTGGATCCATGCCTTTTTTTTTTTTTTAAAGATTTTATTTATTTATTTTAGAGACAGAGCACAAGAGGGGGGAGCGGGAGCGGGAGAAGCAGACGCCCTGCTGAGCAGGGAGCCCGATGCGGGACTCGATCCTGGGACTCCAGGATCATGACCTGAGCCGAAGGCAGTCGCCTAACCAACTGAGCCACCCAGGCGCCCCATGGATCCATGCCTTTGAATCCTTATCCTGAGTTATGGATGGCCACCTCATCTTCACCTGTGTTTCACATGAAAACTACAGAACAAACACCAAATCCCAAGAAACATGATGCAAATCATGTTTCGTGCTCTTTAGTCTTGGAAGTAAATACATTTATTTAGGATGGCCGCTCTAGATCCTCTTTCAACAAGTATACAACCTCGACTTGCAGGAGATCCTGCTGCTTTTTCAGATGATCATTATTGTAACACATACATTAAGATGTTAAAATAAAACTCTTTTCTGTCTCAGTTTCAGTTAAAGTGTCAGAAACCCCAAAACAACAACAAAAAATAGGTGGTGAATAATTTCACTTTTCAGAGAGGTGGTAGACATTTCATGCAGTATTTATAAAAGACAAGGCAGAGAATTCTATGAGACCATGCAAGGGCTCACCTCTAAAAGAACTAGTGCTGAGAAGTCTGAGAGAGACAATTTTATTTGGGGAAAAATGTGTTAGGATTCCATGGCATTTTACCTTTTCACCATGGGAGAAGAGAAAGCGTCAAGTAAGAAAGAACATAAACTATGTGACCTGAACTCTAAACCATCCCCTGAAAAGTCTAAATTCAAAAATGAGCTTGCTAGAAGCTCTGAATGAATACAAGTACTTGCATTGGAGAAGCTCTAGATTCAAGATTTTCTCAGTACTGAGGATGCATTAGTATTTCCCAAAGACCAAATCTGACTGTCACCAAAGAATATGGAGGCATTTTAAACCTTGACTGACAATAGTGAAAGTGGGGTATAACACCAGGATACAGGTTGAAGTACTGAATCCCCGGTTACTAAAGGAAAACTGTAATTTGTCAGCTAGATGAAAATGCTTGGCCCATACTCTGGGAAAGCACAGTCAAGTGGTCCTGGAGGAAGGTTTCTAGTGAAGCAATAACAGCATCTCTTCCCTCCCAAACCCATGAAGCCCAGAAAGCACCAATGTAAATTATACTGGTACCCATTAAGAAAGACATTATTTGCCCCTTACACCTTTCCTTCTGTTTCATCTTTGGAAGAACCACAGCCAATTTCTTAAATGGAGAATAGAAAAACTAGAAGAAATAAAGAAATTGATGATTACATATTTCCTAAACTTAAGGCAGATATTTTAATTCCTAAATACTTCATTTTGTATTTCCTAAAAACAAGAACATTCTTTTACATGACAGCACAATAATCAAAATCAGAAAATTATATTGATACAATATTATTATCTAATTTACAGACTTATTAAAAATTTTACCAATTGTCTCATTAATGTCTTTCAGAGCAAAGGTTTTATAGCAAAGTAGTATATATATTCATACATATGTATGTATGTATGTATATGTGTATGTATGTATGTATTACTGGTCCAGTATTCAATCTGGAATCACAAATAACATTTACATGTCATGTATATTTAGGCATCTTTAATCTGGAAAACTTTGACAAATCTTTCATGAGCTTGCATGACCTTGACATGTTTGGTGAGTTCAGGCTGGTCTGCATGTAGAATATTTCTTAATTAATTGTCTTTGAGTGTTTGTACTGAGGTTTTCTTATGAATAGGTTCAGAGTCTGCAGTTTTTGCAGAAGTATTACTAAAGTGTTATTGTGTCTTTCTCACTGCATGTTATCAGGAGGCAGATGATACTGAGTTGGCTCATAACTAGTTAATTTTGATCACTTGGTTAGATTATGTCTACCAGATTTGTTCATTATAAGGGCATCATAACTCTTTGTAACTAACACATATTTTGTGGATTCTTTGTGACTCAGTAAATATCTTGTTTCTCATCATAAGTTCATCCACTATAGTTCAACCACATAATTCCTACCTACACAAATCTATTGTAGCAATATCTGTGAAATGGTGATTTTGTAATTCTATCATTTCTTCTATGTTTATTGAAATTCTGCTGTAAGAGATTTTCTTTCTTCCCATTTATTTATTTTATTCATTTATATTGTCATGGACCCTTGATCTAAATTTGCTTTACGGGTCATAATCTGCTAATTTCATTATTTTTTTGATACCAAAATTCTTCCACATTTGGTGACTGGCAGTCTTTGCAACTTACCTCCAATGTTGCTTCTTTATCATTCCTAAAGCCCTTCTTTTTCTTTCTGGTTCTAAGCTGATCTTTGTGTGTTCTTTGCACCAGTTCACAAATCAGTCATTTATATGAGAACTTGGGTTGCTTTTATTGGAGAATGGTATTTAGAAATCAAGATTTGGGTAGCAGGTGTGCTCATTGCAACTGGGGTGTCTTGCTTCTAAATTTAGTCACAGACAATGCTATGAAATGCACGCATACACGCATATCTATAACTACTTTTGTATTCTTCTATTTATCTGTCTATATTTATCTATTTATTTATTTATATTTAAAACATGAGTTCAATTCAAATCCAACACCGTAGGGATCATTCTAGCTTCCCTCCTTTCCATATTTTTAACTTATAACAGTAATAAATCTGACCATCATAAAGATCACATTTATGTATTTGCTTATCTCAGAATAAATATAAAATAATTTAGAATTTCCAATATATACCACCATAAAAACAAACTTACTAAATAAAATTCAATATTTGTTTAAAGTATCTTTTAGCCTTAGGGTATATCGTCAACATACTATTTTCAAAGTTTCTTGGATTAGCACACCCTCCCTTGTGGTCTTGTTTTTTT
This sequence comes from Leptonychotes weddellii, assembly GCF_054177405.1. Lineage (NCBI taxonomy): Eukaryota > Metazoa > Chordata > Mammalia > Carnivora > Phocidae > Leptonychotes > Leptonychotes weddellii. Next base: position 32,598,991 of record NC_138375.1, on the reverse strand, counting down.
TTTGTTGTTGTTGTTGTTTTTAAGTACAGTTTAGTTTAGTCATTACAACTTGTTATTTTCATATGTTTTCCATCCTGGCTAATTGTATTTGTTTTATTGTTTTTTTCCAAGTTTTTGAGTATATGGTGTTGGTGGTATAGTGGTGAGCATAGCTGCCTTCCAAGTTTTTGAGTATATGAAAAAAATAACATGATTTTAAAAGCCCAAGCTATACAAAAAGGAATACACAGAGAAGTGTCCCTCTTCCTTTCCTTTCTATCCTGTGCCCAGCCTCCATCCTTTCCACCTCTTTCCTACTCACTCTTTATGGATAACATATCACTGATTCCTGATTTATCTTTCCTGTGTTTTTGCACAATGATCAGAGATATTTGTATATTTTTTATAATCCTCTTTTTTCTTACACAAAACAGCTTATTATGGATACTTTTTTGCCTTTGTATTTTTTGCTTAAAAATATATTCTGGAAATTACTTCTTTCTCATTTATAGAAATATAACATCCTTTTTTTAAGCAGCTGCATAATATTCTATTTTGTGGATGTACAATTAGTTACTCAACCATTCTTTTATAGATAGAAATTTGCATCATCTTCAGTATTTTTCAGAAGCTTTAATTTATTAAAGTTCAGAATTCTGCTTATTATACTAAAGTGGACAAAATAATTATTGAAAGACATAAAGTTATCTGTGTGAATAAAGGTGACCGCAAGATTTCTTTTGGTACATGAAAGTGAATCATAAGAAATGGAACTTATTCAAGAGTTTTTCTAAGAGCTGGAGAAAGTTGGCAATATAATGGGTTTGGAGGACTGTAGGAGGAAAGTAAAATGTAGTTTTTATCATTGTGCAATATATTTATTACACACAATTCAGCATTTCATCAATATCACAAGTAATTCAAAATAAAATATCTGAATATTTTAGCTATATATTCTGTTTATATGTATATTCCTAATTAAAAGAAGATAAGCATATGCCTGGACAATAGGGAGAATAGAAATTATTATTTGAGAAAAAAAGTAAGATAGTCTATGTCCAAGTAAAATTACATATATATATATAAAATTATACACACACACCAGCAGAGACAAACAGAACACATAGATATTATATGCTATACATTATATATTTTATATAATATATTGTACATTATATTATATTTCATACATATATATTCCTCCACAAATTATTAAGGTAGAGTAAAAAAATTAATTAAAACTAACTTCAATTATATTATCTATACTACTAGATTGAAAAAAACCTTTCCTTCAATAAAGGGGTGGTTAAGTTGGGGGAAGTTTGTAAGGTGGGGTGACCCCACAAACAGGTGAGGACAGGGCAAAGCCTCTGCTCTGGAAAAGTATCCTCCATTTGGGATCAGTATGCTAGGTGTATAGTAAACATGTATTCATTTGCAAGTAACAGGACATACAACACAAACCAGATTAAAGAAAAAAAGTAATTTATTGGCTCTGAAAACTCAAGGCAGAAGTTTCCATTTTAGAAAGTCTTGATCCAGGGGTGCCTGGGTGGTTCAGTTGTTAAGCATCTACCTTCTGCTCAGGTTATGATGCCAGGGTCCTGGGATAGAGCCCCGTATGGAGCCCCCCATCTGGCTCCCTGCTCAGCGGGAAGCCTGCCTCTCCCTCTCCCACTCCCCCTGCTTGTGTTCTCTCTCTTGCTGTGTCTCTCTGTCAAATAAATAAATCAAATCTTTAAAAAGAAAAAAAGAAAGACTTGATCCAACTGATTAACTTTGTCTCCAAGAACTAGATTTCATTCTGTCTCTTTTCTTTGCCGTCAATTACATCAGTTATTTACCAGGCTGTTGGCAAGAAATCTCCAAGCAGCAAACACGACTCATTATATATCTATTCTTGCTTGTTCAATTCCAATCGGAGAGAGTGCATCCCCTATACTATCCATCAAGCAATAGTCTTGTGCTTCACTCTGGGACAACTTAGATTATACCCCACATTGAATCAAACAGTATAGCCACATGATTGAACACATTTGTTGTCTTAGGCTTATTTGAAATACTTATCACTAGACCTTATGATGGGTCAATCCCAACCAAACCACAGGCTGCTGTTCAGTGGGCTGAAACAGACTGGATGTTGTAAAAACCTTCAACAATACATGGAACGCCTGGTAATCATTTCCTATGTCCCACTATATCTATTTGAAAGCAGGGGGATGGGGGAGGTACTCAGCTGGTGAAGCTTCGTAGATTATTTCCATACTTTCATTTTAGAATTCCATGAGTAGTATCTCTTTTCCTTACCTGGAGATGCTTAGGCTTCCAATAACTAAAGAGCTCTTATCTTTTGAGCCAAAAAATGAAAACAATGTTTTAGGTCCTTTTCCTAACCCATGTATTTTTGTTATAACCATTCACTGGATAAAAAGAGGTGGGTGAGGGGAGAAAAGTTTATAAAGCTGTTCTTAAGCTTCTGCTTTATTTCCAAGATTCAAAGAAAACTTGAGATAAAATTATCTCTTACAAAGAAATTTTAATAATAAATTTAACATATTTTAAGAGATTTAACATATTTTAAGTTAGAACCAAATATGATCCTTTCTTTCCATTATGGCAAGAAAAGTGGAAAAGAAGTCACTGGCTTCGTATTAAAACATTTCCAAGGTTAGTATACTGTGACTCGATAGTTTCAACTTTTCTATTTTTCCTTTAGGACATGTTATATGACTTTGAAGTGTGGTGAAATTGTTTGCAGAAATGAAAGCATTGAATTTGACACTTTTTGCTTTTAATTTCTCCTTGCTAAATGTGTGTGCTTGTGCCTTAAAAAAACACAAAAACTAGAAGAACTGCTAAATGTTATACATATCTGCCAAGAGAAGAAAAGTTTCATTTTTGGGAAAATAGATAATCACATTAGGGGAGCTTGATAAAAATGAAAATTAATTATTTGTAAGCCTTAAGGGAAATCATTAATCTAAATAGGAAAGCTAAGCGAATATACTGTAGAAGGAGAAAGGAGGCTTTTTTTCCCATCACACTGACTAATTTATGCAGAAACTGAACACAAATATAATGATCATGGTGTATTTGTTTCCACTGCATTGTTTGAATTAATGTCTCCAAGGAATAGACCACCAAATGAAATCAGCATTAAGAACATTTTCACAAATTTCAAGGTCTCAAATTAGCATTAACTATTTGTTATTCAGAATGCCAATCTTCAAAACTATTTTAATGAAATTATCTTTGTTTTTAGAGGATATTCCTTATTATTTGCTCAGTGTTTTGAAAGTAACAAAAACTCTTCAAAGAGAACAATCATGGGGATGAATTTGCTAATTAGATTCCTTAAAAGGGAATAAGAAGAACAGACACTGTAACTGCATCCTGAGTTAATGAGTAGTCTTGTTGGGGCTCAGTCTACTTTAAGATGATGGGGAGAGAGACAAAGGACCGCAATTCCTGATAGGCAATAGGCATATTTGTGATAAATAAGATGAACAGGCCCAAGGAATCTTAACACCCATATGGAACTCCCACCATAAAAGGGATGATAGAGCCTCTAGAATGGGTTAGGTCAAAGGGAAAGAGTCAGAAGCCTGTGGAGCAGGGAGAAGGAGTGACTGCCCTGACAGCCCCATTTTCTTGCTTTATATAGAGATTGTACAAATGACAAAGTAGATAATCAAACAGTAGAGTAAACTTCTGGCTAGATAGTAGTACTATGTGCAATGTCTACCCATTGACTTTGGATGGCAGAAGCCTATCGTCCCATAAGGATCTGAAATAGTACGTTATTTGGTGACACACTCTAGAATGTTTCCTCTCGCCTCATCTCCACATGACAGAATCAAGAATTTGGATAGAACTTGTCTACTTGTAATTCTACAGGATAGTGATGAACCAAACACTGTTTTATTGATGGGAACTTTTTGTGACCTCAATATACTCATGACTGATGGCCTAAAGGATATGTATTAATTACAAATATATTTTTATTATTTTTTTTACTTTTGTAAGTAAAGGGAGGAATCTATCAATATACCCAGAATCTGATACAATGATTATCATTATATCACTTATGTATCATCAAATTTTCAGGTATTAATATGAAGAATAGGCTTTTTTAAAACTTCAAATTTGCCTCCTAAATAAATAGAAATATTTATCACCTGAGTTTTTTAAGAACCTTAAAATGTTAGATTTTTTTCTTAAGGAATGTTAAAGATGTCCACAGGAGCCCTTACTGATGAGGGACAGGTGCCTGGGCTTCTAGTTGTCATGCAGTCAATTGGCTTCTGCCCTGGATTACCTAGCTCCATTCACCCTCCAGTTCCATTTCACCTACCATGACTTCTGTGCAAAAATAGAGAAATTGCTTGGAGAAGAAGCTGGAGGTTGAGATCATGAATAAAGATTTAGGGGTGAAAGATTCTGCACAATGCTGAAAGTAGGTGAAGGGAAGCGATGTATTGAACAAACATTCCTTTCTAGCACCAGCTGGAAGCATCTTCTACTCCTGACAACAAGAAACTAATTGTGGAACCCAACCTCGCAGGTATGCCAGACTGAACACTGTAGCGATGTTGCTCCAGTCAGGTGGCAGAAGACCCCTTGTTCCCTAGTTCTCTAGGTTTCCGTTCTGGTTCCTTATCTTCCTATATGGATAGTTTTCCAGTGTAGACTGATTTTTACTCTCCCTTATGTCTCAGATCAGCTGGTACAGACTTAAATGTTACATTATTCTAACAAGGAGCTCTTACTGAATCCAGATTAAGCAAGATCAGGGGTTCTTTGTTTTATGAATATATATTTAATCCCCAAATCTAAGTGAACAGATGTGTTCAACATGACCTCATTTTCAAGATGGCCTAACATTTTGTATTTTTATGGAAAAGTCTTGAAGCAGTGGATGCAAGCCAAACCAAGGTTATAAGAGCATGAGGAGGAAGGTAACTGGCACAAGCAAGATGAGAAGGAAAGCAACCACAGAGGCATCTGACAGTGATGTGAGGCCAGAAATTTTGGAGAGGAATAATTGACATATACGATGGTGGAGTTATGGACTTACATTCTGGAGTCAGACCACCCAGATTTGGCTCCAAGCTTACCATCTTAATGTTTTGATTTTTCTCATAAGAAATGTGCCAGCATTCTTCATTACCTATTTTTAAAGTTGTTAGGACAATTGCAAGGGCAATCATAAGTAAATACTAATTATCTTATCAAAAAATCCTGATTAATAAACCATGACCAGTGAGAGGGAAGGTCTGTGGTAACTTGTCACAAGAATCTTTTCTTCACCCTGATCTGTTCAACATTTTCATTAAAACTTGTGCAAGGATTTTACTTATCATATATGTGAGTACCTTGGATCTAGGTAAGATAGAAACTATATGAGATGAACAGATCAACAGTAAAAACATAATTTTGCACCTGGAGATGTAAGGCAACCTAACAAATTGGAATCAGTATTTATAAAGATGATAAGGTCTTAATTTGGTTGAAAAACTAATTGTTTAAGCACAACCTTGATGGGGGTGGGAGCAGGGGGCATAATTTTGTCAAGTAGGTGAAAACCAAATGTCAGGCTTTAAGTCAACTGGAACCTTTCCATAAAGCAGCATGGTAAAATAAGTATTAGAAAAATCATTATTTTAGGCTACACAATGGATTCCCCCTTTCTAAATAAAAACACCCTAGTTCTTCATTCAGGTTTTGGTACCACAGATAAGCTGTTTCTCACTTAACGGAGAATGTTAAGGGCGCCTGGGTGGCTCAGTTGGTTAAGTGACTGCCTTAGTTCAGGTCACGATCTCACTCTTTCTCTCTCTCTGTGTCAAATAAATAAACAAAATCTTTAAAAAAAAAAGGAGAATGTTAAGATGAGGAAAGGAATGAATAATGTGGCTGGGGTCAAGTAGGGAGAAGGGAACTCCTAAGCCAAGAGAAGAGAAGACAGAGGGAACTAAAAAGAAACATTAATAAAAATAATAATATTAATAATTACCTTCAAATATTTAAATGGCCTAGCTGTCAATTAGAGAATAATTAGTTGCACACCTAATAGTTTGAACCTGAACCACCAGAAGGAGTTGAATAGAAGACAGACGTGAATCACTCTGTGGAAGAATTTTATTGCTTTTTAATGTAAAGGTTTTAAATAATAAAATCCACAGATATTTATAGCAGAAATCTGGAAAAATCAAGAAAGGTTGAAAGAAAAAGAAATTGCACACAATCCCAGGGATGTGGAAACATTGTCCCCTGCAAACAGCTGAATAAAAGTTATTTATTATACTTTATCTCACTGTTAGAAGTGAGATTATTCCTGATACTCAGTTTTCTCATTGAAATTGCAAACAACTGAGAAAATATATTAAAGCAATCAGAAAACTAAACAAAAATGACAGGGGAATTTGAGAATGCCCATAGTAAGTGTGACCAGCCTTACCGGCGCATCTTGTGATGTGGTCTGCTTTGTTGGGGTGAGAATTATTTGTTCTCATGCATCATGAAATATGCAATTATTGCCCCTCAATCTCACCAAAGGAATAAAAACTATAATTTTGCATTCTCTGAAGATCAGCCAATAACCTTGTACAAAATATATCCTGTACAAAACATAATTTAGAACAGAACATTGATAATCACTTGTTAAGGGCCTATTTCTTTTCTATTTTTTTTTTCTTAGTTTAAAATAAAGATAATGATTATGTAAGTGAAGCGCCTCCCGGCTAAGCATTAACCAAAACTATGTCACTTAAATATCTCATTGCTTCACTTCACTGTATCCACTCCTAACCCATCTAATTTGCTAACTGGGTAGGATTTCTGCCGGTAGCTCACCAGAATCCTTATGCAGGCAAAATTAACAAGTCATTTCATAGATGCTGAGCTGCAGTTTGGGTTGCTTTTCCAGACTCAACAGACTCTTTTTTCTTTGTGACAGTATTTGGAATCACTGGGGAAGAGGTTTCCTGTTTTTTGTCATTTTACACCCATTATCTTGTTCCATTGCTATCTTGACATGTTCCCTTCTTACAGCTTTGATTCAGGAGACTGAGATAATAAATGAGTTTAGGCTGTGTTTGGAAGAGACTAGAAATTCTCAAGAATGACTGTCCTCTGTAAAGTTTGCACAGTTTCACTCTGCCCCCATTTGGCTCGGCAGGCTGGCCAGGGCTGGGATCATCTGACAAGCATCATTATTTCTTCCCCAAGCAGAGTTTACATTCGCTTCTCGGGCAGAAGAGGTTACCCTTGTGCCAAACACTGCTACCTAGCAATGAAAGCCATTGCTCATACAAATTCCCTGAGAACTCATGTAGCTAAGCCGTGCATGCCCTTGCTCATCACCTCCTCAGGAATAACTCTTGGAGACTGAAGAGGGCTCTCCCTCCATTCAGTACTCCAGTCTATGTCACTTTAGCTGAATCCCCGTCTCTGGTCAGCCATTCTAAAATAGAATCTCTTCCATTATCCTCTATCCCGTTATCCTGCTTTCATTTTCTTCTTAGCACTTTCACCATCTGATCTACAACCCCAGTGCCTAAAACAGTGCCCAGAACTTCATAGATTTTCAATAAAACTTGTTGAATAAATGATAAATGACTTTACTGGAGTGATGGTTTATAGAAACAGCTGAAGAATGTAATGGCTTGCTTTATCATATACATTTATTTTCTTTCCCCCACCGTAGGCACACACTTAACACATACACAGAAATCAAGGGTGACTTGATGATCATCCTCTCCTACATTAAAAAATATGTACTCAGTAAATATTTGTTGATTGAGCAAATGCATTAATGAAAGCATGAGTTTGACAACTAAATGTTGTTTAAAAATGTTTTTTCTAATTGGAGCACTGAAAGAATAACCCAGGAAGGAAAAAAAGAAGAAGAACTGAACAAACAGGACAACTCTTCTATACTTTGTTTCTTGCCTAACTGTGACGGGCCATCCAGCCCTGGACTCTTGTTTCTTGGGAGATTTTTGATTATTGCTTCAATTTCCTTGTTGGTTATGGGTCTGTTCAGTTTTTCTATTTCTTCCTGTTTCAGTTTTGATGGTTTATAAGTTTCCAGAAATGCATCCATTTCTTCCAGATTGCCTAATTTGTTGGCATATAGTTGCTCACAATATGTTTTTAATATTGTTTGTATTTCCTTGGTGTTGGTGGTGATCTCTCTCTTTCATTCATGATTTTATTAATTTGGGTCTTTTCTCTTTTCTTTTTGATTAGTCTGGCTAGGGGTTTATTGATCTTGTTAGTTCTTTCAAAGAACCAGCTTCTAGTTTCATTGATCTGTTCTACTGTTATTTTGGTTTCTATTTCATTGATTTCTGCTCTAATCTTTATTTTTTATCTTCTCCTTCTTGGTTTAAGCTTTATTTGGTGTTCTTTCTCCAGTTCCTTTGGGTGTAAGGTTAGCTTGTGTATTTGAGACTTTTCTAATTTTTTGAGAAAGGCTTGTATTGCTTTGTACTTCTTCTTAGGACCACATTTGCTGTATCCCAAAGGTTTTGAACAGTTGTGTTTTCATTTTCATTTGTTTCCATGAATTTTTTAAAATTATTCTTTAATTTCCTGGTTAACCTACCCATTCTTTTTAGTAGGATGCTCTTTAGCCTCCATGCAGTCCAGAGCTGGATGGCTTCCCAGGGAAATTCTACCAAACATTTAAAGAAGAAATAATACCTATTCTACTGAAGCTGTTTCAAAAAATAGAAAGAGAAGGAAAACTTCCAAACTCTTTCCATGAAGCCAGCATTACCTTGATCCCCAAACCAGACAAAGACCCTGCCAAAAAGGAGAATTACAGACCAATATCCCTGATGAATATGGATGCCAAAATTCTCACCAAGATACTGGCCAATAGGATCCAACAGTACATTAAAAGCATTATTCACAACCAAGTTGGATTAATTCCTGGGCTGCAAGGGTGGTTCAACATTCACAAATCAATCAATGTGATACATTACATTAATAAAAGAAAGGATGAGAACCACATGATCCTCTCAATAGACACAGAAAAAGCATTTGATAAAGTACAGCATCCTTTCTTGATTAAAATTCTTCACAGTGTAGGTATAGAGGGACCATAACCTCAATATCATAAAAGCCATATACAAAAAGCCCACAGCGAATATCATTCTTTTTTTTTTTTAAAGATTTATTTATTTGAGAGAGCGAGAATGAGAGAGAGAGAGAGTACATGAGAGGGGGGAGGGTTAGAGGGAGAAGCAGGCTCCTCTCTGAGCAGGGAGCCCAATGCGGGACTCGATCCAGGGACTCCAGGATCATGACCTGAGCCGAAGGCAGATGCTTAACGACTGAGCCACCCAGGCACCCTGAATATCATTCTTAATGGGGAAAAACTGAGAGCTTTTTCCCTAATGTCAGGATTACAGGGATGCCCACTCTCACTATAATTGGTCAACATAGTATAGAAGTCCTAGTCTCAACAATCAGACAACAAAAAGAAATAAAAGTTATTCAAATTGGCAAAGAAGAAGTCAAACTCTCACTCATCGCAGATGACATCATACTTTATGTGGAAAACCCAAAATACTCCACCCCAAAATTGCTAGGACTCATACAGGAATTCAGCAATGTGGCAGGATATAAAATCAATGCACAGAAATCAATTGCATTTCTATTCACTAACAATGAGACAGAAGAAAGAAAAATTAAGGCATCAATCCCATTTAAAATTTCACCAAAAACCTTAAGATACCTAGAATAAACCTAACCAAAGAGGTAAAAGATCTGTACCCTAAAAATTACAGAACACTTATGGAAGGAATTGAGAAAGACAAAGAAATGAAAAAACATTCCATGCTCATGGATTGGAAGAATAAGCATTGTTAAAATGTCTATGCTACCCAAAACAATCTACACATTCAATGCAATCCCCATCAAAATACCATCAACCTTTTTCACAGAGCTGGAATAAATAATCCTAAAATTTGTATGGAACCATAAAAGACCCTGAACTGCCAGAGGAATGTTGAAAAGAAAACCAAAACTGGTAGCAACAAATTGCCGGACTTCAAGCTATATTACAAAGCTGCAATCATCAAAACAGTATGGTCCTGGCACCAAAACAGACACATAGATCAATGGAACAGAATAGAGAACCCAGATATGGACCCTCAACTCTATGGTCAACTAATCTTTGAAAAAGAAGGAAAGAATATCCAATGGAAAAAGGAAAGTCTCTTCAATAAATGGTGCTGAGAAAATTGGACAGCCACATGTAGAAGAATGAAACTAGACCATTTTCTTACACTATACACAAAAATAAATTCAAAATGGATGAAAGACCTAAATGTGAGACAGAAATCCATCAAAGTCGTAGAGGAGAACACAGGCAGCAGCCTCTGTGACCTCAGCCACAGCAACTTCTTGCTGAACACATCTCCAAAGGCAAGGGAAACAGAAGCAAAAATGAATTATTGGGACTTCATCAAGATAAAAACTTTGCCCAGCAAAGGAACAGTAGACAAAACCAAAGACAACCAACAGAATGGGAGAAGATATTTGCAAATGTCTAATCAGATAAAGGGCTAGTATCCAAGCTCTGTAAAGAACTTATCAAACTCAACCCCCCAAAAAACTCTAATAATCCAATCAAGAAATGGACAGAAGACATGAACAGACATTTCTCCAAAGAAGACCTACAAATAGCCAACAGACACATGAAAAAATGCTCCACATCACTTGGCATCAGGGAAATATAAATCAAAACCAAAATGAGATATCACCTCACACCAGTCAGAAAGGCTAAAATTAACAAGTCAGGAAATGACAGATGTTGGCGAGGATGTGGAGAAAGGGGAACCCTCTTACACTGTTGGTGGTATTGCAACCTGGTGCAGCCACTCTGGAAAACAGTATGGAGGTTCCTCAAGAATTTAAAATAGAGCTACCCTATGACCCAGCAGTAAATACCCAGTAAATACTGGGTATTTACCCCAAAGATACAAATGTAGTGATCCAAAGGGGCAGCCACACCCCAGTGTTTATAGCAGCAATGTCCACAATAGCCAAACTGTGGAAAGAGCTGAGATGTCCATCGACAGATGAATGGATAAAGAAGATGTGATATATATATATATATACACACTGGAATATTAGCCATCAGAAAGGATGAATACTTACAATTTACATCACCGTGGATGGAACTGGAGGGTATTACGCTGAGGGAAATGAGTCAATCAGAGATAGACAATTATCATATGGTTTCACTCATATGTGGAACCTACGGAATAGAGCAGAGGACCACAGGGAAGGAAGGGAAAACTGAATGGGAAGTCAACAGAGCGGGAGAAAAGCCATCAGAAACTCTTAACTATAGGGAACAAATTGAGGGTTGTTGCAGGGGAGATGAGTGGGGGAGATGGGGTAATTGGGTGATGGGCATTAAGGAGGGCATGTGATGGGATGAGCAGTGGGTGTTGTACGAAACTGATGAATTATTGAACACTACATCTGAAACTAATGATGTTGGCTAATTTTATTTAAATTAAAAAAATAAACATTGACTTGACCCACCTTTTAAGATGGACAGAGTTGGAGACTTGGTCCCAGGACACTTCCAGGCTTGCTACATATAATCTGGACTACAGGAGGTCCTGGGACAAAGGATCAACTTGCAAGATCCCAAAGACCTGGTGGCATCTTCCAGCTCCTGAGAAAGACTTCTTGATTTAGGTGCACACATAACTGTACAAATGTTCTCAGCTTCCTGGCAGAGAGCCCAGTGCAGGGAAAAAACGTTATGCTTCTTTTTGCAAAGTGCCATTAAAAGCCACAGACCGTGCCAGATTGAGTTATGAGATGCTTCTTAGCTTTTTGGCTTCCTCAGTGTGTCTTTAGGGTCAGTACAAAGTTTCTCTACAGCCATTTCACAGTTCCTAAAATACAGCTACAGTTTGGGGAAGTATTTTCCCCCACAGTTGATAACTAATAAAACATAAGAAAATCTATGTTTCAGAATGCTGATTTAAAAAACATAAATTGTATGTAGTACTATATGCAAACTGCTGCCTCTGTATGTACCTCTTTAAAGGCAAAGCCTTCTCATTTTTGGCAGCTTTCAGTGGATACTCCTTAACAATAGTTTTCTTTTTTTACCAAAAAAAAAAAAAAAATCAACTTCCTTTGTTTCTCAACATTTTATCTTTACTTTTTTTTCCTTCTTACATTCATTCTTGCTCATAAAGCAGATCCATCAAGCTATCCGTTTACCTCTGGCTAATAGAGTTCTAAAAAGTTCTACTATACCCCAGCATTTGTTGCACTATTTGTTTGTTATTAGTTTTGACAGTTTTATAAGCCCCCAACTGATATGGACCATGTTTTATGCAGAGCTTAGTACAAAGGAACAATCATAATGAAATTAGTAACTGCATTCATTGAAAGTTTATCATATGCCAGGTACAATTTACATATATTAGGTCATTCAGTCTTCACAACAATTCTATGAAGGATAATGATGTTTTTATAGGTGAAGTAACTGAATCAAAAAGAAGTTAAGGGGCACCTGGGTGGCTCAGTCGGTTAAGCGGCTGCCTTCGGCTCAGGTCATGATCCCGGGGTCCTGGGATTGAGCCTCGCATCGGGCTCCCTGCTCGGTGGAGAGTCTGCTTCTCCCTCTCCCTCTGCCTGCCTCTCTGCCTACTTGTCTCTCTCTCTATGTCTCTGTCAAATAAATAAATAAATAAAGATTTAAGAAGTTAAGTCACATACCTAGGAAATAGTTGAGATTTGGAACCATATGAATGTCACTAGATACTCTTAACAAAAGTGTGGGCAGTAAGCCCTCAAATGTTTGCTGATGAAATGGTATCTGTCGAGTGTAGAACTTTTGGGGGCTTAGTATAGCCAACATGATCATGTGCCGTCAGAATAATTCCAGAAACACCCCCAGCTCATTTTATTAGTATTTCTATTGCAAGCTTGCCTCAGTGGTCCCTCAGAACCCTCACTGTCTTTACCACCCCTTTTTCTTTTTTCAAAGATTTTATTTACTTGAGAGAGACAGAATGAGAGAGAAAGAACACATGAGAGGGGATAGGGCCAGAGGGCAAAGCAGACTCCCCGCCAAGCAGGGAGCCCGATGCGGGACTCGATCCAGGGACTCCAGGATCATGACCTGAGCCGAAGGCAGTCGCCTAACCAACTGAGCCACCCAAGCGCCCCCACCACCCTTTTGTCTAGTGACTGCACCCCAGTCCAGTTCAGCTGGTGCCACTGCATCGAGCAATAACTAGGTCCTATTTGGAGTGGCTTTGAGGCATGCTTTGGTGCACTTTTTTCTGTCTCGATGCCTAGCTCCCTTGTAGTTTAATTCAAAATACTTAGTGAAATCCTGTTTATATCTATGCCCCCTTCTGGTGCTGCAGAGAGATACGTACTTTTTTTCCTGACATTCTCTAATCTTGGGCTGTCATTCCATAAGCAATTTGTACCTTTTTCCTGATAGAATTATCTTGCCCAAGTTCTCAGTCTAATCTTCAAAGACACGCAACCGGAAGGCCCTGTTGCATGGGGAAGGTCAGCTCATCGAGAGCTAAAAGGGACAGACAGTTCATGGTTCGCGGCCTTAAAGTCAAGTGAAAATACCTAACTCAGGAGAAAAGCTGACAGAACTTTCTAACATGCTTCACGTTCCACCACAATGAGAGTTGGCTACAAAGGGCTGGAAGCTAAGAGACACCACCTGAACAGGGCCACTCTAATGTTTTGAAAATTTGCTGCAAATTACAAATACCAGCTTTCTTTTTTTTAATAACCATCACAGAGTTAGAGTAGGGCGATTAGCAGCTTATTTTGTAGTCCAGTATTTTAATACATGGTTGAACTCTCCAGGGTCACTTCATATCACAGTACTTCATGTAAGGTAGCCAAAAAGAGAGGGTAGTCAAACCCATCTTTTACATAAAGGCCATTACGCTGCAAGCATCTAATATTTCTTGAGTATTTATTGGATGCAGGCACAACGCTAAGCACTTTTCATATATTATTACATTTAATACTCATAATCACTCTCTGAAACGGGAACTAATATATCATCCTCATTTTAGAAATGAGGAAACCGAGTCACAGAAAAATTAAGTAACTCTCCCTAGGCCACAAAACTAGTAAATGGAACCATACTTTGAACCCTGGCAATATAATTATTGCAATTGTCTTTGCTTGCTTAACAGGAGTCAGGAGAATACCCCTGGGAATGTATTTGGATGGAAAGGGCAGAATATGACTAGAGAAGCAATAATTCTTTGTCTTGAGGGCACTTTCTAAGGACACAACACTTAAAACTCTGGCAAGGCCTCTGGGAATGGGACAAACTCACCACTAGGTGGTTCTTTGAAGTCTAAAGTAACTTGGCCAAGGCTGAACAAAGTAGAATGCCTGAGCTGTCCTGGAAGATGGTAGAGGAAAGAATAAAACAAATTGAGGGAAGTGGGCAGCTGAAATGGATATATTATGTAAATTAAGACACCGCCCCCAAGGATTGTGTGCCGTGGAAGGACTCAGAGAACACACTATTTACCAAATGTATCAGAAATGATCTGGTAAGAGGGTCATCACTGACATCACTAAGAAGCTCAGTAGTAGCTCTCCACAGGTCAGGGCTGATGGGGAAGCACTCACAGACTTGGGCTCATTAATGTCCATGAAGATGATGAGGCCCCAAAGGAATAGAGGTCAAATGGTGGTGCTTAGCCACCAAACAATTTCTGTAATGGCCAACAAGGTTGAAGGGAGATCCAGTGGACTTTGCTTAACCCACACAGAGTTGTGAAGATGGCTAATGGAACATGGTGTCCCTACAGAAAGTAGGCAAGGATGTAAGAATGGAAGAACAGGAGACTGAGGGTGGTTAAAAAGTCACAATCTTTTCTCACAATCCCAGACTTAAGCCCATCCAGAACCTATTGATGGAAAAGCTGACTGGTTGACTAAGAGGAAGCAAGACAAAACACCACAGCAATGATATACTGTGAAGATTCTCCCAGTTTTTCCCCAAAGGAATCTATGGCCATTTACTTGGTGACCCTCAGGAAATAAGAATATTCAGATAGTCTGAAGAGTACTGGACATAGTGTCTGAGTTGATACCCAGAGAACCAAAACATCATCATGGCCACCCTCTTAGAGTAAGGGCTTATAGGAGGTGATAGATGAATTCCTTGTACATTCCATGGCTAAGTGTCCTCTCTCTCTCTCTCAGGGCCCAGCTATACACTAGGGGCTATTTCCCAAAATGTTTATACTTTAGCAATGATGCCACATTTGGCACAGTGGATGAAACCAGAGCTTCTATTTAGGTAAACCTCCAACAGTCGGAAGTCTATAGTAACTGTCCTGGATTCATCTAGATTCTGAAGGGATAGAATGGCAAATTAAATCTAGATATGTGTGATGGTTTATTTTATGTCAACTTGACTGGACAATGGGGTGCCCAAACATTTAGTTAAATATGATTCTGGGTATGTCTGTAAAGATGTTTTCTAGAGGAGATTAACACTTGAATCATTAGACTGAGTAAAGCAAATAGCCCTCCCTCATGAGAGCAGGTCCCATCGAATCACTTGATGACTTGACTGATTGCGCTGGGATACTGGTCTTTTCCTGCCTCTGGACTCAAACTGAAACACCGGCCCTTCTTGGATCTCGATCCTGATGGCTTTCAGAATTTTACATCAGTTCTCCTGGTTCCCAGGCCTTTGGATTCAGACTAGTACTACACCATTAACTCTCCTGAGTCTTTAGCTTACTGACTAAAGATCTTGGGATTTCTGAGCCTCCGTAATCATGTGAAACAATTCCTTATAATAATTCCCTCTCGATAGATAGATACATAGATTTACATATATATTCAAAAGTTTTGTTTGAAATTCATCCATGAGTTTGTACCAAGGCTACACTTCCCACTGGCTGCTGCTAGTCAATGACTGGCAGGAATAAAAAGTAAGGCAGGACCATTTCTGGGAGATACAGAGCTACTTTGACTGGTAACCTTGGCTCAAGGGCTTATTAGCTTTGTCAAAATGTTCTTAGAACTGCACGTCAATCTAAGACTTTTCTGATCCAACTTTCATCACCACAGGTGTTAGACTTTTATCATGCTCTATCAGCTTTCTCAGCCCCCTTTACGTAATAGGGGTTTTTCATCAGGAAATCTCCATAACATCTGATTGCACCTTGGTGTCTTCTTCAGCTTCTTCTTCTTTTTTTCTTTTTTACTTAAAATAGATGCATTTTATTTTATATTAATTATACTTTAATAAAGTTGATTTTTAAATTTATTTTTTATTATGTTCAATTAGCCAACATATAGTACATCATTAGTTTTTGATGTAGTGTTCAACAATTCATTAATTGCATATAACACGCAGTGTTCATCACCACATGTGCCCTCCTTAATACCCATCACCTGGCTACCCATCTCCCCACCCCCTCCCTTCTGTAACCCTCAGTTTTGTTCCCAGAGTCCAGAGTCTCTCATGGTTTGTCTCCTCTCTGATTTCTTCCCATTCAGTTTTCCCTCCCTTCCCGTATGGTCCTCCATGCTATTCCTTACGTTCCACATATGAGTGAAACCATATGATAATTGTCTTTCTCTGCCTGACTTATTTCACTTAGCATAATCCCCTCCATTTCCACCCATGTCGATGCAAATGGTGGGTATTCATCCTTTCTGATGGCTCAGTAATAGTCCATTGTATATATGAATCACATCTTTTTTATCCATTCATCTTTTGAAGGGCATCTCGGCTCCTTCCACAGTTTGGCTATTGTGGACATTGCTACTATGAACATTGGGGTGCATGTGCCCCTTCTTTTCACTACATCTGTATCTTTGGGGTAAATACCTAGTATGCAATTGCTGGGTTGTAGAGTAGCTATATTTTTAACGTCTTAAGGAACCTCCATACTGTTTTCCAGAGTGGCTGCACTTAGCTTGCTTTCCCATCAACAGTGTAAGAGGGTTCCCCTTTCTCCACATCCTCGCCAACATTTGTTGTTTCCTGTCTTGTTAATTTTTGCCATTCTAACTGGTGGAAGGTGGTATCTCATTGTGGTTTTGATTTGCATTTCCCTGATGGCTAGTGTTGTTGGTGTCTTCTTCTTGAAGGTCTGAACTGAAGAAGAGAGGTTTATCTTTCAGTTTTGACTTGGTTTGGATTCTCCCCAAAACAGCACTTGAAATAAATTCTTGGGCTCAGTTTATTTGAGAGACAATCCCATTATGCTAGAGTGGGAAATCAGACAGAGTGAGAGACAGGGAAGGAGAAAAAGCCAATATAAAGATTATAGGGATTACTATACTGGGCAACAGGGACTTAATTCTGCCAGAACTTCCTGAGAAGGGTATTAATACCCCCCAGAATTTTCTTCCTGAAGGGCAGGAGCTGAATCATTTACCCATGAACTGCTATCTCCCATTGTCTGAGGGTTGCTCCATAGTTCCAGGTTGTGCTGCTAGGCGCCTGGACATAAAAGAATACCCTAGAGCAGAGTATAAGACTCGGAATGCATGGGAGAGCAGAGACATTGCTTACCAAAAAGATAATTGAGAAAAACTCAATGAATTTCCAGTGCCTTGCACAGATTTGTTTATCAGTAAGTATGGAATAAATTAATGGATAAATGAATGAATGAATTTATTGATTGTTAAAGATTATTTAATTTAGTAATGTAATTCTCAAGTACTCGTCTGTGGATGGACGGTATCAAATCACCTTTTCTTCTGAATATTGGTGATTCAGTAGACCTGGCATAACCCAATATTCTTGTTTTTAAAAAATTCTCCGTGATTTAGAAGCAAAGCCCACACTGGTCTCATTGCTTTGATGTCATCTTTTGACCATTCAGAGACACCCTCTTCTGGCATTCTTCCTCAGGGGCTCCATCCAAACAATTCCATGTGTAAATTAATATGTAAAGTCAAGACTTTTTTTTAATCTCTTTCAGGCCACACCATTTCAGAATAAGATGACATTAATAGTGGAGCAGGGAAAAAGATGTGACCCATAAACATCTTAGCACTGCCTCTGACTTAAGTGTATATTCACATTATAAAATACTGTAGACAAAAAATTCAAAAAATTTTACAAACGAGCGAGTAGAAGATAAAAGCATCTGTATTTCTACCAACAAAAGATAATCAAAGTTTTTGGTGTTATTTCTTTGAATTTGTATGTGCTTATTGTTTTTGAATAGTGTGTAAGGTTAATAAATGAATAAATGAAAAAATAAGTGATAGATTGATCGATCGGTAGATAGATAATGCCATTCTCCTAGGTATAAAATTTTATATACCTTTTTCACTTGAGCATAATAGAAGAAGTTATTCATTCAAAATCCTTTATAGAAATAATTTATTATTCTGTCTCACATTCTGCTATCTATATATTCCCCATATTCAACGATTCCCATATTGTTATCTAGATTTCTTTTCTTTTTTTTTTTCTTGGTGTCAACAGCATGCCATGATCATATACATACAGAAAGGTTTTTTTTTTCTATATTAATTGTTACTTCTTTAATTTTATAAAAGAGGAATTATATTGTCAAAGAGTTTGAATGTTTTGATATTTATTGATGTGGTATTTTTAAACCCTTGAAGAAAAGCCAAATTAAAGAGAGAAAATGCACATAAAGATATATGTGGATTCCACAATGTTTTTATTTTTAGTATATAAGTGTTTGAACTTATTCTGGAGTAAAGGACAAAGAAGAGCAGGAATGCACTATCTAAAAGGGTGTTTATGTTAAGCAAAATAAATCAATCAGAGAAACATAATTATTATGTGATCTCACTCATATGTGGAATTTAAGAAACAAAACAGAGGATCATATAGGAAGAGAGGAAAAAATAAAGCAAGATGAAATCAGAGAGGGAGACAAACCATAAGATACTCTTAAGCACAGAAAACAAACAGGGTTGCTATAGGGGAGAGGGGTGAGGGGGTGGGGTAGCTGGGTGATGGACATTAAGGAGGGTACGTGATGTAATGAGCACTGATAATGACTGATGAATCACTGACCTCTACCTCTGAAATTAATAATACATTATATGTTAATTAATTGAATTTAAATTAAAAAAATAAAATTAAAATGGTATTTCCCACTGGAGAACATGATAACACCATGGTGATTTTTCTCCTCTTTTCATTTTTTCTCTTTAGCCTTCTTGAATTATCACATTGTAAGTTTAGGAAGCAGCTGTGAGTTGTAGGGCACAAATGGAAAGATACCATCTATTTATTCACTCGACAAATAATGAGGAACTACTATGTGCCAGAAAATATTCTAAGTACTGGAGATACTGAGGTGAAAAAGAAGGACTATAAACCTACTGAGGAATAAGGAAAGTGTGAGGCAGAGAATTTAGGAGGGTCATGTATAGGAAGTAATTGATCTGCTGCTTTGGTTTCAGAGCTCAAGGAAAGCCTCTCCATGGAAGACAAACAGAAGCTCAGATGGGAAGGACAAGTTGGAATCAGTCCTAGTGATTTTAGAGAAAGACCATTAAAAGCAGGATGAACAATGAATACAAGTTTTCTCAGTGAGAAGCTTGCTCTTGTCAGAGGAAATACAAGAAGGACAGTGTAAATGAAATCTATCTTTGTCTTCAATTATGAAAATAGGGAAACATAACAACATACCACTTGAAGTATCTGCTGTTTATCACTAGATATCCTGTACACTTTCATATTAAATCATAGTTTTTATAGATATATTCAAACAATATTTATGCTCATGATTACTTCAAGATTACAGTAGCTACTATGTTTTTGCTAAGTATTATTATTTAATGTTTTAATAAATATAATAAAAATATTTTAATAAAATAACATATATATTGCTGTAACAAATTTCTAACCTCTGGCAACCACTGAACTTTTTACTATCTTTATAGTGTTTTCCTTTTTCAGGATACCATATAATTGAGATCATACAGTAGGTAGACTTTTCAGATTGATTTTTTTTCACTCAGTCGTATGCATTTAAGTTTCCTCCATATCTTTTCATGGCTAGGTAGCTCATTTCTGAATCATATTCCACCATCTGTATATACCAGTTTATTTATCCATTCATCTTTTGAAGGACATCATGGCTGCTTCTAGGTTTTGGCATTAGGAATAAAGCTACTATAAACATCCATGCACAGGTTTTTGTGGACATAAGACTTCAACTCTTGCTGAATTGTATAGGAAGAGTATGTTTAGTTCTGTAAGAAACTGCCAAACCATCTTCCAAAGTGGCTGTACCATTTTGTATTCTCACCAGCAAAGAATGAAAGTTCCTGTTGTTCCACATGATCGCCAGCATTTGGTGTTGTCAGTGTTCTGGATTTTGGCTATTCTAATAGTCATGTAGTGGTATCTCACTGTTTTAATTTGTATTTTCCTGATGACATACAATGTGAAGCATATTTGGTGCTCTTATTTGCCATCTGTATATCTTCTTTGTTGATTTCATAGTTTATGAAATGCATATTTCCTGCCTAGCAAAGGAACTTTTATTAAAAGGTGGTTGGTAAATATTTGTTTAGGAAGTTGGCTTTGGCTGCAAAGAATGTAGAACGTCTCATAGATGATTTTCCAACTCAAATGTTAGTTGCACTCATTGAAAACCTGTTCTAAATATTTAAATGTTTAAATATTTAAATAATAAAAAAATTCCTTTAGAAAATAGTGAACAGAATAGACTCATAGTAAACCCTTCCAGCAGACATAATTTATTAGAGGGCCATAAAACGTGCCATTAAATGAAAAGGATAATTTCTCAGCCTTCTCACTGTCACTTTGCAGTTGCTCAGAAATCTTTAAGAGGTTTTCACCCTTCATTAGATGAAATCCCAACTGGATCATTGTGATGTGACAAGTAATTTGGCTTCTTCAACCCTGTCAACACAGGTAGGAAACTGGATGAAAATTGAATTATTGTATATCAACCTCTGTATCTCAGTTTATTTTCCCTGGGTAAAGGACAAGTAAGCATTTTCCATTTATTCATGGTGCAAAAATATCCCTTTGAATTGATTAGGAAAGTTTTTACTAATTAAGTGATCCCCGGAGTCACCATTTTAAATGTCTAAAGATAATTTGGTACAACATATTTAGCACTTTCCCAGAAGATAGAATGCACTTATTTGATAACTGAAGAGCTTGAACTATGCATGCTTTAATCAGAAAAGCGACATTTGCATTTAAATTGTACTCTCACAGGTCAGAATGAAGAAATAATTATGAATATGCATGACTAGAGATGTGTAAATGTCATTATTTATTTAGTAATCTTGAAAACACTTGTGATTCTCTGTGTAGATTTCCAGTACATTCTATTACCTGAAAAACAATTGAGAGATTTTGTTATGTATAGCTGGTGTTCTCTCTCTCTCTCTGTATATAACAAATATGTATATAACAAATATGTCTTCAGAAATTCCTGGATATTCAGTGGATTGCAAATGCTATTTTCTACGACTTCTAGAATTTTATTCTGCATTTTTGACACTTTCTTGACACATAATTAATCATAGTTTTATTTATTTATCAATAAAAATTTTTGCTTAACAATAGTTTTAGGACCACAGAAAAGGTATGAAGGTGTACAGAGATATCCCGTATACCTAAAACCCAATTTCCCCTATTCTTTTTATTATTATGTTACGTTAATCACCATGCATCACATCATTAGTTTTCGATGTAGTGTTCCATGATTCATTGTTTGCATATAACACCCAGTGCTCCATGCAGAACGTGCCCTCTTTAATACCCATCACCAGGCTAACCCATCCTCCCACCCCCCTCAGGAAGAATGAAGGGGGTGGAAATCGGAGGGGGAGATGAACCATGAGAGACGATGGACTCCGAAAAAAAAATCCCCTATGTTTTTTTAAGATTTTGTTTATTTATTTGAGAGAAAGCACAAGGGCAAGAGAGATTGAGAGAATGAGTGGGGGGAGGGGCAGAGGGAGAAGCAGACTCCCCGAGAAGCCTGACGTAGGACTCGATCCCAGAACACTGGGATCATGACCTGAGCCTAAGGCAGACTCTTAAATGACTGAGCCACCCAGGTGCCCCCAATTTCCTCTATTATTAACATCTTTATTACTATACTTTTCACTACTAATGAAATGATAATTACACATTATTATGAGCTCAAGTCCTTGCTTTATTTAGATTTCTTTAGTTTTCACCTAATGCCTTTTTTCTGTTTAGAATCACATTCAGGGTACCATGTTGCATATGGTCATCATGTCTCTGTTAGGTTCCTCTTGGTTGTGACACTTTCTAAGAATTATTTTGTCTTTGATGACCTTGACTGTTTGGAAGTACAGGTCAGATATTTTGTAGAATGTCCCTTAGTTGGAATATGTCTGATGTTTTCCCCATGATAGGGTAGAGCTGTGAGTTTTTACATGGATGACTACAGAGGTAAAGTGTCATTCTCATCATGTCACATCAAGGGTAAGTATTATCAACATGACATCACTGTTGATATTAACCTTGAGGTGGTTCTGTCAGGTTTTTGTACTGTGTCTTTTCTCTTTCTATACTGAACTCTTTGGAAGGAAGTCACTATGTGCAGCCAACCTTAAGGAGTGAGTAGTTATGTTCCATCTACATGACAACAGAGCATCTACAAAAATTATTTGGAATTCTTCTATATGGGAGATTTGTTTATTCTATTTATTTGTTTATTTTATCTAAGTAATTTAGTTATATAATTATGGACTCAGGTATTTGTATTATATTCTGGGTTATAATTCATTACTACTATATTTATTTTGTTGTTCAAATTTTTCATCTCTGATCAATGGGAGCTCTTTCAGCTGGTTTCTGTGTCTTTTTGACATACCCCCATCATTACAGTTTTTCGAGTACTTCCTTTCTTTCAGATAGTATACAGTGCTCTAGACTCATCTTGTGTGTCTCTTCCTCCAGCACTATAATCAGCCATTTCTTTAAGGAGCCCTGGCTTATTTTATTGAAGGATGATATTAGAAAAAGAATTCGGGTGTTAGGTGTGTTTGTTGCTACTGAGGTATCATTGTTTCCAGACCCTCATAGCTGGCAGAGCAAAAAATATATGTGTGTACTAACCTGGGTTTGTATACATATCCATAAATATCTATGTGTTCATCTGAATCTATGTTAAACTTAACACGCATTCATATTGATGTCTCCAGCTCTAACTCTTTATTGCTTGCATCATTCTTCCTTTCCTGTTGCTTGTCTATAACCTTCCATTCTAGCAGTGAGAGTCATGGCTTCTCCTATTTTCTATACACTTAATTATTCAATTAAGTAATGTACAGTGACTTCAGAAATCTTATTCTTTATCCCTATAAGAAATAACTTTGGGGCACCTGTGTAGCACAATTGGTTAAGCATCCGACTCTTGGTTTCAGCTCAGGTCATGATCTCATGGTTGTGAGATCAAGCCCTACATGGGGCTCATGCACAGCATGGAGTCTGCTTGAGATTCTCTCTCCCTCTCCCTCTCCCTCTGCCCCTCCCACTCATGTTCACTCTCTAAATTAAATAAATCTTAAAAAAAAAAATGAAATCACTTTACCAACAGAGTACAGACACTTTTGTCACTAGTCTTACAGTCCCCACCCATTTTCAAAGTTATAGACAATAATTTCCCAAAGAATTCTGTGGCAAAAGAACTATAAGGGCCAGAAACATCATAGAAGAATTTTCAGGTAAAGGAAAATCTAAAATCCACAATGATAATCGGTCAAAAGATTTAGGATACTACCTGCTATAGGGGAGGAAAAAAATTTTCCTCAAGCCTCTTAGGGTCCCTGGCCGGGTCTGAAAATTAAACTGACAAAGACATACTAGCAGGAGAAAAGCATACACATTTTACTGAATTTTTATATATACATGGGAGCCTTCACAAGAGAATGAGGACCCAAAGGAGTGACCAGAGCAAGAAATTGTTGTACCTTTTATACCTAAAGAAACAATATATTTGTGAAGAATTGACAAGACAGAGGGGTTTGGGCTGGGGGTAGTAAATGGTGAAGAAGTAACTGGGAAGATAAGGGTTAGTTTAACAAGGTTTATTTGCACAGATTCTCAGTTCCAAATTCCCCATCTCTAGTGATAATTATGTTTCTTCCCTCCTGCTACAGGGAGGATACATTTCACATGGGAGTTTTATGACTGTTTCAGGGAAGGGCAGGAGGGGTTGGAGGAGGTCAGATTGATCTTCCTGCTTCTGCTCTTTTTCAATCTCCTTTAGCTTAAGATATTCAATATACCAAGGTGCCATATTTGGGGGGTAGTGTGTCCTGAAGTCCACAGTGCCTATTTGATTTTGACTTTTGAATAAGCCTACTGTACATCAGAGCAATCAATTCCAGACGTTTTACATGATGCAACAGAAAAATGTGTAATGCTATGGAGATTTATTTATGATACATGACTAAGCTAAAAAACTTTAGGAGAGTTTTTTTTTTAGGCTACATACTCTAAAATTACATTGTAGAAAAAAGACTTGGAAGGATATGCATCAAAATGGCAATAGTGATTATTGATACATAATAGTATCATGGATGATTTTAATTTTTCGATTTTTTAAAAATTCTACAATGAATAATTTGATCCTATAAAATCAGGAGAAAATATAAATAAGTCTCAAAAGCCATTCTTCAGATTCTAGTCCAGGTGATATTAAATAATATCAAGCAGAGAGAATTTCATCATAATATGGAAGTAATTCCATAATCAGAAATACTGATGCTTGCTAAAATCATTTCAGATTGTATTCATAGCTGTCCTGTAGTCTGGTCAGTCTTGTTTATTTGCACATTAATCTACTTTCATTTGCTCTTTTCTTAATCAAAATTGATTTCTTATTAAAGAGCAATTACAGAGCTAAAAGCTCTCATGTCTAAAAGAATAGAAGTTTCAGTAATGGAATGATAAGCAACTGGGTTTTATGCTGGACGAAAACATTATCTAGTAGCAGCTAAAATTAAAGGGTTAATTAACCTACTCATTAAACTTATTTGGCAGATTTAAGTTGCTTGGTTAATGGCCACTGTATAACCCAACTGGAAGGAAAAGAGTCTATCTTATTCTATAAATGAAAATTTCTATATAATTTAAATTTGCCTTGAAATTCTCACTTAGATAATGAGACCAATATCTGACCATCTTCTGAAGGACTGATTCACTTGCCTCAGAGACTGGCCTCCAATGGATGTCTGCGGATATGGGGTTTCATGAAAGGCACCCACCCAGTTGAGAGACGATGCTAGAGGGATAAAACTGATTCCAATCTGAGGGAAGAGGGGCTTCCTTTAGTCTGGAATGAAGCATCATACCTAGGGGGTAAAGCTAACTACGGTCTCTTTGAACAAATAGAGGATTAAAAACTCAGCAGCTGCTTTCTGTGCATTAGCTTTCTATGGAGTTTGTTCTGGTCTTAGGTTTAACCTGATAGTTGTTTTCAGCCTATTTGACTTCTCTAGTTTCCATTCTTCCCCACGTTGCTGGGTTGTTTTTTTGTGACTTTGCTGGTTCCCAGCTAATATTCTGCATCTGACTCTCTAGTCTGCCTGGTGTTAATTACTGTCTGGTCACAAGGCAGATTTTGAAAATCAATCTCCGTCTTATAGCCTGAGTTACAGGCGAAACCATTTGAAGCAAGACAGATGTGGAATGGGAGCAGAAAGAGATATTCTAGAAAGTAAAATTGTCATTGTATTTGTTTTGATTTTGGTTGAGAACTACTGTATACGAAATTAGCCTGTAAACTTACTAAACATTTGTAGAAAGCAAAAACAGGAGATGTGACAACTGGATGAAGAAAAGACAAAAGAAAAGGCATTCATTTTTTTTTTTTTTAACGAATATTCACTGAATGCCACTGTAGGTCAGAAAGTTCACTGAACACCCTGACTTTGGGGCAGTTATCTTCTGGTGAGTATAATTGGACAATAAATAAGTATACACATAAACAAATAAGATATTCTCAAAAAGCATGTGATGGGAAGCAAATAAAAAGGGATAATAGGGAGAGGAAAAAATCTTAAGATTTTGTCATTGAATGACTTCTGACCTGAAAATTGAATGAAGAGAAGAATCATCTATATATTGGTTGAAGAATATTTCAGGCAGAAGAAATAACAAGTGCAAGACAGATGAACTTATAAAGCAAATTAAGCTCTCGCCTTAGGATTTATTTAATGTAGATGGCATTTGGTAACAACTTACATTTTCTAAAAAGAAAAGTGACAGGATCCCCCAAGACTCTGGTGATTAGATTCATAGGTCTGTACCTGGCATAAGTTTGAGAGCAGAAGGACTAGACATTTACCTGTTCTATGGAAGAAAGCCATTGTGTTAAATGGGCAGGTTGAAACACTCATACTTTCTTTTAGTTCCTTAGAATGCACTATGTTTCTTCCATCCTGAGAGTCTTTGCACATATTTTTCTTTCTGCTTGCAGAGCTTCTCTCCATCCGTTATTTAGTTAACTCTTATTTAACCTTCAGGTCTCAACTCAAATGCCATGTCCTTTACAGGCCTTATTACTGTTTGCAATGGCACATTTGCATGATCTATAAGCCCCATGAAGATAGTATCAGTGTCTGTTTGGCTCAATAGAGTTTATCTTTAGTGCCCAGCAGAGTGCCAGGGACCATTTCCATGAAAGCTGACTTAAAGAAACCTTTGAAAGCTGAGCAATAATCTATGGAACCTCTTCTCTTACGTCCAATATGTTCTTGTTGATTTTAATGGAAATAGACTAGTGCACAAATTTGAAACAAACCAGTTCTGAAAATAGAATACAGAATACCATACACAGCATTTTGTGTTTCCTGGAATTAGTTAATTGGCTTTTTATTTTTTTAGAAATGAGTCAAAGGACCTTAAATTCAAAGCCTGGTACATCATAATAAGGTCTATTACAAAACCAAATCACACAGGGATGCATACTGTCAACAGTTTTATGGAATGTATTCCAGGTGATGCTTTAGAATTAACTCCCCGAGAGCACACCAGAACATGGAGCAGGAACAAGTAAGAATTCTCTATAGCATTTGTTACTCCTGAATATTTTTATGCATCCTGAAAAGTCCTTTTTTTTTTTTTTTTGGTAAACTATACTGCTATTGTAAAAACTAAATATATTGCCTATCATGGTAGGAGCTCAAGATTAACATGTTTGATTTAATTAGAGAGCTTTAAAAGTCTTAGAACACCATTTTAAAAAAAATCTTCTCATTCTCTGTTTTTTTGTTTTTTTTTTTTTAAGATTTTATTTATTTACTTGACACAGAGAGACACAGCAAGAGAAGGAACACAAGCAGGGGGAGTGGGAGAGGGAGAAGCAGGCTTCCCGCCGAGCAGGGAGCCCAGTGCGGGGCTCAATCCCAGGACCCTGGAATCATGACCTGAGCCGAAGGCAGACACTTAACGACTGAGCCACCCAGGCACCCCTCATTCTCTGTTTTCTTAAGACTTTGTGTGAAGAAATAAAATGCACCTTGCACTCAATACTGAGATGCTTCATTTTTTAGAAGTCATCCAAATACAATGCATTGTTTAGGCCGTAAAAAGTCATTTCTACGAAATTAACCGCCCCCTCCCACACACACCATAAAAGATATGCATTCCTTACATAGTTAAAATAAAACTCTGGAAGATTTGTGTTTTCTTACTTGTCTGCATTTGAGTTGAACAAGTCAATGCACAGCAGCTATATTATTTTCTCTTGGCTTGTACTAAGTCAAAAGTTAAAAAAAACATGCACAACAATTTCTTCGGGAGGCAGAGTAAACAGTACCATGAGAAATACTTACAGCTCAAATACATTTCCCAATAGAAGTTTGGATTTATTGCATTCCCAACAATAACTGAACATTGAAAATGTGTAATTACCATTTTACATATGTTTGTGATTAATAAAGGGAACAACATGAAAATGTGTTTTGTTTCTAATATGGAAATTTTTAATACTGGAGATAAGAATTCAAGTTCACCTAAGAACAAGTGTTGCATAGTACCTGGGCAGGTGGACATGATACAGATATTCAGGTGACAGAATGTCCTATGGTACAAAACGTGTACTTTTGACAATTACATGATGAAAGGAAAAGACATGAAATCACTTCTGCATTGTTTATTGACCTTTAAATTACATCAATGTTGAATTATAGCTCAAAGAATAAAGAATTGTCACTATACAGAATCTTAGAATTAGGAAAGAAAAAAAAATGCACCCGAGACACAGAGGTTTGTTAAAATTTAAAAGTCACATTCACAATGTTAAAAAGAAAGCCACAGGACCAAAATGGCATCACTTAGGCCAAGTCACCAAATTGGGACTTAATACCTAACCTAATTGCAATTCCAATCTCCCCCCAAAATATAGTCTTAGCTGGTGAGGCAGGAATTTTCTGGTCAGTAACAAGAAGGTAATCTGTCATATGGGTCCTCTCCATTCCCCGAAGGAAGATGAGATAATCCACCTAATAAAACCCTTTTGTCCCCAAAGGAAGGTGGGCTCACCTGAAATAATTTTTTTTTCTGTTTATGAATTCCTTGTTCTGCCTTTAAAAACCTTCCCCTTTTTGTAGACCTTTGGGACTCCCTTCTACTTGCTAGTTGGGATGTTGCCTGATTCATGAATTGTTTAATAAAGATAATTCGACATTCAAATTTACTTGGTTGAATTTTTTTAACAACATGAATACATTTTCTTAATTTTAATATTAATAAACTAAAAATAAATTTAAGTACGAATGAACATCATTTCGAGACTATTTGGAGCCAGCAAATTCTTCCAAATAGTATCTAAAATTTCTTCCAAGAAACCAATCCAAATGGTCAACAGAGGTTTTTAAGTTCTGAAAAAATAATAAAAGGTGCTTCTTTTTTAATAATTACTTATAAAATTTTGTTCCGAATGATGGCCAAAATGCCATAACCTCTCCAGTGGGATTTTGGCATCCAATAAATATTACTTCTGTTTTTTTTTTTTTTAATGGAGGACTAAGGTACACCATTTGGACGTATGAAGTATCTATATGACTCAGAATCTCTGGTAGGGAAGAGAAATCAAATTCAACAAAAATGTTATAGATGAATACAGGCATGTTTAAGAGGCCAAAACAATGAATTTCAAAAAGAGAGAGGGAATCTGATACTTTCCCTGGGATTTTGCAGCAGCAAATTGTGCTAGTACTTAAGACAGACGTAATAGTTCAGCAAAACTGCTGATCGTACCAAAGGACTATTGAGTTAGCCTATTTCTAAACCTCAGGTCAGTCATGGAACTTCTCTGAGTCTGGGAGAAAAAGGAGTCTTTCAATTGCAGGTATGAGTGAGCCTGGAGGCAAGGGCCCATTCAAACGTGAACCAGCAGAAGGTGAGAGCAGATTTGTTGAAGGTATAGAGAGAGCGCAGGTACAGAGTGTCCAGGAGACTCAGAAAGGAAAGGAGAGAGAGTCTCCTTTTTGCTGGGGGTCTGGGGCATTTATTGAGGATTGTGGTCTGATACATCCAGGAACCAGTTAGAACAAGGACAACGGCCCAGGTGACCTTCATAAGTGACTTACTCCTTGGAGTCAGGGGGTCTTGGCATGGAGATGTCAAGTGCTGGTGGTCTGGAATGCACATATGATGGCTTTTTCCAGTCTTTATCACCTGGTCTTTCCTTAGATGTTATCTATTCTAGGGAAATTGTTAACTCCTTGTCCCTTACAAGGAGGACATACACTATTGCACAATGAGGAAAGTGTCAAGTGAGGGTGCAGGTCCTAGCAAGAATAGAAGTAGGAAAAGGAACAAAAAGCAGATTTTTATGGAGTCCTTCAGTTTCCCTAGCTCATCACTAGAATAAAAGTGGCATGTGGATGGTGATTCTATCTGCCTTGTTTACTGCTATACATTCTATTCTAAGAAACTTCCTTGGTATTCAATATATATATGTTGAATATTTCAATGAAATAGAGGTCAAGTCTTTCTCTTTTTTGTTGTTTTTTGTTTTTTGGGGAGTTTTTTTTTGAGGGGGTTTGGGGACAGACAGAAAAGAAAACAACAAATAACCTGAAATCCAACATGCTAGTGACAATAATTTAAAGTACCAGCAAGATTATATAAGTGGAGGCCTCTAGTTCCCTGTAACAAGCTTATTAACTATAAAACAGAAAGACCCAAAATACATTGCTGGTTCCAGATCATTGGAAACATGTATCTGTAAATCTGGGTACCAATGGAATATCTGTGAATTTATTCATTTTAGTTCTGAGATGCCTTATATGACTAATGCTTCATCCTTAACTGTTATATTTACATAGCCGTGGCTCTTAATTTTTAAGCATTAAGTTTCTCTACCCCTTGTTCTCTTTCAAGTAGTTAATGATGTGTAAACACATTTTAAATACAATAGGAGAGGATGCTATTTAAAGAACCCCTGCTGGTTTAAGTGACTCCTTTTTAATGTAATGAAATGGTCAGTGCTCAATTTTTCCAAATCAATTGTTTTAAATAACACATTTGTCACTTTGATGATAAATGAGCCTGGTTGTTTCAGTTGAGCCTCCCCCCCCCCCCGCCGCCCCCCATGAATTGGAGAAGATCCGAAGAGGGTAACATCTTTATTTGCTGTTGGGAAGGGAACTGCAGGACCAGAATCAAGCAATTCCATTTTTATACAATGCTATTGTAGAGTCTGTTAGTTTTTCATAAGAATGAATGATCGAATCATCAACATTTCTTTCTTCAGACATCACCTTTGCTTCCAAACATTTTGGGAGATTATAAAAATCACTCATATTCTCTCAATTTTCAAGGATGAGGATTTATTATTTTATAATCAGCTAATTGCTGATTTAATAGGTTTGCAATTATCTGGTGTATCTTTAAACAGAATCAGTAAAATTTCCAAAGATCTTTGTTAAAATTGATCAAGTGAAAAATTTATTTTTGTGTTAAAATTATGGAAGAGTAAGTGGTTTGTCATTCTATGTTTTTGTTTGTTTGACTTGACTTAAAGAATCAACTGATTCAAATAAACAAAAAACTTCTGCTTCTCCTTTCATTTAGAGGTAAGGTATCAGAGTTATCTTTCAAAGTTATTTTTCTCAAGAAATAAGCATCACAACATTGAACCAGCTCATCAAGTAAATTTTCTTTTCTATGAATAAAAGCATAGGGAAAAATGTTGATTTAGTGTTTTACACTGGTTTAGTGTATTGTAAGGAAGACAGAAAACTGTAGGGCAATTTTAGAAATATGATACATGGGAAATGAGGAGGTCATTATAGAAAATAATGTCAGAGGAAAAATAGGCAAGTAAGACTTTATACAAGGCTGTTGTCATAGAGAGAGAGTCCAGAACTCAGTCTGGACTCAACTGCTGGAGTAAAGAATGGGAGTGCCTTGAAGGGCAGGGATGAGCTATTGGAAAAGTACTGGAGGACATTGAGGAAGAAGTTGATCAATGGAATGTGTTGTGCTTATTGAGTTATTATCTGAGTTTTAAAATATTTTTGTCTGTCAGTAGGCCATCTGTGTTTGCTAATTAGCACCGTGGAAGTTAGAAGTTAGGCTCCTACCTTTACACAGAGACTTCGAGGTATCGATGTCATTTTCCTTGATTCCATTTTAGTTGATGGTTCCCAGGCCCTTGAGAAAGACATTCCTTGGGTTGTAAAACTGTAAGAGGATTTTTAAAATATTTACTTTTCATAGGGACAGAGGAAGAACTTACAGTTATAAACTTTCTAAACAAAATGTTCTAGGTAAAGGGAGAGGAAGGACCTCTTGTGTTTAGACTATCTGGATTCTATAAGGACCAGTGTGAGAGGGAAGTTGGGAATTTGAGGCAGAAAGAAGTCCATTGAAAGTTTAATCAAGCTGAGGGAAATGGGAAGGCCATATTGGGCAATATCTTACATTTTTAAAATATGTTGTATTAAATACATGGTGGGGATTTTTGTCTCCTAATGTATGCTTTTGATGCTTTACAGAACTATTATAAACAGAGGTGCAGTAAAACAGAGGTGCATATGCCCTAATTCCTAATTGTTATTATAATATATACAATATTATTTGTCAGGGATGCAATACTTACAATGTGGAGGAAGAATATTTAGATCCTACAGTTCTACTGATGTAAACATGGCTGACCTATTTATTTCCAAATTAATCAACCATAATGACAAAGTAATAATGACAGCTTCTTTGGTGCTAATAATAAGAATATAGGCTAAAAGAAAAGGTAAAGCAAAACCATTTTCTCAGTTTCTTGCTCCTGTAATTTTGGCCATACTTTGGTTTGATTACATGGAGAAGACACCAGAGTATTAAGAAACAAACATTCCAAAATAGGAAAAAAGATAAAGGTGATTGTTTAAGCATTTAATGTTATCCTATAGCATTGTCTAAACTGGCCCACCTCAGATCACCCTACTTTTTAGGGAATTGCAACTTTGTTTAACATATTACTGACTATTGATTATGTCTAGACATCTCTCAACTCTGTAAAGTTAGAAACTACTAGGAAACTAATAAAATACAGTGATTTTCTTTTTTGTCCATTAGAGAATATTGCATCAAAAGTTATATTTTATTGCCCTGTAAGTAATTAATCAATTTTGTAACAATCTATTTTTTTTTGAGGTTTCTATCCTCAGCCTCACACCCACCCATCTTTGATTTTCTTTGATTGTATAAATTAAGTAATACCCTTATTGGCTGCCCAACTATCATGTACACTGTGTTCATTATCCTTCTTCACAGTTCTCTGTGTTTCTGTTTTCTTTGCAATTTATTTTTTTTCATAGACTACAGAATGCCAGTTTTTCAATATGTCTTTGGAAATAGCTTTGTCATCCATCTAGTTCCCCAAGTCATGATATGGGCTTACTATCTAATTGTGCAAGAATCATTATTTTTTCCAAAAAAAAAAAAAAAAAAAACCTCTCTGATCTCCTGCAATTATAAAGGTATAAGGGCACCAGAGAAGGTTTACTTTTCAACTCTGCAATGCCAAGGTCATGACCCTGGTTGGAAATCAGTAGAACCCCGAGACTTGGAATGGAAATATATAAATCATTGTGTTCAGAAATTTTGAATCTCTAGATTCTCCAAAAGTCTCTAAGCCTGAAGAAGTTGCTCCTTCCCCGTTGCTTGAAGATGATCAGAGGGCTCTGCCTTTCAAGACAACACAACCCAACCCACATCAGTATCCTTCTTCCCTACTGTCCAGTCTAGCATGCTAATAACTAGGTATAAGTCATGACATAAACTGAATATAAAATTGCTGGGTTGGATAAGAAAAAAGAACTATACACCAAAATGCTGCAGGATACAGCCAATATATATATCAGGTCCAGAGAACATACATGGGTCCTGGATCAAGGGTGATGGAATATACAATTGGATGAAGAAGAATTTGTTAAAAAGGGACTATTACTTTCTTATGAGTAAAGATTAAATGCCTTGGCAAGGGCCTTGGGAAATATTGCTAATATATGCTAGGATGGTTTTTGGAAGCTTGGAGAAAATGGCAGCCCACAATGAGTGATGAAGAAATGCCAGAATTTCCACTGAAGACAGTGGAGGAAGTTGACAAAGGCTCAGAGTGGGGTTGCTAGAGTGTATACACTATGTGAGGCTGGAAAAACCACCAGTTGACCCTGTTCCACAAGGAGGCCCAGAAGATTATCCGTTTACCAAAGCTGAAAGCTATGTGCTGGTGAGACAAGCAGCAACATCATTGGTAAGTTCAGTGGTGAAGGTCTTCTGTAGGTCAAGGCTGGGTGTAGGAGATGCTTTTACAGAACTGGTAGACTTCATAGAAATAAGAATAATAGTCTCCGGAATTAATAGTCAACTGTCAGAAACCATTAGGGTGCAACTATTATGAGTTGCAAAGAAAACAGAAACACAGAAAACTGTGAAGAAGGATAATGAACACAGTGTGCATGATAGATGGGCAGCCAATAAGGGTATTACTTAATTTATGCAATCAAAGAAAATCAAGGATGGGTGGGTGGGAGGCTGAGGATTGATACCACAATGTCAGAATCTTTAACTTAGTTTTCATACTTAAGCCAGTTCTTAGATCTGAAACTCATTGAAGGAGAGTCTGGGTCCTAAGGCGGGGTGGGGGGGATGTCAAGTAGAAATCATGACAAATATGTATGATAATGATTCTTTTAGACCTTCTCAAAACAAAACAAAAAAACAAAAACAAAAACAACACTTAGCCATTCTCAGGTACCAGCGAGCACAGAATTCTTGAGGACATTGATACCTAGGAGTCTGAAACATTATCATGAACCCTCATGGAGTAGGGGCCAGGTAGTAAATAGAACCCTGTATCAGATCCAGCTTAACATAATTCCACTGACTCTACAGACTTATCCACTTGTCATTTTTTTTTAGCCCCTGAATATATAATTGAAATGGACATACTTGTAGGTTGGTAAAACCCTGCATTACTTCATTGGCCTTAAGGGTGAGAGTTATATAGTAATGAAGGCCAAGGGGAAGTCTCTGAAATTGGCCTCCGTGCCTACAATAATTGGACAAGAAAAATTATAATTAAAAAATATCTATCCCAGAAGGAGTATCTCATGAATCTCACTTTGATTTTAAAGACCTAAAACATGCAGGGGTAGTGGTCTCCATCATCATTTAGTTCACCATCTGGCCCCTACAAGAAAAGTAAAATA
Source organism: Leptonychotes weddellii (assembly GCF_054177405.1). NCBI lineage: Eukaryota > Metazoa > Chordata > Mammalia > Carnivora > Phocidae > Leptonychotes > Leptonychotes weddellii. The sequence goes on along the minus strand of NC_138375.1, from coordinate 32,564,260 downwards.
AGTTAAATAAACAGTAGATTAGCATAAACTCTGCTGAGTGGTATCCCCAGTGATCTTTATTTAATATGAATTCATACATCAGCAATATTAATATGCCCATTTTTATTGATCTTATAATTTAGCTAGAGATTGGATTAAATAGTTGTGAAATTAATTTTTAAGAGAATTTTTTCACTTTGGGGGTTGAATTCTTTTAGAGGTGCATTGATTGTATTCTTGCTTGATAATATCTTATACATTTCTGCAATGTCTTATTTTTTCAGTTTTTTACTTTTTGCTATTTCTTTCAGTATTTATTCACTCCTTTAGTATCTTGTTCCTCATTCTTCCCACTTGAAAAATTATTTTTATCATCTTCTTTTCCATTTTACTGTTGTTTTTATTTACGAAGAACTTTAGATGAATACAGTTCAGTGAATTTCCTAAGTAAAGACCTTCCTTGTCACTTGAAAGAATAATTGAAAGTATAAGAAGATATAATTTCAGAAAAGCAAGTAAGTATTATAGACCACATGTGAAAAACTAGTGGACTATCAAAATAAATCAAGATATTATTCTATAACTTCAGTGGTTAGGTGAATTTTCGTGACAATTTTAAATGTGATAGATGCCCCTGTTCATATCACTTCTAGACACTTTGCAAACACCAAGCTTAACCTTGTCCACTGTTGATATGTATGGCTAAGGTTAAGTATTCATTCATTGGGAGCATTTACTTTGTAAAGAGTAAATGACATTTTCCATTTCAGATTTTTGCCTTTGGGTTTGGCATGCAGTAAAATAACTTTATTTGATATAACTTCATTTACTGTTTCTCTGAAATAGGAAGAAAAAATCCTGAATAATTTTTCCTCTCTTCAATTAAGTGATAGTTTCATGGATTTTGTTATATTTCTGTTCTCCGTGCCTTTTTGTATGTCTGAACTATTTCATAAGTATAAAATGAATAACTGTGTTATCCAATGAAATTGCCTTTTTCACTCTGAAAATGGTAGAGGCACAAAGAATAGACAGTTCAATGACTGTTAAATCATGCAAACAGTGATCAAGACTGTATATGTGATATGTTTTAATTACTATGAATTTGGCCCTCTGAAGTGAAATAATTTAGGAGAATAAGAAGGGATTATAAGCATGTTAGATACATATGAGTGTCTGCTAGAGAAAAGCATGAGCCTGACAAGATGAAACCTGAGGAATCCAATTAAACTTTTAGAATCACAAACACAGCTCTGAATAAAATTGAAGATTTTTCTCTGATTGATAATGAGAAGACTTCTGAGTGATTTTGCCAAAAGGTTGTTAATTAGAACCCAGCAGAATTATGTCTGTGTGGTTCAGAAACTAAGTGAACTGCTGTTACATTAGTATGAATGCAAGAATATCAGTTACAGGAGCCACCGAAAAGCCTTTATGAGGTAATGACTGTAGATACATAAAATTCTGTATACAATTGATTTTAATGTAGTGGAAGTATATCCTTTTAATAAATACAATGTAAAAATAATCTTTCCAAAGTACTATCTCTTTTTCCAGCTTTACTGAGGCATAATTGACATACAAAATTGTATAAACTTAAGGTGTATAAGACTATGATTTGATATACATCTACATTGTGGAATGATTACCATAATAAAATTAGTTAATGCAAATGTCACCTCACATAGTTACCTTGTGTGTGTGTGTGTGTGTGTGTGTGTGTGTGTGTGTTGAGAACATTTAAGTTATACTCTCTAAGCAAATTTCAAGTATACAATATGGTATTGTTAATTATAATAACCATGCTATACATTAGATTCCCAGAACTTATTTATCTTATGACTGGAAATTTGTACCCTTTAACCAACATCTCCCGATTCCCTCCACCTCCCAACCCCTAGCAACTACCATTCTACTCGGTTTCTATGAGTTCCACTTTTTTCCTTTCATGCAAATTTAATGGGCACTTGCAAAATATATAGTTAATTTTGTTATAGGGTAAATTTTATAGGAAAGCATGCTCTAATTTGCCTGTCATAAAAAGTAAAGTTCTAATTGCAGGATGGTCTTCGTCTTGACAACATTCATGTCTTTTGATATCTGAAATTGTTTTCACTTTTCTTATTGTAACATGTGCTGAAAACCTGGACACACACAGGTTTATAGTAACAAAAGGGCCAGAGTTCCCATTGACACAGAAGTATAGGCTTGTATCAAGGAATATTACAATTCTTAAGGATTCTTTGAAATGAGCTCAAATTGCATCATTTAATTTGTTGTAATAGTGAGATCAGCCTTGGAAATGTGTCTATCACTGACCAAGTTTTGTAAGTAGGATAATGTTATGGACTAAATTGTGCTCCCTAAATTCACAGGTGGAAGCCAAGCCCCCAGGATGACTATATAATTGACCCTTGAAAACCATGAGTTTGAACTGCATGGGTCCACCTATATGTGGATTTTTTTTCAATAAATACAGTACAGTACTATAACTGTTTTTTTCTTCCTTATTTTCTTAATAACATTTCCATTTCTTTAGCTTATTTATTGTAAGAATATAGTATACATTACATATAACATACAAAATACGAGTTAATTGGCTGTTAATGTTATCGGTAAGGCTTCCAGTCCATAGGAGGCTATTAGTAGTTGCATTTATGGAGAGTCAAAAGTTATACACGTATTTTTGACTGTGCAGGGATTGGTGCCTCTAACACATGAGTTGTTTAAGGGTCAACTGTATTTAGAGATAAGACCTTTAAAGAGCTAATTAAGGTTAAATTAGGCCATAAGGGTAGGATCCTAATTCAATAGGATTAGAGTACTTACAGGAAGAGAAAGACACTCCAGGACTGTGCGTGCACAGAAAGGCCATTTGAGGACAGAGTGAGAAGGAAGTCAGCTACAAACCAGGAAGAGAGGTCTCACCAGAAACCAACCCTGACAGCACCTTGATCTTGGACTTCCAGCATCAAGAACTGTGAGAAAATAAATTTCTGCTGTTTAAGCCACCAGTCTGTGGTGTTCTATTATGGTAGCATGAGTGGACAAATGCAGATTTGAATTAAAAATGTATATTTTTATGTTCTCAATGACAGTAAGATTAAAGAGATTTGTTTTTCCTTGGTGTCTAAGGATTCTTATCTGTTGGAAAATTGAAAGGCTCTATAATTGTGGATTCTCACCCAAATGGGTCCTGCATCAGCATTAGAACCTCTCAAGGATGTATTCAAGGTGCCCATTTATAATCTTCTTTCATCCCAGCAGCATGGTCAAAGACTTTCTAGCTTTTCAGCAGGATTCATTATGGCCATTGACAGGTGTTGATCAAAAGATTCATCTTATTCAAATAGACGAAAATATTTGCAAAGTTTTCTATTTGAAATTGTTTTATTAGAGACCTTCACAAAATGTGAAAATTCTTTTTTAAGTTCAATATTGTTCTTTTAAGATTTGCCCTTGAGAATGAGAGTGAACTTATTGGTAGTAAGTAAGAGCTTCATAAGCTGTATTGATTTTTGACAATACCATTTAAAGAGGCAGTGATTTTGTGCTGATGAATTTGATAAATTTCATGACAGTTGACAACATTTCTTTCAGATATTTTTGGCTGTGTTTTTAATGCTAATGCATGGCAATATAGAACACAGTAAAACTAGATGTGTTGCCAAGCACTAGAAGTACTTCATCTGTATAAAGAATTTCTAAAATTTTACCCAAGTAAAAGTTTAACATTGCAAATAAATT